>NC_133408.1:60222500-60847500 GCF_049350105.2 Macaca mulatta | reverse complement strand
CTCAAAGAGTTACAGCTTTCCCCTCCATAAGCCGTTCGCTAAGCCTGTTCTTGTGGGATTTGCAAAGTGATATTTGGAAGCCTATGGAGGGCTATGGTGAAAAAGAAAATATCCTCAGATAAAAACTGGAAAGAAGCTCTCGGATAAATTGCTTTGGGATATGTCTCTACCACTCACAGAGTTACACCTGTATTTCGTGGAGTTGTTTGCTAGCCTTATTTCTGTGGATATGAGAACTGATATTTCGTATCCTTTTGAAGAATATAGGGCCAAAAGAAATATCCTCCGATAGAAAAGAGAATGAAGCTTTCTGAGACACTTATTTGTGTTCTGTGAAATCAACTCACAGTGTTACAGCTTTCCCCTCAAGAAGCCTTTGGCTAAGATTGTCCTTGTGTAATATACAAAGTGATATTTGGAAGCCCAAGGATGGCTAGTGTGAAAAAGAAAAATACATCACAGAAAAACTGGAAAGAAGCTTTCTGAGAAACTTCTTAGTGTTCTGTTAATTTATCTCACAGAGTTATAGCTTTAACCTCAAGAAGCCGTTCACTAAGACTGTTCTTGTGGAATTTACAAAGTGATACTTGGAGGCCCATAGAGGGCTATGGTGAAAAGGAAAATATCCTCAGAGAAAAACTGGAAATAAAGTTTCTGAGAAAGTGCTTAGTGTTCTGTTAATTCATCTCTTAGAGTTCAGGATTACCCTCCAGAAGCCGTTCACTAAAACTTTTCTTGTGGAATTTGCAAAGTGATAATTTGGAAGCCCATAGAGGGCTATGGTGAAAAAGAAAGTATCTTCAGATAAAAACTGGAAAGCTGCTGTCTGAGAAACTGCTTTGTGATGTGTCACTTCCACTCACAGAGTTACAGCTCTATTTCGTCGAGCTGAAAGCTAGCCTTCTTTCTGTGGAATCTGAGAACTCATATTTCAGATCCCGTTGAAGACTATAGGGCCCAAAAATATCCTCCGATATAAAAGAGAAAGAAGGTTTCTAAGAAACTCCTTTGTGTTCTGTGAAATCATATCACAGAGTTACAGCTTTCCCTTCTAGGAGCCGTTCGCTAAATCAGTTCTTGTGGAATTGGAAAAGTGATATTTGGAAGCCCATTGAGGCTATGGGGAAAAAGAAAATGAACTCAGAGAAAAACTGGAAAGAAACTTTCTGAGAAACTGCTTAGTTTTCTGTTAATTCATCTCACAGAGTTACAGCTTTCCCCTCAAGAAGCCGTTCGCTAGGAGAGTTCTAGTGTAATTTGCCAAGTGATATTTGGAAGCCCTTAGAGGGCTATGATGAAAAAGAAAATATCCTCAGAGAAAAAATGAAAGGAAGATTTCTGAGAAACTGCTTTGTGATGTGTTATTTCCACTAACAGACTTACAGCTGTATTTCGTGGAGCTGTTTGCTAGCCTACTTTCTGTGGAATCTGAGAACTGATATTTCAGAATCCTTTGAAGACTATGGGGCCCAAGGAAATATCCTCTGATATAAAAGAGAAAGAAGGTTTCTGAGGAACTTCTTTGTGTTCTGTGAAATCATCTCACAGAATTACAGCTTTACCCTCAAGAAGCTGTTCGCTAAGACTATTCTTGTGGAATATGCAAAGTGATATTTGGAAGCTCACGGAGAGCTATGGTGAAAAAGAAAATATCCTCAGATAAAAAGTGGAAAGAAGGTTTCTGAGAAACTGCTTATTTTTCTGTTAATTCATCTCACAGAGTTACACGTTTCCCCTCAAGAAGCCGTTTGCTAAGACTGTTCTTGTGGAATTTGCAAAGTGATATTTGGAAGCCCACAGAGGGTTATGGTGAAAAAGAAAATATCCTCAGAGAAAAACTGGAAAGAAGCTTTCTGAGAAACTGCTTTGTGATGTGTGACTTCCACTCACAGAGTTACAGCTGTATTTCGTGGATCTGTTTGCTAGGCTTATTTCTGTGGAATCTCAGAACGGATATTTCAGATCCCTTTGAAGACTATAGGGCCAAAGGAAATATCCTATGATAACAAAGAGAAAGAAGCTTTCTGAGAAACTCCTTTGTGTTCTGTGAAATCATCACACAGAGTTACAGCTTTCCCCTGAAGAAGTGGAAGTCACACATTGGAAAGCAGTTTATAACAAAGCTTCTTTCCAGTCTTTCTCTGAGGATAATTTCTTTTTCAGCGTAGCCCTCTATGGGCTTCCAAATATCACTTTGCAATTTCCACAAGAACAGACTTAGCGAACGTCTTCTTGAGGGGAAAGTTGGAACTCTGTGAGATGAATTAACAGAACGCTAAGCAGTTTCTCAGAAAGCTTCTTTCCAGTTTTCTCCTGAGAATATTTCCTTTTTCACCATAGCCCTCCATGGGCTTCCAAATATCACTTTGCAAATTCCACAAAAACAGTATTAGCGAACGGTTTCTTGAGGGGAAAGCTTTAACTCTGTGAGATGATTTCACAGAACACAAAGAAGTTTCTCAGAAAGCTTCTTTCTCTTTGTTATCGGAGGTTATTTACCTTGGCCCAATAGTCTTCAAAGGGATCCCAAATATCATTTCTCAGATTCCACATAAATAAGTCTAGCAAACAGTTCCTCGAAATAGAGGTGTAACTCTGTGAAGGGAAGTCACACATCACAAAGCAGTTTCTCAGAAAGTTTCTTTCCAGTTTTCATCTGAGGATATTTCTTTTTTCACAATAGCCCTCCTTGGGCTTCCAAATATCACTTTGCGAATTCCACAAGAATAGGCTCAGCGAACGGCTTCTTGAGGGGTAAGCTGTAACTCTGAGAGATGATTTCACAGAACACAAAGAAGTTTCTCAGAAAGCTTCTTTCTCTTTTTTATGGGAGGATATTTCCTTTGGCCCTGCAGTCTTCAAAGATATCCGAAATATCCATTCTCATATTCTACAAAAATAAGGCTAGCAAACAGCTTCATGAAATATAGCTGTAAATCTATGAGTGGAAGTCACACATCACAAACCACTTCCTCAGAAAGTTCCTTTCCTGTTTTTCTCTGAGGATATTTTCTTTTTTACCATAGCCGTCTGTGGGCTTCCAATTATCACTTTGCAAATACCACAAGAACAGGCTTAGCGAACGGCTTTTTGAGGGGAAAGCTGTAACTCTGTGAAATGAATTAACAGAACACTAAGCAGTTTCTCAGAAAGCTTCTTTCCAGTTCTCATCTCAGGACATATCCTTTTTCACCATAGCCCTCCATAGGCTTGCAAATATCCCTTTGCAAATTCCACAAGAACAGTCTTAGAGAAAGGCTTCTTGAGGGAAAAGCTGGAAGTCTGTGAGATGATTGCACAGAACACAAAGAATTTTCTCAGAAAGCTTCTTTCTCTTTGTTATTGGAGGATATGTCCTTTGGCCCTATAGTTTTCAAAGGGATCCGAAATATCGGTTCTCAGGTTCCAAAGAAATAATGCTAGCAAACTGCTCCACGAAATACACCTGTAAAACTGCGAGTGGAAGCCACACATCAGAAAGCAGTTTCTCATAAAGCTTCTTTGAAATTTTTCTCTGAGGATGTTTTGTTTTTCACCATAACCCTCTATGGGCTTCCAAATATCACTTTACAAATTCCACAAAAACAGGCTTAGCAAACGGCTTCTTGAGGGGAAAGCTGTAACTCAGTGAGATGAATTAACAGAACACTAAGCAGTTTCTCTGAAAGCTTCTTTCTCTTTGTATTCGGAGGATATTTCCTTTGGCCCTATAGTCTTCAAAGCGATCCGAAATATCTGTTCTCAGATTACACAGAAATAAGGCTAGCCAAGAGATCCACGAAATACAGATGTAACTCTGTGAGATGAATTAACAGAACACTAAGCAGTTTCTCTGAAAGCTTCTTTCCAGTTTCCATCTGAGGATATTTCCTTTTCACCATAACCCTCCATGGGCTTCCAAATGTCACTTTGCGAATTCCACATGTATAGGCTCAGCCAACGGCTTCTTGAGGGGAATGCTGTAACTCTGTGAGATGATTTCACTGAACACAAAGAAGTTTCTCAGAAAGCTTCTTTCTCTTTGTTATGGGAGGATATTTCCTTTGGCCCTACAGTCTTCAAAGGGATCCGAAATATCCGTTCTCATATTCCACAGTAATAAGGCTAGCAAACAGCTTCACGAAATACAGCTGTAAATCTATGAGTGGAAGTCACACGTCACAAACCACTTTCTCAGAAAGATTCTTTCCTGTTTTTCTCTGGGCATAGTTTCTTTTACACCACAGCCCTCTATGGGCTTCCAAATATCACTTTGCAAATACCACAAGAACAGGCTTAGAGAACGGCTTCTTGAGGGGAAAACTGTAACTCTGTGAGATGAATTAAGAGAACACTAAGCAGTTTCTCAGAAAGCTTCTTTCAGGTTTTCATCTGAGGATATTTCCTTTTTCACCATAGCCCTCTATGGGCTTCCAAATATCACTTTACAAATTCCAAAAGAACACTCTTAGCGAAAGGCTTCTTGAGGGGAAAGCTGTAACTCTGTGAGATGATTTCATAGAACACAAAGAAGTTTCTCAGAAAGCTTCATTCTCTTTGTTATCGGAGGTTATTTTTCGGCCCTATAATCTTCAAAAGGATCAGAAATATCAGTTCTCAGATCCCACAGAACTAAGGCTAGCAAACAGCTCCACAAAATACTGCTGTAACTTTCTAAGTGGAAGTCACACATCACAAGCAGTTTCTCAGAAAGCTTCTTTCAAGTTTTTCTCTGAGGATAATTTCTTTTTCACCATAGCCCTCTATGGGCTTCCAAATATCACTTTGCAAATTCCACAAGAACAGGCTTAGCGAACGGCTTCTTGAGGGAAAAGCTGTAACTCAGTGAGATGAATTAACAGTACACTAAGCAGTTTCTCAGAAAGCTTCTTTCCAGTTTTCTTCTGAAGTTATTTCCTTTTTCACCTGAGCCCTCCATTGGCTTCCAAATATCACTTTGCAAATTCCACAAGAACACACTTAGCGAAAGACTTCTTGAGAGGAAAGCTGTAACTCTGTGAGATGATTTCACAGAACACAAAGAAGTTTCTCAAAAAGCTTCTTTCTCTTTGTTATTGGATGTTATATCCTTTGGCCCTGTAGTCTTCAATGGGATCCCAAATATCAGTTCCCAGATTCCACAGAAATAAGGCTAGCAAACAACTCCTCGAAATACAGCTGTAACTCTGTGAGGGGAAGTCACACATCACAAAGCAATTTATCAGAAAGCTTCATTCGAGTTTTTCTCTGAGGATATATTCTTTTTCACCATAGCCCTCCATGGGCTTCCAAATATCACTTTGCAAATTCCATAAGGACAGGCTTAGTGAACGGCTTCTTCTGGGGAAAACTGTAACTCTGTGAGTCGATTTAACACAAGACTAACCAGTTTCTCAGAAAGATTCTTTCCAGTTTTCATCTGAGGATAATTCCTTTTTCTCTATAGCCCTGCAAGGGCTACCTATTTTCACTTTGAATATTCCACAAGAACAGTCGTAGAGAAAGGCTTCTTGAGGGGAAAGCTGTAAATCTGTGAGTTGATTTCACAGAACAAAACGGAGTTTCTCAGAAACCTTCTTTCTCTTTGTTATTGGAGGATATTTCCTTTGGCACCATAGTCTTCAAAGGGATCCGAAATATCAGTTCTAAGAATCCAAAGAAATAAGACTAGCAAACAGCTCCACAAAACACAGCTGTAACTCTGTGAATGGAAAGCACACATCACAAAGCAGTTTCTCAGAAAGCTTCTTTCCAGTTTTTCTCTGAGTATATTTTCTTTTTCATCATAGCCCTCCTTGGGCTTCCAATTATCACTTTGCAAATTCCTCAAGAACAGGTTTAGCGAACTGCTTCTTGATGGGAAAGCTGTAACTCTGTGAGATGATTTCACAGACCACAAAGAAGTTTCTCTGAAAGCTTTGTTATCCGAGGATCTTTGTTATCCGAGGATATTTCCTTGGGCCCTATAGTCTCAAAAGGGATCCGAAATATCCGTTCTCAGATGCCACAGAAAGAAGTCTAGTAAACAGCTCCACGAAATACAGCTGTAACTCTTAGAATGGTAGTCACACATCACAAAGCAGTTTCTCAGAAAGCTTCTTTCCCGGTCTTCTGTGAGGATAATTTCTTTTTCACCATAACACTCTATGGGCTACCAAATATCACTTTGGAAATTCCACAAGAACACGCTAAGCGAACAGCTTCTTGAGGGTAAAGCTCTAACTCCGTGAGATGAATTAACAGAACACTAAGCAGTTTCTCAGAAAGCTTCTTTCCAGTTTTCATCGGAGGATATATCCTTTTTCACCATAGCCCTTCCTTGGGCTTCCCAATATCACTTTGCGAATTCCACAAGTATTGGCTCAGGGAACAGTTTCTTGAGGGGAAAGCTGTAACTCTGTGAGATGATTTCACAGAACACAAAGAAGTTTCGCAGAAAGCTTCTTTCTCTTTGTTATGGGACGATATTTCCTTTGGGCCTACAGTCTTCAACGGGATCCGAAATATCCGTTCTCATATTCCAAGGTAATAATGCTAGCAAACAGCTTCAGGAAATACAGTTTTAAATCTATGAGTGGAAGTCACACATCACAAAGCAGTTTCTCAGATAGCATCTTTCCTGTTTTTCTCTGAGGATATTTTCTTTTTCACCATAGCCTTCTATGGGCTTCCAAATATCACATTGCAAAGACCACAAGAACAGGCTTAGCGATCGGCTTCTAGAGGGGAAAGCTGTAACTCCGTGAGATGAATTATCAGAACACTAAGCAGTTTCTCTGAAAGCTTGTTTCCAGTTTTCATCTGAGGATATTTCCTTTTTCACCATAGCCCTCCATGGGCTTTCAAATATCACTTTGCAAATTCCAAAAGAACAGTCTTAGCGAAAGGCTTCTTCAGGGAAACGCTGTAACTCTGTGAGATGATTGCACAGAACATAAAAGAAGATTTTCTGAAAGCTTCTTTCTCTTTGTTATCGGAGGATATTTCCTTTGTCCCTATAGTCTTCAAAGCGATCCGAAATATCCCTTCTTAGGTTCCACAGAAATAAGTCTAGCAAACAGCTCCACCAAATAGAGCTGTAACTCTGTGAGTGGAAGTCACACATCACAACACAGTTTCTCAGAAAGCTTCTTTCCTGTTTTTCTCTGAGGATATTTTGTTTTTCACCATAGCTCTCTATGGGCTTCCAAATATCACTTTGCAAATTCCACAAGAACAGGCATAGCGAACGGCTTCCTGAGGGGAAAGCTGTAACTCTGTGAGATGAAATAACACAACACTAAGCAGTTTCTCAGAAAACTTCTTTCCAGTTTTTCTCTGAGGATATTTCCTTTTTCACCATAGCAATCTATCGCCTTCCAAATATCACTTTGCAAATTCCACAAAAACAGGCTTAGCGAACGGCTTCTTGAGGTGAATGCTGTAACTCTGTGAGATGATTTCACAGAATATAAAAGGAGTTTCTTAGAAAGCTTCTTTCTCTTTGTTATCGGAGGATATTTCCTTTGACCCTATAGACTTCAATTGTATCCGAAAAATCCGTTCTCAGATTCCACAGAAATAAGGCTTGTAAGCAGCTCCACGAAATACAGCTGTAACTCTGTGAGTGGAAGTCACACATCACAAAGCAGTTTCTCAGTGAGCTTCTTTAAAGTTTTTCTCTGAGGATATTTTCGTTTTCACGGTAGCCCCCCATGGGCTTCCAAATATCACTTTGCTAATTCCACAAGAACAGGCTTAGAGAACGACTTCTTGAGGGGAAAGCTGTAACTCTGTGAGATGAATTAACAAAACACTAAGCGGTTCTCAGAAAGGTTGTTTTCAGTATTCATCTGAGGATATTTCCTGTTTCACCCTAGCCCTCCATGGGCTTCCAAATATCACTTTGCAAATTCCACAAGAAAAGTCTTAGCGGAAGGCTTCTTGAGGGGGCAGCTGTAACTCTGTGAGATGATTTCACAGAACACAAAGGAGTTTCTCAGAAAGGTTCTTTGTCTTTTTTATCGGAGGATATTTCCTTTGGCCCTATAGTCTTCAAAGGGATACGTAATATCAGTTCTCAACTTCCACAGAAATAAGGCTAGCAAGCAGTTCCACGAAATACAGCTGTAACTCTGTGAGTGGAAGTCACAAATCATAAAGCAGTTTCTCAGAAAGCTTCTTTCCAGTTTTTCTCTGAGGATATATTCTTTTTCACCATAGCCCTCTATGGGCTTCCAAATATCAATTTGCAAATTCCACAAGAACAGGCTTAGCGATCGGCTTTTTGAGGGAAAAGCTGTAATTCTGTGAGATGAATAACAGAACACTAAGCAGTTTCTCAGAAAGCTCATTTCCACGTTTCATCTGAGAATATTTCCTTTGTCACCATAGAACTCCATGGACTTCCAATTATCGCTTTGCAAATTCCACAAGAACAGTCTTCGCGAACGGCTTCTTGAGGGGAAAGCTGTATCTCTGTGAGACGAATTAACAGAACACTAAACAGTTTCTCAGAAAGCTTCTTTCCAGTTTTCAACTGAGGATATTTCCTTTTTCACCGTAGCCCTCCATGGTCTTCCAAATATCACTTGGCAAATTCCACAAGAACAGTCTTAGAGAAAGGATTCTTGAGGGGAATGCTGTAACTCTTTGAGATGATTTCACAGAACATAAAAGGAGTCTCTCAGAAACCTTCTTTCTCTTTGTTATCGGAGGATATTTCCTTTCGCCCTATAGTCTTCAAAGCGATCCGAAATATCCCTTCTTAAGTTCCACAGAAATAAGGCTAGCAAACAGCTCCAGGAAATAGAGCTGTAACTCTGTGAGGGGAAGTCACATATCACAAAGCAGTTTCTCAGAAAGCGTCTTTCCAGTTTTTCTCTGAGGATATTTTCTTTTTCACCATAGCCCTCCATGGGGTTCCAAATATCACTTTGCATATTCCACAAAAAGTGTCTTAGTGAAAAGCTTCTTGAGGGGAAAGCTGTAACTCTGTGAGATGATTTCACAGAAGACAAAGTAGTTTCTCAGAAAGATTCTTTCTCTTTGTTATCGCAGGATATTTCCTTTGGTCCTATTGTCTTCAAGGGATCCAAAATATCTGTTCTCAGATTCCAGAAATAAGGCTAGCAAACAGATCCACGAAATACAGCTGTAACTCTGTGAGTGGATGTCACACATCACAAAGCACTTTCTCAGAAAGCTTCTTTCTCTTTGTTATCGGAGGATATTTCCTTTCGACCTATAGTCTTCAAAGGGATCCATAATATCAGTTCTCAACTTCCACAGAAATAAGGCTGGCAAGCAGTTCCACGAAATACAGCTATAACTCTGTGAGTGGAAGTTCCACATCACAAAGCAGTTTCTCAGAAACCTCCTTTCCAGTTTTTCTCTGAGGGTATTTTCTTTTTCACCACAGCCTTCTATTGGCTTCCAAATATCACTTCGAAAATTCCACAAGAACAGGCTTAGCGAACGGCTTCTTGAGTGGAAAGCTGTAACTCTGTGAGATGAGTTAGCAGAACTCTAAGCAGTTTCTCAGAAAGCTTCTTTCCAGTTTTCATCTGAGGATATTTCCTTTTTCACCGCAGCCCTCCAAGGGCTTCCAAATATCACTTTGCAAATTCAACAAGAACACTCTTAGCGAAAAGCTTCTTGAGGGGAAAGCTGTAACTCTGTGAGAGGAATTTACAGAACCCTATGCAGTTTCTCAGAAAGATTCTTCCTCTTTGTTATCGGAGGATATTTCCTTTGGTCCTATAGTCTTCAAATGGAATCAAAATATCCGTTCTCAGATTCTACAGAAATAAGGCTAGAAAAGAGCTCCAAGAAATACAGCAGTAATTCTGTGAGTGGAAGTCACACATCACAAAGCAGTTACTCAGAAAGCTTCTTTCCAGTTTTTCTCTGAGGATATTTTCTTTTTCACCACAGCCCTCTATGGGCTTCCAAATATCACTTTGGAAATTCCACAAGAACAGGCTTAGCGATCGGCTTCTTGAGGGTAAAGCTGTAACTCTGTGAGATGAATTAACAGAACACTAAGCAGTTTCTCAAAAAGCTTCTTTCCAGTTTTCATCTGACGATATTTCCTTTTTCACCATAGCCCTCCTGAGACTTCCAACTACCACTTTGCAAATTCCACAAGAACAGTCTAAGTGAAAGGGTTCTTGAGGGAAAATCTGTAACTCTGTGGGATGATTTCACAGAACACAAAGGAGTTTCTCAGAAAGCTTCCTTCTCTTTGTTATGGGAGGATATTTCCTTTGGCCCTGTAGTCTTCAAAGGGATCCGAAATATCCGTTTTCAGTTTCCACAGAAATGAGGCTAGCAAACAGATCCATGAAATACAGCTGTAACTCTGTGAGTGGAAGTCACACAAAAAGAAAGCAGTTTCTCTGAAAGCTTCTTTCCCCTTTTTCTCTGAGGATTGTCTTTTTCACCGTAGCCCTCTATGGGCTTCCAAATATCACTTTGCAAATTCCACAAGAACAGGCTTAGCGAACGGCTTCTTGAGGGGAAAGCTGTAACTCTGTGAGATGAATAACAGAACACTAAGCAGTTTCTCAGAAAGCATCTTTCCAGTTTTCATCTGAGGATATTTCTTTCTCACCATAGCCCTCCATGGGCTTCCAAATATCACTTTTCAAATTCCACAAGAACAGTCTTAGCGAACGGCTTCTTGAAGGAAATGCTCTAACTTTGTGAGATAATTTCACAGAACACAAGGAGTTTCTCTGAAAGCTTCTTTCTCTTTGTTATCAGAGGATATTTCCTTTGGCCCTGTTGTCTTCAAAGGGATCCGAAATATCTGTTCTAAATTTAAACATAAATAAGGCTAGCAAAGAGCTCCACGAAATACAGCTGTAACTCTGTGAGTGGAAGTCAAACATCACAAAGCATTTTCTCAGAAAGCTTCTTTCCAGTTTTTCTGAGGATATTTTTCATTTTAACCATAGCCCTCTAGGGGCATCCAAATATCACTTTGCAAATTCAACAAGAACAGGATTAGTGAACGTGTTCTTGAGGGGAAAGCTGTAACTTTGTGAGATGAATTAAGAGAACACTAAGCAGTTTCTCAGAAAGCTTCCTTCCAGTTTTCATCTGAGGATATTTCCTTTTTCACTTACCCTGCATGGGCTTCCAAATATCACTTTGCAAATTCCACAAGAACAGTCTTAGCGAAAGGCTTCTTCAGGGGAAAGCAGTAGCTCTGTGAGATGATTTCACAGAACACAAAGGAGTTTCTCAGAAAGCTTCTTTCTCTTTGTTATCGGAGGATATTTCCTTTGGCCCTATAGTCTTCAATGGTACCCGAAATATCCGTTCTCAGATTCCACAGAAATAAAGCTGGCAAACAGATCCACGAAATACAGCTGTAACATTGTGAGTGGAAGTCACACATCACTAAGCAGTTTCTCAGAAGGCTTCTTTCCAGTTTTTCTCTGAGGATATTTCCTTTCTCACCATAGCCCTCCATGGGCTTCCAAATATCACTTTTCAAATTCCACAAGAAAAGTCTTAGCGAAAGGCTTCTTCAGGGGAAAGCAGTAGCTCTGTGAGATGATTTCAGAGAACACAAAGGAGTTTCTCAGAAACCTTCTTTCTCTTTGATATGGGAGGATATTTCCTTTGGCCCTGTAAGCTTCAAAGGGATCCGAAATATCCGTTCTCCGATTCTACAGAAATAAGGCTAGCAAACAGCTCCATGAAATACAGTTTAACTCTGTGAGTGGAAGTCACACATCACAAAGCAGTTTCTCAAAAAGCTTATTTCCAGTTTTTCTCTGAGGATATTTTCTTTTTCACCATAGCCTTCTATTGGCTTCCAAATATCACTTTGCAAATTCCACAAGAACAGGCTTAGTGAGCGGCTTCTTGTAGGGAAAGCTGTAACTCTGTGAGATGAATTAACAGAACACTAAGCAGTTTCTCAGAAAGCTTCTTTCCATTTTTCATTTGAGGATATTTCATTTTTCACCGTAGCCCTCCATGGGCTTCCAAATATCACTTTGCAAATTTCCCAAGAACAGTCTTAGCGAAAGGCTTCTTGAGGGGAAAGCTGTAACTCTGTGAGATGATTTCACAGAACACCAAGGAGTTTCTCAGAAAGCTTCTATCTCTTTGTTATTGGAGGATATTTCCTTTCGCCCGATAATCTTCAAAGGGATCCGAAATATCCCTTCTCAGAATCCACAGAAATAAGGCTAGCAAACAGCTTCACGAAATACAGCTGTAACTCTCTGAGTGGAAGTCACACAAAACAAAGCAATTTCTCAGAAAGCTTCTTTCCAGTTTTTCTCTGAGGACATTTTCTTTTTCACCATAGCCCACTATGGGCTTCCAAATATCACTTTGCAAATTCCACAAGAACAGGCTTAACGATCGGTTTCTTGACAGGAAAGCTGTAACTCTGTGAGATAAATTACCAGAAGACTAAGCAGTTTCTCAAAAATCATATTTCCAGTTTTCATCTGAGGATATTTCCTTTTTCACCATAGCCCTCCCGAGACTTCCAATGATCACTTTGCAAATTCCACAAGAACAGTCTAAGCGAAAGGCTTCTTGAGGGGAAAGCTGTAACTCTGTGAGATGATTTCACAGAACACAAAGGAGTTTCTCAGAAAGCTTCTTTCTCTTTTTTATGGGAGGATATTTCCTTTGGCCCTGTAGTCTTCAAAGGGATCCGAAATATCCGTTCTCAGATTCCACAGAAATAAGGCTAGCAAACAGATCCACGAAATACAGCTGTAACTCTGTGAGTGGAAGTCACACATAACAAAGCAGTTTCTCAGAAAGCTTCTTTCCAGTATTTCTCTGAGGATATTTTCCTTTTCACAATAGCCCTCTATGGGCTTCCAAATATCACTTTGCAAATTCCACAGGAACAGGCTTAGCGAACGGCTTCTTGAGGGGAAAGCTGTAACTCTGTGAGAGGAATTTACAGAACCCTAAGCAGTTTCTCAGAAAGCTTCTTCCCAGTTTTCATCTGAGGATACTACCTTTCTCACCATAGCCCTCCACAGGTTTTCAAATATCACTTTGCAATTTCCACAAGAAAACATTTAGAGAAAGGCTTCTTGAGGGGAAAGCTGTAACTCTTTGAGCTGATTTCACAGAACACAGAGGAGTTTCACATAAAGCTTCTTTTTCTTTTTTTATAGTAGGATATTTCCTTTGGCCCTATAGTCTTCAAAGGGATCCGAAATATCCGCTCTCAGATTCCACAGAAATAATGCTAGCAAACAGATCAACGAAATACAGCTGTAACTCAGTGAGTGGAAGTCACACATCACAAAGCAGTTTCTCAGAAAGATTCTTTCCTATTTTTCTCTGAGGATATTTTCTTTTTCACCATAGCCCTCTATGGGCTTCCAAATGTCACTTTGCAAATTCCACAAAAAACAGGTTTAGCGAAGGGCTTCTTGAGGGGAAAGCAGGAACTCTGTGAGATGATTTCACAGAACACAAAGGAGTTTCTCAGAAAGCTTCTTTCTCTTTGTTATCGGAGGAATTTCCTTTGGCCCTATAGTCTTCAGAGGATCCGAAATATCCGTTCTCAGATACCACAGAAATGAGGCTAGCAAACAGATCCAAGAAATACAGCTGTAACTCTGTGAGTGGAAGTCACACTTCACAAAGCAGTTTCTCAGAAACTTTCTTTCCAGTATTTCTCTGAGGATATTTTCTTTTTCACCGTAGCCCTCTTTGGGCTTCCAAATATCACTTTGCAAATTCCACAAGAACAGGCTTAGAGAACGGCTTCTTGAGGGGAAAGCTGTAACTCTGTGAGATGAATAACAGAACACTAAGCAGTTTCTCAGAAAGCTTCTTTCCAGTTTTCTTCTGAGGATAATACCTTTCTCACCATAGCCCTCCATGTCCTTCCAAATATCACTTTTCAAATTCCATAAGAACAGTCTTAGCGAACGGCTTCTTGAGGGAAAACCTGTAACTCTGTGAGATGATTTCCCAGAACAAAAAGGAGTTTCTCAGAAAGCTTCTTTTTCTTTGTTATCAGAGGATATTTACTTTGGCCCTATTGTCTTCAAAGGGATCCGAAATATCAGTTCTCAGATTCCACAGAAATAAGGCTAGCAAACAGATCCATGAAATACAGCTGTAACTCAGTGAGTGGAAGTCACACATCACAAAGCAGTTTCTCAGAAAGATTCTTTCCTATTTTTCTCTGAGGATATTTTCTTTTTCACCATAGCCCTCTATGGGCTTCCAAATGTCACTTTGCAAATTCCACAAAAAACAGGTTTAGCGAAGGGCTTCTTGAGGGGAAAGCAGGAACTCTGTGAGATGATTTCACAGAACACAAAGGAGTTTCTCAGAAAGCTTCTTTCTCTTTGTTATCGGAGGAATTTCCTTTGGCCCTATAGTCTTCAGAGGATCCGAAATATCCGTTCTCAGATACCACAGAAATGAGGCTAGCAAACAGATCCAAGAAATACAGCTGTAACTCTGTGAGTGGAAGTCACACTTCACAAAGCAGTTTCTCAGAAACTTTCTTTCCAGTATTTCTCTGAGGATATTTTCTTTTTCACCGTAGCCCTCTTTGGGCTTCCAAATATCACTTTGCAAATTCCACAAGAACAGGCTTAGAGAACGGCTTCTTGAGGGGAAAGCTGTAACTCTGTGAGATGAATAACAGAACACTAAGCAGTTTCTCAGAAAGCTTCTTTCCAGTTTTCTTCTGAGGATATTTCCTTTCTCACCATAGCCCTCCATGTCCTTCCAAATATCACTTTTCAAATTCCATAAGAACAGTCTTAGCGAACGGCTTCTTGAGGGAAAACCTGTAACTCTGTGAGATGATTTCACAGAACAAAAAGGAGTTTCTCAGAAAGCTTCTTTTTCTTTGTTATCAGAGGATATTTACTTTGGCCCTATTGTCTTCAAAGGGATCCGAAATATCAGTTCTCCGATTCCACAGAAATAAGGCTAGCAAACAGATCCATGATATACAGCTGTAACTCTGTGAGTGGAAGTCACACATCACAAAGCAGTTTCTCAGAAAGCTTCTTTCCAGTTTTTCGCTGAGGATATTTTCTTTTTCACCATAGCCCTCTATGGGCTTCCAAATATCAATTTGCAAATTCCACAAGAACAGGCTTAGCGAACGGCTACTTGAGAGGAAAGTTGGAACTCTGTGAGATGAATCAACAGAACACTAAGCAGTTTCTCAGAAAGCTGCTTTCTAGTTTTCGTCTGAGGATATTTCCTTTTTCGCCATAGCTCTTCATGGGCTTACAAATATCACTTTACAAATTCCACAAGAACAGTCTTAGCGAAAGGTTTCTTGTGGGGAAAGCTGGAAGTTTGTGAGATGATTTCACAGAACACAAAGAAGATTCTCAGAAAGCTTCTTTCTCTTTGTTATCGGAGGATATTTCCTTTGGCACTATAGTCTTCAAAGGGATCCGAAATATCCGTTCTCAGATTCCACAGAAATAAGGCTAGCAAATAGATCCATGAAACACAGATGTAACTCCGTGAGAGGAAGGCACACATCACAAAGCAGTTCCTCAGAAAGCTTCTTTCCAATTTTTCTCTGAGGATATTTTCTTTTTCACCATAGCCCTCTATGGGCTTCCAAATATCACTTTGGAAATTCCACAAGAACAGGGTGAGCGAACGGCTTCTTGAGGGAAAACCTGTAACTCTGTGAGATGAATTAACAGAACACTAAGGAGTTTCTCAGAAAGCTTCCTTCCAGTTTTCATCTGAGGATATTTCCTTTTTCACTTACCCTGCATGGGCTTCCAATTGTCACTTTGCAAATTCCACAAGAAGAGTCTTAGCGAAAGGCGTCTTGAGAGGAAAGCTGAAAATCTGTGAGATGATTTCACGGAACACAAAGGAGTTTCTCAGAAAGCTTCTTTCTCTTTGTTATCGGAGGGTATTTCCTTTGGCCCTATAGTCTTCAATGGTATCCGAAATATCCGTTCTCAGATTCCACAGAAATAAAGCTAGCAAACAGATCCACGAAATACAGCTGTAACATTGTGAGTGGAAGTCACACATCACTAAGCAGTTTCTCAGAAAGCTTCTTTCCAGTTTTTCTCTGAGGATATTTCCTTTCTCACCATAGCCCTCCATGGGCTTCCAAATATCACTTTTCAAATTCCACAAGAAAAGTCTTAGCGAACGGCTTCTTCAGGGGAAAGCAGTAGCTCTGTGAGATGATTTCAGAGAACACAAAGGAGTTTCTCAGAAACCTTCTTTCTCTTTGATACGGGAGGATATTTCCTTTGGCCCTGTAAGCTTCAAAGGGATCCGAAATATCCGTTCTCCGATTCCACAGAAATAAGGCTAGCAAACAGCTCCATGAAATACTGTTTAAGTCTGTGAGTGGAAGTCACACATCACAAAGCAGTTTCTCAAAAAGCTTATTTCCATTTTTTCTCTGAGGATATTTTCTTTTTCACCATAGCCTTCTATTGGCTTCCAAATATCACTTTGCAAATTCCACAAGAACAGGCTTAGTGAGCGGCTTCTTGTAGGGAAAGCTGTAACTCTGTGAGATGAATTAACAGAACACTAAGCAGTTTCTCAGAAAGCTTCTTTCCATTTTTCATTTGAGGATATTTCATTTTTCACCGTAGCCCTCCATGGGCTTCCAAATATCACTCTGCAAATTTCCCAAGAACAGACTTAGCGAAAGGCTTCTTGAGGGGAAAGCTGTAACTCTGTGAGATGATTTCACAGAACACCAAGGAGTTTCTCAGAAAGCTTCTATCTCTTTGTTATTGGAGGATATTTCCTTTGGCCCGATAATCTTCAAAGGGATCCGAAATATCCCTTCTCAGAATCCACAGAAATAAGGCTAGCAAACAGCTTCACGAAACACAGCTGTAACTCTCTGAGTGGAAGTCACACAAAACAAAGCAATTTCTCAGAAAGCTTCTTTCCAGTTTTTCTCTGAGGACATTTTCTTTTTCACCATAGCCCACTATGGGCTGCCAAATATCACTTTGCAAATTCCACAAGAACAGGCTTAACGATCGGCTTCTTGACAGGAAAGCTGTAACTCTGTGAGATAAATTACCAGAAGACTAAGCAGTTTCTCAAAAATCATATTTCCAGTTTTCATCTGAGGATATTTCCTTTTTTACCATAGCCCTCCTGAGACTTCCAATGATCACTTTGCAAATTCCACAAGAACAGTCTAAGCGAAAGGCTTCTTGAGGGGAAAGCTGTAACTCTGTGAGATGATTTCACAGAACACAAAGGAGTTTCTCAGAAAGCTTCTTTCTCTTTGTTATGGGAGGATATTTCCTTTGGCCCTGTAGTCTTAAAAGGGATCCGATATATCCGTTCTCAGATTCCACAGAAATAAGGCTAGCAAACAGATCCACGAAATACAGCTGTAACTCTGTGAGTGGAAGTCACACATAACAAAGCAGTTTCTCAGAAAGCTTCTTTCCAGTATTTCTCTGAGGATATTTTCCTTTTCACAATAGCCCTCTATGGGCTTCCAAATATCACTTTGCAAATTCCACAAGTACAGGCTAAGCCAACGGCTTCTTGAGGGGAAATCTGTAACTCTGTGGGATGAATAACAGAACACTAAACATTTTCTCAGAAAGCTTCTTTCCAGTTTACATCTCAGGATATTTCCTTTTTCACCATAGCCCTCCATGGGCTTCCAAATATCACTTTGCAATTTCCACAAGAACAGTCTTAGCAAAAGGCTTCTTGTGGAGAAAGTTGTAACTCTGTGACGTGATTTCACAGAACACGAAGGAGTTTCTCAGAAAGCTTCTTTTTCTTTGTTATCAGAGGATATTTACTTTGGCCCTATTGTCTTCAAAGGGATCCGAAATATCAGTTCTCCGATTCCACAGAAATAAGGCTAGCAAGCAGATCCACGAAATACAGCTGTAACTCTGTGAGTGGAAGTCACACATCACAAAGCAGTTTCTCAGAAAGCTTCTTTCCAGTTTTTCTCTGAGGATATTCTCTGAGGATATTTTCTTTTTCACCATAGCCCTCTATGGGCTTCCAAATATCAATTTGCAAATTCCACATTAACAGGCTTAGCGAACGGCTTCTTGAGGGGAAAGTTGGAACTCTGTGAGATGAATCAACAGAACACTAAGCAGGTTCTCAGAAAGCTGCTTTCTAGTTTTCATCTGAGGATATTTCCTTTCTCACAATAGCCCTCCATGGGCTTCCAAATATCACTATGCAAATTCCAAAAGAACAGTCTTAGCGAAAGGCTTCTTGAGGGGAAAGCTGTAACTCTGTGATATGATTTCATAGAACACAAAGGAGTTTCTCAGAAACCTTCTTTCTCTTTGTTATGAGAGGATATTTCCTTTGGACCTATAGTCTTGAAATGGATCCGAAATATCCGTGCTCAGATTCCACGGAAAGAATGCTAGCAAACAGATCCACGAAATACAGCTGTAACTCTGTGAGTGGAAGTCACACATCACAAAGCAATTTCTCAGAAAGCTTCTTTCCAGTTTTTCTCTGAGGATATTTTCTTTTTCACCATAGCCCTCTATGGGCTTCAAATATCACTTTGCGTATTTCACAAGAACAGGCTTAGCGAACGGCTTCTTGAGGGGAAAACTATATCTCTGTGAGATGAATTAACAGAACACTAAGCAGTTTCTCAGGAACCTTCTTTCCAGTTTTTATCTGAGGATATATCCTTTTTCACAATAGCCCTCGAAGGACTACCAAATATCACTTTGCAATTTCCACAAGAACAGTCTTATCGAAAGGCTTCTTGAGGGGAAAGCTGTAACTCTTAGATATGATTTCACAGAACACAAAGCAGTTTCTCAGAAACCTTCTTTCTCTTTGTTATGGGAGGATATTTCCTTTGGCCCTATAGCCTTCAAAGGGAACCGCAATATCCGTTTTCAGATACCACCGAAATAATACTAGCAGATAGATCAACGAAATACAGCTGTAACTCTGTGAGTGGAAGTCACACATCACAAAGCAGTTTCTCAGAAAGATTCTTTCCTGTTTTTCTCTGAGGATATTTTCTTTTTCACCATAGCCCTCTATGGGCTTCCAAATATCACTTTGCAAATTCCACAAGAACATGTTTAGTAAAGGGCTTCTTGAGGGAAAAGCAGTAACTCTGTGAGATGATTTCACAGAACACAAAAGAGTTTCTCAGAAAGCTTCCTTCTCTTTGTTATCGTAGGATATTTCCTTTGGCCCCATAGTCTTCAAAGGGATCCAAAATATCTGTTCTCAGATTCCAGAAATAAGGCTAGCAAACAGATCCACGAAATACAGCTGTAACTCTGTGAGTGGAAGTCACACATCTCAAAGCAGTTTCTCAGAAAGCTTTTTTCCAGTTTATCTCTGAGGATATTTTCTTTTTCACCATAGCCCTCTATGGGCTTTCAAATATCACTTTGCAAATTCCACAAGAACAGGCTTAGCAAACGGCTTCTTAAGGGGAAAGCTGTAACCCTCTGATATGGATTAACAGAACACTAAGCAGTTTCTCAGAAAGCTTCTTTCCAGTTTTCATCTGAGGATATTTCCTTTCTCACAATAGCCCTCCATGGGCTTCCAAATATCACTATGCAAATTCCAAAAGAACAGTCTTAGCGAAAGGCTTCTTGAGGGGAAAGCTGTAACTCTGTGATATGATTTCATAGAACACAAAGGAGTTTCTCAGAAACCTTCTTTCTCTTTGTTATGAGAGGATATTTCCTTTGGACCTATAGTCATGAAATGGATCCAAAATATCCGTGCTCAGATTCCACGGAAATAATGCTAGCAAACAGATCCACGAAATACAGCTGTAACTCTGTGAGTGGAAGTCACACATCACAAAGCAGTTTCTCAGAAAACTTCTTTCCAGTTTTTCTCTGAGGATATTTTCTTTTTCACCATAGCCCTCTATGGGCTTCAAATATCACGTTGCGTATTTCACAAGAACAGGCTTAGCGAACGGCTTCTTGAGGGGAAAACTGTATCTCTGTGAGATGAATTAACAGAACACTAAGCAGTTTCTCAGGAACCTTGTTTCCAGTTTTTATCTGAGGATATATCCTTTTTCACAATAGCCCTCGAAGGACGACCAAATATCACTTAGCAATTTCCACAAGAACAGTCTTAGTGATAGGCTTCTTGAGGGGAAAGCTGTAACTTTGTGAGATCATTTCACAGGATACAAAGGAGTTTCTCAGAAAGCTTCCTTCTCTTTGTTATCGGAGGATATTTCCTTTGGCCCTATACTCTTCAAAGGGATCCGTAATATCAGTTCTCAACTTCCACAGAAATAAGGCTAACAAGCAGTTCCACGAAATACAGATGTAACTCTGAGAGTGGAAGTCACACATCACAAAGCAGTTTCTCAGAAAGCTTCTTTCCAGTTTTTTCTGAGGATATTTTCTTTTTAACCACAGCCTTCTATGGGCTTCCAAATATCATTTGGCAAATTCCACAAGAACAGGCCTAGCGAACGGCTTCTTGAGGGGAAACCTGGAAGTCTGTGAGATGAATTAAGAGAACACTAAGCAGTTTCTCAGAAAGGTTCTTTCCAGATTTCATCTGAGGATATTTCCTTTTTCAACATAGCCCTCCATGGGCTTCCAAATATCACTTTGCAAATTCCACAAAAACAGTCTTAGGGAACGGCTTATTGAGGGAAAAGCAGTAATTCTGTGAGACGATTTTAGAGAAAACAAAGGAGTTTCTCAAAAAGCTTCTTTCTTTTTGTTATCGGAGGATATTTCCTTTGGCCCTATAGTCTTCAAAGGATCCGTAATATCCGTTCTCAGAATCCACAGAAATGAGGCTAGCAAACAGATCCACGAAATACAGCTGTAACTCTGTGAGTGGAAGTCACACATCTCAAAGCAGTTTCTCAGAAAGCTTTTTTTCCAGTTTATCTCTGAGGATATTTTCTTTTTCACCATAGCCCTCTATGGGCTTCCAAATATCACTTTGCAAATTCCACAAGAACAGGCTTAGTGAACGGCTTCTTAAGGGGAAAGCTGTAACCCTCTGATATGAATTAAGAGAACACTAAGTAGTTTCTCAGAAAGCTTCATTCCAGTTTTCATCTGAGGATATTTCCTTTCTCACAATAGCCCTCCATGGGCTTCCAAATATCACTATGCAAATTCCAAAAGAACAGTCTTAGCGAAAGGCTTCTTGAGGGGAACCTGTAACTCTGTGATATGATTTCATAGAACACAAAGGAGTTTCTCAGAAACCTTCTTTCTCTTTGTTATGAGAGGATATTTCCTTTGGACCTATAGTCTTGAAATGGATCCGAAATATCCGTGCTCAGATTCCACGGAAATAATGCTAGCAAACAGATCCACGAAATACAGCTGTAACTCTGTGAGTGGAAGTCACACATCACAAAGCAGTTTCTCAGAAAGCTTCTTTCCAGTTTTTCTCTGAGGATATTTTCTTTTTCACCATAGCCCTCTATGGGCTTCAAATATCACTTTGCGTATTTCACAAGAACAGGCTTAGCGAACGGCTTCTTGAGGGGAAAACTGTATCTCTGTGAGATGAATTAACAGAACACTAAGCAGTTTCTCAGATAGCTTCTTTCCAGTTTTCATCTGAGAATATTTCATTTTTCATTATACCCCACCATGGGGTTCCAAATATCACTTTGCAAATTCCACAAGAACAGTCTTAGTGATATGCTTCTTGAGGGGAAAGCTGTAACTCTTTGATATGATTTCACAGAACACAAAGTAGTTTCTCACAAAGCTTCTTTCTCTTTTTTATCAGAGGATATTTCTTTTGGCCCTATAGTCTTCAAGGGATCCGAAATATCCGTTCTCAGTTTCCACAGAAATGAGGCTAGCAAACAGATCCAAGAAATACAGCTGTAACTCTGTGAGTGGAAGTCACACATCAAAAAGCAGTTACTCAGAAAGCTTCTTTCCTCTTTTTCTCTGAGGATATTGTCTTTTTCACCATAGCCCTCTATGGGCTTCCAATTATCACTTTGCAAATTCCACAAGAACAGGCTTAGCGAACGGCTTCTTGAGGGGAAAGCTGTAACTCTGTGAGATGAATAACAGAACACTAAGCAGTTTCTCAGAAAGTTTCTTTCCATCTTTCATCTGAGGAAATTTCCATTCTCACCATAGCCCTCCATGGGCTTCCAAATATCACTTTTCAAATTGCAGAAGAAAACTCTTAGCGAACGGCTTCTTGAAGGAAAAGCTGTAACTCTGTGAGATGATTTCACAGAACACAAAGCAATTTCTCTGAAAGCTTCTTTCTCTTTGTTATCAGAGGATATTTCCTTTGGCCCTGTAGTCTTCAAAGGGATCCGAAATATCCGTTCTCAGTTTAAACATAAATAAGGCTAGCAAACAGCTCCACGAAATACAGCTGTAACTCTGTGAGTGGAAGTCACACATCACAAAGCAGTTTCTCAGAAAGCTTCTTTCCAGTTTTTCTCTCAGGATATTTTCTTTTTCACCATAGCCTTCTATTGGCTTCCAAATATCACTTTGCAAATTCCACAAGAACAGGCTTAGCGAACGGCTTCTTGTAGGGAAAGCTGTAACTCTGTGAGATGAATTAACAGAACACTAAGCAGTTTCTCAGAAAGCTTCTTTCAGGTTTTCATCTGAGGATATTTCATTTTTCACCGTAGCCCTCCATGTGCTTCCAAATAGCACTTTGCAAATTTCCCAAGAACAGTCTTAGCGAAAGGCTTCTTGAGGGGAAAACTGTAACTCTGTGAGATGATTTCACAGAACACCAAGGAGTTTCTCAGAAAGTTTCTTTGTCTTTGTTATCGGAGGATATTTCCTTTGGCACTATAGTCTTCAAAGGGATCGGAAATATCCGATCTCAGAATCCACAGAAATAAGGCTAGCAAACAGCTTCACGAAATACAGCTGTAACTCTCTGAGTGGAAGTCACACAAAACAAAGCACTTTCTCAGAAACCTTCTTTCCAGTTTTTCTCTGAGGATATTTTCTTTTTCACCATAGCCCACTATGGGCTTTCAAATATCACTTTGCAATTTCCACAAGAACAGGCTTAACGATCGGCTTCTTGACAGGAAAGCTGTAACTCTGTGAGATGAATTAACAGAACACTAAGCAGTTTCTCAAAAATCAGATTTCCAGTTTTCATCTGAGGATATTTCCTTTTTCACCATAGCCCTCCTGAGACTTCCAATTATCACTTTGCAAATTCCACAATAATAGTCTAGGTGAAAGGCTTCTTGAGGGGAAAACTGTAACGCTGTCAGATGAATTCACAGAACACAAACCAGTTTCTCCAAAAGCTTCTTTCCATTTTTTATCTGAGGATATTTTCCTTTTCCCCATAGCCCTCCATGGGTTTCCAAATATCATTTTGCAAATTCCACAAGAACAGTCTTATTGAAAGGCTTCTTGAGAGCGAAGCTGTAACTCCGTGAGATGAATTCACAGATCACACAGAAGTTTCTCAGAAAGCTTCTTACTCCTTTCTATCTGAGGATATTTCCTTTACCCTATAATCTTCCACGGGATCCGAAATATCCATTCTCAGATTCCACAGAAATAAGGCTAGCAAACAGCTCCACGAAATACATCTGTAACTCACTGAGTGGAAGTCACACATAACAAAGCTGTTTCTCAGAAAGTTTCTTTTCAGTTTTAATCTGACGATAATTTCTTTTTCACCATAGCCCTCTAAGGGCTTCCAAATATCACTTTGCAAATTCCACGAGAACAGACTTAACGAACGGTTTCTTGAGGTTGTACTGTAACTCTGTGAGATAAATTCACAGAACACAAAGCAGTTTCTCAGAAATCTTCTTTCCAGTTTTTGTCTGAGGATATTTTCTTTTTCCCCATAGCTCTCCATGGGCTTACAAATATCACTTTACAAATTCCACAAGAACAGTCTGAGTGAAAGGCTTCATGAGGCGAAAGCTGTAACTCTGTGAGATGAATTCACAAATCACAAAGAAGTTTCTCAGAAAGCTTCTTTCCAATTTGTATCGGAGGATATTTAATTTGGCCCTATAGTCTTCCAAGGGATCCGAAATATCAGTTCACAGATTCCACATAAATAAGGCTAGCAAACAGCTCCACGAAATACAGCTGTAACTCAGTGAGTGGAAGTCACACATCACGACTTAGTTTCTCAGAAAGCTTCTTTCCTGTTTTTCCCGTGAATATTTTCTTTTTCAGTATCGCCCTCTATGGGCTTCCTAATATCACTTTGCAAATTCCACAAGAACAGTCTTAGTGAACGGCTTCTCCAGGGGAAAGCTGTAACTCTGTGAGATGAATTCACAGAACACAAAGCAGTTTCTCAGGAAGCTTCTTTCCAGTTTTTATCTGAGGATTTTTTCTTTTTTTCCGTAGCCCTCCATGGGCTTCCAAATATCACTTTGCAAATTTCACAAGAACAGTCTTAGCGAAAGGCTTTTTGAGGGGAAAGCTGTAACTCTGTGAGATGAATTCACAAATCACAAAGAAATATTTCAGAAAGCTCCTTTCCAATTTGTATTGAAGGATATTTCCTTTGGCTCTATAGTCTTCCAAGGGATCCGAAATATCAGTTCTCAGATTCCACAGAAATAAGGCTAGCAAACAGCTCCACAAAATACAGCTGTAATTCAGTGAGTGGAAGTCACACATCATGACGTAGTTTCTCAGAAACTTCTTTCCAATTTTTACTGAGGATATTTTCTTTCTCACCATAGCCCTCTATGGTCTTCCTAATATCACTTTGAAAATTCTAGAAGAACAGTATTAGCAAACGGCTTCTTGAGGGAAAAGGTGCCACTCTGTGAGATGAATTCAGAGAATACAAAGCAGTTTCTCAGAAAGATTCTTTCCAGTTTTTATCTGGGGATATTTTCTTTTTCCCCATAGAGTTCCATGGGCTTCCAAATATCACATTGTAAATTCCAAAAGAACAGTCTTAGCGAGGGGCTTCATGAGGGTAAAGCTGTAACTCTGTGAGATGAATTCACCGATGACAAAGAAGATTCTCAGAACGCTTCTTTCTGATTTCTATCAGAGGATAGTTCCTTTGGCCCTATATTATTCCAAGGGAACCGAAATATCAGTTCTCAGATTCCACAGAAATAAGGGTAACAAACAGTTCCACGAAATACAGCTGTAACTCAGTGAGTGGAAGTTCCACATCAAAAAGCAATTTCTCAGAAAGCTTCTCTCCTGTTTTTATCTGATGATATTTTCTTCTTCACCATGGCCCTCCAAGGGCTTCCAAATATCACTTTGCAAATTCCACAAGAACAGTCTTAGCGAAAGACTTCTTGAGGGGAAAGCTCTAACTCTGTGAGATGAAATTCACAGATACAAAGAAGTTTCTCAGAAAGCTTCTTTCTCATTCCTATCGGAGGATATTTCCTTTGGCCCTATACTCTACCAAAGGATCTGAAATATCAGTTCTCAAATTCCACAGAAATAAGGCTAGCAAATAGCTCCACGACATACAGCTGTAACTCAGTGTGTGGAAGTCACACATCACTAAGCAGTTTCTCAGAAACCTTCATTCCAGTTTTTATCTGAGGATATTTTCCTTTTCCCCATAGCCCACTATTTGCTTCCAAATATCACTTTGCAAATTCCACAAGGAGAGTCTTAGCTAACGGCTTCTTGAGGGGAAAGCTGAAACTCTTTGAGATGAATTTACAGAACACAAAGCTGTTTCTCAGAAAGCTTCTTTCCAGTTTTTCTCTGTGGATATTTTATTTTTCCCCATAGCCCTCCATGGGCTTCCAAATATCACTTTGCAAATTCCACAAGAACATTCTTAGCGAAGACTTCTTGAGGGGAAAGCTGTAACACTGTGAGATGAATTCACAGATCACAAAGAACTTTCTCAGAAAGCTTCTTTCTCATTTCTATCAGAGGAATTTTCCTTTGACGCCATAGTCTTCCAAGGTATCCGAAATATCAGTTCTCAGATTCCACAGAAATAAGGCTAGCAAACAGCTCCAAGAAACACAGCTGTAACTCAGTGAGTGGAAGTTCCACATCACAAAGCAGTTTCTCAGAAATCTTCTTTCCATTTTTTCTCTGAGGATATTTTCTTTTTCACCAAAGCCCTCTATGGGCTTCCAAATATCACTTTGCAAATTCCACAAGAACTGTCTTAGCGAACGGCTTCTTCAGGGGAAAGCTGTAACTATGTGAGATGAATTTAAAGAAAACAAAGCATTTTCTCCGAAAGCTTCTTTCCAGTATTTATCTGAGGATATTTTCTTTTTCCCCATATCCCTCCAAGGGCTTCCAAATATCACTCTGGAAATTCCACAAGAACAGTCTTAACGAAAGGCTTCTTTAGGGGAAAGCTGTAACTCTGTCAGATGAATTCACAGATCACAAAAAAGTTTCTCAGAAAACTTCTTTCTCATTTCTATCGGAGGATATTTCCTTTGGCCCTATAGTCTTCCAAGGGATCCGAAATATCAGTTCTCCGATTCCACAGTAATAAGGCTTGCAAACAGCGGCACTTAATTCAGCTGTAACTCAATGAGTGGAAGTCACACATCATGACGTAGTTTCTCAGAAAGCTTCTTTCCAGTTTTTACTGGGGATATTTTCTTTTTCACCATGGCCCTATATGGGCTTCTTAATATCACTTTGCAAATTCCACTAGAACAGTCTTAGCAAACGGCTTCTTGAGGTGAAAGCTGTAACTGTGTGAGATGAATTCACAGAACACAAAGCAGTTTTTCAGAAAGCTTCTTTCCAGTTTTTATCTGAGGATAATTTCTTTTTCCCCATTGCCCTCCATGGGCTTCCAAATATCACTTTGCAAATTCCACAAGAACAGTCTTAGCGAAAGGCTTCATGAGGGGAAAGCAGTAACTCTGTGAGATGAATTCACAGATCACAAAGAAGTTTCTCTTAAAGCTTCCTTCTCATTTTAACCGAGGATATTTCCTTTGGCCCTGTAATTTTCCAAGAGATCCGAAATACCAGTCCTCAGATTCCACAGAAATAAGGCTAGCAAACAGCTCCACGAAATACAGCTGTAACTCAGTGAGTGGAAGTCACACATCACAAAGCAGTTTCTCAGACCGTTTCTTTCCAGTGTTTATCTGAGGATATTTTCTTTTTCACCATAGCCCTCCATGGGCTGTAATATATCACTTGGCAAAATCCACAAGAACTGTATTAATGAAAGTTTTCTTGACGGGAACAGCTGTTACTCTGTGAGATGAATTCACAGATCGCAAAGACGTTTCTCAGGAAGCAACTTTCTCATTTTTATCGGAGGTTATTTCCCTTGGCCGTATAGTCTTCCAAGGAATCCGAAATATCAGTTCTCAGATTCCACAGAAATAAGGCTGGCAAACAGCTCCGTGAAAAACAGCTGTAAATCAGTGAGTGGAAGTCACACATCACAAAGCAGTTTCTTAGAAAGCTCTTTCCCGTTTTTATCTGAGGATATTTTCTTTTTCTCCATAGCCCTCCATGGGCTTCCAAATATAACTTTGCAAATTCCACAAGAACAGTCTTAGCGAGAGGCTTTTCGAGGGGAAAGCTGTAGTACTGTGAGAGGAATTCATAGATCCCAATGAAGTTTTCAGAAAGCTTCTTTCTCATTTCTATTGGAGGATATTTCCTTTGGCCCTATACTCTTCCAAGGGATCCAAAGTATGAGTTCTCAGATTCCACAGAAATAAGGCTAACAAACATTTCCATGACATACACCTGTAACTCAGTGCGTGGAAGTCACACATCACAAAGCAGTTTCTCAGAAAGCTTCTTTCCAGTTTTTATCTGAGGATATTTTCATTTTCACCATGGCCTTCTATGGGCTTCCAAATATCACTTTTCAAAATCTACAAGAACAGTCTTAGTGAACGGCTTCTTGAGGGGAAAGCTGTAACTCTGTCAGATGAATTCACAGAACACAAACCAGTTTCTCCAAAAGCTTCTTTCCATTTTTTATCTGAGGATATTTTCCTTTTCCCCATAGCCCTCCATGGGCTTCCAAATATCATTTTGCAAATTCCACAAGAACAGTCTTAGTGAAAGGCTTCTTGAGAGGGAAGCTGTAACTCCGTGAGATGAATTCACAGATCACAAAGAAGTTTCTCATAAAGCTTCTTTCTCCTTTCTATTCGAGGATATTTCCTTTGCCCTATAATCTTCCACGGGATCCGAAATATCCATTCTCAGATTCCACAGAAATAAGGCTAGCAAACAGCTCCACGAAATACATCTGTAACTCAGTGAGTGGAAGTCACAGATAACAAAGTTGTTTCTCAGAGAGATTCTTTTCAGTTTAAATCTGACGATAATTTCTTTTTCACCATAGCACTCTAAGGGCTTCCAAATATCACTTTGCAAATTCCACGAGAACAGACTTAACGAACGGTTTCTTGAGGTTATACTGTAACTCAGTGAGATGAATTCACAGAACACAAAGCAGTTTCTCAGAAATCTTCTTTCCAGTTTTTGTCTGAGGATATTTTCTTTTTCCCCATAGCTCTCCATGGGCTTCCAAATATCACTTTACAAATTCCACAAGAACAGTCTGAGTGAAAGGCTTCATGAGGCGAAAGCGGTAACTCTGTGAGATGAATTCAAAAATCACAAAGAAGTTTCTCAGAAAGCTTCTTTCCAATTTGTATCGGAGGATATTTAATTTGGCCCTATAGTCTTCCAAGGGATCCGAAATATCAGTTCACAGATTCCACATAAATAAGGCTAGCAAACAGCTCCACGAAATACAGCTGTAACTCAGTGAGTGGAAGTCACACATCACGACTTAGTTTCTCAGAAAGCTTCTTTCCAGTTTTTCCCGTGAATATTTTCTTTTTCAGTATCGCCCTCTATGGGCTTCCTAATATCACTTTTCAAATTCCACAAGAATAGTCTCAGTGAACGGCTTCTCCAGGGGAAAGCTGTAACGCTGTGAGATGAATTCACAGAACACAAAGCAGTTTCTCATAAAGCTTCTTTCCAGTGTTTATCTGAGGATATTTTCTTTTTCCCCATATCCCTCCAGGGGCTTCCAAATATCACTTTGCAAATTCCACAAGAACAGTCTTAGCGAAAGGCTTCTTGAGGGGAAAGCTGTAACTCTGTCAGATGAATTCACAGATCACAAAAAAGTTTCTCAGAAAGCTTCTTTCTCATTTCTATCGGAGGATATTTCCTTTGGCCCTATAGTCTTCAAAGGGATCCAAAATATCAGTTCTCCGATTCCACAGAAATAAGGCTTGCAAACCGCGGCACTTAATTCAGCTGTAACTCAATGAGTGGAAGTCACACATCACGACGTAGTTTCTCAGAAAGTTTCTTTCCAGTTTTTATCTGAGGATAATTTCTTTTTCCCCATAGCCCTCCATGGGCTTCCAAATATCACTTTGCAAATTCCACAAGAACAGTCTTAGCGAAAGGCTTCATGAGGGGAAAGCAGTAACTCTGTGAGATGAAGTCACAGATCACGAAGAAGTTTCTCAGAAAGCTTTTTTCCAATTTGTATCGGTGGATATTTTTTTGGCCCTATAGTCTTCCAAGGGATCCAAAATATCAGTTCTCAGATTCCACAGATAGAATGCTAGCAAACAGCTTCACGAAACTTCTGTAACTCAGTGAGTGTAAGTCACACATCACAAAGCAGTTTCTCGAAAAGCTTCTTTCCAGTGTTTATCTAAGGATATTTCCTTTTCCAACATTGCCATGTATGGGTTTCCAAATATCCTTTTGTAAATTCCACAAGAACAGTCTTGGCGAACGGCTTCTTGAACGGAAAGCTGTAACTCTGTGACATGAATTCACAGAACACAAAGCAGATCTTAGGAAGCTACTTTCCACGTTTTATCTGAGGATATTTTCTTTTTCCCCATAGCCTTCCACGGGCTTCCAAATATCACTTTGCGAATTCCACAAGAACAGTCTTAACACAAGGCTTCTTGAGGGCAAAGCTGTAACTCTGTGAGATGAATTCACAGATCACAAAGAAGTTTCTTGGAAAGCTTCTTTCTCATTTCTATCGGAGAATATTTACTTGGGCCCTATACTCTTCAAAGGGATCGGAAATATCAGTTCTCAGATTCCACAAAATTAAGACTTGCAAGGAGGTCCACGAAATACAGCTGTAACTCAGTGATTGGACGTCACACATCACAAAGCAGTTTCTCAGAAAGCTTCTTTTGTGTTTTTATCTGAGGATATTTTCTTTTTCACCATGGCCCTCTAAGGGATTCCAAATATCTCTTTGCCAATTCCACAAGAACAGTCTTAGCGAACGGCTTCTAGAGGGGAAAGCTGTAACTCTGTAAGATGAATTCACAGAACACAAAGCAGTTCCTCAGAAAGCTTCTTTCCAGTTGTTAAATGAGTATATTTTCTTTTTCCCCATAACCCTCCATGGGCTTCCAAATATCACTTTGCGAATTCCACAAGAACAGTATTAGCGAAAGGCTTCATGAGGGGAAAGCTGTAACTCTGTGAGATGAATTCACAGATCACAAAGAAGTTTCTCAAAAAGCTTTTTCTCATTTCTATCACCCGACATTCCCTTTGGCCCTATAGTCTTCCAAGGGATCCGAAATATCAGTTCTCAGATTCCACAGAAATAAGGCTAGCAAACAGCTCCACGAAATACAGCTGTAACTCAGTGAGTGGAAGTCACAAATCATGACGTAGTTTCCCAGAAATCTTCTTTCCAGTTTTTATCTTAGGATATTTACTTTTTCACCGTAGCCCTCTACGGGCTCCCAAATATCACTTTGCCAATTCCACAAGAACAGTCTTAGCGAACGGCTTCTTGAGGGGAAAGCTGTAGATCTGTGAGATGAATTAACAGAACACAAAGCTGTTTCTCAGGAAGCTTCTTTCCACTTTTTATCTGAGGATATTTTCTTTTCCCCATAGCCCTCCATGGGCTTCCAAATATCACTTTGCAAATTCCACAAGAACAGTCTTAGAGAAAGGCTTCTTGAGAGGAAAGCTGTAACTCTGTGAGATGAATTAAGAGATCACAAAGAAGTTTCTCAGAAAGCTTCTTTCTCATTTCTATAGGAGGATATTTCCTTTGTCCCTATAGTTTTCCAAGGGGTCGGAAATATCAGTTCTCAGATTCCACAGAAATAAGGCTCGCATACAGCTCCACGAAAGAAAGCTGTAACTCAGTGAGTGGAAGTCACACCTCACAAAGCAGTTTCTCAGAAAGCTTCTTTCCAGTTTTTATCTCAGGATATTTGCTTTTTCACCATAGCCCTCTATGGGCTTCCAAATATCACTTTGAAAATTGCACAAGAACAGTCTTAGCAAACGGCTTCTTCAGGGGAAAGCTGTAACTCTGTGAGATGAATTCACAGAACACAAACAGTTTCTCCAAAAGCTTCTTTCTAGTTTTTATCTGAGGATATTTTCTTTTTCCCCATAGCCCACCATGGGCTTCAAAATATCACTTTGAAAATTCCACTAGAACAGTCTTAGCGAAAGGCTTCCTTAGGGGAAAGCTCTAACCCTGTGAGATGAATTCACAGATCAAAAAGAGGTTTCTCACAAACTTCTTTCTCATTTCTATCAGAGGATATTTCCTTTGGCCCTATAGACTTACAAGAGATCCGAAATATCAGTTATCAGATTCCACAGAAATAAAGCTAGCAAACATCTCAACGAAGTACAGCTGTAACTCAGTGAGTGGAAGTCACACATCACAAAGCAGTTTCTCCGAAAGCTTCTTTCCAGTTTTTCTCTCAGGATATTTTCTTTTTCACCATAGCCCTCTATGGGCTTCCAAACATCTCTTTGCATATTCCACAAGAACAGTCATAGCGAACGGCTTCTTGAAGTAAAGCTGTAACTCTGTGACATGAATTCACAGAACAGAAAGCAGTTTCTCAGAAAGTTTCCTTCCAGATTTATCTGAGGATATTTTCTTTTTCAACATAGCCCTCCATGGGCTTCCAAATATCATTTTGCAAATTGCAAGAGAACAGTCTTAACGAAAGGCATCTTGAGGGGTAAGCTCTAACTGTGTGAGATGAATTCACAGATCAAAAGAAGTTTCTCAGAAAGCTTCTTTCTCATTTTTTGAGGATATTTCCTTTGGAACTTTAGACTTCCAAGGGATCCGAAATATCAGTTATCAGATTCCACAGAAATAAGCCTCGCATACAGCTCCATGAAAGACAGCTGTAATTCAGTGAGTGGAAGTCACACCTCACAAAGAAGTTTCTCAGAAAGCTTCTTTCCACTTTTTATCTGAGGATATTTTCTGTTTCCCCATAGCCCTGTATGGGCTTCCAAATATCACTTTGCAAATTCCACAAGAACAGTCTTAGTGAACGGCTTCTTGGGGGGAAAGCTGTAACTCTGTGAGATGAATTCACAGAACACAAAGCAGTTTCTTAGAAAACTTCTTTCAAGGTTTATCTGAGGAGATTTTCGTTTTCACCACAGCCCTCTACGGGCTTCCAAATATCACTTTGAAAATTCCACAAGAACAGTCTTAGCGAACGGCTTCTTGAGGGGAAAGCTGTAACTCTGTTAGATGAATTCACAGAAGACAAAGCAGTATCTCAGAAAGCTTCCTTTAAGTTTTCATCTGAGGATACTTCCTTTTTCCCCGTAGCCTTCCATGGGCTTCCAAATATCACTTTGCAAATTCCATAAGAACAGTCCAACCAAAAGTTTTCTGGAGGGGGAAGCTGTATCTCTGTAAAATGAATTCACAGTTCACAAAGAAGTTTCTCAGAAAGCTTCTTTCTCGTTTCTATCAGAGGATATTTCCTTTGGCCCTATAGTCTTCGAAGTGTTCCGAAATATCAGTTCTCAGATTCCACAGAAATAAGGCTCGCAAACAGCTCCACGAAATACAGCTGTAACTCTGTGAGTGGAAGTCACTCATCACAAAACAGTTTTTCAGAAAGCTTCTTTCCAATTTTTATCTGAGTATATTTTCTTTTTCACCATAGCCCTCTACGGGCTACCAAATATGGCTTTGCCAATTCCACAAGAACAGTCTCATCGAATGGATTCTTGAAGGGAAAGCTGTAACTCTGTGAGTTAAATTCACAGAACACTAAGAAGTTTCTCAGAAAGCTTCTTTCTCATTTGTATCGGAGGATATTAATTTGGCCTCATAGTCCTCCAAGTGATCCGAAATATCAGTTCTCAGATTCCACAGAAATACGGTTAGAAAACATCTTCAGGAAATACAGCTGTAACTCAGTGAGTGGAAGTCACACATCACAAAGCAGTTTCTCTGAGAGCGTCTTTCCAGTTTTTATCTGAGGATAATTTCTTTTTCACCATAGGATCTATGGGTTTCCAAATATCACTTTGCCAATTCCATAAGAACAGTATTAGCGAAAGGCTTCTTGAGAGGAAAGCTGTAACTCTGTGAGATGAATTCAGAGAATACAAAGCAGTTGACAGAAAGCTTCTTTCCAGTTTTTATCGAGGATATTTTCTTTTTCACCATAGCCCTCTATGGGCTTCCAAATATCTCTGTGCAAATTTCACAAGAACAGTCTTACCGAACGGCTTCTTGAGTGGAAAGCTGTAACTCTGTGACATGACTTCACAGAACACAAAGCAGTTTCTCAGAAAGCTTCTTTCCAGTTTTTATCTGAGGATATTCTATTTTTCCCCATATCCCTCCATGGGTTTCCAAATATCACTTTACAAATTGCACGAGAACAGTCTTAGCTAAAGGCTTCTTGAGGGGAAAGCTGTAACACTGTGAGATGAATTGACGGATCACGAAGAAGTTTCTCAGAAAGCTGCTTTCCCATTTCTATTGGAGGATATTTCCTTTGGCCTTATAGTCTTCCATGATATCCAAAATATCAGTTCTCAGATTCCACAGAAATAAGGCCAGCAAAGAGCTCCATGAAATACAGCTGTAACTCAGTGTGTGGAAGTCACACATCACAAACCAGTTTCTCAGAAAGCTTCTTTGCAGTTTTTATCTGAGGATATTTTCTTTTTCACCATAGCCCTCTATGGGCTTCCAAATATCACTTTGCCATTTAACAAGAACGGTCTTATCGAACGGTTCTTCAGGGGATACCTGTAACTCTGTGTGATGAATTCACAGAACACAAAACATTTTCTAGAAAGCTTCTTTCTCATTTCTTTCGGAGGATATTTCTTTGGCCCTATAGTCTTCCAAGGGATCCGAAATATCAGTTCTCAGATTCCACAGAAATAAGGAGAGCAAACACCTACACGAAATACAGCTGCAACTCAGTTAGTGGAAATCACACATCAGAAAACAGTTTCTCAGAACGCTTCCTTCCAGTTTTTATCTGAGGGTGTTTTCTTTTAACCATAGTCCTCTGTGGGCTTCCAAACATCACTTCGCAAATTCAACAAGAACAGTCTTAGTGAACGGCTTCTTTGGGGAAAGCTGTGACTTTTTGAGATGAATTCACAGAACACAAAGTAATTTCTAAGAAAGCTTCTTTCCAGTTTTTATCTGAGAATATTTTCTTTTTCCCCATAGCCCTCCATGGGCTTCCAAATATCACTTTGCAAATTGCACGAGAACAGTCTTAGCGAAAGGTTTCTTGAGTGGAAAGCTGTAACTCTGTGAGATGAATTCACAGATCACAAAGAAGTTTCTCAGAAAGCTTCTTTCTCCTTTCTATGAGAGGATATTTTCTTTGGCCCTATACCCTTCCAAGGGATCCGTAATATCAGATCTCAGATTCCACAGAAATAAGGATAGGAAAGAGCTCCACGAAATACAGCTGCAACACAGTGAGTGGAAGTCACACATACCAAAGCAGTTTCTCAGAAAGTTTCTTTCCAGTTTTTAACTGAGGATATTTTCTTTCTCACCATAGCCCTCTCAGGGCTTCCAAATATCACTTCACAAATTCCACAAGAACAGTCTTAGCTATCGACTTCTTGAGGGCAAAGCTGTAACTCTGTGAGATGAAGTGACAAAACACAAAACACTTTCTCAGGAATCTTTTTTCCAGTTTTTATCTGAGGATATTTTATTTTTCCTCATAGTCCTCCATGGACTTCCAAATATCATCTTGCTATTTCCACAAGAACAGTCTTAGCGAACTGCTTCTTGAGGGGACAGCTGTAACTCTGTGAGATAAATTCAGAGATCACAAAGAAGTTTCTCAGAAAGCTTCTTTCTCACTTCTATCGGAGGATATTTCCTTTGGCCCTATAGTCTTCCAAGGGATCCGAAATATCAGTTCTCAGATTCGACAGAAATAAGGTTAGCCAAAAGCTCCACGAAATACAGCTGTAACTCAGTGACTGGAAGTCACACATCACAAAGCAGTTTCTCAGAAAGCTTATTTCCAGTTTTTATCTGTGGATATTTCTTTTTCACCATAGTCCTCCATGGGCTTCCAAACACCACTTTGCAAATTCCACAACAACAGTCTTGGCGAACGGCTTCTTGAGGGATGTACTGTAACTCTGTGAGATGAATTCGCAGAACACAAAGCAGTTTCTCCATAAGCTTCCTTTCAGTTTTTATCTGAGGATATTTTCTTTTTCCCCATAGCCCTCCATGGGCTTCCAAATATCACTTTGCAAATTCCACAAGAACACACTTAGCAAATGGATTCTTGAGGGGAAAGCTCTAACTCTATGAGATGGATTCCCAGGTCACAAAGAAGTTTCTCAGAACGTTTCTTTCTTATTTCTGTCAGAGGATATTTCCTTTGGCCCCATAGTCTTCCAAGTTATCTGAAATATCAGTTCTCAGATTCCACAGAAATAAGGCTAGCAAACAGCTCCACGAAATACAGCTTTAACTCTGTGAGTGGAAGTCACACATCACAAAACAGTTTTTTAGAAAGTTTCATTCCAGATTTATCTGAGGATAATTTTTTTCCCCTAGCCCACTATGGAGTTCGAAATATCACTTTGCAAATTCCACAAGAACAGTCTTAGCGAATGGCTTCTTGTGGGGAAAGCTGTAACTCTGTGAGATGAATTCACAGAACACAACGCAGTTTCTCAGAAAGCCTCTTTCCAGTTTTTATCTGAATATATTTTCTTTTTTCCCATAGACCTCCATGGGCTTCCAAATATGACTTTGCAAATTCCACAAGAACAGACTTAGCAAAAGGCTTCCTGAGGGGAAAGCTGTAACTCTGTGAGATGAATTCACAGATCACAAAGAAGTTTCTCAGAAAGCTTCTTTCTCATTTGTATTGGGGGATATTTCCTTGGCCCTATAGTCTTCCAAGTGATCCGAAATATCAGTTCTCACATTCCACAAAAATAAGGCTAGCAAACCAATCCACGAAACAGCTGTAACTCAGTGAGTGGAAGTCACACATCACAAAACAGTTTCTTAGAAAGCTTTTTTCCAGTTTTTATCTGAGGATATTTTCTTTTTCCTCATAGCCCTCCATGGGCTTCCAAATATCACTTTGCAAGTTCCACAAGAACAGTCTTAGCGAAACGCTTCATGAGGGGAAAGCTGTAACTCTGTGAGATGAATTCACAGATCACAAAGAAGTTTCTCAGAAAGCTTCTTTCTCCTTTCTATCGGAGGATATTTCCTTTGGCCCTATTGTCTTCCAAGGGATCCAAAATATCAGTTCTCAGATTCCACAGAAGTAAGTCTATCCAACAGCTTCACGAAATATAGCTGTATCTCAGTGAGTGGAAGTCACACATCACAAAGCAGTTTCTCAGAAAGCTTTCCAGTTTTTATCTGAGGATATTTTCTTTTTCACCATAGTCCTCTATGGGCTTCCAAATATCACTTTGCAAATTTCACAAGAACAGTCTTAGCGAACGGCTTCTTGAGAGGAAAGCTGTAACTCTGTGAAATGAATTCGCAGATCACAAAGCAGTTTCTCAGAAAGCTTCTTTCGAGTTTTTATCAGAGGATATTTTCAGTTTCACAATTGCCCTCACTGGGCTTCCAAATATCACTGTGCAAAATCCACAAGAACAGTCTTAGCGAAAGGCTTCTTGAGGGGAAAGTTGTAACTATGTGAGAAGAATTCACAGATCACAAAGATGTTTCTCAGAAAGCTTCTTTCTCATTTTAATCAGAGGATATTTCCTTTGCCCTATTGTCTTGCAATGGATTGGAAATATCACTTCTCAGATTCCACAGAAATAATCTAGCAAACAGCTCCACGAAATACAGCGGTAAGTCAGTGAGGGGAAGTCACACATCACGAAGCAGTTTCTCAGAAAGCTTCTTTCCAGTTTTTATCTGGGGATATTTTCTTTTTCACCATAGCCCTTTATGGGCTTCCAAATATCTCATTACAATTTCCACAAGAACAGTCTTAGCGAACGGCTTGTTCAGGGTAAAGCTCTAACTCTCTGAGATGAATTCACATATCACAAAGCAGTTTCTCAGAAAGCTTCTTTCCAGTTTTTATCTGAGGATATTTTCCCTTTTCAGCATAGCCTTCTATGGGCTTCCAAATATCAGTTTGCAAATTCCGCAAGAACAGTCTTTGCGAACAACTTCTTGAGGGGAAAGCTGTAACTTTGTCACATGAATTCACAGAACACAAAGCAGTTTCTCAGAAAGCTTCTTTCCAGTGTTTATTTGAGGATACTTACGTTTTCACCATAACCCTCTCTTGGATTTTAAATATCACTTTGCAAATTCCACAAGAACAGTCTTAGCGAAAGACTACTTTAGGGGAAAACTGTAACTCTGTGCGATGAATTAACAGAACACAAATTAGTTTCTCAGAAAGCTTCTTTCCAGTTTTTATCTGAGGATATTTTCTTTTTCACCTTAGCCCTCCATGGTTTTCAAAATATCATTTTGCAAATTACACAAGAACGCTCTTAGCAAAAGATTCTTGAGAGGAAAGCTGTAACTCTTTGAGATGAATTCCCAGATCACAAAGAAGTTTCTCAGAAAGCTTCTTTCACACTTTTATCACAGGATATTTCCTTTGGTCCTATAGTCTTCAAAGGGATCCGAAATATCAGTTCTCAGATCTCACAGAAATAAGGCTAGCAAACAGCTCCACGAAATACAGCTGTAACTCAGTGAGAGCAAGTCACGCATCACAAAGCTGTTTCTCAGAAAGCTTCTTTCCAGTTATTATCTGAGGATATTTTCTTTTTCACCATGGCCCACCATGGGCTTCCAAATATCACTTTGCGAATTCCACAAGAATTGTCTTAGCAAAAGGATTCTTGAGGAGAAAGCTGTAACTCTGTCAGTTGAATTCACAGATCACAAAGAAGTTTCTCAGAAACCTTCTTTCTCATTTTTATCAGAGGATATTTCCTTTGGCCCTACAGTCTTCAAAGGCATTCGAAATATCAGTTATCAGATTCCACAGATATAAGACTAGCAAAGAGCTCCACGAAATACAGATGTAACTCAGTCACTGGAAGTAAGACATCACAAAGCAGTTTCTCAGAAAGCTTCTTTCCAGTTTTTATCTGAGGATATTTTCTTTTACACCATAGTCCACTATGGACTTCCAAATATCACTGTGCAAATTCCACAAGAACAGTGTTAGCGAAAGGTTTCTTGAGGGGAAAGCTGTAACTCTTTGAGATAAATTAACAGAACACAAAGCAGTTTCTCGAAAAGGTTCTTTCCAGTTTTTATCTGAGGATATTTTCTTTTTCACCACAGCTCTCTTTGGGCTTCCAAATATCACTTTGCAAATTCCACTAGAACAGTCATAGGGAAAGACTTCTTGAGGGGAAAGCTGTAACTCTGTGAGCTGAATTAACAGAACACAAAGCGGTTTCTCAAAAAGCTTCTTTACTGTTTTTATCTGAGGATATTTTCTTTTTCACCATAGCCCTCTATTGGCTTCCAAATATCACCTTGCAAATTTCACAAGAATGGTCTTACCGAAAGGCTTCTTGAGTGGAAAGCTCTAACTCTGTGAGATGAATTCATAGATCACAAAGAAGTTTCTCTGAAAGCTGCCGTCTCATATTTATCAGAGGATATTTCCTTTGGCCCTATAGTCTTCAAAGGTATCCAAAATATGAGTTCTAAGATTCGACAGAAATAAGACTAGCAAAGAGCTACACGAAGTACAGATGTAACTCAGTGAGTGGAAGTAAGACATCACAAAGCAGTTTCTCAGAAAGCTTCTTTCCAGTTTTTATCTGAGGATATTTTCTTTTTCACAAGGGCGCACTATGCACTTCCAAATATCACTTTGCAATTTCCACAAGAACAGTCTTAGCGAAAGGCTTCTTGAGGGGAAAGCTGTAACTCTGTGAGATTAATTAACAGAACACGGAGCAGTTGCTGAAAAAGCTTCTTTCCAGATTTCATCTGAGGATATTTTCTTTTTCACCATAGCCCTCTATGGGCATCTAAATATCACTTTGCAAATTCCACAGGAACAGTCTAGCAAAAGGCTTCTTTAGCGGAAAGCTGTAACTCTATGAGATGAATTCACAGATGACCAAGAAGTTTCTCAGAAAGCTTCTCTTTCACTTTTATCGGAGGATATTTCCTTTGGTCCTATAGTCTTCAAAGCGATCCGAAATATCAGTTCTCAGATTCCACAGAAATGAGGGTAGGAAACATCTCCAAGAAACCGAGCTGTAACTCAGTGAGTGGAAGTCACACATCACAAGGCATTTTCTCAGAAAGGTTCTTTCCAGTTATTATCTGAGAATATTTTCTTTCTCACCATAGCCCTCTGTGGACTTCCAAATATCACTTTGCAAATTCCACAAGAAAAATCTTAGCAAAAGGCTTCTGAGGGGAAAGCTGTATCTGTGAGATTTATTAACAGAACACAGAGCAGTTGCGGAAAAAGCTTCTTTCCAGTTTTTACCTGAGGATATTTTCTTTTTCACCATACCCCTCTATTGGCTTCTAAATATCACTTTGCAAATTCCACAAGAACACTATTAGCGAAAGGATTCTTTTGTGGATTGCTGTAACTCTGTGAGATGAATTCACAGATCACAAAGAAGTTTCTCTGAATGCTTCTTTCACATTTTTATCGGTTGATATTTCCTTTGGCCCTATATTCTTCAAAGTGATCCAAAATACCAGTTCTCTGATTCCACAGAAATTTGACTATCAAAGAGCTTCACAAAATACAAATGTAAAACAGTGAGTGGAAGTAAGGCATCACAAACCAGTTACTCAGAACACTTCTTTCCAGTTTTTATCTGAGGATATTTTCTTTTTCACCACAGCCCACTATGGACTTCCAAATATCACCTTTCAAGTTCCACAAGAACAGTCGTAGCGAAAGGCTTCTTGAAGGGAAAGCTGTATCTCTGTGAGATTAATTAACAGAACACAAAGCAGTTTCTGAAAAAGCTTCCTTCCAGTTTTTATCTGAGGATATTTCCTTTTTCACCATAGCGCTCTACGGGCTTAAAATATCACTATGCAAATTCCACTAGAATAGTTATAGCGAAAGTCTTCTTGAGTGGAATGATGTAACTCTGTGAGGTGAATTAAAAGAACACAAAGCAGTTTCTCAGAAAGCTTCTTTCCAGTTTTTATGTGAGGATATTTTCTTTTTCACCATAGCCCAGTATGGACTTTCAAATATCACTTTGGAAATTTCACAGGAATAATCTTAGCGAACGGCTTCTTGAGAGGAAAGCTGTAACTCTGTGAGGTGAATTAACTCAACACAAAGCAGTTTCTCAGAAAGCTTCTTTCCAGTTTTATCTGTAGATATTTTCTTTTTCACCATAGCCCTCTATGGGCTTGCAAATATCACTTTGCAAATTCCACAGGAACAGTCTAGCGAAAGGGTTCTTGAGGGGAAAGCTGTAACTCTATGAGATGAATTCACAGATGACAAAGAAGTTTCTCAGAAAGCTTCTCTTTCACTTTTATTGGAGGATACTTCCTTTGGTCCTATAGTCTTCAAAGCGATCCGAAATATCAGTTCTCATATTCCACAGAAATAAGGGTAGGAAACATCTTCATGAAACAGAGCTGTAACTCAGTAAGTGCAAATGCTGTAATTCATCTGTGATGAATTCACAGGTCATAAAGAATTTTCTCAGAAAGATTATTTCTCATTTTTACAGGAGGATACTTCCTTTGGCCCTACGGTCTTTAAAGGGATCAGAAATATCAGTTCTCAGATTTACAGAAATAAGGCTAGCAAAGAGCTCTACGAAATACAAAGCTGTAACTCAGTGAGTGGACGTCACACATCACAAAGCTCTTTCTCAGAAAGCTTCCTTCCAGGTTTTATCTGAGGATATTGTCTTTTTCACCATAGCCCTCCATAGACTTCCAAATATCACTTTGCAAATACCACAAGAACATTCTCAGCGAAAGGTTCTTGAGGGGAAAGCTGTAACTCCGTGAGATGAATTCACAGATCACCGAGAAGTTTCTCAGAAATCTTCTTTCTCGTTTTTATCGGAGGATAGTTCCTTTGGCCATATAGTCTTCAAAGGGATCCGAAATATCAGTTCTCAAATTCCAGAAAAATAAGACTAGCAAAGAGCTCCATGAAATACAGCTGTAACTCAGTGTCTGGAACTCACACATCACAAAGCAATTTCTCAGAAACCTTCTTTCCAGATTTCATCTGATTATATTTTCTTTTTCACCTTAGCCCTCTATGGGCTTCCAAATATCCCTTTGCAAATACCATAAGAACAGTCGTAGCAACCGGTTTCTTGAGGGAAAGCTGTAACTCTGTGAGATGAATTAACAGAACACAAAGCGGTTTCTCAGAAAGCTTTTTTCCAGTTTTTATCTGAGGATATTTTCTTTTTCACCATAGCACACTATGAACTTCCAAATATCACTTTGCAAATTCCACAAGAACAGACTTCGCGAAAGGCTTCTTGAAGGGACAGCTGTAACTCTGTGAATTGAATTAACAGAACACAGAGCAGTTTCTGAAAAAGCTTCTTTCCAGTTTTTATCTGAGGATATTTTCTTTTTCTCCCGAGCCCTCTATGGGCTTCCAAATATCACTTTGCAAATTCTACAAGAACAGTCTTTGCGAAAGGCTCCTTGAGGGGAAAGCTGTAACTCTGTGAGATGAATTCACAGATGACAAGTAAGTATCTCAGAAAGTTTCTTTCTCATTTTTATCACAGGATATTTCCTTTGGCCCTATAGTCTTCCAAGGGATCCGAAATATCAGTTCTCAGATTCCACAGAAATAAGACTAACAAAGAGCTCCACGAAATACAGATGTAACACAGTGAGTGGATGTAAGATATCACAAAGCAGTTTCTCAGAAAGCTTCTTTCCAGTTTTTATCTGAGGATACCTTCTTTTTCACCGTAGCCCACCATGGACTTTAAAATATCACTTTACAAGTTCCATAAGAACAGTTTTAGTGAAAGGCTTCTTGAGGGGAAAGGTGTAACTCAGTGAGATGAATTAACAGAACACAAAGCAGTTTCTGAAAAAGCTTCTTTCAAGTTTTAATTTGAGGATATTTTCTTTTTCACCATAGACCTCTATGGGCTTCCAAATATCACTTTGCAAATTCCACAAGAACAGTCTTAGCAAAAGGCTTCTTGAGTTGAAAGCTGAAACTGTGTGAGATGAATTAACAGAATACAAAGCAGTTTCTAAGAAAGCTTTTTTGCAGTTTTTATCTGAGGAAATTTTCTTTTTCACCAAAGAACTATAGAGGCTTCCAAACATCACTTTGCAAATTTCACAAGAATAGTCTTAGCGAATGGTTTCTTGAGGGGAAAGCTGTTACTCTGTTAGATGAATTCACAGATTATAAAAAAGTTTCTCACAAAGCTTCTTTCTCAGTTTTACGGGAGGATAATTCCTTTGGCCCTATAGTCTTTAAAGGGTTCTGATATATGAGTTCTCAGATTCTACAGAAATAAGGCTAACAAACAGCTCCACGAAATACAAAGCTGTAACTCAGTGAGTGGAAGTCACACATCACAAAGGTGTTTCTCAGAAAGCTTGCTTCCAATTTTTATCTGAGGATATTTTCTTTTTCACCATTGCCCTCTATGGGCTTCCAAATATCACTTTGCAAATTCCACAAGAATAGTCTTAGCGAAAGGCTTCTTTAGGGAAAAGCTGTAACTCTGTGAGATGAATTCACAGATCACAAAGAACTTTCTCAGAAAACTTCTTTCTAATTTCTATTGGAGGATGTTTCCTTTGGCCCTATAGTCTTCCAAGGGATCAGAAATATCAGTTCTACGATTCCACAGAAATAAGGCCAGCAAGCAGCTCCACGATATACACAGCTGTATTTCAGTGAGTGGAAGTCACACATCACAAAGGTGTTTCTTAGAAAGCTTCTTTCCAATTTTTATCTGAGGATATTTTCTTTTTCACCATATCCCACTATGGACTTCCAAATATCACTTTACAAATCCCACAAGAACAGTGTTAGTGAAAGGCTTCTTGAGGGGAAATCTGTAACACTGTGAGATGAATTAACAGAACTCAGAGCAGTTTCTGAAAAAGCTTCTTTCCAGTTTTTATCTGAGGTTATTTTCTCTTTCACCATAGCCCTCTATGGGCTTCCAAATATCACTTTGCAAATTCCACAAGAACACTCTTAGCGAAAGGCTTTTGAGGGGAAAGCTGTAACTCTGTGAGATGAATTCACAGATCTCAAAGAAGTTTCTCTGAAAGCTTCTTTCTCATTTTTATCAGAGGATATTTCCTTTGGCCCTATAGTCCTGAAAGAGATCCTAAAAATCAGTTCTCAGATTCCATAGAAATAAGAGTAGCAAAGAGCTCCACGAAATACAGATGTAACTCAGTGTGTGGAAGTAAGACATCACAAAGCAGTTTCTCAGAAAACTTCTTTCCAGTTTTTATCTGAGGATATTTTCTTTTTCAACATTACCCACTATGGACTTTCAAATATCACTTTGCAAATTCTCAAGAATAGCGTAAGCGAAAGGCTTTTTGAGGGAGAGCTATAACTCTGTGAGATAAATTCACCGATCATGAAGAAGTTTCTTAGAAAGCTTCTTTCTTATTTTTCGGGAGGATATTTCCTTTGACCCAATAGTCTTTAAAGGGATCGGAAATATCAGTTCTCAGATTCTACAGAAATAAGGCTAGCATACATCTCCACGAAATCCACAGCTGTAACTCAGTGAGTGGAAGACACACATCACAATGCTGTTTCTGAAAAAGCTTCCTTCCAGTTTTTACCTAAGGATATTTTCATTTTCATGATAGCCCTGTATGAGCTTCCAAATATCACTTTTCAAATTCCACAAGAACAGTCTTAGTGAAAGGCTTCTTAAGGGGAAAATTGTAACTCTGTGAGATGAATTCACAGATCCCAAAGAAGTTTCTCTTAAAGCTTCTTTCTCATTTTTACTGGAGGATATTTCCTTTGGCCCTATAGTTTTCAGGGGATCCGAAATATCAGTACTCAGATTCCACAGAAATAAGACTAGCAAAGAGATAAACGAAATACAGATGTAATTCAGTGAGTGTAAGGAAGACATCACAAAGCAGTTTCTCAGAAAGCTTCTTTACAGCTTTCATCGGAGGATATTTTCTTTTTCCCCATAGCCCACTATGGACTACCAAATTTTACTTTGCAAATTTCCCAAGAACAGTCTTAGCGAAAGGCTTCTTGAGGGGAAGGCTGTAACTCTGTGAGATGAATTCACAGAACACAGAGCAGTTTTTCAAAAATCTTCTTTTCAGTTTTTATCTGAGGATATTTTATTTTTCACCATAGACCTCTATGTGCTTCCAAATATCACTTTGGAAATTCCACATGAACAGTCTTACCGAAAGGCTTCTTGAGGGGAAAGCTGTAACTCTGTGAGATGAATTCAGAGATCACAAAAAGTTTCTCAGAAAGCTTCTTTCTCATTTTTATCGGAAGATATTTCCTTGGACCTATAGTCTTCAAAGGGATCCGAAATATCTGTTCTCAGATTCCACAAGAATAAGACTAGCAAAGAGCTCCACGAAATACAGATGTAACTCAGTGAGTGAAAGTTAGACATCACAAAGTAGTTTCTCAGAAAGCTTCTTTCCAGTTTTTCTCTGAGGATATTTTCTTTTTCATCCTAGCCCTCTATGGGCTTCCAAATATCACTTTGCAAATTCCACAAAAACAGTCTTAGAGAACGACTTCTTGAGGGGAAATCTGTAACTCTGTGAGATGAATTAACAGAACACAAAGCAGTTTCTCAGAAAGCTTCTTTCCATTTTTTATCTGAGGATATTTTCTTTTTCACCATTGCTCTCCATAGGCTTCTAAATATCACGTTGCAAAAATCACAAGAATAGTCTTAGCGAAAGGCTTCTTGAGGGGAACGCTGTGACTCTGTAAGATGAATTCACAGATCACAAAGAAGTTTCTCAGAAAGCTTCTTTCTCATTTTTACGGTAGGAAATTTACTTGGGCCCTATAGTCTTTAAAGGGATCCGAAATATCAGTTCTCAGATTCCACAGAAATAAGACTAGCAAAGAGCTCCGTGAAATACAGATGTAACTCAGTGAGTGGAAATAAGACATCACAAAGCAGTTTCTACGAAACTTCTTTCCAGTTTTTATCTGAGGATATTTTCTTTTTCACCATAGTCCACTATGGACTTCCAAATATCACTGTGCAAATTCCACAAGAACAGTGTTAGCGAAAGACTTCTTGAGGGAAAAGCTGTAACTCTGTGAGATAATTAACAGAACTCAGAGCAGTTTTTCAAAAAGCTTCTTTTCAGTTTTTATCTGAGGTTATTTTCTCTTTCACCATAGCCCTGTATGGGCTTCCAAATATCACTTTGCAAATTCCACAATAATAGTCATAGCGAAAGGCTCCTTGAAAAGAATGCTGTAACTCTGTGAGATGAATTCACAGATCACAAAGAAGTTTCCCTGAAAGCTTCTTTCTCATTTTTCTCTGAGGATATTTCGTTCGCCCTGTTGTTTTCAAAGGGATCCAAAATATCAGTTCTCAGATTCCAAAGAAATAAGGCTAGCAAACTGCTCCACGAGATACAGTTGTAAGTCAGTGAGTGGAAGTCACTCATCAAAATGCATATTCTCAGAAAGCTTCTTTCCAGTTTTTTTCTCAGGATTTTTTTTTCAACATAGACCTCCATTGGCTTCAAAATATCACTTAGCAAATTTCACAAGAACAGTTTTAGCGATCAGCTTCTTGAGGGGAAAGCTGTAACTCTGTGAGATGAATTCATAGATCTCAAAGACGTTTCTTATTTTTATCAGAGAATATTTCCTCTTTCCCTATAGTCTTCAATGGGATCTGAAATATCAGTTCTCAAATTCCACAGAAATAAGGCTAGCAAACAGGTTCACGAAATATTCTTGTAACACAGTGAGATGAAGTCACACATCACAAAGCAGATTCTCATAAAGCTTCTTTCCATTTTTCATCTGAGTATGTTTTGTTTTTCACTGTAGCCGACCACGGGCTTACAAATATCACCTTGCAAATTCCACAAGAACAGTCTCATCAAACGACTTTTTGAAGGGAAAGTTGTAACTCTGTGAAATGAATTCACAGATCACAAAGAAGTTTCTCGGAAGCTTCTTTCTCATTTTAACGTAGGATATTTCCTGTGTCCCTATAGTATTCAAAGGGATCCGAAATATCAGTTCTCAGATTCCACAGAAAAAACCCTAGCAAACAGCTCCATGAAATACAGCTGTAACTCAGTGAGTGCAAGTCACACATCACAAAGCAGTTTCTCAGAAAGCTTCTTTCCAGTTTTTATCTGAGGATACTTCCTTGGAACCTATAGTCTTCAACGGGATCCAAAATATCAGTTCTCAGATTCCACTGAAATAAGGCTAACAAACAGCTCCGTGAAATACATCTGTAATTCAGTGAGTGGAAGTCACACATCATAAAGCAGTTAAATCAGAAAGCTTCTGTCTGTTTTTTTATCTGAGGATGTTTTCTTTTTCACCATAGCCCTCCATGGGCTTCCTAACATCACTTTGCAAATTCCACAAGAACATTCTTAGCAAAAGTCTTCCTGAGGGGAATGCTGTAACATTGTAGGACGATTTCACAGATCACAAAGCAGTTTCTCAGAAAGCTTCTTTCCAGTTTTTATCTGTGGATATTATTCTTTTCACCATAGCCCTCTATGGGCTTCCAAATATCACTTTGCAAATTCCACAAGAACAGTGTTAGCGAACGGCTTCTTGAGGAAAAAGCTATAACTCTTTGAGAAGAATTCACAGATCACAAAGCAGTTCCTCAGAAAGCGTCTTTCCAGTTTTTATCTGAGGATATTTTCTTTTTCACCATAGTCCTCCATTGTCTTCCAAATATCACTTTGCAAATTCCATTAGAACTGTCTTAGCGAAAGACTTCTTTAGGGGAAAACTGTAACTCTGTGAGATGAATTCACAGATCACAAAGAAGTTTCTTGAAAACTTTCTTTCTCTTTTTTATCAGAGGATATTTCCTTTGGCCCTACAGTGTTCAAAGGGATCCGAAATATCAGTTCTCAGATTCCACAGAAATAAGGATAGCAACAGCTCCAAGAGATACAGCTGCAAGTCAGTGAGTGGAAGTCACACATCAAAATGCATATCTCAGAAAGCTTCTTTCCAGTTTTTTTCTCAGGATTTTTTTTTTCAACATAGACCTCCATGGGCTTCAAAATATCACTTAGCAAATCTCACAAGAACAGTTTTAGCGATCAGCTTCTTGAGGGGAAAGCTGTAACTCTGTGAGATGAATTCATAGATCACAAAAAAGTTTCTCAGAAAGCTTCTTTCTCATTTTTAACATTTCTCATTTTTAACATTTTTAACCTTCTTTCTCTTTTTTATCGGAGGATATTTTCTTTGGTCCCACAGTCTTCAAAGGGATCCAAAATATTAGTTCTCAGATTCCAGAGAAATAAGGCTAACAAACAGCTCCGTGAAATACAGCTGTAATTCAATGAGTTGTAGTCACACATCCCAATGTGGTTAATCAGAAAGCTTCTTTCCGGTTTTTATCTGAGGATATTTTCTTTTTCACTGTAGCCCTCCATGGGCTTCCAAATATCACTTAGGAAATTCCACAAGAACAGTCTTAGTGAACGGCTTCTTGAAGGGGAAAGCTGTAACTCTGTGAGATGAATTCACAGATCACAAAGCAGTTTCTCTGAAAGCTTCTTTCCAGTTTTTATCTGAAGATATTTTCTTTTTCTCCATAGCCCTCCCAGGCTTCCAAATATCACTTTGCAAATTCCACAAGAACAGTCTTAGTGAAAGGCTTCTTGAAAGAAAAGCTGCAACTCTGTGAGATGAATTCACAGATCACAAAGTAGTTTCTCAGAAAGCTACTTTCTCATTTTTATCGGAAGATATTTCCTTAGGCCCTTTCGTCTTCAAAGGGTTCTGAAATATCAGTTCTCGAATTCCACAGTAATAGGGCTAGCAAACAGCGCTACTACATACTGCTGTAATCAGGAAGTTGAAGTCACGCATCACAAAGCAGTTTCTCAGAAAGCTTCTTTCCAGTTTTTATCTTAGGATATTTTCTTTTTCACCTTAGCCCTCCATGGGCTCACAAATATTACTTTGCACATTCCACAAGAGCAGTCTTTCTGAACTGCTTCCTGAGGGATAAGCTGTAACTCTGTGAGATGAATTCACAGATCACAATGCAGTTTGTCAGAAAGCTTCCTTTCAGTTTTTATCTGAAGATATTTTCTTTTTCACCATAGCCCTGCATGGTCTTCCAAATAAAACTTTGCAAATTCCACAAGAACACTCTTAGCGAAAGACTTCTTGAGGAGAAAGCTGTAACTCTGTGAGATGAATTGAAAGATCATGGAGAAGTTTCTCAGAAACCTTCTTTTTCTTTTTTATCGGAGGATACTTCCTTTGGCCCTATAGTCTTCAAAGGGATCCGAAATATCAGTTCTCAGATTCCACAGAAATAAGGCTAGCAAACAGCTCCACGAGATGTAACACAGTGAGTGGAAGTAAGACATCACAAAGCTGTTTCTCAGAAAGCTTCTTTCCAGTTTTTATCTGAGGATATTTTCTTTTTCATAATAGCCCTCTGTGGGCTTCCAAGTATTACTTTGCAAATTCCACAAGAACAATCTTAGGGAACGTCTTCTTGGGGGGAAAGCTGTAACTCTGTGAGATGAATTCACATATCACAAAGAAGTTTCTCAGAACGCTTCTTTCTCATTTTTATCAGAGGATATTTCCTTTGCCCCTATAGTCTCCCAAGGGATCCGAAATATCAGTTCTCATATTCCACAGAAATAGGGCTAGCAAACGGCTGCATGAAATACAGTTGTAACTCAGTTAGTAGAAATCACACATCACAAAGCAGTTTTTCAGAAAGTTCTTTTCCAGTTTATTTGAGGATATTTTCTTTTTCACCATAGCCCTCCATGGGCTTCAAAATATCACTTTCCAAATTCTACAAGAACAGTCTTATCGAACTTCTTTTTGAAGGGAAAGATGTAACTCTGTGAGATGAATTGACAGTTCACAAAGAAGTTTCTCAGAAAACTTCTTTACAATTTTTATCTGAGAATACTTCCTTTGAACCTGTAGTCTTCAACGGGATCCAAAATATCAGATCTCAGATTCCACCGAAATAAGGCTAACAAACAGCTCCATGAAATACAGCTGTAATTCAGTGAGTTGAAGTCACACATCACAAAGCAGTTAATCAGTAATCTTTCTGGTTTCTATCTGAGGATATTTTCTTTTTCACCATAGCCCTCCATGGGCTTCCTAACATCACTTTGCAAATTCCACAATAACAGTCCTAGCAAACGTCTTCCTGAGGGGAAAGCTGTAACACTGTGAGATGAATTCATAGATCACAAAGCAGTTTCTCAGAAAGCTTCTTTGCAGTTTTAATCTGAGGATATTTTCTTTTTCGCCATAGCCCTCCATGAGCTTCCAAATATCACTTTTCAAATTCCACAAGAACAGTCTTAGCGAACGGCTTCTTGAGAGGAAAGCTGTAACTGTGTGAGATGAATTCACGGATCACAAAGAATTTTCTCAGAATGCTTCTTTCTCTTTTTTATCAGAGGATATTTCCTTTGACCCTATAGTCTTCAAAGGGATTGGAAATACCAGTTCTCAGATTCCACAGAAATAGCGCTAGCAAACAGCTGCACGAAATACTGTTGTAACTCTGTGAGGGTAAGTCACACATCACAAAGCAGTTTCTCAGAAACTTCTTTCCAATTTTTATCTGAGGATATTTTATTTTTCACCTTAGACCTGCATGGGCTTCCAAATATCACTCTCCAAATTCTACAAGAACAGTTAGTGAACGTATATCTGAGGAGAGGGCTGTAACTCTGTGAGATGAATTGACAGATCACAAAGCAGTTTCTCAGAAAGCTTCCTTTCAGTTTTTATCTGAGGATATTTTCTTTTTCACCATAGCCCTCCCTGGGCTTCCAAATATCACTTTGCAAATTCCACAAGAGCATTCTTAGCGAACTGCTTTTTGAGGGGAAAGCTGTAACTCTGTGAGATGAATTCACAGATCACAAAGGATTCTCTCAGAAAGTTTCTTTCTCATTTTTATCGGAGGATATTTCCCTTGGCCCTATAGTCTTCAAAGTGATCCGAATTATCAGTTCTCTGATTCCATAGAAACAGGTCCAGCAAACAGCTTCATGAAATACAGCTCTTACTCAGCGAGTTGAAGTCACACATTACAAAGCAGTTTGTCAGAAAGCTTCTTTGTAGTTTGAGCTAAGCTTATTTCTGTTCTCGGCGTGCCACCCTGTGTCTTATTGCAGATTCTCGGAAAACACTTTTAACAAGCTTCTCAATGAAAACAATGATGAAACTCCATGAGCTGAATTCACCCACAACAAAGAGGTTTCTGAGAAGGCCTCTCTGCAGATTTGTCTGAGGGTGTTTTATGATTCACCATGGGACTCATCCTTATCCAAGATATCACTTCTGAGATTCCACGAAATCAGTGCTAGCAAACTCCTCCATGAAAGAGTGGTGTAACACTGTGAAATGAATTCACACATCACAAAGCAGTTTCTCAAAAAGCTTCTTTCTTTTTTCAGCTGAGGCTATTTGTGGTCTCAATACGCCCCCGTGTGTCTCATCGCACATTCTGCTAAAACACTCTTAGCAAGCTTCTCACTGAAACAATAGTGTCACTCTGTGAGCTGAATTCACCCACAAAAGCAATTTCTGACAAGGTCTCTCTGCAAATTTGTCTGAGGATATTTCATTATTCACCATGGGATTCAACGATATCCAAGATATCTCTTCTGAGATTCCACAAAAACATGCTAGCCAACTCCTCCATCCCAAGAGTGTTTTAACTCTGGGAAAGGAATTCACACATCACAGAGCAGTTTCAAAGAAGTCTTCTTTCTCCTTTTTAAATTGAGGATATTTCCTTTGACCCTTCATAGCGAACGCAGATATCCCTTCCCAGCCTCAACAATAAGAGAGGTAACAGAATGTTCCATGAAAGGAAAGTGTATCTCTGTGAGATGAATTCACTCATCTGATAGCAGTTTTTCAGAAACCTTCTTCACATTTTTCATCTGAGGATATTTCCTTTTTCACCACAGTCCTCAATGCGCTCCATAATATCACTTTGCAGATTCCAAGAAAACTGTTAGGAAACTGATTCATGGAGAGAAACGTCTAACCTGTGAGATGAACTCACTCATCACAAAGCAGTTTCTCAGAAAGCTTCTGTCTAGTTTTTATGGGAGGATATTTCCTTTGTCACTGTAAGCTTCATGGCGCTAGGAAATATCCCATTGTAGATTTCAAGGAAAGTGTGTTAGCAAACTGATTAATGAAAAGAACACTATAACTCTCTGAGTTACAGTGACACATCACAATGCAGTTTCTCAGAACGCTTCTTTAAACTTTTCATCCGAGGATATATCCTTTTTCAACATATCCTTCAATGTGCTCCCAAATATCACTTCTCAGATCCACGACACAGTGTTAGCAAACTGCTTCATGAAGAGAAACTTGTAGCTCTGTGAGATGAATTCACACATCACAAGAAGTTTCTCAGAAAACTTCTTTCCAGTTTTATCTGAGGATATTTCCTTTGTCACCATAAGCTTCATGGTGCTAAGAAATATCCCATTGCAGATTTCAAGATAACAGTATTGACAAACTGATCAATGAAAAGAAAAGTGTATCTCTGTGAGGTGCATTCACACATCACAATGCAGTTTCTCAGAATGCTTCTATCCAGTTTTCATCTGAGGATATTTCCTTTTTCACCACAGGCCTCAATGCACTCCCAAATATCACTATGCAGATTCCACGAAAACCTGGTTAGGAAACCGCTTCATGGAGAGAAACGTGTAAACCTCTGAGATGAAGTCACACATCACAAAGCAGTTTCTCGGAAACCTTCCGTCTAGTTTTTATGGGAGGATTGCCTTTGTCGGCATAAGCTTCATGACGCTAAGAAATATCCCATTGCAGATATCAAGGAAAGTGTGTTATCAAACTGATCAATGAAAAGAACACGGTAACTCTGTGAGTTGCATTCACACATCACAATGCAGTTTCTCAGAACGCCTCTTTAAACTTTACATCTGAGGATATATACTTTTTCAACATATCCCTCAAGGCACTCCCAAATATCACTTTTCAGATTCCACGAAGACAGTGTGAGCAAACTGCTTAATGAGGAGAAAGGTGTGGCTCTGTGAGATGAGCTCACACATGACAAAGAAGTTTCTCAGAAAGCATCTTTCCAGTTTTCATCTGAGGAAATTTCTGTTTTCACCACAGGCCTCAATGTGCTCCCAAATATCATGTTGCACTACCCACGGAAATAGTGTTAGCCAACTGCTCCATGAAGACTAAGGTGTAACTGTCTGAGATGAATTAACACGTCAAAAAGAAGTTTCTCAGAAAGCTTCTTTCATGTTTTTAATTGAGAATATTTCCTTTCTCAGCATAGGCCTCAATGCGATCCAATATATCTCCTCTCACATTCCCCAAAGACAGTGGGAATAGACTGCTCCGTGATGTATGTGAAAGTATAACTCTCTAAAATGAACTCACACATCATAAAGCGGTTTCTCAGAGAGCTTCCTTCTAGTTTTCATCTGAGGATATTTTCTGTTTCACCATAGGCCTCAATGCGCTCCCAGATATCAGTATGCAGATTCCACGAAAACAGTGTTAGCAAACTGCTTCACGAAGAGAAAGGTGTCACTCTGTGAGATGAATTCACACATCACAAAGCAGTTTCTTAGAAAGCTTCTTTCTGGTTTTTATATAAGAATATTTCCTCTGTCTGAGGAGTCTTCAAAGCGATCCAAAATATCACTTCTTAGATTCCACAAAATCAGGGCTAGCAAACGGTTACACGAAATACATGTGTAACTCTGTGAGATGAATTCACACATCACAAGGCAGTTTCTCAGAAAGCTTCATTCTGCTTTTTATACAAGGATATTTCCTTTGGTCGTATAGTCTTAAAAGCGATTCGAAATATCCGTTCTCATATTCCACAAAATCAGGGCTAGCAAACGGCTCCACGAAATGCAAGTGTAATTCAGTGAGTTGAATTCACACGTCACAAACAGTTTCTCAGAAAGCTTCTTTCTTTTTTCAGCTGAGACTATTTGTGGTCTCACAGCGCCCCTGTGTGTCTCATTGCACATTCTGTGAAAATAGTCTTAGCAAGCTTCTCACTGAAAACAATGATGTCACTCTGTGAGCTGAATTCACCCACAACAAAGCAGTTTCTGAGAAGGCCTCTCTGCAGTTTTTATCTGAGGATAGATATTTCATTTTTCACCATGGGATTCAACGATATTCAAGATATCACTTCTGAGATTCCACAAAAACAGCGCTAGCAAACTCCTCCATCAAAGAGTGGTTTAACTCTGGGAAAGGAATTCTCACATCACAGAGCAGTTTCGCAGAAATCTTCTTTCACCTTTTTTAATTGAGGATATTTCCTTTGACCGTATAGCCTTCATAGTGAATGTAGATATCCGTTTCCAGACTCAACAAAAAGAGAGATAACAGAATGTTCCATGAAAGGAAAGTGTATCTCTGTGCGATGAATTCACACATCAGATAGCAGTTTCTCAGAAATCTTCTTTCCAGTTTTCATCTGAGGATATTTCCTTTTTCACCACAGTCCTCAATGCGCTCCGCAATATCACTTTGCAGATTCCATGAAAACTGTTAGGAAACTGATTCATGGAGAGAAACGTTTAACCTGTGAGATGAACTCACTCATCACAAAGCAGTTTCTCAGAAAGCTTCTGTCTAGTTTTTATGGGAGGATATTTCCTTTGTCACTGTAAGCTTCATGGCGCTAGGAAATATCCCATTGTAGATTTCAAGGAAAGTGTGTTAGCAAACTGATTAATGAAAAGAACACTGTAACTCTGTGAGCTGCATTCACACATCACAATGCCGTTTCTCAGAATGCTTCTTTATACTTTTCATCTGAGGATATATCCTTTTTCAACATATCCCTCAATGTGCTCCCAAATATCACTTCTCAGATTCCATGAACACAGTGTTAGCAAACTGCTTCATGAAGAGAAACTTGTAGCTCTGTGAGATGAATTCACATATCACAAAGAAGTTTCTCAGAATGCTTCTTTCCAGTTTTCATCTGAGGATATTTCCTTAATCCGAGGAGTCTTCATAGCGATCCAAAATATCACTTCTCAGATTCCACAAAAAGAGTGTTAGCAAACGGCTCCACGAAATACATGTGTAACTCTGTGAGATGAATACACACATCAAAAAGCAGTTTCTCAGAAAATTTCCTTCTTGTTTTTATCCGCGGATATTTCCTTTGTCACCGTAAGCTTCATGGCGCTAAGAAATATTCCATTGTAGATTTCAAGGAAAGAGTGTTAGCAAACTGATTAATGAAAAGAACACTGTAACTCTGTGAGTTGCATTCACACATCACAATGCAGTTTCTCAGAATGCTCCTTTAAACTTTTCATCTGAGGATATATCCTTTTTCAACATATCCCTCAATGCGCTACCAAATATCACTTTTCAGATTCTGCGAAGAAAGTGTTAGCAAACTGCTTCATGAAGAGAAAGGTGTAATTCTGGGAGATGAATTCACACATCACAAAGAAGGTTCTCAGAAAGCTTCTTTCCAGTTTTCATCTGAGGATATTTCCATTTTCACCACAGGCCTCAATGAGCTCCCAAATATCACGTTGCTGTTTCCACGAAAACAGTGTTAGCAAACTGCTCCATAAAAACTAAGGTGTCACTCTCTGAGATGAATTAACACATCACAAAGAAGTTTCTCAGAAATCTTCTTCCATGTTTTAAAATTTTTTTTATTATACTTTAAGTTCTAGGGTACATGTGCATAAAGTGCAGGTTTGTTACATATGTATACTTGTGCCATGTTGGTGTGCTGCACCACCAACTCGTCAGCACCCATCAACTCGTCATTTACATCAGGTATAACTCCCAATGCAATCCCTACCCCCTCCCCCCTCCTCGTGATAGGCCCCAGTGTGTGATGTTACCCTTCCCAAGTCCAAGTGATCTCATTGTTCAGTTCCCATCTATGAGTGAGAACATGCGGTGCTTGATTGTCTGTTCTTGCGATAGTTTGCTGAGAATGATGGTTTCCAGCTGCATCCATGTCCCTATAAACAACACGAACTCATCCTTTTTTATGGCTGCATAGTATTCTATGGTGTATATGTGCCACATTTTCTTAATTCAGTCTGTCACTGATGGACATTTGGGTTGATTCCAAGTCTTTGCTATTGTGAATAGTGCCGCAATAAACATACATGTGCATGTGTCTTTATAGCAGCATGATTTATAATCCTTTGGGTATATACCCAGTAATGGGACGGCTGGGTCATATGATACTTCTAGTTCTAGATCCTTGAGGAATCGTCATACTGTTTTCCACAATGGTTGAAGTAGTTTACAATCCCACCAACAGTGTAAAAGTGTTCCTATTTCTCCACATCCTCTCCAGCACCTGTTGTTTCCTGACTTTTTAATGATCGCCATTCTAACTGGTGTGAGATGGTATCTCATTGTGGTTTTGATTTGCATTTCTCTGATGGCCAGTGATGATGAGCATTTTTTCATGTGTCTGTTGGCTGTGTGAACGTCTTCTTTTGAGAAATGTCTGTTCATATCCTTTGCCCACTTTTTGATGGGGTTGTTTGTTTTTTTCTTGTAAATTTGTTTGAGTTCTTTGTAGGTTCTGGATATTAGCCCTTTCTCCCATTCTGTAGGTTGCCTGTTCACTCTGATGGTAGTTTCTTTTGCTGTGCAGAAGCTCTTTAGTTTAATGAGATCCCATTTGTCAATTTTGGCTTTTGTTGCCTTTGCTTTTGGTGTTTTAGACATGAAGTCCTTGCCCATGCCTATGTCCTGAATGGTATTACCTAGGTTTTCTTCTAGGGTTTTTATGGTTTTAGGTCTAACATTTAAGTCTCTAGTCCATCTTGAATTAATTTTCGTATAAGGGGTAAGAAAATGATCCAGTTTCAGCTTTCTACTTATGGCTAGCCAATTTTCCCAGCACCATTTATTAAATAGGGAATCCTTTCCCCATTTCTTGTTTTTCTCAGGTTTATCAAAGATCAGATGGCTGTAGATGTGTGGTATTATTTCTGAGGACTCTGTTCTGTTCCATTGGTCTATAGCTCTGTTTTGGTACCAGTACCATGCTGTTTTGGTTACTGTAGCCTTGTAGTATAGTTTGAAGTCAGGTAGCGTGATGCCTCCAGCTTTGTTCTTTTGACTTAGGATTGTCTTGGAGTTGTGTGCTCTTTTTTGGTTCCATATGAACTTTGAAGCAGTTTTTTCCAATTCTGTGAAGAAACTCATTGGTAGCTTGATGAGGATGGCTTTGAATCTATAAATTACCTTGGCAGTATGGCCATTTTCATGATATTGATTATTCCTATCCATGAGCATGGTATGTTCTTCCATTTGTTTATGTCCTCTTTTATTTCACTGAGCAGTGTTTTGTAGTTCTCCTTGAAGAGGTCCTTTACATCCCTTGTAAGTTGGATTCCTAGGTATTTTATCTTCTTTGAAGCAATTGTGAATGGAAGTTCATTCATGATTTGGCTCTGTGTTTGTCTGTTACTGGTGTATAAGAATGCTTGTGATTTTTGCACATTAATTTTGTATCCTGAGTCTTTGCTGAAGTTGCTTATCAGCTTAAGGAGATTTTGGGCTGAGACAATGGGGTTTTCTAACTATACAATCACATCACCTGCAAAGAGGGACAATTTGACTTCTTCTTTTCCTAACTGAATACCCTTGATTTCTTTCTCTTGCCTGATTGCCCTAGCCAGAACTTCCAACACTATGTTGAATAGGAGTGGTGAGAGAGGGCATCCCTGTCTTGTGCCAGTTTTCAAAGGGAATTTTTCCAGTTTTTGCCCATTCAGAATGATATTGGCTGTGGGTTTGTCATAAATAGCTCTTATTATTTTGAGGTACGTTCCATCAATACCGAATTTATTGACTGTTTTTAGCATGAAGGGCTGTTGAATTTTGTCAAAGGCCTTTTCTGCATCTATTGAGATAATCATGTGGTTTTTGTCTTTGGTTCTGTTTATATGCTGGATTACGTTGATTGATTGGCATCTGTTGAACCAGCCTTGCATCCCAGGGATGAAACCCACTTGATCATGGTGGATAAGCTTTTTGATGTGCTGCTGGGTTCTGTTTGCCAACATTTTATTGAGGATTTTTGCATCGATGTTCATCAGGGATATGGGTCTAAAATTCTCTGTTTTTGTTGTGTCTCTGCCAGGCTTTGGTATCAGGATGATGTTGGCCTCATAAAATGAGTTAGGGAGGATTCCCTCTTTTTCTATTGATTGGAATCGTTTCAGAAGGAATGGTACCAGCTCCTCCTTGCATCTCTGGCAGAATTCGGCTGTGAATCCGTCTAGCCCTGGACTTTTTTTGGTTAGTAGGCTATTAATTATTGCCTCAATTTCAGAGTCTGCTATTGGTCTATTCAGGGATTCAATATCTTTCTCGTTTAGTCTTGGGAGAGTGTAAGTGTCCAGGAAATTATCCCTTTCTTCTTGGTTTTCTAGTTTATTTGTGTAGGGATGTTTACAGCATTCTCTGATGGTAGTTTGTATTTCTGTGGTGTCGGTGGTGATATTCCCTTTATCATTTTTTATTGCATCTATTTGATTCTTCTGTCTTTTCTTCTTTATTAGTCTTGCTAGTGGTCTATCAATTTTGCTGATCTTTTCAAAAAACCGGCTCCTGGATTAATTGATTTTTTGGAGGTTTTTTCATGTCTGTATCTCCTTCAGTTCTGCTCTGATCTTAGTTATTTCTTGCCTTCTGCTAGCTTTTGAATGTGTTTGCTCTTGCTTCTCTAGCTCTTTTAATTGTGATGTTAGGGTGTCAATTTTAGATCTTTCCAGCTTTCTCTTGTGGGCATTTAGTGGTATAAATTTCCCTTTACACATTGCTTTAAATGTGTCCCAGAGATTCAGGTATGTTGTTTCTTTGTTTGCATTGGTTTCAAAGAACATCTTTTTTCTGCGTTCATTTCCTTATGTACCCAGTAGTCATTCAGGAGCAGGTTGTTCAGTTTCCATGTAGTTGAGCGGTTTTGATTGATATTCTTAGTCCTGAGTTCTAGTTTGATTGAATTGTTATCTGAAAGACATTTTGTTACAATTTCTGTCCTTTTACACTTGCTGAGGAGTGATTTACTTCCAACTGTGTGGTCAATTTTGGAATAAGTGTGATGCGCTGCTGAGAAGAATGTATATTCTGTTGATTTGGGGTGAAGAGTTCTGCAGATGTCTATTGGGTCCTCTTGGTGCAGAGCTGAGTTCAGTTCCTGGATATCCTTCTTAACTTTCTGATGGATCTGTCTAATGTTGACAGTGGGGTGTTAAAATCTCCCATTGTTATTGTATCGGAGTCTAAGTCTCTTTGTAAGTCTCTAAGGACTTGCTTTATGAATCTGGGTGCTCCTGTATTGGGCGCATATATATTTAGGATAGTTAGCTTTTCTTGTTGAATTGATCCCTTTACCATTATGTAATGACCTTCTTTGTCTCTTTTGATCTTTGAGGGTTTAAAATCTGTTTTATCAGAGACTAAGACTGCAACTCCTGCTTTTTTTCTGTTCTCCATTAGCTTGGTAGTTCTTCCTCCATCCCTTTATTTTGAGCCTATGTGTGTCTCTGCATGTGAGATGGGTCTCCTGAATACAGCAAACTGATGGGTCTTGACTCTTTATCTATTTTGCCAGTCTCTGTCTTTTAATTGGAGCATTTAGTCCATTTACATTTAAGTTTAATATTGTTATTGTGAACTTGATCCTGTCATTGTGATATTAGCTGGTTATTTTCCCCATTAGTTGATGCAGTATCTTCCTAGCATTGATGATCTTTACATTTTGGCATGTTTTTGCAATGGCTGGTACTGGTTGTTCCTTTCCATGTTTAGCACTTCCTTCAGCATCTCTTGTAGGGCAGGCCTAGTGGTGACAAAATCTCTATGCATTTGCTTGTCTGTAAAGGATTTTATTTCTCCTTCACTTATGAAACTTAGTTTGGCTGGATATGAAATTCTGGGTTGAAAATTCTTTTCTTTAAGAATGTTGAATATTGGCCCCCACTCTCTTCTGGCTTGTAGAGTTTCTGCCGAGAGATCTGCTGTTAGTCTGATGTTCTTCCCTTTGTGTGTAACCTGACCTTTCTCTCTGGCTGCCCTTAAGTTTTTTTCCTTCATTTCAACTTTGGTGAATCTGACAATTATTTGTCTTGGAGTTGCTCTTCTCAAGGAGTATCTTTGTGGTGTTCTTTTTATTTCCTGAATTTGAATGTTGGCCTGCCTTACTAAGTTGGGGAAGTTCTCCTGGATGATATCCTGAAGAGTGTTTTCCAACTTGGTTCCATTTTCCCCCTCACTTTCAGGCACAGCAATGAGATGTAGATTTCGTCTTTTCACATAATCCCATATTTCTTGGAGTCTTTGTTCATTTCTTTTTCCTTTTTTTTCTCTAGACTTCTCTTCTCACTTCATTTCATTCATTTGATCTTCAATCATTGATACTCTTTCTTCCAGTTATCGAGTCGGTTACTGAAACTTGTGCATTTGTCACGTATTTCTCCTGTCATGGTTTTTATCTCTGTCAGTTCGTTTATGGTCTTCTCTGCATTGATTATTCTAGTTTTCCATTCTTTCATTCTTTTTTCAAGATTTTTAGTTATTTGCGCTGGGTACATAGTTCCTCCTTTAGCTCTGAGGAGTTTGATCTACTGAAGCCTTCTCCTCTCAACTCATCAAAGTTATTCTCCATCCAGCTTTGATCCATTGCTGGTGATGAACTGCATTCCATTGGAGGGGGAGATGAGCTCTTATTTTTTGAATTTCCAGCTTTTCTGCCCTGCTTTTCCCCCATCTTTGTGGTTTTATCTGCCTGTGGTCTTTGATGCTGGTGACGTACTGATGGGATTTTCGTGTGGGTGTACTTTCTGTTTGTTAATTTTCCTTCTAACAGTGAGGATCCTCAGCTGTAGGTCTATTGGAGATTGCTTTAGGTCCACTCCAGACCCTGTTTGCCTGGGTATCAGCAGCAGAGGCTGCAGAAGATAGAATATTGTTCAACAGTGAGTGCTGCTGTCTGATTCTTGCACTGGAAGCTTCATCTCAGGGGTGTACTCCGCCATGTGAGTTGTGAGGTGTTAGTCTGAACCTAGTGGGGGATATCTCCCAGTTAGGCTACTCAGGAGTCAGGGACCCACTTGAGCAGACAGTTTGTACATTCTCAGATCTCAACCTCCGTGCTGGGAGATCCACCACTCTCTTCAAAGCTGTCAGAGAGCTCTCAGGATTCTCTTCATGGAGCAGTTTGGTAGCCCTGCTTTTGGGGAATCTGAGAAGGGATACTTTGGATCGCAATGATACCTATGGTGATAAGGGAAATACCCTCTGATAAATACTAGAAAGAAGCTTTCTGAGAAACTTATTTGTGATGTGTGAAATCATCTCACAGAGTTATATGTTTCTATTCATGAAGCAGTGTGCTAACATTGTTTTCGTGCAATCTACAAAGGGATATTTGAGAGTGCATTGAAGCCTATGGTGACAAAGGAAATATCATCAGATAAAAACTAGAAAGAAACTTTTTGAGGAACTGCTTTGTGGTGTGTCAATTCATCTCACACAGTTACAACATTCTTTTCATTGAGCAGTTTGCTAACACGTTTTTCTTGGAATCTGCAATGGGATATTCAGGATCGTTTTGAGGCCTATAGTGAAAAAGGAAATATTCTCAGATAAAAACCAGAAAGAAGGTTTCTGAGAAACAGCTTTGTGATGTGTGAATTCATCTCACTGACTTAGACGATTCTTTTCATGGAGCAGCTTGGTAGCACTCTTTTTGGGGATTCTGAGAAGGGATATTTTGTACCGCATTGAAGACTATGGTGACAAAGGAAATATCCTTCCATAAAAACTAAAAAGAAGCTTTCAGAGAAACTCCTTCGTGATGTGTGAATTCATCTCACAAACATTCATTATTCTTTTCAATTGAGCAGTTTGCTAACACAGTTTTCTTGGGATCTGCAATGGAATATTTGGAAGCTCTTCAAAGTGTATAGTGACAAAGGAAATATCCTCAGTTAAAAAAGAAAGAAGCTTTCCAGGAAACTTCTTTGTCATTTTTGAATTCATCTAACATAGATACACATATCTTTTCATGTTGAAGTTTCCTAACACTTTTTTTTTTTGTGTGGAATCTGCAAGAGGATATTTGGTAGCGCATTGAAGTTCATGGTGACAAAGGAAATATGCTCATATAAAAACTAGAAATAAGATTTCTGAGAACCTGGTTTGTGATGTATGAATTCATCTCTCACAGGTACACATTTCTTTTCATGGAGTAGTTTGCTAACAAATTTCTCATGGAATCTGCAACAGCATCTATGTGAGCAACTTGAAGCCTATGTTGACAAGGGAAATAACCTCAGATAAAACCCAAAAAGAGGCTTTCAGAGAAATTTCTTTGTGATGTGTGAGTTTATCTCACAGTGTTACACTGTCATTTTCACTGAGCAGTTTGCTGACACTGTTTTCTTGGAATCTGCAATGGGATATTTGGGAGCACATTGAAGCCTATGGTGGCAAAGGATATATCCTCTGATAAAAACTAAAAAGAAGTTTCTGAGAAACTTCTTTGTGATGTGTGAAGTCATGTCACAGAATTACACAATGCTATTGATGGAGCAGTGTGCTAACATTGTTTTGGTGGAAACCTCAAAGGGATATTTGAGGGTGCATTGAGGTCTATGGTGACAAAGTAAATATCCTCAGAAAAAAAGTAGAAAGAAGCTTTCTGAGAAACTGCTTTGTGATGTGTGAATTTGTCTCACATAGTTACACAGTTCTTTTCATTGCACCATTTGTTAAAACGTTTATCTTGGAATCTGCAATGGGATATTCGGGATCATTTTGAGGCTTATGGTGAAAAAGTAAATATTCACTGATAGAAATTAGAAAGAAACTTTCTGAGAAACAATTTTGTGATGTGTGAATTCATCTCCCTGAATTACACGATTCTTTTCATGGAGCAGTTTGGTAGTGCTATTTTTAGGGAATCTGTGAAGGGATATTTTGGATCTCCTTGAAGACTATGGTGACAAAGGAAATATCCTCACATAAAAACTAGAAAGAAGTTTTCTGAGAAACTGCTTTGTGATGTGTGAATGCATCTCAAAGAGTTACAGCATTATTTTCATGGAGCAGTTTGCTAACATAGGTTTCCTGGAATCAGCAGTAGGATACTCAGAGTACATTGAAGCCTATGGTGAAAAATCAAATATCCCCAGATAGCAACTAGAAAGACACTTTCTGAGAAACCGCTTTGTGTTGTGATAATTTATCTCACAGAGTTTCAGGGTTCTCTTCCTGGAGCAGCTTGCTAGGACTGCTTTTGGGGAATCTGAGAAGGGATAGATTCAATCACAATTAAGCCTATGATGACAAAGGAAATATCCTCCAATAAAAACTAGAAAGAAGTTTTCTGAGAAACTTCTTTGTGGTGCTTGAAATCACCTCACAGAGTTACACGTTCCTCTTCATGGAGCAGTTTGACAACATCGTTTTCATGGAATCTACAATGGGATACTTGGAAGTGCATTGAGGCCTAAGGTGACAACTTAAATATCCTCAGATAAAAAATAGAAAGAAGCTTTCTGAGAAACCATTTTGTGATATGTGATTACATCTCACACAGTTACACCATTCTTTTCATTGAGCAGTTTGCCAACATCGTTTTCTTGGAGTCTGAAAAGGGATATTTGAGAGTGCATTGAGGCCAATGGTGACAAAGGAAATATCCTCAGATAAAAAAGAGAAAGAAGCTTTCTGAAAAACTGCTTTGTGATGTGTGAATTCATCTCACAGAGTCACACTTTTCTCTTCATGTAGCAGTTTGCTAACACGGTTTTCGTAGAATTTACAAAGTGATATTTGGGAGTGCATTGAGGCCTATGGTGAAAAAGGAAATATCCTCAGATAAAAATCAGAAAGAAACATTCTGAGAAACTGCTTTGTGATGTGTGAATTCATCTCACAGAGTTACACCTTAGTCTTCATGAAGCAGTTGGCCAACACTGTTTTTGTGGAATCTGCAAAGTGATATTTGGGAGCATATTGCAGCCCGTTGTGAAAAAAGAAATATCCTCAGATGAAAATTAGAAAGAAGCTTTCTGAGAAATTGCTTTCTGAAGTGTGAATTCAACTCACTGAGATACACCTGTATTTCATGGAGCTGTTTGCTAGCCCTGTATTTGTGGAACCTGAGAACTGATATTTCAGATTGCTTTGAAGATTATATGATCAAAGAAACTATCCTCGGGCAAAAACCAGAATGAAGCTTTCTGAGAAACTGCCCTGTGCTGGGTGAATTCATCTCACAGAGTTGCACATGTATTTCATGGAGCCATTTGCTAGCACTGTTTTTGTGGAATCTGAGAAGTGATATTTTGGATCTCTATGAAGACTCCTGGGACAAAGGAATTATCCTCAGATGAAAACCAGAAAGAAGGTTTCTGAGAAACTGCTATATGATGCGTGAATTCATCTCACAAAGTTACAATACTCTTTCATGGAGAACTTTGCTAGCACTATTTTTGAGGAATCTCAGAAGTGATATTTTGGATATCATTGAATCCCATTGTGAATAATGAAATATCCTCAGATAAAACCTGGAGAGAAGCATTCTCAGAAATTGCTTTGTGGTGTGTGAATTCACTTGACAGAGGTATACTACTGCTATCGTTGAGAAGTTTGCTAACACTGCTTTCACAGAATTTGCAATGAGATATACGGGAGTGCATTGAGAACTGAAATATCCTCAGATAAAAATGAGAAAGAAGCTTTCTGAGAAACTTATTTGTGATGTGTGAATTCATCTCACAGAATTACACCTTTCTCTTCATGAAGCAGTTTGCTAACACTGTTTTCATGGAACGTGAAAAGTAATATTTGGGAGCACATTGAGGACTATGGTGAAAAAAGATATATCCTCAGATGAAAACTGTAAAGAAGCGTTCTGAGAAACTGCATTGTGATGAGTAAATGCAACTCACAGAGTTACACTTTTCTTTTCATTGATCAGTTTGCCAACACTTCTTTCTTGAAATCTGCAATGTGATATCTCTTAGAGCAATGAAGTTTACAGAGACAAAGGAAATAACTGGAGATAAAAATGAGAAAGAAGCTTTCTGAGAAACTGCTCTGTGATGTGTGAATTCATCTCACAGAGCTACACTTTTCTCTCCATGAAGCAGTTTGCTAACACTGTTTTCATTGAATCTGCAAACTGATCTTTTGGAGCGCATTTAGGCCTATGGTGAAAAAGGAAATATCCTCAGATGAAAAGTAGAAAGAGGCTTTCTGAGAAACTGCTATCTGATGTGTGAATTCATCTCATAGAGTTACACTTTCTTTTCATGGAGCAATCTGTTACCACTGTTTTCGGGGAATCTGAGAAGGGATATTTTGGATCACTATGAAGACTATACGGACAAAGGAAATATCCTCAGATAAAAATCAGAAAGAAGCTTTCTGAGAAACTGCTTTGTGATGTGTGAATTCATCTAACAGAGATACACCACTATTTCGTGAAGCCGTTTGCTTTTGTGGATTCTGAGAACTGATATTTCGGATCGGTTTGAAGAGTATAAGAACAAAGGAAATGTCCTCAGATAAAATCCAGAAAGAAGCTTTCTGAGAAACTGCTTTGTGATGTGTGAATTCATTTCACAGAATTACACCACTCTTTCATGGAGGAGTATGCTAGCACTGTTTTTGTGGAATCTCAGAAGAGAATTTTAGATATCGTTGAATTCCATGGTGAATAATGAAATAAACTCAGATAAAAAATAGAGAGAAGCGTTCTCCGAAACTGCTTTGCGGTGTGTGAATTCACCTCACAGAGTTACACGACTACTTTCATTGAGATGTTTGCTAACACTGTTTTCACAGCATCTGCAATTAGATATATGGGAGTGCATTGAGAACTGAAATATCCTCAGGTAAAAATGAGAAAGAAGCTTTTGAGAAACTTCCTTGTGATGTGTGAATTCATTTCACAGACTTACACCTTTCTCTTCATGAAGCAGTTTGTTAACACAGTTTTCGTGGAACCTGCAAAGTGATATTTGGTAGCACATTTTAGGCTATGGTGAAAAACGATGTATTCTCAGATGCAAAGTTTAAAGAAGCATTCTGAGAAACTGCACTGTGATGTGTGAATGCAACTCACAGAGTTACACTGTTCTTTTCATTGATCAGTTTGCCAACACTGTTTACTTGAAGTCTGCAATGGGATATTTCTTAGCGCAATGAAGCTTACGGTGACAAAGGAAATATCCTCAGATAAAAACGGGAAAGAATCTTTCTGAGAAACTGCTTTGTGATGTGTCAATTCATCTCACAGAGTTACACTGTTCTCTCCATGAAGCAGTTTGTTAACACTGGTTTTGTGGATCTGCAAAGTGATATTTGGGAACCCATTGAGGCATATGGTGAAAAAGGAAAAATACTGAGATGAAAACTAGAAAGAAGCGTTCTGAGAAATGGCTTTCTGATGTATGAATTCAACTCACAGAGTTACACCTGTATTTCATGGAGTTGTTTCCTTGCCCCGTTTTTTGTGGAATCTGAGAACTGCTATTTCGGATTGCTTTGAAGACTATACGGTCAAATGAAATATCCTCAGATAAAAACCAGAATGAAGTTTCTGGGAAACTGCTTTGTGACGTGTGAATACATCTCATAGAGTTACACATGTATTTCATGGAGCCATTTGCTAGTCCTGTTTTTGTGGAATCTGAGAAGTGATATTGTGGATCGCTATGAAAACTCCTCAGACAAAGGAAATATCCTCAGATAAAAATCAGAAAGAAACTTTCTGAGAAACTGCTTTATGATGCTTGAATTCACCTCACAATAATACACCACTCTGTAATGGAGGAGTTTGCTAGCACTGTTTTTGAGGAATCTCAGAAGTGATATTTCGGAAATCATTGAATCCTATGATGAAAAATGAAATATCATCAGATAAAACCTGGAGAGAAGCCTTCTCAGAAACTGCTTTGTGGTGTGTGAACTCATCTCACAGTCTCACTATTGCTTTCATTGAGAACTTTGCTAACACCGTTTTCACAGAATTTGCAATGAGATATACGGAGTGCATAGAGAACTCAAATATCCTCAGATAAAAACGAGAAAGAAGCTTTCTGAGGAACTTCTTTGTGATGTGAGAATTCATCTCACAGAGTTACACATTTCTCTTCATGAAGCAGTTTGCTAACACTGTTTTCCCAGAATCTGCAAACTGATATTAGGGAGCGCCTTGAGGGCTCTGGTGAAAAAGGAAATATCCTCAGATGAAAGCTGGAAAGAAGCATTCTGAGAAACTGCATTGTGATGTGTGAATGAAACTCACAGAGTTACACTTTTCTTTTCATTGATCAGTTTGCCAACACTGTTTTCTTGAAATCTACAATGGGATATTTCTTAGCGCCATGAAGCCTGCAGAGACAAGAGAAATATCCTCCGATAAAAATGAGAAAGAAGCTTTCTGAGAAACTGCTTTGTGAAGTGTGAATTCATCTCACAGAGTTACACTTTTCTCTCCATGAAGCAGCTTGCCAACACAGTTTTCATGGAACCTGCAAAGTGATATTTGGAAGTGCGCTGAGGCCTATGGTGTAAAAGGATATATCCTCAGATGAAAACCAGAAAGAAACTTTCTGAGAAACTGCTTTCTGATGTGTGAATTCATTTCATAGAATTGCAATTTCGTTTCATGGAGCAATCTATTAGCACTGTCTTTGCAAAATCTGAGAAACAATATTTTGGATGGCATTGAGCACTGCACTGAGAAAGGAAATATCCTCAATTGAAAAGGTGAGAGAAGCTTCTTGAGAAATGTCTTTGTGATGTGTTAATTCTTCTCGAAGAGTTACCCCTTAATCTTCATGAAGCAGTGTGCTAACACTGTTGTCGTGGAATCAGCAAAGTGATATTTGGGAGCACATTGAAGCATGTGGTGAAAAAGGAAATATCTTCAAATGAAAACTAGAAGGAAGCTTTCTGAGAAACTGCTTTCTGATGTGTGAATTCAACTCACAGTTACATCTGCATTTCATAGTGCAGTTTGCTATCCCTGTTTTTGTGGAATCTGAGAATTGATATTACAGACTGCTTTGAGGACTGTACAAAGGAAATATCCTCAGATACAAACCAGAATGAAGCTTTCTGAGAAACAGCTTTGTGATGTGTGAATTCATCTCACAGAGTTACATATGTATTTCATGGAGCCGTTTGCTAGCACTGTTTTTGTGGAATCTGAGAAGTGATATTTTGGATGGCTCTGAAGTCTCCTCACACAAAGGAAATATCCTCAGATAAAAACCAGAAAGAAGGTTTCTGAGAAACTGCTTTATGATGCATGAATTCATCTCACAAAGTTACACCACTCTTCCATGGAGGAGTTTGCTAGCTCTATTTTTGAGGAATCTCAGAAGTGATGTTTTGGATATCATTGAATAAAATAAAACCTGTGGAGAAGCCTTCTCAGAAACTGCTTTGTGGTGTGTGAATTCACCTCACAGATTACACTATTGCTTTCATTGGGATGTTTGCTAACACAGTTTTCACAGAATCTGCAAAGAGATATACGGGAGTGCATTCAGAACTGAAATATCCTCAGATAAAAACGAGAAAGAAGCTTTCTGAGAAACTTCTTTGTGATGTATGAATTCATCTCATGGAGTTACACCTTTCTCTTCATGAAAAAGTTTGCTAACACCGTTATCATGGAATCTGAAAAGTGATATTTGGCAGCTCATTGAGGGCTATGGTGTAAAAGGAAGTATCCTCAGATGAAAACTGGAAAGAAGCGTTCTGAGACACTGCATTGTGATGTGTGAATGCAACTCACAGAGTTACACTTTTCTTTTCATTGATCAGTTTACTAACACTGTTTACAGAAAATCTGAAATGGGATAATTCTTATCGCCATAAAGCCTATGGTGACAAAGGAAATATCCTCAGATAAAAATGAGAAAGAAAATTCCTGAGAAACTGCTTTGTGATGTGTGAATTCATCTCACAGATTTACACGTTTCTCCCCATGAAACAGTTTCCTAACACTGTTTTCATGGAATCTGCAAAGTGATATGTAGGAGAGCATTGAGGATTCTGGTGAAAAAGGAAGTATACTCAAATGAAAATTAAAGGAAGCTTTCTGAGAAACTGCTTTCTGATGTGTGAATTGATTTCACAGAGTTATACTTACGTTTCATGGAGCAGTCTATTACCACTGTCTTTGGGGAATCTGAGAAGGGATACTTTGGATTGAATTGAGGCCTATGATGAGAAAGGAAATATCCTCAATTAAAAACGTGAAAGAAGCTTTCTGAGAAACTGCTTTGTGATGTGTGTATTCATCTCACAGAGTTATACATGTGTTTCGTGGAGCCGTTTGCTAGCAGTGTTTTTCTGGAATATGAGAAGTCAAATTTTGGATCGCTATGAAGTCTCCTCAGACAAAGGAAATATCCTCAGATAAGAACCAGAAAGAGGTTTTCTGAGAAACTGCTTCATGATGTGTGAATTCATCTGACAAAGTTACACCACACTTTCATGGAGGAGTTTGCTGGCACTATTTTTGAGGAATCTCAGAAGTGATATTTTGGATATCATTGAATCCCATGATGAACAATGAAATATCCTCAGATGAAACCTGGAGAGAAGCCTTCTCAGAAACTGCTTTGTGGTGTGTGAATTCATCTCACAGAGTTACACTATTGCTTTTATTGAGATGTTTGCTAACACTTTTTTTACAGAATCTGCAATGAGATATATGGGAGAGCATTGAGAACTGAAATATCCTCAGATAAAAACGAGAAAAAGCTGTCTGAGAAACTTCTTTGTGATGTGTGAATCCATCTCACAGAGTTACACCTTTCTCTTTATGAAGCAGTTTGCTAGCACTGTTTTCCTGGAATCTGCTAAGTGATATTTGGGAGCGCATTGAGGACGATGGGGAAAAAGGATATATCCTCAGATGAAAACTGGAAAGAAGCGTTCTGAGAAACTGCAATGTGATGCGTGAATGCAACTCACAGAGTCACACTTTTCTTTTCATTGATCAGTTTGTCAACACTGTTTTCTTGAAATCTGCAATGGGATATTTCTTAGCGCAATGAACGTTATGGAGACAAAGGAAATATCCTCAGAGAAAAACCAGAATGAAGCTTTCTGTGAAACTACTTTGTGATGTGTGAATTCATTTCAGAGAGTTACACCACTCTTTCATGGAGGAGTTTGCTAGCACTGTTTTTGTGGAATCTCACAAGTGATATCTTGGATATCAATGAATCCCATGGTGAAAAATGAACTACCCTCAGATAAAAGCTGCAGAGAAGGCTTCTCAGAAACTACTTTGTTGTAAGTGAATTCAGCTCACAGAGTTACATCTTTGTTTTCATTGGGAAGTTTACTAACAGTTTTTTCTGCAGAAAATGCAATGAGACACACGGGGGTGCTTTGAAACCAGATATATCCCCAGCTGAAAAAAGAAAGAAGCTCTCTGAGAAACTGCTTTGTGGTGTGTGAATTCAACTCACTGAGTTACACCTGTATTACTTGGAGGCGTTTGCTCACACTGTTTATGTGGAATCTGAGAACTGATATTTCGGATCGCTTTGAAGACTATACAGCCATGGGAAATATCCTCAGATAAAAACTAGAATGAAGCCTTTGAGAATCTGCTTTGTGATGTGTGAATTCAACTCACGAGTTATATTTTTCTCTTCATGAAGCAGTTTGCTAACACTGTTTTCGAGAAATCTGCAAAGTGATATTTGGGAGCCCTTTGAGGGCTATGGTGAAAAAGGATGTATCCTCAGATGAAAACTGGAAAGAAGCGTTCTGAGAAACTGCAGTGTGATGTGTGAATGCAACTCACAGAATTACACTTTTCTATTCATTGATCAGTTTGCCAACACTGTTTTCTTGAAGTCTGCAATGGGATATTTCTTAGTGCAATGTAGCTTATATAGACGAAGGAAATATCCTCATATAAAACCTGGAAAGAAGGTTGCTGAGGAAGTGCTTTGTGATACATGAAACCATCTCTCAGAGTTACACTGTTCTCTCCATGAAGCAGTTTACTAACACTGTGTTTGTGGAATCAGCGAAGTGGTATTTGGTAGCTCATTGAGGCCTATGGTGAAGAGGGAAATATCCTCAGAAAAAAACTAGAAAGAAGCTTTCTGAGAAACTGCTATCTGATGTGTGAATTCATCTCACAGAGTTACACCATTCTCTTCATGAAGCAATTTGCTAACACTGTTTTTGTGGAATCTGAAAAGTGATATTTGGGAGTGCAGTGAGGGATATGGTGAAAAAGGATATATCCTCAGATGAAAATTGGAAAGAAGCGTTCTGAGAAACGGCATTGTGATGTGTCACTGTAACTCACAGAGTTAGAGTGTTCTTTCATTCATCAGTTTGCTAACACTCTCTCCTTGAAATCTACAATGGGATATTTCTTAGCGATATGAAGCTTATGATGACAAAGGAAATATCCTCCGATAAAAACTTGAGAGAAGCTTTCTGAGAAACGGCTTTGTGATGTGTGAATTCATCTCACAGGTTTACACGTTTCTCTCCATGAAGCAGTTTACTAATACAGTTTTCGTGGAATATGCAAAGTGATATTGCGGAGCACAGTGAGGCCTGTGGTGAAAAAGGAAATATCCTCAGATGAAAAATGGATAGAACCTTTCTGAGAAACTGCATTGTGATGTATGAATGTACTTCACAGAGTTACACTTTTCTTTTCATTGATCAGTTTGCCAACACTGTTTTCTTGAAATGTGCAATGGGATATTTCTTAGCACTATGAAGCTTATGGTGACAAAGGAAATATCCTCAGATAAAAACGAGAAAGAAGCTTTCTGAGAAACTGCTTTGTGATGTGTGTATTCATTTCACAGGATTACATGTTTCTCTACATGAAGCAGTTTGCTAACACTGTTTTCGTGGAATCTGAAAAGCAACATTTGGGAGCGCATTGAGGGATATGGTGAAAAAGGATATATCCTCAGATGAAAAGTTTAAAGAAGTGTTCTTAGAAACTGCATTGTGATGTGTGAATGCAACTCACAGAGTTACAGTGTTCTTTTCATTGATCAGTTTGCAAACACTCTTTCCTTGAAATCTACAAAAGGATATTCCTTAGCACCATGAAGCTTATGGTGACAAAGGAAATATCCTCCGATAAAAACTAGACAGAAGCTTCCTGAGGAATTTCTTTGTGATGTGTGAATTTATCTCACATGTTTACATGTTTCTCTCCATGAAGCAGTTTCCTTACACAGTTTTCATGGAATATGCAAAGTGATATTTGGGAGCGCATTGAGGACTGTGGTGAAAAACGAAATATCCTCAGATGAAAACTGGAAAGAAGCTTTCTGAGAAACTTCTTTGTGATGCGTGAATTCATCTCATAGGTTTACACATTTCTCTCCATGAAGCAGTTTTCTAACACAGTTTCCATGGAATCTGCAAAGCGATATTTGGGAGCACATTGAGGACTGTGGTGAAAAAGGAAATATCCTCAGATGAAAACTGGAAAGAAGCTTTCTGAGAATCTTCTTTGTGATGTGCGAATTCATCTCACAGGTTTACACGTTTCTTTCCGTGAAGCAGTTTTCTAACATAGTTTTCGTGGAATCTGCAAAGTGATATTTGGGAGCGCATTGCAGCCTGTGAAGAAAAAGGAAATATCCTCAGATGAAAACTGGAAAGAAGCATTCTGAGAAACTGTATTGTAGTGTGTGAGTGTACCTCACAGAGTTACAACTTTCTTTTCATTGATAAGTTTCTAACACTGTTTTCTCGAAATGTGCAGTGGGATATTTCTTAGCGCCATGAACCTTACAATGACAAAGGAAATATCCTCGGATAAAAAGGAGAAAGAAGCTTTCTGAGAAACTGCTTTGTGATGTGTGTATTCATCTCACAGAGTTACACATGTATTTCGTGTAGCGGTTGGCTAGCAATCTTTTTGTGGAATCTGTGAAGTGATTTTTTGGAATGGTATGAACACGCCTTGGATGAAGGAAATATCCTCAGATGAAAACTGGAAAGGTTTCTGAGAAACTGCTATCTGATGTGTGAATTCATCTCACAGAGATACACTTTCTTTTCATAGAGTGTTCTGTTACCACTCTTTTTGTTGAGTCTGGGAAGGGATATTTGCATTCGCTATGAAGGCTATATGGTCAAAAAAAATCCTCAAGTAAAAAAGGTGAAAGAACCTTTCTACGAATCTGCTCTGTGCTGTGTGAATTCATTTCACAGAGTTAAACCACTCTTTGATGGAGGAGTTTGCTAGTGCTGTTTTTGTGGAATCTCAGAAGTGATATCTTGAAAATCGTTGAATCCCATGGTGAAAAATGAAATATCCTCAGATAAAAACTGCAGAGAGGCCTTCTCAGGAACTGCTTTGTTGTGGGTGAATTGAGTGCACATAGTGACATCATTGTTTTCAGTGAAAAGCTTGCTAACAGTGTTTTTGCAGAACGTGCAATGAGATACGCAGAGGCGCTTGGAGACCACAAATAGCATCAGCTGAAAAAAGAAAGAAGCTTTCTGAGAAACTGTTTCTGATGTGTGAATTCAACTCACCGAATTACACCTGTATTTCGTGGAGCCGTTTGCTAGCCCTGATTTTGTGAAATCTGAGAACGGGCACTTCAAATAGCTTTGGAGACTATACGGCCAAAGGAAATATCCTCGGATAAAAAGCAGAATGAAGTTTTCTGAGAAACTGCCTTGTGATGTGTGAATTCATCTCACAGAGTACACATGTATTTTGTGGAACCATTTGCTAGCCCTTTTTTTGTGGAATCTCAGAAGTGATATTTTGGATCACTATGAAGACTCCTCAGACAGAGGAAATATTCTCAGATAAAAACCAGAAAGAAGCTTTCTAAGAAACTGCTTTGTGATGTGTGAATTCATCTCACAGAGTGACACCTCTCTCTTCATGAAGCAGTATGCTAACACTGTTTTCGTGGAATCTACACAGTGATATTTAGGAGCGCATTGAGGCCTGTGGTGAAACAGGAAATATCCATAGATGAAAACTAGAAGGAAGCTTTCTGAGAAACCGCTTTATGATGTGAGAGTTCATTTTAGAGAGTTATACTTTCACATCATGGAGCAATCTATTACCACTGTCTTTGGGGAATGTGAGAAGGGATATATTGGATTGCATTGAGGCCTATGCTGAGAAAGGAAATATTCTCAATTAAAAACGTGAAAGAAGCTTTCTGAGAAACTTCTTTGTGATGTGTTAATTCATCTCAGAGAGTTACACCTTAGTCTTCATGGAGCAGTTTGCTAACACTGTTTTCGTGGAAACTGCAATGTGATATTTTGGAGTGCATTGAGGCCTGTGGTGAAAACAGAAATATCCTCAGATGAAAACTGGAGAGAAGCTTTCTGAGAAACTTCTTTGTGATGTGTGAATTCATCTCACAGAGTTACACCTTTCTCTACATGAAGCAGTTTGCTAATACTGTCTTTGTGGAATCTGAAAAGTGATATTTGGGCACGCACTGAGGGATATGGTGAAAAAGGATATATCCTCAGATGAAAAGTTTAAAGAAGCGTTCTGAGAAACTGCATTGTGATGTGTGAATGCAACTCACTGAGTTACAGTGTTCTTTTCATTCATCAGTTTGCTTACACACTTTCCTTGAAATCTACAATGGGATATTTTTAGTGCCATGAAGCTTACAGTGACAAAGGAAATATCGTCCTATAAAAGCTAGGAGAAGCTTTCTGAGAAACTGCTTTGTCATGTGTGGATTCATCTCAGAGGTTTACACGTTTCTCTCCATGAAGCAGTTTCCTAAGACAGTTTTCCTGGAATTTGCTAAGTGATATTTCAGAGCGCATTGAGGCTTGTGGTTAAAAAGGAAATATCCTCAGATGAAAACTGGAAAGAAGATTTCTGAGAAACTGCTATCTGATGTGTGAGTTCATCTCACAGAGATACACTTTCCTTTCATGGAGCATTCTGTTACCACTCTTTTTGTTGAGTCTGGGAAGGGATATTTGCGTTCGCTATGAAGGCTATACGGTCAAAGGAAATATCTTCAATTTAAAAAGGTGAAAGAAGCTTTCTGCAAAACTGCTCTGTGATGTGTGAATTCATTTCACAGAGTTAAACCATTCTTTGATGGAGGAATTTGCTAGCGCTGTTTTTGTTGAATCTCAAACGTGATATTTTGCATCGCTATGAAGACTCCTCAGACAGAGGAAATATCCTCAGATAAATCCCAGAAAGAAGCTTTCTGAGAAACTGCTTTTTGGTGTGTGTGTTCATCTCACAGAGTTGCACATGTATTTCGTGGAGCCGTTTGCTAGCACTCTTTTTGGGAAATCTGAGAAGTGATATTTTGGATCGCTATGAAGACTCCTCGGATGAAGAAATATCATCAGATGAAAACTGGACAGAAGCTTTTTGAGAAACCTCTTTGTGATGTTTGAATTCATCTCACAGAGTTACAGCTTTTTCCACATGAAGCAGTTTGCTAACACTGTTTTCGTGGAATCTGAAAAGTGATATTTGGGAGTGCATTGAGGTTTATGGTGAAAAGGATATATCCTCAGATGAAAAGTTTAAAGAAGCGTTCTGAGAAACTGTATTGTGATGTGTGAATGCACCTGACAGAGTTACAGTGTTCTTTTCATTGATCAGTTTGCTAACACTCTTTCCTTGAAATCTATAATGGGATATTTCTTAGCACCATGCAGCTTACAGTGTCAAAGGAAATGTCCTCGGATAAAAACGAGAAGGAAATTTTCTGAGAAACTGCTTTTTGATGTGTGTATTCATCTCACAGAGTTACACATGTATTTCGTGGAGCCGTTTGCTAACACTCTTTTTGTGGAATCTGAGAAGTGATATTTTGGATCGCTATGAAGACTCCACAGATGAAGGAAATATCCTCAGATGAAAACTGGAAAGAAGCATTCTGAGAATCTTCTTTCTGATGTTTGAATTCATCTCACAGAGCTACACCTTTCTCTTCATGGAGCAGTTTGCTAACACTGTCTTCGTGGAATCTGAAAAGTGATATTTGGGAGCACATTAAGGGATATGTTGAAAAAGGATATATCCTCAGATGAAAAGTTTAAAGAAGCATTCGGAGAAACTGCATTGCGATGTGTGAATGCAACTCACAGAGTTACAATGTTGTTTTCATTGATCAGTTTGCTAACACACTTTCCTTGAAATCTACAATGAGACATTTCTTAGCGCCATGAAGCCTAAGGTGATAAAGGAAATATCCCCTGATAAAAACTAAACAGAATCTTTCTGAGAAACTACTTTGTGATGTGTGACTTCATCTCACAGGTTTACACGTTTCTCTCCACGAAGCACTTTCCTAACACTGTTTTCGTGGTATCTGCAAAGTGATATTGTGGAGCACATTGAGACCTGTAGTGAAAAAGGAAATATCCTCAGATGAAAACTGGAAAGAAGGTTTCTGAGAAACTGCTATCTGATGTGTGAATTCAACTCACAGAGATACACTTTCCTTTCATGGAGCATTCTGTTGCCACTCTTTTTGTTGAGTCTGGGAAGGGATTTTTCCATTCACAATGAAGGTATATGGTCAAAGGAAATATCCTCAATTAAATAAGGTGGAAGAAGCTTTCTGCGAAACTACTCTGTGATGTGTGAATTCATTTCACAGAGTTAAACCACCCTTTGATGGAGGAGTTTGCTAGCGCTGATTTTGTGGAATCTCAGAAGTGATACCTTGAATATCGTTGAAACCCATGATGAAAAATGAAATATCCTCAGATAAAAACTGCAGAGAGGCCTTCTCAGGAACTGCTTTGTTGTGGGTGAATTCAGCTCACAGAGTGACATTATTGTTTTCAGTGAGAAGCTTGCTAACAGTGTTTTCGCAGAATGTGCAATGAGACACACTAGCGTGTTTTGAGACCACAAATAGCCTCAGCTGAAAAAAGAAAGAAGCTTTCTGAGAAACTGTTTCTGATGTGTGAATTCAACTCACTGAATTACACTTGTATTTCGTGGAACTGTTTGCTAGCCCTGTTTTTGTGGAATCTCAGAAGTGATCATTTGGATCGCTATGAAGACTCCTCAGACATAGGAAATATCCTTAGATAAAAACCAGAAAGAAGCTTTCTGAGAAACTGCTTTGTGATGTGTGAATTCATCTCACAGAGTGACACCTTTCTCTTCATGAAGCAGTTTGCTAACACTGTTTTCATGGAATCTGCATAGTGATATTTGGGAGGGCATTGAGGCCTATGGTGAAACAGGAAATATCCTTAAATGAAAACTAGAAGGAAGCTTTCTGAGAAACCGCTTTATGATGTATGAGTTCGTTTTAGAGAGTTATACTTTCACATCATGGAGCAGTCTATTACCACTGTCTTTGGGGAATGTAAGAGGGGATATATTGGATCGCATTGAGGCCTGTGCTGAGAAAGGAAATATTCTCAATTAAAAACGTGGAAGAGAGAAAGACGGAGCAACATGGCCGAATAGGAACAGCTCCAGTCTCCAGCTCCCAGGACGAATGACACTGAAGACAGGTGATTTCTGCATTATCAACTGAGGTACTGGGTTCATCTCACTGGGAAGTGCTGACAATCGGTGCTGGTCAGCTGCTGCAGCACGACCAGTGAGAGCTGAAGCAGGTCGAGGCATCGCCTCACCTGGGAAGCACAAGGGGGAAGGGAATCCCTTTTCCTAGCCAGGGGAACTGAGACACACAACACCTGGAAAATCAGGTAACTCCCACCCCAATACTGCGCTTTAAGCAAACGGGCACACCAGGAGATTATATCACACACCTGGCCGGGAGGGTCCTACACCCGCGGAGCCTTCCTCATTGCTAGCACAGCAGTCTGTGATCTAACTGCAAGGCAGCAGCCAGGCTGGGGGAGGGGCGCCCACCATTGCTGAGGCTTCAGTAGGTAAACAAAGCCCTGGGAAGATTGAACTGGGTGGAGCTCATAGCAGCTCAAGAGGGCTGTCAGTCTCTGTAGACTCCACCTGTGGGGACAGGGCACAGCTAAACAACAACAACAACTACAAAAAGCAGCAGAAACTTCTGCAGATGCAAGCAACTCTGTCTGACAGCTTTGAAGAGAGCAGTGGATCTCCCAACACGGAGGTTGAGATCTGAGAATGGACAGACTGCCTGCTCAAGTGAGTCCCTGACCCCTGAGTAGCCTAACTGGGAGACATCCTCCATTAGGGGCAGATCGACACCCCACACCTCATACGGTGGAGTACACCCCTGAGAGGAAGCTTCCAAAGCAAGAATAAGACAGGTACACTCGCTGTTCAGTAGTGTTCTATCTTCTGCAGCCTCTACTGCTGACACCCAGGCAAACAGCGTCTGGAGTGGACCTCAAGCAATCTCTAACAGACCTACAGCTGAGGGTCCTGACTGTTAGAAGGAAAACTATCAAACAGGAAGGACACCTACACCAAAACCCCCTCAGTACATCACCATAATCAAAGACCAGAGGCAGATAAAACCACAAAGATGGGGAAAAAGCAGGGCAGAAAAGCTGGAAATTCAAAAAATAAGAGCGCATCTTCCCCTCCAAGGGAATGCAGCTCATCACCACCAACGGATCAAAGCTGGACAGAGAATGACTTTGACGAGATGAGAGAATATGGCTCCAGTCCATCAAACTTCTCAGAGCTAAAGGAGGAATTATGTACCCAGCGCAAAGAAACTAAAAATCTTGAAAAAAGAGTGGAATAATTGATAACCAGAATAATTAATGCAGAGAAGGACATAAACAAATGGACAGAGATGAAAATCATGACACGAGAAATAAGTGACAAATGCACAAGCTTCAGTATCCGACTTGATCGACTGGAAGAAAGAGTATCAGCGATTGAGGATCAAATGAATGAAATGAAGTGAGAAAAGAAACCTAAAGAATAAAGAAGAAAAAGAAATGAACAAAGCCTGCAAGAGGTATGGGACTATGTAAAAAGACCAAATCTACGTCTGATTGGGGTCCCTGAAAGTGAGGGGTAAAATGGAACCAAGTTGGAAAACACTCTTCAGGATATCATCCAGGAGAACTTCCCCAACCTAGTAGGGCAGGCCAACATTCAAAACCAGGAAATACAGAGAACGCCACAAAGATACTCCTTGAGAAGAGCAACTCCAAGACAAATAATTGTCAGATTCACCAAAGTTGAAATGAAGGAAAAAATCTTAAGGGCAGCCAGAGAGAAAGGTCAGGTTACACACAAAGGGAAGGCCATCAGACTAACAGCAGATCTCTCGGCAGAAACTCTACAAGCCAGAAGAGAGTGGGGGCCAATATTCAACATTCTTAAAGAAAAGAATTTTCAACCCAGAATTTCATATCCAGCCAAACTAAGTTTCATAAGTGAAGGAGAAATAAAATCCTTTACAGGGAAACAAATGCTTAGAGATTTTGTCTCCATGAGGCCTGCCTTTCAAGAGACCCTGAAGGAAGCACTAAACATTGAAAGGAACAACCAGTACCAGCCATTGCAAAAACATGCCAAAATGTAAAGACCATCGAGGCTAGGAAGAAGCTGCATCAACTAATGAGCAAAATAACCAGTTAATATCATAATGGCAGGATCAAGTTCACACATAACAATCTTAACCTTAAATGTAAATGGACTAAATGCTCCAATTAAAAGACACAGACTGGCAAACTGGATAAAGAGTCAAGACCCATCAGTTTGCTGTATTCAGAAGACCCATCTCACATGCAGAGACATACATAGGCTCAAAATAAAGGGATGGAAGAAGATCTGCCAAGCAAATGGAGAACAAAACAAAGCTGGGGTTGCAATACTAGTCTCTGATAAAACAGACTTTAAACCATCAAAGATCAAAAGAGACAAAGAAGGTCATTACATAATGGTAAAGGGATCAATTCAACAGGAAGAGCTAACTATCCTAAATATATATACACACAATACAGGAGCACCGAGATTCATAAAGCAAGTCTTTAGAGACTTACAAAGAGACTTAGACTCCCATACAATAATAATGGGAGACCTCAACACTCCACTGTCAACATTAGATGGAACAACGAGACAGAAAGTTAATAAGGATATCCAGGAATTGAATTCATCTCTGCAGCAAGCAGACCTAATAGACATATAAAGAACTCTCCACCCCAAATCAACAGAATATACATTCTTCTCAGCACCACATCAAACTTATTCCAAAATTGACCACATAATTGGAAGTAAAGCACTCCTCAGCAAACGTACAAGAACAGAAATTATAACAAACCGTCTCTCAGACCACAGTGCAAATCAAACTAGAACTCAGGACTAAGAAACTCAGTCAAAACCGCTCAACTACATGAGAACTGAATAATCTGCTCCTGAATGACTACTAGGTACACAACGAAATGAAGGCAGAAATAAAGATGTTCTTTGAAACCAATGAGAACAAAGGTACAACATACCTGAATCTCTGGGACACATTTAAAGCAGTGTGTAGAGGGAAATTTATAGCACTAAATGCACACAAGAGAAAGCTGGAAAGATCTAAAATTGACACCCTAACATCACAATTAAAAGAGCTAGAGAAGCAAGAGCACATGCATTCAAAAGCTAGCAGAAGGCAAGAAATAACTAAGATCAGAGCAGAACTGAAGGAGATAGAGACACAAAAAGCCCTCCAAAAAATCAATGAATCCAGGAGTTGGATTTTTGAAAAGATCAACAAAATTGATAGACTGCTAGCAAGACTAATAAAGAAGAAAAGAGAGAAGAATCAAATAGGCGCAATAAAAAATGATAAAGGGGATATCACCACCAAACCCACAGAAATACAAACTACCATCAGAGAATACTATAAACACTTCTATGCAAATAAACTAGAAAATCTAGAAGAAATGGATAATTTCCTGGACACTTACACTCTGCCAAGACTAAACCTGGAAGAAGCTGAATCCCTGAATAGACCAAGAGCAGGTTCTGAAATTGAGGCAATAATTAATAGCCTACCAACCAAAAAAAGTCCAGGACCAGATGGATTCACAGTTGAATTCTACCAGAGGTACAAGGAGGAGCTGGTACCATTCCTTCTGAAACTATTCCAATCAATAGAAAAAGAGGGAATCCTCCCTAACTCATTTTATGAGGCCAACATCCTCCTGATACCAAAGCCTGGCAGAGACACAACAAAAAAAGAGAATTTTAGACCCATATCCCTGATGAACATCGATGCAAAAATCCTCAATAAAATACTGGCAAACTGTATCCAGCAGCACATCAAAAAGCTTATCCACCATGATCAAGTGGGCTTCATCCCTGGGATGCAAGGCTGGTTCAACATACGCAAATCAATAAACGTTATTGATAGGAAACTTCAACACAAAAAGAAATAAGCAACTCTGTGAGATGAATTAACACAGCACAAACCGGTTTCTCAGAATGTTTATTTCTTGTTTTTAACTGAGGATATTTCCTTTGTCACCATACACTTCATTGTGCTCCCAAATATTCCATTGCAGATCCCAGGAAAACAGTGTTAGCAACCTTCTCAATGGAAAGAAAAAGTAATTTTGTGAGATGAATTCACACATCACAAAGCAGTTTCTCAGAAAGCTTCTTTCTACTTTTTATGGGAGAATATTTCATTTGTCACCATAGTCTCATTATGCGATCCAAAGTATCCTTTCTCAGATTCCGAAAAACAGTCCTACCAAACTGCTCCAAAAAAGGAATTGTGTAACTCCGTGAGAAAAATTCACACATCACAAAACTGTTTCTCAGAAAGCTTCTTTTTAGTTTTTATCAGAGAATATTTCCTTTTTCACCATAGGTCTCAAAGTGATGTCAAATATCCCACTGCAGATTCAAAGAAAAACGTGTGAAAAAATTGCCAATGAAAATAATGGTGTAACTGTGTGAGATGAATTCACACATCACAAAGCAGTTTCTCAGAAATCTTCTTTCTAGCTTTTATCTGAGGATATTTCCTTTGTCACCATAGGCTTCAATGCACTCTCAAATATCCTTTTGCAGATTCCATGAAAACAGTGTTAGCAAACTGCTCCATGAATAGAAACATGTAACTCTGTGAAACGATTTCACACATCGCAAAGAAGTTTCTCAGAAAGCTTCTTTCTACTTTTTACCAGAGAATATTTCCTTCGTAACCATTGACTTCAATGCGCTCGCAAATATCCTACTGCAGTTTCCACGAAAACAGCGTTAGCAAACTGCTCTATGAAAATAATGGTGTAACTCTTTGAGATGCATTCACACATCACAGAACATTTTCTCATAAAGCTTCTTTCTAGTTTTCATAGGAGGATATTTCCTTTTTCACAATAGGAGTAATACACTCCCAAATTTCCTCTTGCAGATTCCACAAAAACAGTGTTAGCAAACTGCTCCATGAAAAGACAGGTGTATCTCTGTGAGATAAATTGACACATCACAAATCAATTTCTCAGAAATCCTCTTTTTGGTTTTTATTTGAGGATATTTCCCTTGTCATCATAGGCTTCAAGGCACTGCCACAGATCCTGTTGCAGACTCCACGAGAACGTTGTTAGCAATCTACTCCATGAAAAGAAATATGTAACGCTGAGAGGTGAATTCATACATCACAAACCAGTTTCTCAGAAAGCTTCTTTCTAGTTTTTATCAGAGGATATTTCCTTTGTCACCATAGGCTTCATTGTGATCCAAAATATCCCTTCTCAGATTCCCCAAAAGCAGCGCTACCAAACTGCTCCATGAAGAGAATCCTGTAACTCTGTGAGATGGATTCACACATCATAAAGCAGTTTCACAGAAAGCTTCTTTCTAGTTGTTATCTGAGGGTATTTCCTTTTGTCGCCATAGTCTTCAATGCGCTCCCAATATCCTACTGCTGATTCCAGGAAATCAGTGCTAGCAAACTGCTCCATGAAAATAATGGTGTAACTCTTTGAAATGCATTCATATATCACAAAGCAGTTTCTCAGAAAGCTTCTTTCTAGTTTTCATTGGAGGATATTTCCTTTTTCACAATAGGCATAATACACTCATAAATATCCTCTTGCAGATTCCACGAAAACAGTGCTAGTAAACTGCTCCATGAAAAGACAGGAGTATCTCTGTGAGATGAATTCACACATTACAGAGATGTTTCTCAGAGGGTTTCTGTCTAGTTTTTATCTGAGGATGTTTCCTTTGTCACCATAGGCTTCAATGCGCTCCCAAATATCCCATTGCAGATTCCAAGAAAACAGTGTTAGCAAACTGCTCAGTGAAAAGAACAGTGTAACTCTGTGTGATGAAATCACTCATCACAAATCAATTTCTCAGAAAGCCTTTTTTTGATTTTTATCTAAGGATATTTCCTTTGTCACCATAGGCTTCAAGGGGCAAACATAGATCCTGTTGCAGATTCCAGGAGATCGTTGTTAGCAAACTGTGCCATGAAAAAATGTGTATCTCTGACAGATGAATTCATACATCACAAACTAGTTTTTCAGAAAGCTTCTTTCTGTTTTTTTATATGAAGATATTTTCTTTGTTGCCATGAGCTTCAATGCACTCCCAAATATCCTCTTGCAGATTCCACGAAAACGGTGTTAGGAAACTTCAACACAAAAAGAAATGTGTAACTCTGTGAGATGAATTAACACAGCACAAACTGGTTTCTCGGAAACCTTATTTTTTGTTTTTATTTGAGGATATTTTCTGTGTCATCATATGCTTCAATGCACTCCCAAATATTCCATTGCAGATCTGAAGAAAACACTGTTGGCAAACTGCTCAATGAAAAGAACAATGGAACTTTGTGAGATGAATTCACACATCACAAAGTAGTTTCTCAGAAAACTTCTTTCTAGTTTTTTTTTAGGAGGGTATTTCCTTTGTCACCACGGTCTTCAATGTGATCCAAAATATCCCTTCACAAATTCCCCAAAAAGAGCGCTACCAAACTGCTCCATGAAAAGAATCGTGTAACGCAGTGAGATGAATTCACACATCACAAAACTGTTTCTCAGAAAGACTCTTTCTAGTTTTTATCAGAGAATATTTCCTTTTTCACCATAGGACTCAAAACGATCCTGAATATCCCATTGCAGATTCCAGGAAAAACGTGTTAACAAACTTCTCAAAGAAAAGACTGGTGTAACTGTGTGAGATGCATTCACACATCACAAATCAGTTTATCAAAAAGATTCTTTCTAGTTTTTGTCTGAGGATATTTCCTTTGTCACAGTGAGCTTCAATGTGCTCCCAAATATCCCATTGCAGAACCCAAGAAAACAGTCTTAGGAAATAATTCAATGAAAAGAACAGTGCAACTCTGACATGAATTCACACATCACAAAGCAGTTTCTCAGAAGGCTTCTTTCTAGTTTTCACTGGAGGATACTTCCATTTTCACAAAGGGCATAATATGCTCCCAAATTTCCTCTTGCAGATTTCACGAAAACAGTGCTAGCAAACTGCTCCATGGAAAGACAGGTGTATGTCTCTGAGAGGAATTCAAACATTACAAAGAATCTTCTTAGAGGGCTTCTTTCTAGTTTTTATCGGAGGATATATCCCTTGTCACCATAGACTTCAATGCACTGATAAATATCCTTGCAGATTCCAAGAAAAGAATGTTAGCAAACTCCTCAGTGAAAAGAACACTCTAACTCTGTGAGATGAATTCACACAGCACAAAGAAATTTCTCAGAAAGCCTGTTTTCGATTTTTATCTGAGGATATTTCCCTTGTAATCATAGGCTTCAAGGCACTCCTAAAGATCCTGTTGCAGATTCCACGAGACTGTTGTTAGCAAACTACTCCATGAAAAGAAATGTGTAACTCTGGGAGGAGAATTCATACATCACAAACCAGTTTCTAAGAAAGCTTCTTTCTAGTTTTTATATGAGGATATTTCCTTTGTCACCATGAGCTTTAATGGGCTCCCAAATATCCCATTGCAGATCCCAAGAAAACAGTGTTAGGAAACTGCTCAATGAAAAGAACAGTGTAACTCTGTGGCATGAATTCACACATCACAAAGAAGTTTCTCAGACTGCCCTCTTTCTAGTTTTTATCTGAGGAAAATTCCTTTGTCACCTGAATAGGCCTCAATGCGCTTGCAAATATAAATTTGCAGATTCCACAAATATAGTTTTAGCAAACAGCTCAATGAAAAGAAAGGTGTAACTGTGGGAGATGAATTCACACAACACGAAGCAGTTTCCCAGAAAGCTTCTTTTTGCTTTTTACCTGATCATATTTCCCTTATCACTGTAGGCTTCAATGCGCACCCAAACATCCTATTGCAGATTCCACGAAAACGGTGTTAGGAAACTTCAACATGAAAAGAAATGTGTAACTCAGTGAGATGAATTCACACACGACAAAGAGGTTTCTCAGAAAGCTTCTTTCTTGTTTTTAACTGAGGATATTTCCTTTGTCATCATACGCTTCAAAGCACTCCCAAATATTCCATAGCAGATCCCAAGAAAACAGTGTTAGCAAACTGCTCTATGACAGGAACAATGTAACTTTGTGAGGTGAATTCACACATCAATAAGAAGTTTCTAAGGAAACTTCTTTCTAGTTTTTATGGGAGGATAATTCCTTTGTCACCATAGTTTTCAATGCCATCCAAAATATGCCTTCTCAGATTCCCTCAAATGAGTGCTACCAAACTGCTACATGAAGAGGATCGTGTAGCTCAGTGAGATGAATTCACAAATCACAAAGCTGTTTCTCAGAAAGCTTCTTTCTAGTTTTATCAGAGAATATTTCCTTTGTCACCATAGACCTCAAAGCGATCCCGAATATCCCATTGCAGATTATAAGAATAACCTGTTAATAAACTACTCAATGAAAAATATGGCATATTATGCCTATTGTGAAAAAGGAAATATCCTCTGAAGAAACCTAGAAAGAAGCTTTCTGAGAAACTGCTTTGTGATGTGTGAATGCATCTCAAAGAGTTACATCATCATTTTCGTGGAGCAGTTTGCTAAGACTGTTCTACTGGAATCGGCAGTAGGATATTGGGAGCACATTGAAGCCTATGGTGACAAAGGAAATATCCTCAGATAATAACTAGAAAGGAGGTTTCTGAGAAACTTCCTTGTGATATGTGAATTCATCTCACAGTTACACATTTCTATTCATGGAGCAGTGTGTTAACATTGTTTTGGTGGAATCTGCAAAGGGATATTTGAGAGTGCATTGAGGCCTATGGTGACAAAGGAAATATCCTCAGATAAAAACTAGAAAGAATCTTTCTGAGAAACTACTTTGTGATGTGTGAATTCATCTCACAAAGCTACAACATTCTTTTCATTGAGCAGTTTTTTCACACGTTTTTCTTGGTGTCTGCAATGGGATATTTGGGATCACTTTGAGGCCTATGGTAAAAAGGGAAATATTCTCTGGTAAAAACGAGAAAGAAGCTTTCTGAGAAACAGCTTTGTGATTTGTGAATTCATCTCACTGAGTTACATGATACTTTTCATGGAACAGTTTTGTAGCACTCTTTTTAGGGAATCTGTGAAGGGATATTTTGGATCACATTGAAGACTATGGTGACAAAGGAAATATCCTCCCATAAAAACTAGAAAGAAGCTTTCTGAGAAACTACTTTGTGATGTGTGAATTCATCTCACAGAGTTACACCATTCTTTTCATTGAGTAGTTTGTTAACACGTTTTTCTTGGAATCTGCAATGGGATATTCGGGATCGCTTTGAGGCCTATGATGAAAAAGGAAATATTCTCAGATAAACTCAGAAAGAAGCTCTCTGAGAAACAGCTCTGTGATGTGTGAATTCATCTCACAGCTGTACACCATTCTTTTCATTGAACGGTTTGCTGACACTATTTTCTTGGAATCTGCAAAGGTATGTTCACGAGCGCCTTGAGTCCTATGGTGAAAAAGGAAATATCCTCAGTTAAAAACCAGAAAGAAATTTTCTGAGAAGCCAGTTTGTGCTGTATTAATTCATCTCACAGAGTTATACATTTCTTTTCATGGAGCAGTTTGCTAACACCGTTTTTGTTTTATCTGCAAGACGATATTTGGGAGCACTTTGAAGCCTATGGTGACAAACGAAAACTCCTCAGATAAAAACTAGAAAGAAGCTTTCTCAGAAACTTCTTTGTCATGTGTAAATTTGTCTCACAGAGTTACACATTTGCTATCTTGTTGAAGTTTCCTAACACCATTTTCATGGACTCTACAATAGGATATTTCGGTGCGTATTGAAGCTTATGGTGACAAGGGAAATATCATCAGGTGAAAACCAAAAGAAGCTTTCTTGGAAACTGCTCTGTGATGTGTGAATTAATCTCCCACAGTTACACCTTTCTTTTCATTGAGCACTTTACTAACACTATTTTTGTGGTATCTGTGAAGGTATATATGTGAGCACATTGAGGCCTATTCAGGTGAAAAAGGAACTTTTCTCAGATAAAAACTAGAAAGAAGCTGTCTGAGAAACTTCTTTGTGATGTGTCTATTCATGTCACAGAGTTCCACTGTTCTTTTCTTTGAGCAGTTTCCTAACACTGTTTTCTTGGGATCTTTCATGGGGTATTTGGGAGTGAATCGAAGCTCACGGTGATAAAGGAACTATCATCGTATAAAAACTAGAAAGAAGCTTTCTGAGAAACTGGTTTGTGATGTATGAATTCGTTGCACAGAGTTACACATTTCTTTTCTTGGAGTTGTTTGCTATCATCTTTCTCATGGAATCTGCAACAGTATTCACGGGATCGCCTTGAAGCCTATGATGACAAGGGAAATATCCTCAGATAAAAACCAAAAAGAGGCTTTCTGAGAAATTGCTTTGTGATATGTGAATTCATCTCACAGAGTTAAACTGTTCTTTTCACTGAGTAGATTGCTAACACTGTTTTCTTGGAATCTGCCATGGGATATTTGGGAGCGCATTGAAGCCTATGGTGATAAAGTAAATATCCTCAGATAAAAACAAGAAAGAAGCCCTCTGAGAAACTTCTTTGTAATGTGTGAATTCATCTCACAGAAATGCACCAGCATTTTCATGGAGCATTTTGCTAACACTGTTTTCGTGGAATCTACAAGAAGAAATTTGGCAGCATATTATGCCTATGGTGAAAAAGGAAATATCCTCCAATGAAAACTAGAAAGAAGCTTTCTGAGAAACTGCTTTGTGATGTGTGAATGCATCTCAAATAGTTACACCATTATTTTCATGGAGCAGTTTACTAAGACTGTTTTCCTGGAAATGGCAGAAGGATATTGGGAGCACGTTGAAGCCTATGGTAACAAAGGAAATACCCTCAGTTAGCAACCAGAAAGAAGCTTTCTGAGAAACTACTTTGTGATGTGTGAATTCATCTCACAGAGTTACAAGATTTTCTTCATGGAGCAGTTTGGTTGCACTGCTTTTGGGGAATCTGAGAAGGGATATTTTGGATCGCAATGAAGCCTATGGTGACAAAGGAAATATCCTCTGATAAAAACTAGAAGGATCACTCAGAGAAGCTTCTTTGTGATGTGTGATTTCATCTCACAGAGTTACACCTTTCTATTCATTTAGCAGTTTTCTAACATTGTTTTCGTGGAATCTGCAAAGGGATATTTGAGAGTGCACTGAGGCCCATGATGACAAAGGAAATATCCTCAGATAAAAACGAGAAAGAAGATTTCTGAGAAACTGCTTTGTGGTGTGTGAATTCATCTCACATATTTACACTGTCCTTTTCATTGAGAAGTTTTTTAGCACGTTTTTCTTTGATTCTGCAATGGGAAATTCAGGATTGCTTTGAGGTCTATGGTGTAAAAGGAAATATTCTCTGATAAAAACTAGAATGTAGCTTTCTGAGAAATAGCTTTGTGATGTGTGAATTCATCTCACTGTTTCACGATTCCTGTCAGGGAGCAGTTTCGTAGCACTCTTTTTCAGGAATCTGAGAAGGGATATTTTGGATCGCATTGAAGACTATGGTGACAAAGGAAATATCCTCCCACAAAAACTAGAAAGAAGCATTCTGAGAAACTGTTTTGTGCTGTGTGAATTCATCTCACAAGTTACCTTATTCTTTTCACTGAGAAGTTTGCTAACACTGTTTTCTTGGGATCTGTTATGGAGTATGTGGGAGCACATTGAAGCATATGGTGACAAAGGAAATATCCTGAGTTAAAAACAAGAAATAAGCTTTCTGAGAAACTGGTTTGTACTGTGTTAATTCATCTCACAGAGTTACACATTTCTTTTCATGTTGAAGTTTCCTAACACCATTTTCATGGAATATGCAATAGGATGTTTGGGTGTGCATTGACGTCTACGGTGACAAGGGAAATTTGATCAGGTAAAAACCAAAAAGAAGCTTTCTGGAAAACTACTTTGTGATGTGAGAATTCATCACCCACAGTTACACCTTTCTTTTCATTGAGCAGTTTGCTAACACTACATTTGTGGAATCTGCGAATTTATATTCGTGAGCACATTAAGGCCCATTCAGGTGAAAAAGGAACTATCTTCAGATAAAAACTAGAAAGAAACTGTCTTAGAAACTGCTTTATGATGTGTGAATTCATGTCAGAGAGTTACACTGATCTTTTCATTCAGCAGTTTCCTAACACTGTTTTCTTGGGATCTGCGATGGGATATTTTGGAGCACATTGAAGCTCACGGTGACAAAGGAAATACCCTCACATAAAAAATAGAAAGAAACTTTCTGAGAAATTGGTTTGTGATGTGTAAATTCATCTCACAGAGTCACACATTTCTTTTTCATGGAGTGGCTTGCTGACAACCTTCTCGTGGTATCTGCAAGAGGATCTATGGGAGTGCCTTGAAACCTACAATGACAAGGGAATTAACCTCAAATAAAAATCAAAAAGAGGCTTTCTGAGAAATTGCTTTGTGACTTGTGAATTTGTCTCACAGAGTTACACTGTTCTTTGCATTGAGCAGTTTGCTAACACTGATTTCTTGGAATCTGCAATGGGATATTTGACAGCGCATTGAAGCATATGGTGACAAAGGAAGTACACTCAGATAAAAACTAGAAAGAAGCCTTCTGAGAAACTTCTTTGAAATGTATGAATTCATCTCACAGAGATACACGTGTCTTTACATGGAACAGTTTGCTAAGACTGTTTTCGTGGAATCTGCAAGAGGAAATTTGGGAGCGTATTACGTCTATTGTGAAAACAGAAATATCCTACGATGATAACTAGAAAGAAGCTTTCTGAGAAACTGCTTTGTGATGTGTGAATGCACCTCAAATAGTTACACCATTATTTTCATGGAGCAGTTTGCTAACACTGTTTTCCTGGAATCAGCAGTAGGATATTGGGAACACATTGAAGCCTATGGTGACAAAGGTAGTATCCTCAGATAACAGCTAGAAAGAAGCTTTCTGAGAAACTACTTTGTGGTGTGAGAATTCATCTCACAGAGTTACAAGATTTTCTTCATGGAGCAGTTTGGTAGCGCTGCTTGTGGGGAATCTGAGAAGGGATATTTTGGATCACAATGAAGTCTAATGGTGACAAAGGAAATATCCTCTGATAAAAATTGGAAGGAATTTTTCTGAGAAAGTTCTTTGTGATGTGTGAAATTATCTCACAGAGTTACACGTTCCTAGTCATGGAGCAGTTTGCTAACATGGTTTTTGTGCAATCTGCAAAGGGATATTTGAGAGTGCATTGAGGCCTACGATGACAAAGGAAATATTCTCAGATAAAAATGAGAAAGAAGCTTTCTGAGAAACTGCTTTGTGATTTGTGAATTCATCTCACACAGTTACACCATTCTTTTCACTGAGCAGTTTGTTAACACGTTTTTCTTGGAATCTGCAATGGGATATTCGGGAACGCTTTGAGGCCTATTTTGAAAAATGAAACATTCTCAGATAAACCTCTAAAGAAGCTTTCTGAGAAACAGCTTTCTGATGTGTGAATTTATCTCATACATGTACACTTTTCTTTTCATTGAGCAGCTTGCTAACACTATTTTCTTGGAATCTGCAATGGTATGTTTGTGAACACATTGAGCCCTATGGTGTCAAAGGAAATATCCTCAGTTAAAAACAAGAAAGAAGCTTTCTGAGAAACGTGTTTGTGCTGTGTAAATTCATCTCACAGTTACACATTTCTTTTCATATAACAGCTTTCTAACACCATTTTCATCAAATCAGCAATAGGATATTTGGGAGCGTTTTGAAGCCTATAGTGACAAAGGACATATCCTCAGATAACAACTAGACAGAAGCTTTCTTAGAAACTGCACTGTGATGTGTAGATTCATCTCACAAAGGTACATTGTTCTTTTCCCTGAGCAGTTTGCTAACACTGTTTTCTTGGGATCTGCAATGGAATATTTGGGAGCACTTTGAAGTGTATTTTGACAAAGGAAATATCCTCAGTTCAAAACAAGAAACTTTCGGGGAAACTTCTTTGTCATGTGTGTATTCATCTCACAGAGTAACACATTTCTTTTCAGGTTGAAGTTTCCTAACACCCTTTTCATGGAATCTGGAGTAGGATATTTGGGAGTGCATTGAAACCTATGGTGACAAGGGAAATATGATCAGCTAAAAACCAAAAAGAAGCTTTCTGGGAAACTGCTTTGTGATGTGTGTATTCATTTCCCACAATTACACCTTTCTGTTCATTGAACAGTTTGCTAACACTGTTTGTATGGATTCTGCAAAGGTATTTTCATGAGCACATTGAGGCCTATTCAGGTGAAAAACGAACCATCCTCAGATAAAAATTAGAAAGAAGAGGTCTGAGAAACTGCTCTGTGATGTGTGATTTCATCTCGCAGAGTTACACTGTTCTTTTCATTGAGCAGTTTCCTAACACTGTTTTCTTGGGATCTGCAATGGGATATTTGGGATCGCTTTGAGGCCTATAGTGAAAAAGGAAATATTCTCTGATAAAAACTAGAAAGAAGCTTTCTGAGAAACAGCTTTATGATGTGTGAATGCATCTCACTGAGTTACACGATTCTTTTCATGGAGCAGTTTGGTAGCACTCTTTTTCGGGAATCTGAGAAGGGATATTTTGTTTCGCATTCAAGACTATGGTGACAAAGGAAATATCCTTGCATAAAAACTAGAAAGAAGCTTTCTCAGAAACTGCTAATTGATGTGTGAATTCATCTCATAAAGTTACATTGTTCCTGTCATAGAGCAGTTTGCTAACACTGTTTTCTTTGGATCTGCAATGGAATATTTGGGAGCACTTTGAAGCATATGGTGACAAAGGAAATACCCTCATTAAAACAAGAAAGAAACTTTCTGAGAAACTTCTTTGTCATATGTGAATTCATCTTACAGAATTACACACTTCTTTTCATGCTGAAGTTTCCTAACATCGTTTTTGTGGAATCTGCAATAGGATATTTGGGTGCACATTGAAGTCTATGGTGATAAATGAAAGACGATCAGATAGAAAACAAAAGGAAGCTTTCTCGGAAACTGCTTTGTGATGTGTGAATTCATCTCCCACAGTTACACCTTTCTTTCGTTGAGCAGTTTGCTAATACTATTTTTGTGGAATCTGCAAAGATATAGTCATGAGCGCATTGAGGCCGATTCAGGTGAAAGAGAAACTATCCTCAGATAAAAACTAGAAAGAAGCTCTCTGAGAAACTGTTTTGTGATGTGTGAATTCATGTCAGAGAGTTACACTGTTCTATTCATTGAGTAGTTTCCTATCACCAGTTTCTTGGGATCTGCAATGGGTTATTTTGAGCACATTGAAGTTCACGGTGACAAAGGAAATATCCTCATATAAAAACTAGAAAGAAGCTTTCTGAGAAACTGCTTTGTGATATATGAATTCATCTTGCAGAGTTACACATTGCTTTTCATGGAGTAGTTTGCTAACAACGTTCTCGTGGAAACTGCAACAGGATCTAGGGAGCGCCTTGAAGCCTATGATGACAAGGGAAATATCCTCAGATAAAAACCAAAAGGAGACTTTCTGAGAAATTGCTCTGCAATGTGTGAATTCATCTCACAGAGTTACACTGTTCTTTTCACTGAGCAGTTGGCTAACACTGTTTCCTTAGAATCTGCAATGGGATATTTGGGAGCACATTGAAGCCTATGGAGGCAAATGGTATATCCTCAATTAAAACTAGAAAGAAGCCCTTTAAGAAACTTCTTTATAATGTGTGAATTCATCTCACAGAGATACACATGTCTTTTCATGGAGCAGTTTACTAACACTGTTTTCATGGAATCTGCAAGAGGAAATTTAGGAGCTTATTATGCTTACTGTGAAAAAGGAAATATCCTCTGAAGAATGTTACAGATAAACTTTCTGAGAAACGGCTTTGCGATGTGTGAATGCGTCTCAAAGAGTTTCACCATTACTTTCATGGAGCAGTTTGCTAACACTGTTTTCCTGAAGTCGGCAGTAGGATATTGGGAGCACATGGAAGCCTATGGTGACAAAGAAAATATCCTCAGATAACAACTAGAGAAAAGCTTTCTGAGAAACTACTTTGTGATGTGTGAATTCATCTCACAGAGTTACAGGATTCTCTTCATGGAGCAGTTTGGTTGCACTGCTTTTGGGGAATCTGAGAAGGGATATTTTGGATCACAATGAAGCCTATGGTGACAAAGGAAATATCCTCCAACAAAAACTAGAAAGAAGCTTTCTGAGAAACTACTTTGTGATGTGTGAAATCATCTCACAGAGTTACTTGCTTCTATTCATGGAGACCTTTTGCTAAGATTGTGTTCCTGGAATCTGCAAAGGGATATTTGAGAGTGAATTGAGGTCTATGGTGACAATGAATATATCCTCAGATAAAAACTAGAAAGAAACTTTCTGAGAAACTGCTTTGTCATGTGTGAACTCATCTCACAGAGTTTCACCATTGCTTTTATTGAGCAGTTTGTTTACACGTTTTTCTTGGAATCTTCAATGAGATTTTTGTGATCGCTTTGAGGCCTATGGTGAAAAAGGAAATATTCTATGACAAAAACTAGAAAGAAGCTTTCTGAGAAACAGCCTTGTGATGTGTGAATTCATCTCACTGAGTTACTTGATTTTTTTCAGGGAGCAGTTTCGTAGCACTCTTTTTCGCAATCTGAGAAGGGATATTTTGGATCACATTGAATACTGTGCCTGCAAAGGAAATATCCTCCCATAAAAACTAGAGAGAAGTTTTCTCAGAAACTGCTTTGTGATGTGTGAATTCATCTCACAATGTTACATTGTTCTTTTCATTGAGCAGTTTGCTAACACTGTTTTCTTGAGATCTGCAATGGAATACTTGGGAGCAGTTTGAAGCATATGGTGCCAAAGGAAATATTCTCAGTTAAAAACAAGAAATAAGCTTTCTGAGAACCAGGTTTGCAGTGTGTTAATTCATCTCACAGAGTTACACATTTCTTTTCATGTTGAAGTTTCCTAACACCGTTTTCGTGGAATCTGCAAGAAGATATTTGGTAGCGCATTGAAGCCCAAGGTGACAAATGAAATATCCTCATATAAAACCAGACAGAAGCTTTCTGAGTAACTGGTTTGTGATGTATGAATTCAACTCAGAGCTACATATTTCTTCTCATGGGGTAGTTTGCCAACAACATTCTCCTGGAATCTGCAACAGGATCTTTGGGAGTGCCTTGAAGCCTTTAATGACAAGGGAAATATCTTCAGATAAAAAGCAAAAACAGGCTTTCTGAGATATTGCTTTGTGATGTGTGAATTCATCTCACAGAGTTACCCTGTTCTTTCCACTGAGCAGTTTGCTAACAGTGTTTTCTTGGAATCTGCGTTGGGATATGTGGGAGTTCATTGAAGTCTATGGTGACAAACGAATTATCCTTAGATAAAAACTAGAAAGAAGCCCTCTGAGAAATTTCTTTGTGATATGTGAATTCATCTCACAGAGATACACCTGTCTTTTCAAGGAGGAGTTTGGTAATACTGTTTTCATGAAATCTGGAAAGGCATGTATGGGAGCACATTGAGGCCTAGGAAATATCCTCAGATGAAAACAAGAAAGAAGCATTCTGAGAGATAATCTTTCTGTGAACTCATCTCACAGAGTTACACTGCTGTTTTCACTGAGCAGTTTGATAGATAACACTATTTTGCTGGAATCTGCAATAGGATATTTGGGAGTGCTTTGAAGCCTATGTTGGCAAATTACATATCCTCAGATGAAAACCAAAAAGAATCTTTCTGCGAAACTGCTTTGTGATGTGTGAATTCATCTCACAGATTAACACATTTCTTTTAATGGAGCAGTTTGCTAACACTATTTTTGTGGAATCTGCAAAGGGCTGTTTGCAAACGCATTGTGGCAAATGGTGAAAAAGGAAATATCCTCACAGAAAAACTAGAAAGAAGCTTTCTGAGAAGTTTCTTGTGATTTATGAATTCATTTCACAGAGTTACATGATTCCTTTCATGGAGGAGTTTGGTAGACCTGTTCTTGGGGAATCTGAGGTGGCATATTTGGATCACATTGAAGCCTGTGGTGAGAAAGGAAATATCCTCAGATAAAATCTAGAAAGAAAGTTTCTGAGAAACTTATTTGTGATGTGTGAATTCATCTCACAGTGTTACACCATTCTTTTCATTGAGAAGTTTGCTAACACTTTTTTCATGGAATCTGGGATGTGATATTCTGGAGCACATTGAGGAATATGATTAATAAGGAAATATCCTCAGATAAAAACTAGAAACAAGATTTCTGAGAAACTACTTTGTGATTTGTGAATTCATTTCCCAGAGTTACACCATTCTTTATATGGAGCAGTTTGATAGCACTGTTTTTGGGGAATCTGAGAAGGGATATTTTGGACCGCATTGAAGCTTAAGGTGACAAAGGAAATATCATCAGGTAAAAATTAGAAAGAAAGTTGTTGAGAAACTGCTTTGTGATGTGTGAAATCATCTCAAAGCATTACACTTTTCTTTTCATGGAGCAGTTTGATAACACTGTTTTCGTGGAATCTACAATAGCATATTTTGGAGTGTATTGAAATCTTTGGTGACAAAGGAAATATCTTCAGATAAAAACCAAAAAAAAGCGTTCTGTGAAACTGTTTTGTGATGTGTGAATTCACCTCACCAAGTAACACTGCTCTTTTCATTGAGAAGTTTGCTAACACATTTTTTGTTTAATCTGCAATGGGATATTCGGGAGCACATTGAGGAATATGGTGAAAAAAGAAATAACATCAGTTAAAAACTCGAAAGAGGCTTTCAGAGAAACTCCTTTGTGAGGTGCGCATTCGTCTCATAGAGCAAAACGTTTCTGTTGAGGGAGCACTTTGGCATCACACTATTTGTGTTGTCTGAGAAGGTATATCTGAGAGTGCAGGTGGCAAATGAAATATCTTCAGACAACAACCAACAAGAAGTTTTCTGAAAAACTGCTTTTCTTATATTTGAATTCATCTCACAGATTTACACCTTGCTTTCCATGGAGCAGTTTTCTAACACTATTTTCATGGAATCTGCAATGGAATATTCACAAGTGCATTGAGGAAAACAGTGAAAAAGGAAATTTCCTTAGATAAAAACTAGAAGGAAGCTTTCTGACAAACTGCTTTGTGATTTGTGAATACATCTCACAGAGTTACATGATTCTTTTCATGGAGCAGATTGATAGCACTCTTTTTGTGGAATCTGAGAAGGGATAATTTTAATCGCATTGAAGACTATGGTGACAAAGGATATATCCTCAGATAAAATCTAGACAGAAACTTCCTTGTGATGTGGGAATTAATCTCACAGAGTTATACCGTTCTTTTCATTGAGAAGTTTGCTAACACTTTTTTCATGGAATCTGTGATGGGATATTATGGAGCACATTGAGGCCGATGGTGAAAAAGGAAATATCTTCAGATAAAAACTAGAAAGAAGCTTTCAGAGAAACTGCTTTGTGATGTGTGAATTCATCTCACAGAGTTACACCATTCTTTTCATGGCGCAGTTTTGTAGCACTGTTTTTGGGGAATCTGAGAAGGGATATTTTGGATCACAATTAAGCCTATGGTGACAAAATACATATCTTCTGATAAAAACATGAAAGAACCCTTCTGATAAAGTTCTTTGTGATGTGTGAATTCATCTCACAGAGTTACACCTTTCTTTCCATGGAGCAGTTTTCAAACACTCTTTTTGGGGAATCTGGAAAGTGATGTTTGGGAGTGCATTGAGGCCTATGGTGTAAAGGAAATATCCTCAGATAAAACTGGAAAGAATCTTTCCTAGAAACTAATTTCAGATGGGTGAATTCATCTCACAATGATACACTGTTGTTTTCATTGAGCAGTTTGATAACATTGTTTTCGTGGAATCTGCAATAGGATATTTGGGAGTGCATTGAAGGCTATGCGGACAAAAGATATATCCTCAGATAAAAACCAAAAAGGACATTCTGAGAAACTGATTTGTGTTGTGTGAATTCATCTCACACATTTACACTGTTCTTTACACTGAGAAGTTTGTTAACACTTTCTTGGAATCAGCAATGGGATATTTTGGAGCTTATTTAAACTTATGGTAACAAAGGAAATATACTCAGACAAAAACAAGAAAGAAGGTTTCTGAGAAACTGCTTTGTGATTTTTGAATTCATCTCAGAGAGTTCCACCTTTGTGTTCATGGAGTGGTTTGGTAGCACTGTTTTTGGGGAATCTGTGAAGGGATATTTTATATCACATTGAAGCCTATGGTAACGAAGGATATATAATCAGATAAAAACTAGAAAGAAGCTTTCTCAGAAACTTCTTTGTGATGTGTAAATTCATCTCACAGAGTCACAACTTTCTTTTCATGGAACAGCTTGCTAACACTGTTTTCATGGAATTTGTAAAGGAATATTTGGGAGCGCATTGAGGACTACAGCTAAAAAGCATATATACTCAGAAAAAAACTAGAAAGAAGCTTTCTGAGAAACTGCCTTGTGATTTGTGATTTCATCTCACAGAGTTACACAGTTCTTTTCATGGAGCAGTTTGGAGGCATGTTTTTTGGGGAATGTGAGAAGGGATATTTTGGATCGCATTGAAGCCCATGGTGACAAAGGACATAATCTCATACAAAAAGTAGAAATAAGCTTTTTGAGAAAGTTCTTGGTGATGTATGAATTAATCTCACATTATTATACCTTTCTTTTCATGGAGTAGTTTGCTAACAATGTTTTCGTGGAATCTGCAACGTGATATTTGTGAGCGCATTGAGGCCTATGGTGACAAAGGAAATATCCTCAGATTAAACCAAAAAGAAGCTTTCTGAGAAACTGCTTTATGATGTGTGAATTCACCTCACAGAGTTACAACTTTTTTTTCATGGGGCAGTTTGCTAATACTGTTTTCAAGGAATCTTCAAAGGGATACTTGGGAGCACATTGAGGTCTATGGTGAAAAAGCAAATATCCTCAGATAAAAATTAGAAAGAAAGTTTCTGAGAAACTGCTTTGTGATGTGTGAGTTCATTGTACAGAGTTACTCTGTTTTTTTCATTGAGCGGTTTGCTAACCCTGTTTTCTTGGAATCTGCAATGGGACATTTTGGAGTGCATTTTAAGCTTATGGTGGCAACGGAAACACTCTCATATAAAAACTAGAAAGAAGCTTTCTGAGAAACCATTTTGTCATGTGTTAATTCATATCCCTGAGTTACATGATTCTTTTCATGGATCAGCTTTGTAGCACTCTTTTTGGGGAATCTGAGAAGAGATATTTTGGATCACATTGAAGCCTATGGTGGCAAAGGAAATATCCTCAGATAAAAACAAAAAGGAACTTTCTGAGTATCTGTTGTGTGATGTGTGAATTCATCTCACAGGGTAACACTGTTCTTTTCATGGAACAGTTTACTAACACAGTTTTCTTGATATGTGCAATGGGAAATTTCAGAGTGCATTGAACCTTATGGTGAAAATATCCTCACACAAAATCTAGTAAAAACTTTCTGAGAAACTTCTTAGTGATTTGTGAATTCATCTCATGGAGTTACATCTTTCTTTTCAGGGAGCAGTTTGGTAGCACTCATCTTGGGGAATCTGAAAAGGGTTATTTTGCATCACAAGGAAGCCTATGGTGACAAGGGAAATATCCTCAGATAAAAACTAGAAAGAAGCTTTCTGAGAAACTTCTTTGCTTTGAGTATATGTATTTTACAGAGTAGCACCATTCTTTTCATGGAGCAGTTTGCTAATACTGTTTTCGTGGAATCTACAAATGGATATTTATTAGTGAGTTGAGGCTTATGGTGACAAAGGAAATATCCTACCTTAAAAACCGAAAGAAGCTTTCTGAGAAACTGCTTTGTGATGTCTGATTCATCTCAAAGTGTTACAATGTTCTTTTCATTCAGCAATTTGCTAACACTGTTTTCTTGAAATCTGCAATGGAATATTTCGGAGTGCATTGAAGCTTATGGTGACAAATGAAATATCCTCATATAAATACCAGAAAGAAACTTTCTGAGAAACTGTTTTGTGATGTGTTAATTCATCTCACAGAATTACATGATTCTTTTCATATGTCAGTTTGGTAGCAATGTTTTTCAGGAATCTGAGAAGTGATATTTTGGATCGCATTTCAGCCTCTCGTGGCAAAGGAAATATCCACAGATAAAAACTAGAAAGAAGTTTTCTGAGAAAGTTCTTTGTGATATGTGAATTTATCTCATAGAGTTACACCTTTCTTTTCATGGAGTAGTTTGCAAACACTGTTTTCTTGGAATCTGCAATGGGATATTTCAGAACGCAGTGAAAGTTACTGGGACAAAGGAAATATAATCCTATAAAAACAAAATGGAAGCTTTCTGAGAAAGTTCCTGGCAATGTGTGATTTCATCTCACAGAGTTACACCTTTCTTTTTATGCAGCAGTTTTCAAACACTGTTTTCGTGGTATCTGCAAAGGGATATTTAGGAGGGCATTGAGGACTATAGTGAAAAAGGAAATATCCTCAGATAAAAACTAGAAAGAAGCTCTCTCAGAAACTACTATGTGATGGGACAATTTATGTCACAGAGTTACACCATTCTTTTCATTGAGCAGTGTGGTAACACCGTTTTCATGGAATCTGCAATAGGATATTTGGGAGTGTATTGAAGCGTATGATGACAAAAGAAATACCCTCAAATAAAAACTGGAAAGAAGCTTTCTAAGAAACCACTTTGTGATTTGTTAATTCATCTCACAGTGTTACACGATTCTTTTCATGGTTCAGTTTGGTAGGACTGTTTTTGGGGTATCTGAGAAAGGATATTTTGGATCATATTGAAGACAATGGTGACAAAGGAAATATCCTCATACAAAAACTAAAGAGAAGCCTTCTGAGAAACTGCTTTATGCTGTGTGAATTCACCTCACATAGTTACACTGATCTTTTCATTGACATGTTTGATATCCCTCTTTTCGTGGAATATGCCATAGGATATTTGGAAGTGCATAGAATCCTATGGTGACAAATAAAATATCGTAAGTAAAAAACAGAAAGAAGCTATCTGAGAAACTGCTTTGAGATTTGTGAATTCATCTCACAGAGTTATAAGACATTTGTCAAGGAGTAATTTGGTAGCACTGTTTTTTGAGAATCTGAGAAGGGATATTTTGTTTTGCAGTGAAGCCTATGGTGACAAAGGAAATGCCTTCAGCTAAAAACTACAAAGAAGCTTTCTGAGAGAGTTCTCTGCCATGTGTGAATTCATCTCACAGAGTTACACCGTTCTTTTCATGGAGCAGTTTGTTAACATTGTTTTCGTGGAATCTACAAGGGGATATTTCCGAGCTCATTGAGGCATATGGTGGAAAAGTAAATATTCCCAGATAAAAATTAGAGAGAAGGTTTCTGAGAAACTTCTTTGTGATGCGTGAATTCATCTCACAGAGTTACACTGTCCTTTTCAGTGAGCAGATTGCTAACACCGTTTTCTTGGAATTTGCAATGGGATATTTTGGAGCACATTGAAGCTTATGATGACAAAGGAAATATCCTCAGCCAAAAACTGGAAAGAATCTTTCTGGGAAACTGCTTTGTGATTTGTGAATTCATCTCACAGAATTACATCATCCTTTTCATGGAGCAGTTTGGGAGCAATGCTTTTGGGGAATCTGCGAAGGGATAATTTGGATCTCATTGAAGCCTATGGTGACAAAGGAAATATCCTCATAAAAACACCAGAAAGAGGCTTTCTGAGAAATGGCTTTGAGATGTGTTAATCCATCTCACAGAGTTACACGATTCTTTTCATGGATCAATTTAGTAGCACTGTTTTGGGGGAATCTAGGAAAGGATATTCAAAATCGCATTGAAGCCTATGGTGACAAAGGAAATATCTTCAGCTAAAAACTAGAAAGAAGCTTTCTGAGAGAGTTCTCTGTCATGTGTGAATTCATCTCATAGAGTTACACCTTTCTTTTCATGGAGCAGTTTGCTAACACTGTTTTCATGGAATCTGCAATAGGATATTTGGGAGCACGTTGAAGTCTATAGTGACAAAAGAAATATCCTCAGATAAACGGCAAAAAGAAGCCTTGAGAAACTTCTTTGTGATGTTTGAAATCATATCAAAGAGTTACACCATTCTTTTCATTGAGCAGTTAGCTAACACTGTTTTCTTGGAATCTGCAATGGGATATTTGGGAGCGCATTGAGGCCTATGGTGAAAAAGGAAATATCCTCAGTCAAAAACTAGAAAGAAGGTTTCTGAGAAATATCTTTGTGATGTGTGAATTCATATGACAGAGATACACCTTTCTTTTCATGCAGCAGTTTGCTAACACTGTTTTCATGGAATCTGCAAAGGGATACTTGGGAGTGCATTGAGGCCTACGGTGAAAAAGAAAATATCCTCAGATAAAAACTAGAAAGAATTTTTCTGAGAAACTGCTTTGTGATATGTGAATTCTTCTCACAGAATTACACCACTCTTTTCATGGAGCAGTTTGCTAGCACTGTTTTTAAAGAATCTGCAATAGGATATTTGGGAGCTCATTGAAGCCTATAGTGACAATGGAATTATCCTCATAGATAATTCAAAATGAAGCTGTCTGAGAAACGACCTTGTGATGTGTGAATTCACCTCACAGAGTTACACTGTTATTTTCACTGAGCAGTTTGTTAACACCGTTTTCTTGGATTCTGCAATGGGATGTTTTGGAGTGCATTGAAGCTTAGGGAGACATGGAAAATAACCTCAGAGGAAAACTAGAAAGAAGCTATCTGAGAAACTGCTTTGTGATGTGTGAATTCATCTCACAGAGTTACATGACTCTTTTCCTGGAGCAGTTTGGTAGCACTGTTTTTCGGGAATCTGAGAAGGGATATTTTGAATTGTTTGGAGGCCTATGGTGACAAAGGAAATATAATCAGATTAAAACTAGAAATAAGCTTTCTGAGAAACTTCTTCATGATGTGTGAATTCATTTCACAGAATTACACCTTTCTTTTTAAGGAGCCGTTTGCCAACACTGTTTTCTTGGAATCTGCAAAGGGATATGTGGGAGCACATTGAGGCCTATGGTGAAAAAAAAAATCCTCAGACAAAAACTAGAAAGAAGCTTTCTGTGAAACGTCTTTGTGAGGTGGGAATTCACCTCACAGAATAACACTTGTCTTTTCATGGAGCAGTTTGCTAACACTGTTATCGTGGATACTGCAAAAGATATTTGGGAGCAGTTTGAGTCCCAGAGTGATAAAAGAAATATCCTCAGATATAAACTAGAAATAAGACTTCTGAAAAACTGTTTTGTGATGTTTGAATTCATCTCACAGAGCTACACCATTCATTTCATTGATCAGTTTGATAACACTGTTTTCTTGGAATCTGCTGTAGGATATTTGGGTGAGCATTGAAGCCTACAGTGGCATAAGAAATATCCTCAGATAAAAATGAAAAAGAAGCTTTCTGTAAAACTGCTTTGTGATGTGTGAATTCATCTCACAGAGCTACACTCTTCTTTTCATTGGGCAGTTTGCTAACACTGTTTACTTTGAATCTGAGAAAGAATATTTGAAGCCTATGGTAAAAAACGAAATATCCTCATAAAAACCTGGAAAAAATCTTTCTGAGAAACTGATTTGTGATGTATGAATTCACATCACAGAGTTACACTGTTGTTTTCATGGAGCAGTTTGCTGGTACTGCTTTTGTGGAATCTGCAAAGGGATATTTAGGAGGGCATTGATGCCTATGTTGAAAAAGGAAATATCTTCAGATAAAAACTAGAAGGAAGCTTTCCAAGACTGCCTTGTGATGTGTGAATTCATCTCACTGAGTTACACTGTTCTTTACATATTACACTTTGCTAATACACTTTTCTTGGAATCTACAATGGGATATATCGGAGTGCATTGAAGCTTATTGTGACAAAGGAAATATCCTCATATAAAAACTAGCAAGAAGCTTCCTGAGAAACAGATCTGTCCAGTGTTAATTAACCCCACAGAATTATGTGATTCTTTCCATGAATCAGCTTGGTAGCACTGATTTTGGTGAACCTGAGAAGCATATTTTGGATCGCATTGAAGCCTATGGTGACAAAGGAAATATCCTCAGATAAAAACTAGAAAAAAAGTTTCTTGGAAATGGCATTATGATGTGTGAATTCATCTCACAGATTTACACTGTTCTTTTCACTGAGCAGTTTGCTAACAGTGTTTTCTTGGAATCTGCAATGGGATATTTTGGAATTCACTGAAGCTCATGTTCACAAAGGAAATATTCTCATATAAAAACAAGAAGGAAGTTTTCTGAGAAACCACTTTGTGATGTGATAATTCATCTCACCGACTTACAAAATGCCTTTCATGGATCAGTTTGGTAGCATTGCAATGGGGAATCTGAGAAGGGATATTTTGGATTACATTGAAGCCTATGGTGACAAAGGAAATATCCTCCAATAAAACTAGAAGGAGCTTTCTGAGAAAGGTCTTTGTGATGTGTGAATTCGTCTCACAGTGTTACACCTTTATTTTCACAGAGCAGTTTGCCAAAACTGTTTTGAGGAATCTGCACTGAGATATTTGGGAGTGCATTGAGGCCTATGGTGAAAAAGGAAATATACTCAGATAAAAACTAGAAAGACGCTTTCTAAGAAACTGCTTTGTGATGTTGGAATTCATCTCACACAGTTAAAATATCCTTTTCCTTGAGCAGTTTGCTAACACTGTGTTCTTGGAATCTGCATTGGGATATTTTGTTGTGCTTTGAAGCTTATGGTGACAAAGGAAACATCCTCATATAAAAACTATAAATAAGTTTTCAGAAAAACGGCTTTGTGATGTGTGAATTCATCTCACAGAGTTTCAAGATTCTCTTCCTGGATCAGTTTGGTAGCAGTGTTTTTGGGGAATCTGAAAAGGGATATTTTGGACAACATTGAAACCTATTGTGACAAACGAAATATCCTCAGATAAAATCTAAAAAGAAACTTTCTGAGAAAGTTCTTGCTGATGTGTGAATTCATTTCACACAGTTTCAGCTTTCTTTTCAAGGAGTAGTTTGCTAAAACTTTTTTCATGGAATCTGCAAAGTGATATTTGGGAGTGCAATGAAGCCTATGGTGACAAACGAGATATCCTTAGATGGAAACCAAAAAGAAGCCTTCTGAGAAACTGCTTTGTGATGTGTGACTTCGTCTCACAGAGTTACACTGTTCTTTTTAATGAGCAGTTTGCTAACACTGTTTTTGTGGAATCCACAAAGGGATATATGGGAGCCCATTGAGGGCTATAGTGAAAAAGGAAATATCCTCAGAAAAATACTAGAAGGAAGCTCTCTGATAAATTGCTTTGTGATGTGTGCATTCAACTCACAGAGTTCAACCGTTATTTTCATTGAGCAGATTGATAACACTGGTTTTAGGGAATCTGCAGTCTGATATTTGGGAGCACATTGAAGCTTATAGTGACAAAGGAAATATCTTCATATAAAAGCAAGAAAGAACTTTTCTGAAAAACTGCATTGTCATGTGTTAATTCATCACATAGAGTTATATGATTCTTTTCATATTTTAGTTTGGTAGCAGTGATTTTGGGGAATTTGAGAAGGGATATGTTGGATCACATTGAAGCCTATGGTGACAACGGAAATATCCTCAGATAAAACTAGAAAGAACTTTTCTGAGAAACTGCTTTGTGATGTGTGAATTCATTTCACAGAGTTGCACTGTTCTTTTCATTGAGCAGTTTGCTAGTCATGTTTTCTTGCAGTCTGCAATGGGATATTTCGGAGCACATTGAAGCTTATGGTGACAAAGGACATATCCTCATGTAAAAACAAGAAAGAAGCTTTCTGAGAAACCACTTTGTGGTATGTTAATTCATCTCACAGAGTCACACAATTCTCTTCATGGATCAGTTTGGTAGTGCTGTTTTGGGGGAATCTGGAAAGGGATATTTTTAATCGCATTGAAGACTATGGTAACAAAGGAAATGTCCTCAGATAAAAACTAGACAAAAGCATTTTGATAAAGTTCTTTGTGATGTGTGATTTCATCTCACAGAGTTACACGATTCTTTTCAAAGAGCAGTTTGGTAGCACTGTTTTTGGGGAATCTGAGAAGGGATACTTCGGATTGCATTGAAGCCTATGGTGACAAAGTAAATAGCCTCAGATAAAAAACGAAAATTTCTGAGAAACTACTTTGTGATTTGTGAATTCATCACACCGAGTTACACCATCCTTTTCATTGAGCAGATTGATAACTCGGTTTTCGGGGAATCTGCAGTAGGATATTAGGGCACGCATTGAAGTCTATGGTGACAAAGGAAATATCCTCAGATAAAAACAGCAAAGAGACTTTCTGAGAAATGGCTTTGTGATGTGTGAGTTCATCTCACAGAGTCACAGAATTCTCTTCCTGGATCAGTTTGGGGGCAGGGTTTTTGGCACATCTGAAGCGACATTTTGGATCGCATTGAAGGCTATGGTGAAAGTGGAAATAGCCTCATATAAAAACTGGAAAGAATCTTTCTGAGAAACACCTTTGTGATTTTTGAATTCATGTGACAGAGTTACACTGTTTGTTTCTTGGAGCAGTTTGCTGACACTGTTTTCGTGGAATCTGCAAAGGGATATTTGGGAGAGCATTGAGGTCTATGGTGAGAAAGGAAATATCCTCAGATAAAAACTAAAAAGAAGCTTTCTGAGAAACTGCTTTGTGATGTGTGAATTCATCTCACCGAGTTACACTGTACTTTACATTTTGCAGTTTGCTAACACTGTTTTCTTGGAATCTATCTGCAATGGGGTATTTCTGAGGGTATTGAAGCTTATTTTGACAAAGGAAATGGCTTTGTGTAAAATCGAGAAAGAATCTTTCTGAGAAACTGCTTTGTCATGTGTTAATTCATAACACAGAGTTACATGATTCTTTTCAAGGATCAGTTTGGTAGCACTCATTTTGGAAATCTGAGAAGGGATATTTTGAATCGCATTGAAGCCTGAGGTAACAAAGGAAATATTCTCACATAAAAACTAGAAAGAAGCTTTCTGAGAAAGTTCTTTGTGAAGTGTTATTTCATCTCACAGAGTTACACCTTTCTATTCATGGAGAAGTTTTCTAACACTCTTTTCGTGGAATCTGAAAAGGTATATTTGGGAGTGCTTTGAGTCCTATGGTGAAAAAGGACATATCCTCAGATAAAAACTAGAAAGAAGCTTTCTGATAAACTGGTTTGTGATGTGTGAATTCATGTCAGAGAGTTACACTGTTCTTCAATGAGCAGTTTGCTAACTCTTTTTTTTTTTTTTTGGTGTCTGCAATAGGATGTTTTGGAGTGTTTTCAGTCTTCTGGTGACAAAGGAAATATACTCATATAAAAACTAGAAAGAAGCTTTCTGAGAAACCGCTTTGTGATGTGTTAATTCAAATCACGGAGTTACATGGTTCCTTTTATGGATCAGTTTGGTAGCACTGTTTTTGGGAAATCTGAGAAGAGATATTTAGGATTGCATTGAAGCCTATGGTGACAAAGTTAATATCCTCAGATAAAAACTAGAAAGAAGCTTTCTGAGAAAGTTCTTTGTGATGTGTGAATTCATCTCACAGAGTCACATGTTTCTTTTCATGGAGTAGTTTGATAACACTGTTTTCATGGAATCTGCAATAGGATATTTTGGAGCACATTGAAGCCTATAGTGAAAATGGAAATATCCTCAGATAAAAACAAAAAGAAACATTCTGAGAATCTGCTTTGTGATGTGTGAATTCATCTCACAGATCTACATTGTTCTTTTCATTGAGCAGTTTGCTAACACTATTTTCTTGAAATCTGCAATGGGCTATTTCAGAGTGCTTTGAAGTTTATGGTGACAAAGGAAATATCCTCAGACAAAAACTGGAAAGAAGCTTTCTGAGAAATGGCTTTGTGATTTGTGAATTAATCTCATGGAGTTACACCTTTTTTCTTGGGACACTTTACTAACACTGATTTTGTGAAATCTGCATAGGAATATATGGGAGCACCTTGAGGCCTATGGTGAAATAGGAAATATCCTCAGATAAGAACGAGAAAGAAGCTTTCTGAGAAGCTGCTTTGTGATGTATGAGTTCATCTCACAGAGTTACAGTGTTCTTTTTCACTGAGCAGTTGGTTAACACTGCTTTCGAGGTATCTGCAAAAGGATATAAGGGAGTGCATTGAGGCCTATGGTAAAAAACGAAATATCCTCAGATAAAAACTAGAAGGAAGCTCTCTGAAAAACCTTTTTGTGATGTGTTAATTCATCTCACAGAGGTATATGATTGTTTTCATGGAGTAGTTTGGTAGCACTGTTTTGGGGAATCTGAGAAGGGATATTTTGGATTGCATTGAAGCCTATGGTGACAAAAGAAATATCCTCAGACAAAAGGTAGAGAGAAGCTTTCTGAGAAAGGACTTTGCTTTGTGTAAAATCATCTCATAGAGTTACACCTCAATTTTCATGGAACAGTTTGCTTACACTGTTTTAGTGGAAATTGCAAAGAGATATTTGAGAGTGCATTGAGGCCTAAAGTGAGAAAGGAAATATCCTCAGCCAAAACTAGAAGGAAACTTTCTGAGAAACTGTTTTGTGATGTGTGAATTCATCTCACAGAGTTACACTGTTCTTTTCATGGAGCAGTTTGCTAACACTGTTTTCTTGGAATCTGCAGTGGGATATTTCTGAGCACATTGAAGCTTACTTAGACAAAGGAAATATTCTCAGACAAAAACTAGAAAGAAGCTTTCTGAGAAACTGCTTTTTCATTTGTGAATTCATCTTACAGAGTTACAGGATACTTTTCATGGAGCAGTTTGGTAGCACTCTTTTTGGGGAATCTGAGAAGGGATAATTTGAATTGCATTGAAGCCTATGATGATCAAGGAAATATCCTCATCCAAAAACTAGAAAGAAATTTTCTGAGAAAGCTCTTTGTGATGTGTGAATTCATCTCACAGAGTTACAACTTTCTTTTCATGGAGCAGTTTTCTAACACTGTTTTCGTGGAATCTGCAAAGGGATATTTTGAGCATATTGTGACCTACGGTGATAAAGGAAATATCCTCAGATAAAAAAGAGAAAGAAGAGTTCTGAGACAATGTTTTGTAATGCGTTAATTCATCTAAGAGTGTTACATGATACTTTTCATGGACCATTTGATAGCACTGTTTTTGGGGATTCTGAAAAGGTATATTTTAGATCACATTGAAACCTTTGTTGTCAAAAAAAACACCCTCAGAAAAAAACCATAAAGAAACTTTCCGAGACAGTTCTCTGTGTTGTGTGAATTCAACTCACAGAGTTACACCATTCTTTTCATTGATCAGTTTGATAACACTGTTTTCATGGAATCTGCAATAGCATATTTGGGAGTCCATTGAAGCCTATGGTTAAATAGGAAATATCCTCAGATAAAAAGCAAAAAGAAGCTATCTGAGAAACTGCTTTGTAATGTGTGAATTCATCTCACAGGGTTACACTGTACTTTTCATTGAGAAGTTTGCTAACACTGTTTTCTTGGAGTCTACAATGGGATATTTTGCAATGCATTGAAGCTTATGGTGACAAATAATTATCCTCAGACAAAAACTAGAAAGAAGCTTTCTGGGAATCTGCTTTGTGATCTGTGAATTCATCTCACAGAGTTATACGATTCTTTTCTTGCAGCAATTTGGTAGCGCTGTTTTGGGGGAATCTGAGAAGGGATATTTTGGATTGCATTGAAGCCAATGGTGACAAAAGAAATATCCTCATATAAAAATTAGAAAGAAGCTTTCTGAGTAACGGATTTATGTGTGTTAATTCATCTCACAGAGGTACACAATTCTTTTCATGGATCAGATTGGTAGCACTGTTTTGGGGGAATCTGAAAAGAGATACTTTGGATCACATTGAAGCCTAGTGTGACAAAGGAAATAGTCTCAGCTAAAAATTAGAAAGAAGTATTCTGAGAAAATTTTTGTAACATGTAAATTCATCTCACAGAGTTTCTTTTCATGGAGCTGTTTGAAAACACTCTTTTCATGGAATCTGCAAAGGGATATTTGGGAGTGCTTTGAGGCCTATAGTGAAAAAGGAAATATCCTCTGATAAAGACTAGAAAGAAGCTTTCTGAGAAAATGCTTCTGGATGTGTGAATTCATCTCACAGAGTTACACTGTTCTTTTCATTGAGCAGTATGCTACCACTGCTTTCTTGGAATCTGCAATGGGATATTTCGGAGTGCATTGAATATTATGGTGATAAATGAAATATTCTCTGACAAAAACTAGAAAGAAGCTTTCTGAGAAACAGCTTTGTGATGCGTGAATTCATGTCACTGAGTTACACGATCCTCTTCATGGAGCAGTTTGGTAGCACTCCTTTTGGGGAATCTGAGAAGGGATATTTCGGATTGCATTGAAGCCTATGTTGTCAAAGGAAATATCCTCAGATAAAAACTAGAAAGAAGAATTCTGAGAAACTGCTTTGTGATTTTTGAATTCATCTCACAGAGTTACACCTTTCTATTCATAGAGCAGTTTGGTAACAATCTTTTTGGGGAATCTGAGAAGGGATATCTTGGATTGCATTGAAGCCTATGGTGAAAAAGGAAATATGTTCAGATAAAAAATAGAAGTTTTCTGAGAAACTTCTTTGTAATGTGTGAATTCATCTCATGGAGTTATGCATTTCTTTCCATGGAGCAGTTTGCTAACACTGTTTTCATGTAATCTGCAAGGGGATATTTGGGAGTGCATTGAGGTCTATGGTGAAAAACTAAATATCCTCAGATAAAAACCAAAAAGGAGCGTTCTGAGAAACTCTTTTGTGATGTGTGAATTCATCTCACAGAGTTACACTTTTCTTTTCATTCAGCAATTTGCAAACACTGTTTTCTTGGAATCGGCAATGGTATAATTTGAAGGCCATTGAAGCCTATTGTGAAAAATTAAATATCCTCAGATAAAAACTAGAAAGATTTCTGATAAACTGCTTTATGATGCGTGAGTTCATCTCACAGAGTTACACCGTTCTTTTCATTGAGCTGTTTGAAAACTCTGTTTCTGTGGAATCTGGAAAGTGATATTTGAGAGCACATTGAGGCTTGTGCTGAAAAAGGAAATATCCTCATATAAAAACTAGAAAGAAGCTTTCTGAGAAACTGCTTTTTGATGTGTGAATTCATCTCACAGAGTTACACTGTTCCTTTCATTGAGCAGTTTGTTAACATTGTTTTCATGTAATCTGCAAAGACATATTTCGGAGCACTTCGAGCCCTATAGTGAAAAAGGAAATATCCTCAGATAAAAACTAGAAGGAAGCTTTCTGAGAAACTGCTTTGTGATGTGTGAATTCATCTCACAGAGTTACACTTTTGTTTTCATTGAGCAGTTTTCTAACAGTTTTTGAGGAATCTGTAATGGGATATTTTGGAGTGCATTGAATCTTATGGTGACAAAGGAAATATCCTCAGAAAAAAAACTGGATGGTAGCTTTCTGAGAAACTGTTTTGTGATGTATGCTGTCATCTCAGAGGCTAACACCTTTCTTTTCATGGATCAATTTGCTAACTCTATTTTCTTGGAATCTACAGAGGGAAATTTTGGAGCAAATTGAGGCCTATGGTGAAAAAGAAATTATCCTTTGAAAAAAACTAGAAAGAAGCTTTTTGAGAAACTGCTTCGTGATGTGTGAATTCGTCTCACTGAGTTACACCATTCTTTTCATGGAACAGTTTTGTAGCACTGTGTTTGGGGAATCTGAGAAGGGATAATTTGAATCACATTGAAGCCTATGGTGACAAAAGAAATATCCTCTGATAAAAACTAGGAAGAAGCTTTCTGAGAAAGTTCTTTGTGATGTGTGAATTCCTCTCAAGAGTTACATCTTTCTATTCATGGCACAGTTTGCTAGCACTGTTTTCATGGAATCTGCAAAGTGATATTTGGGAGCACATTGAGGCCTATAGTGAAAAAGGAAATAACCTCAGATAAAAACTAGAAAGAAGCTCTGTGAGAAACTGCTTGGTGATGCATGCATTCATCTCCTAGAGTTACAGTGTTCTTTTCTTAGAGCAGTTTGCTGACACTGTTTTCTTGGATTCTGTAATCTGATATTTTGGAGTGCCTTGAAATATCCTCATATAAGAAGTAGAAAGAAGCTTTCTGAGAAACCGCTTTGTGATGTGTTAATTCAGCTCACAGAGTTACAAGATTCTCCTCCTGAATGAGATTGGTAAAACTGGTTTCAGGGAAACTGAGATGGGATACTTTGGATCACATTGAAGCCTATGATGACAAAGGAAATATCCTCAGATAAAAACTCTATATAAGCTTTCTGAGAAATTTTTTGTGATGTGTGAATCCATCTCCTAGAATTACACCTTTCTTTTCATGGAAAATTTGCTAACGTGTTTTCAGGGAATCTCCTAAGGGATATTTCAGTGCTCATTGAGGCCTACTGTGAAAAAGGAAATATCCTCCAATAAAACCAATAAGAAACCATCTGTAAAACTGCTTTGTAATGTGTGAATTCATCTCACAGAGTTACACCTTTCTTTTCGTGGAGCAGCTTGGTTGCACTCTTTTTAGGGAATCTGAAAAAGGATATTTTGGATTTCTTTGAAGCATATGCTAACAAAGGAAATATCCTCAGAAAAAAACTAGAAGGAAGCTGTCTGATAACCTTCTTTGTGATGTGTCTATTCATCTCACAGAGTAATACATTTCTTTTCATGGAACAGTTTGCAAACACTGTTTTCATGGAATCTGCAAAGGGATATTTGGGAGTGAGTTGAAGTCAATGGTGAAAAGGAAATATCCAAATAGAAAAGGTAGATATAAGCTTTCTGAAGAACCGCTTTGTGATGAAAGTAACACTGTTCTTTTCATTGAGAAGTTTGTTAATACTTTTTTCATGGAATCTGAAATGGTATATTCGGGATCCCATAGAGGAATATGGTGAAAAAGTAAATATCCTCAGATAAAAAGTAGTAAGAAGGTTTCTGAGAAACAGCTTTGTGATGTGTGAATTCATTTCACGGTTACAGCATTCTTTCATGGAGCAGAATGGTAGCAATGTTTTTGGGGAATCTGCAATAGGATATTTGGTAGTGTATTGAAGCCTATGGTGACAAAGGAAATATCCTCAGACAAAAACCTGAAAGAAGCTTTCTGAGAAAATTTTCTCTGATGGGTGAATTTATCTCACAAATTTACACCTTTATTTTCATGGAGCAGTTTGCTAACACTATTTTCCTGGAATCTGCAAAGGAATATTCATGAGCGCTTTGAGGCCTATAGTGAAAAAGGAAATATCCTCAGACAAAAACTAGAAAGAAGCTTTATGAGAAACTGCTTTGTGATTTTTGAATTCATCACACAGAGTTACATGATTCAATTCATGGAGCAGTTTGGTAGCACTGTTTTTGGGTAATCTGAGAATGGAGATTTTGGATCGCATTGTAGCCTATGATGACAAACGAAATATCCTCAGATAAAGATTAGAAAGAAGCTTTCTGAGAAACTGCCTTGTGATGTGTGAATTCATCTCACAGAGCTACACCATTCCTTTCATTGAGAAGTTTGCTGACACTTTCTTCGTGGAATCTGCAATGGGATATTTGGGAGCGCATTGAGGAATATGGTGAAAAAGGAAATATCCTCAGATAAACACTAGAAAGAAGCTGGTTGAGAAAGAGCTTTGTGATGTGTGAATTCATTTTACAGAATTACACTGTTCATTTCATTCAGCAGTTTGCTAACACTGTTTTCATGGAATCCTCAAGGGATGTTTGGGAGTGCATTGGGGCTGATGGTGAAAAAGGAAATATCCTCAGACAAAAACTAGAAAGAAGCTTTCTGAGAATCTGCTTTGTGATGTGTGAATTCATCTTACAGAATTACACTGTTCTTTTCATTCAACAGTTTGCTAACACTGTTTTCTTGGAAACTGCACTGGGACATTTTGGAGCACATTGAAGTTTAGGGTGACAAATGAAATGTCCTCAGACAAAAGCTAGAAAGAAGCTTTCTGAGAAACTGCTTTGTGAATTGTGAGTTCATCTCATGGAGTTTCACGATTCTTATTGTGGAAAAGTTTGGTAGCATTGTTTTTGGGGAATCTGAGAAGGGATATTATGGGTTGCATTGAAACCCATGGTGACAAAGGAAATGTCCTCAGATAAAAACTAAGAAGAATCTTTCTTAGAAAGCTCTTTGCGATGTGTGAATTCATCTCACAGAGTTACACCTTTCTTTTCATGGAGAACTTTGCTAACACTGTTTTCGTGGAATCTGCAAAGTAATATTTGGGAGCCATTGAGGTCTATAGTGAAAAAGAAAATATCCTCAGATAAAAACTAGAAAGAAGCTTTCTGAGAAAATGCTTTGTGATGTGTGAATTCATTTCCTAGAGATACACGATTCTTTTCATTAAGCAGTTTGATACCACTTTTTTCGTGGAACCTTCAATAGGATATTTGGGAGCACATTGAAGCCTATGGTGACAAAGGAAATATATTCAGATAAAAACCAAAAAGAAGGTTTCTGAGAAACTGCTTTGTGTTGTGTGAATTCATCTCACAGAGTTACACTGTTCTTTTCATTGAACAGCTTGCTAACACTGTTTTCTTGAAATCCGCAACGGGACATTTCAAAGCACATTGAAAATTATGGTAACAAAGGAAATACCCTCAGACAAAAATTAGAAAGAAGGTTTCTGAGAAACTGCTTTGTGATTTGTGAATCACAGTTACTTGATTCTTTCATGGAGTAGTTTGGTTGCTCCGTTTTATCACAATCTGATAAGGGATATTTCGGATCGCATTGTAGCCTATGCTCAGGAAATATCCTCAGTTAAAAACTAGAAAGAAGCTTTCTGAGAAAGTTATTTGTGATGTGTGGATTCATCTCACAGAGTTACACCTTTATTTTCATGGAGCAGATTGAAAACACAGTTTTTGTGGAATCTACAAAGGGATATTTGAGAGTACATTGCAGACTATATTGAAAAAGGAAATATATCATAGAAAAACGTGAAAGAAGCTTTCTGAGAAACTGCTTAGTGATGTGTGAATTCGACTCACACAGTTAAACTGTTCTTTTCATAGAGCAGTTTGCTGGCACTGTTTTCTTGGAATCTGCAATGTCATATTTTGGAGCTCATTGAAGCCTGCTCTTAGAAAGTAAATATCCTCAGACCAAAACTAGACAGAAAGGTTCTGAGAAACTCTTTTGTGATTTGTGAATTCATCTCACAGAGTTACAAGATGTATTCAATGGATCAGTTTGATAGCACTGTTTTTGGGGAAACTGAGGAGGAATATTTTGAATCACATTGAAGCCTATGGTGACAAAGGAAATACCCTGAGATAAAAAGTAGAAAGAAGCTTTCTGAGAAAGATTTTCAGATGTGTTAATTCATCTCATAGAGTCAAACCTTCTGTTTCATGGATCAGATTGCTAATACTGTTTTCGTGGAATCTACAACGGGATATTTGGGAGCAGATTGAGGCCTATGGTGAAAAAGGAAATAACCTCAGATAAAAACTAGAAAGAAGCTTTTGGATAAACTGCTTTGTGATGGGTGAATTCAACTCACAGAGTTACACTGCTCTTTTCATTGAGCAGTTTGCTAACACTGTTTTCTTTGAATCTGCAATGGCATATTTCAGAGCACATTGAAGCCTATTGTTAAAAACTCAATATCCTCAGACAAAACCTAGAAAGAAACTTTCTAAGAAACTCCTTTGTGATTTGTGAATCCATCTAACAGAGTTACATGATGCTTTCAATCGATCAGTTTCATAGCACTGCTTTTGGGGAATCTGAGAAGGGATATTTTGGATAGCATTGGAGCCTGTGGTGACAAAGGAAATATTCTCAGAAAAAAAATAGAAAGAAGCTTTCTGAGAAATTTCTTTGTGATGTGTGAATTCATCTCACAGAGATACACCTTTCTTTTAATTGAGCAGTTTGCTAACACTGTTTTCGAGGAATCTGCAAAGGGATATTTGGGAGCACATTGAGACTTGTGTTGAAAAAGGAAATAGCCTCAGATAAAAAGTAGAAAGAAGCTTTTTGAGAAACTGCGTTGTGATGTGCGAATTCATCTTACAGAATTACACTGTTTTCTTCATTGAGGAGTTTGCTAACACTGTTATCTTGGAAACTGCAATGGGGTACTTTGGAGCTCAATGAAGCTTATTGTGACAAAGGAAATATCCTTATATAAAAACTAGAAGAAGCTTTCTGAGAAACTGCTTTCTGATGTGTTAATTCAGCTCACAGAGTTACATGATACTTTTTATGGATCAGTTTGTTAGCAATGTTTTTGTGGAATCTGAGAGGGCATATTTTCGATCACCTTGAGCCCTATGGGGACTAAGGAAATATCCTCAGATAAAACTAGGAAGAAGCTTTCTGAGAAACTGCTTTGTGATTTGTGAATTCATTTCACAGCATTACATGATTCTTTTCATGCAGCAGTTTGTTAGCACTGTTTTTTCTGGAATCTTAGAAGGGATATTTTGGATCGCATTGAAGCCTGTGGTTACTAAGTAAATATCCTCAGAAAAAAACTAGAAGGAAGTTTTCTGGGAAAGTTATCTATGATGTGTGAACTCACCTCAGAGAAACACCTTCGTTTTCATGGAGCAGTTTGCTAACACTGTTTTAGTGGAATCTGCAAGGGATAGTTGGGAGTGCATTGAGGCCTTTAGTGAAAAAGGATATATCCTCATAGAAAAATGAGAAAGAAACTTTCTGAGAAACTGCTTTGTGCCATGTGAATGTGAATTCAACTCTCAGAGTTACACTGTTCTTTTCATTAAGCAGTTTGCTAACACTGTTTTCTTTTAATCTGCAATGGGATATTTCAGAGCACATTGAAGTTTATGGTGACAAAGGAAATATCCTCAGACAAAAAAAAAGAGAAACTTCCTGAGAAACTGCTTTGTGATTTGTGAATTCATCTCACAGAGTTACATGATTCTTTTCATGGATCAGTTTGATAGCCCTGTTTCTGGGGAATATGAGTAGTGATATTTTGAATCACATTGAAGCCTATGGTGACAAAGGAAATATCCTCAGATAAAAACTAAAAAGAAACTTTCTGAGAAACTGCTTTGTGATTTGTGAATTCATCTCACAGAGTTACAGGACTCTTTTCATGGAACAGTTTTGTAGCACTGTTTTTGGGTAAACTGAGAAGGGCTGTTTTGGATCGCATTGAAGAATATGATGAATAAGGAAATATCTTCAGATAAAAACTAGAAAGAAGCTTTCTGAGAAAGTTCTTCATAATGTGTGAATTCATCTCACAGAGTTATACCTTTCTTTTTATGTAGCAGTTCACTAACACTGTATTCGTTTATCTGCAAAGGGATATTTTGAGGTGTATTGAGGCCTATAGCGAAAAAGGAAATATCCTCAGATAAAAACTAGAAAGAATTTTCTGAGAAACTACGATGTGATGGGTGAATTCATCTCAAAGAGCTACACCATTCTTTTCCTTGAGCCGTTTGATAACACTGTTTTCGTGGATTCAGCAACAGGATATTTGGGAGTGCATTGAAGCCCATGGTGAAAAAGGAAATATCCCCATAGAAAAACCAAAATGAAGCTTTTGGAGAAACTGCTTTGTGATGTGCGAATTTGACTAACAAAGTTACCCTGTTATTTTCACTGAGCAGTTTACTAACACTGTTTTTGTGGAATCTGCAAAAGGATATTTGGGAGTGCATTGAGGCCTATGGTGACAAAGGAAATATCCTCAGATGAAAAGTAGAAAGAATCTTTCTCAGAAACTGCTTTGTGATTTGTGAATTCATCACATAGAGTTATATGATTCTTTTCATGGATCAGTTTGATAGCTCTTGTTTTGGGGAATCAGAGAAGGGATATTTTGGATTGCACTGAAGCCTGTGGTGACTAAGGAAATATGCTCAGTTAAAAACTAGAAAGAAGCTTTCTGAGAAAGTCTTTTGAGATGTGTGAATTCCTCTCAGGAAGAAACACCTTTCTTTTAATGCAGCAGTTTGCTAACACAGTTTTCGTGGAATCCACAAAGGGATATTTGCAAGCACTTTGAGGCCTATAGTGAAAAAATAAATATCCTCATAAAAAAAGAGAAAGAAGCTTTCTGAGAAACTGCTTAGTGACATGTGAATTCATCTCATAGAGTTACACCGTTCTTTTCATTGAGCAGTTTGCTAACACTGTTCTCTTAGAATCTGCAATGACATATTTTGAAGCGCTTTGGAGACTACTCTTAAAAATTAAATATCCCTAGACTAAAATTTGAAAGAAATTTTCTGAGAAACTCCTTTGCAGTTTGTGAATTCACATCACAGAGTTACACAATGCTTTCAATGGATCACTTTGATAGCACTGTTTTGGGGGAATCTGAGAAGTGATATTTTGGAACACATTGAAGCCTATATTGACAAAGGAAATATCCTCAGATAAAAACTACAAAGAAGCTTTCTGAGAAATTTCTTTGTGATGTGTGAATTCATCTCACAGAGTTACACATTTCTTTTCATGGAGCAGGTTGCTAACACTGTTTTCGTGGAATACGTAGTGGGTTATTTGGGAATACTTTGAAACCAATGATGAGAAAGGAAATATCCTCTGATAAAAACTAGAAGGAACTTTTTGTGAGAAACTGCTTTGTGATGGGTGAATTCATCTCACAGAGCTAAACTGTTCTTTTTTTGAGCTACATGATAACACTGTTTTCGTGGAGTCTGCAATATGATATGTTGAACTGTATTGAAGCCTATGGTGATAAAGGAAATATCCCCATAGAAAAACCAAAAATAAGCTTTGTGAGAAATGGCTTTGTGAAATGTGAATTCAACACAGTTCTTTGTTATGTGTGAATCCACCTCAGATAGTTACACTTTCTTTTCATGGAGCAGTTAGCTAACACTGCTTTCGTGGAATCTGCAAAGGTATATTTGGGAGTGCATTGAGACCTATGGTGAAAAAGGAAATGTCCTCCGATAAAAACTAGAAAGAAGCTTTCTGAGAAAGTTTTTGTGATGTGTGAATTTATCTCACAGAGTTACACCTTTCTTTTCACGGAGCAGATTGATAACACTGCTTTCGTGGAATCTTCAAAGGGATATTTGGTAGTGTATTGAGGCCTAGAGTGACAAAGGAAATATCCTCATAGAAAAACCAAAATGAAGCTTTCTGAGAAACTGCTTTGTGATATTTGAATTCAACACACAGAATTACACTGTTCTTTTCATTGAGCAGTTTGCTTACACTGTTTTCTTGGAATCTGCAATGGGATATTTTGCAGCACATTGAAGCTTGTGGTGACAAAGGAAATATCCTCTGACATAAACTAGAAAGAAGCTTTCTGAGAAACTGCTTTGTGATTTGTGAATTCATCTCACAGAGTTACACGATTTTTTTAATAGAGCAGTTTGGTAGCACTGTTTTCCGGGAATCTGAGAAGTGATAATTTGAATCGCATTGAAGCCTATGGTGACAAAGGAAATATCCTCATATAAAAACTAGAAGGAAGCTTTCTGAGAAACTGCTTTGAGATGTGTTAATTCTTCTCACAGTGTTACACTATTATTTTCATGGATCAGTCTGTTAGCACTGTTTTGTGGAATCTGAGATAGGATATTTTGGATCACTTTGAAGCCTATGGGTGACAAATGAAATATCTGAAGAGACGAACTAGAAGGGTTTTTGAGAAAGTTCTCTGTGATGTGTGAATTCATCTCACAGAGTTACACCATTCTTTACAGTGAACAGTTTGCTAACACTCTTTTCATGGAATCTGCAAAGGGATATATGGGAGTGCATTGAGGCCTATGTTGAAAAAGCAAATATCCTCAGATAAAAAGTAGAAAGAAACATTCTGAGAAAATGCTTTGTGAATTCGTCTGACAGAGTTACACTGTTATTTTCATTGAGCAGTTTGCTAACACTGTTTTCTTGGAATCTGCAACCGGATATTTCAGAGTACATAGAAGCTTATGTTGACAAAGGAAATATCCACATATAAAAACTACAAGGAAGGATTCTGAGAAACTGCTTTGTGCCGTGTTAATTCATCACACAGAGTTCCACGATTCTATTGATGGATCAGTTTGTAGCACTCTTTTTGGGGAATCTGAAAAGGGACATTTTGGATCACATTGAAGCCTATGGTGTCTAAGGATATATCTTCAGATAAATACTAGATAGAAGCTGTCTGAGAAAGTTTTTTTGTGTTGTGTGAATTCATCTCAAAGAGTTACACCTTTCTTTTCATGGAGCACTTTTCTAACACAATTTTTGTGGAATCTGCAAAGGAATATTTGGGAGCACATTGAGGCGCATAGTGAAAAAGGAAATATCCTCATAGGAAACCAAAAAAGCTTTCCGAGAAACCACTTTTTGATGTGTGAGTTCAACTTACAGGGTTACACTGTTATTTTCATTGAGCAGTTTGCTAACACTGTTTTCTTGGAATCTCCAGTGGGATATTTTGGAGCGCTTTGAAGCTTATCGTGAGAAAGGAAATACCCTCAGACATAAATTGGCAAGAAATTTTCTGAGAAACTGCTTTGTGATGTGTAATTTCATCTCACAATGTTACACGATTCTTTTCATGGATTAGTTTGATAACACTGTTTTTGGGAAATCTGAAAAGGGATATTTTGGATGGCTTTGAAGGTTATGGTGAAAAGGTAAATTTCCTCATATACAAACTAGAAAGATTTCTGAGAAAGTTCTTCGTGATGTGTGAAAACATCTCACACAGTTACATCTTTCTTTTCATGGAGCAGTTGATAACACTGTTTTCGTGGAATCTGCAAGGGATGTTTGGGAGTGCATTGAGGCTTTTTGTGAAAAAGGTAATAGTCTCAGAAAAAAACTAGAAAGAAACTTTCTGAGAAACTGGTTTGTGATGTGTGAATACATCTCAGAGAGGTACATTGTTCTTTTCATTGAGCACTTTGCTTGCACTACATTCTTGGAATCTGAAATGGGATATTTCTGAGTGCATTGAAGCTTATGATAACAATAGGAATATGCTAATTTAAAAACTAGAAAGAAGCTTTCTGAGAAACCTCTTTGTGATGTGTTAATTCATCTCACAGAGTTACACGATTTGATTAATGTAACAGTTTTGTATCACTGTTTTTGGTGAATCTGAGATGGGATATTTTAGATCACTTTGAAGTCTATGGTGACAAAGGAAACATCCTCAGATAAAAACCAGAAAGAAGCTTTCTGAGAAAATTCTTTGTGATATGTGAATTCATCTCACAGAGTTACACATTTCTTTACATATAGCAGTTTGCTAACACGGTTTCACAGAATCTGCAAAGGGATGATTTGGAGCACATTAATTACTATCATGAGAAAGGAAATACCCTTAGATAAAAACTAAAAAGAAGCTTTCTGAGAAACTGCTTTGTGATGTGTGAATTCATCTTAGAGTTACACCATTTTTTTCATTAAGCAGTTTAATAACAGTATTTTCCTGGAATCTGCAGTAGGATATTTGAAAGCACATTGAAGCCTATGGTGACAAAGAAATATCCTCAGATAAAACTAAATAGAGGCTTTCTGAGAAACTGCTTTGTGATATGTAAATTCATCTTACAGAGTTACACTGTTCTTTTCATTGATCAGTATGTTAAACTGTTTTCTTGGAATCTACAATGGGATTTTTCGGAGTGTATTGAACCTTATGGTGACAAAGGAAATACCCTCAGACAAAAACTAGAAAGAAGCTTTCTGAGGAACTGCTTTGTGACTTCTGAATTCATCTCAAAGAGTTACAGGATTCTTTTTATGGTGCAGTTTGGTATCCCTGTTTTTGCTGAATCTGAGAAGGGATATTTTGGATTGCATAGAAGCCTATAGTATCAGAGAAAATATCCTCAGATTAAAACTAGAAAAAAGCTTTCAGAGAAACTTCTTTGTGATGTGTGAATTCATCTCACAGAGTTACAACTTCCTTTTCATGGAGCAGTTTGCTAAAACTGTTATCATGGAATCTGCAAAGGGATATTTCGGAGCACATTGAGGTCTATGGTGAAAAAGGAAATATCCTCATAAAATCTATAAAGAAGCTTTCTGAGAAACTGTTTTGTGATGTGTGAAATCAAGTCACAGAGTTACACTGTTCTTTTCATTGAGTAGTTTGCTGACACAGTTCTCTTGGAATCTGCAATGGCATACTGTTTCTATGGAATACGCAAAGGGATATTCGGGATCTCCTAGAGGCCTACAGAGAAAAATGAAATTACTTCAGATAATAACTGGAAAGAAGCTTTTCCAGAAACAGTTTTGTGATGTGTGTATTTGTCTCATAGATTTTAACCTTTTTGTTGATTGAGCAGTCCGTCATCACTGCTTTTGTGGTATCTGAGAAGAGTTATTTGGGAGCATATTGAAGCCAATGTTGACAAAGGAAATATAATCAGACAGAGAACAAAAAGAAGCTTTCTGAGAAACTGCTTGGTGATGTGTGAATTCATCTCACACATTTACCCCTTTATTTTCATGGAGTCATTTGCTAACACTATTTTTATGGAATCTGCAAAGGTATATCCAAAAACGAATTGAGGCAAATGGTAAAAAAAGGACATATCCTCAGGAAAAAAACTAGAAAGAAGATTTCTGAGAAACTACTTTGTGGTTTGTGAATCCATCTCACAGCGTTACGTGATGCTTCCAACGGATCAGTTTGATAGCACTGTTTTTGGGGAATCTGAAAAGGAATATTTTGGATTGCATTGAAGCCTATGATAGCAAAGGAAATATCCTCAGCTAAAATCTAGAAAGAAACTTTCTGAGAAACTACTTTTTGATGTGTGAATTCATCTCACGGAGTTACAGCATTTTTTTCATTGAGAAGTGTGCTCACATTTTTTTGTGGAATCTGCGATGGGATACTCCAGAGTGCATTGAGGCCTATGGTGAAAAAGGAAATATCCTCAGATAAAAACTAGAAATAATATTTCTCAGAAACTGCTTTTGGATGTGTGAATTCATCTCACAGGTATACAGTATTGTTTTCATTGAGCATTTTGATAATACTGTCTTCATGGAATTTGCAATACGATACTTGGGAGCACTTTGAAGAATATGGTGACAAAGGAAATATCCCCAGACATAAATCAAAAAGAAACTTTCTGAGAAACTGTTTGGTCATGGGTGAATTCATCTCACAGAGTTACACCTTTCTTTCCAAGGAGCAGTTTGCTAACACTGTTTTCGTGGAACCTGCAAAGGGATATTTGGGAACAAGGTGAGGCCGATGGTAATAAAGAAAATATAATGAGACAAAAACCAAAAAGAAGATTTCTGAGAAACTGATTAATGATGTATGAATTCATCACACAGATTGACACCTTTCTTTTCATGGAGTAATTTGCTCTAAGTATTTTTATGGAGTCTTCAAAGGGATAATTTCCAAACGCATTGAGGGCTATGGTGAAAAAGGAAATACCCTCAGACAAAAACCAGAAAGAAGCTTTCTGAGAAACTGCTTTGTGATGTATGAATTCACCTCACAGAATTACACTGTTCTTTTCATTGAGCAGTTTGCTAACACTGTTTTCTTGGAATCTGCAATCTGATATTTCAGAGCTCATTGAAGCTTAGGGTGAAAAAGGAAATATCCTGAAATAAAACTACATAGAAGCTTTCTTAGAAACCACTTTGTGATGTGCTAATTCATCTCATAGAGTTGCACAATTCTTTTCGTGGATCATTTTGGTAGCACTGTTTTTGGGGAATCTGAGAACGGATATTTTGGATCCCATTGAAGACAATGGTGAAAAAGGAAATACCCTCAGAAAAAAACTGGAAAGAAGCTTTCTGAGAAACTGCTTTGTGATTCGTGAATTCATCTCAAAGAGTAAAACGATTGTTTTCTTAGAGCAGTTTGCTAACACTGTTGTCAGGGAATCTGCAAGGGGATAATTGGGAGTGCATTGAAACTATGTAGACAAAGGAAATATGCTCAGATAAAAACCAAAAAAAACTTTCTGAGAAACTGCTTTGTGATGTGTGAATTAATCTCATAGGTTTACATGTTTATTTTCATGGAGCAGTTTGCTAACACTATTTTCATGGAATCTGACTGGGGATATTTGGGAGCACATTGAGGCCTACAGTGAAAATGAAAATATCCTCATACAAAAACCAGAAAGAAGCTTTCGAGAAATTGCTTTGTGATTTGTGAATTCATCTCTCAGAGTTACACAATTCTTTTCATGGAGGAGTTTTGTTACACTGTTTTTGGGGAATCTGAGAAGGGATATATCGGATCACATTGAAGCCTATAGTGATGAAGGAAATACACATTTCTTTTCATGGAGCAGCTTGCTAACACTGCTTTCTTGGAATCTGCACAGGGGTATTTGGGAGTGCCTTGAGGCCTATGGTGAAAAAGGAAATATCCCCAGATAAAAACTAGAAAGAAAGTTTCTGAGAAACTTGTTTTTGACGTGTAAATTCATCTCACAAAGGTACACCTCTCCTTACATTGAGAAGATTGCTAACACTTTTTTCGTGGAATCTGCCATGGGATATTTGGGAGCACATTGAGGAATATGGTTAAAAAGGAAATATCCTCAGTCAAAAACCAGAAAGATGATTTCTGAGAAATAGCTTTGTGATGTGTGAATTCATCTCACAGAATTACACCATTCTATTTATGGATCTGTTTGGTAGCACTGTTTTTGGAGATCTCAGAAGGGATATTGTGGATCGCATTGAGGCTTACGGTGAAAAAGCAAATATCCTCAGATAAAAAGTAGAAAGAAGCTTTCTGAGAAACTGCCTTGTGATGTGTAAATTCATCTCACAGAGTTACACTGTTCTTTTCATTGAGCAGTTTGCTAACACTGTTTTCTTTTAATCTGCAATATGATATTTTGGAGTGCTTTGAAGATTATGGTGACAAAGGAAATATTCTCATCCAAAAACCAGAGAGATGCTATCTGAGAAACAGCTTTGTGATGTGTTAATTCATCTCACAGAGTTATACCATGCTTTTCATGGAACAGTTTGGTAGCACTGTTTTTGATTAATCTGATAGGGGATATTTCGGATTGCATTAACACCTACGGTGACAAAGTAAATATCCTCAGATAAAAACTAGAAAGAAGATGTCTGAGAAAGTTCTTTGTGATGTTTGAATTATCTCACTGAGTTACACCTTTTCTTTTCATGGAACAGTTTGCTAACACTGTTGTTATGGAATCTGCAGAGGGATATTTGGGAGTGCATTGAGGCCTGTGGTGAAAAAGTAAATATCTTCAGATAAAAGCTAGAAAGAAATTTTTTGAGAAACTTCTTTGTGATGTGTGAATTCATCTCATAGAGTTACACTGTTCTTTTTATTGAGCAGTTCGCTAACACTGTTTCCTTGGAAGCTGCAATGGGATATTTCAGAGCACATTGAAGTTTATTTTGACAAGGGATATATCCTCAGACAAAAACTAGAAGGAAGTTTTCTGAGAAACTACTTTGTGATTCGTGAATTCATCTCACTGATTTACACAAAACTTTTCATGGAGCAGTTTGGTTGCACTGTTTTTGGGGAATTTGAGAAGGGATACTTCGGATTGCATTGAAGCCTACAGTGACAAAGGGAATATCATCAGATAAAGACTAGAAAGAATCTTTCTTAGAAAGTTTTTGTGATGTGTGAATTCATCTCACCAAGACACTTTTCATGGAGCAGATTTCTGACACTGTTTTCGTGTAATCTACAAAGGGATGTTTCAGAGCCCATTGAGGCCTATAGTGAAAAAGTGAATATCCTGTGATAAAACATAAATGAGGCTTTGTGAGAAACTGCTTTGTGATGTGTGAATTCATCTCACAAAGTTACACTGTTGTTTTCATTGAGCAGTTTGATAATACTGTTTTCATGGAATCTGCAGTAGGTTATTCAGGAGTGCGTTGAAGCCTATGGTGACAAAGGGAATACCCTCAGATAAATAACAAAAAGAAGCTTTCTGAGAGACTGCTTTGTAAGGTGTGAATTCATGTGACAGAGTTACACTGTTCTTTTCATTGAGCAGTTTGGTAAGACTGTTTCCTTGGAATCTACATTGGGACATTGTGGAGCACATTGAAGATTATGGTGAAAAAGGAAATATACTCATATTAATACTAGAAAGAACCTTTCTGAGAAACTGCTTTGTGTTGTGTTAATTCATCTCACAGAGATACAGGGTTCATTTCATGGATCAATTTGGTAGCACTGCTTTTGTGATGCCTGAAAAGGGATATTTTGGAGCATATGAAAGCTGATGGTGGAAAAGGAAATATCCTGAGATAAAAACTAGAAAGAAGATTTCTGTGAAATTTCTTTGTGATTGGTGAATTCATCACACAGCGTTGCACCTTTATTTTCTTTGAACAGTTTGGTGGCACTGTTTTTATGGAATCTGCAAAGGGATATTTGGGAGCTCCTAGGGGCCCATGGTGAAAAAGGAAATAACTTCAGATAAAAACTGTAGAGAAGCTTCTCGAGAAACGGTTTTGTGATGTGTGTACTCATCTCAGAGTGTTTAACCTTTTTGCTGATTGAGCAGTCCATCATCACTGTTTTTGTGGTACCTGAGAAGAGTTATTTAGGAGCACATTGAAGCCTATGGTGCCAAAGAAATATAATCAGACAAAAAACAAAAGAAGCTTTCTGAGAAACTTCCTTATGATATGTGAATTCATGTCACGGATTTACACCTTTATTTTCAAGGAGCTGTTTGCTAATACTATTTTCGTGAAATCTCCAAAGGGATTTTCACAAGCACATTGAGGCAAATGGTGAAAAAGGATATATCCTCAGACAAAAAGTAGAAAGAAACTTTCTGAAAAACTGCTTTGTGATTTGTGAATTCATCTCACAGAGTTACATGATTCTTTTCATGGAGCAGTTTGGTAGCACTCTTTTTTGGGAATCTGAGAAGGAATATTTTGGATCGCATTGAAGCCTGTGGTGACAAAGGAAATATCCTCAGATAAAATCTAGAAAGAAACTTTCTGAGAAACTTCTTTGTGATATGTGAATTAACCTCAAAGAGTTACACTATTCTTTTCATTGAGAAGTGTGCTACCACTTTTTTTGTTGAAACTGCGAAGGGACATTCCAGATTGCATTGAGGCCTATGGTCAAGAAGTAAATATCCTCAGATAAAATCTAGAAAGAAGCTTTCTGAGAAGCAATTTTGGATGTGTGAATTCATCTCACAGAGATACACTGTTGTTTTCATTGAGCGGTATGATAACACTGTTTTGTGCAATTTGCAATAGGATATTTGGGAGCGAATTGAAGCTATGGTGACATAGGAAATATCCTAAGAAAAACACCAAAAAGAAGCTTTCTGAGAAACTTCTTTGTGATGTGTGAATTCAACTCACAGACTTACACCTTTCTTTTCCTGGGGCAGTTTGCAAACACTATTGTCATGGAATCTGCAAAGCGATATTTGTGAGTGCGTTGAGGGAAACAGTGAAAAAGGAAATATCCTCAGACAAAAACTAAAAAGAAGATTTATGAGAAACAACTGTGTGATGTTTGAATTCATCTCACAGGGTTACACCATACTTTTCATGGAGAAGATTGGTAGCACTGTTTTTGGGGAATCTGAGAAGGGATATTTGGACTGCATTGATGCCTATGTTGAAAAAGGAGATATCCTGAGATAAAAGCTAGAAAGAAGCTTTCTGAAAAAGTTATCTGTGATGTGTGAATCCATCTCACAGAGTTACGCCTTTTTTTTCATGGAGCAGTTTGCAAACCCTGTTTTGGTGGAAACTGCAATGTGATATAAGGGAGCGCTTTGAGGCCTATGGTGAAAAAGTAAATGTCCTCAGAAAAAAACTAGAAAGAAGATTTCTGAGAAACTACTTTTGGATGTGTGAATTCAACTCACAGAGATACACTGTTGTTTAAATTGAGGAGTTTGATAATACTGTTTCCATGGAATCTGCAATAGCATATTTGGGAGTTCATTGAAGAATATAGTGACAAAGGAAATATCCCCAGACAAAAACCAGAAAGAAGCTTTCTGAGAAACTGTTTTATAATGTGTGAATTCATCTCACAGAGATATGCCTTTCTTTTCATGGAGCACTTTGCTAACACTGTTTTCGTGGAATCTGCAAAGGGACATTCGTGAGTGCATTGAGGTCTGTGGCGAAAAAGGAACTATCCTCAGACAATAACTAGAAAGAAGCTTTCTGAAATACTGCTTTGTTATTTGTGAATTCATGTCACAGTGTTACACGATTCTTTTCATGGGGCAGTTTGGTAGCACTCTTTTTGGGGAATCTAAGAAGGGATATTTTGGATCACATTGAGGTCTATGGTGACAAAGAAAATATCCTCAGAATAAAACAAGAAAAAACTTTTGGAGAAACCACTTTGTGAAGAGTTAACTCATCTCACAGAGTTACACGATTCTTTTCATGCATCAGTTTGGTAGCCCTTTTTTTGGGCAATCTGAGAAGGGATAATTTGGATCTCTTTGAATCATATGGTGAAAAAGGAAATATCCTGAGATAAAAACCAGAAAGAAGCTTTATGCAAAAGTTCTTTGTGACGTGTGAATTCATCTCACAGAGTTACAACTTTCTTTTCATGGAGCACTTTGCTAACACTGTTTTCATGGAATCTGCAAAGGGATATTTGGGAGCGAGTTGAGGCCAATCGCAAAAAAGGAAATATCCTCAGTCAAAAACCAAAAAGAAGCTTACTGAGAAACCTTTGTGATGTGTGAATTCATCTCACAGAGTTAGACTGTTCTTTTCATTGAGCAGTTTGCTACCACTGTTTTCTTGGTATCTGCAATCTGATATTTCTGAGCGCATTGAAGCTTAGGGTGACAAAGGAAATATCCTCATATAAAAACTAGAAAGAAGCTTTCTGAGAAACCATTTTGTGATGTGTTAATTCATCTCACAGAGTTACAGGACTATTTTCATGGATCAGTTTGGTAGCACTGTTTTGGGGAATCTGAGAAGGGATATTTTGGATTGTTTTAATGAATATGGTGACAAACGAAATAGTATCAGATAAGAACTAGAAAGAAACTTTCTGACAAAGTTCATTGTGATGTGTGAATTCATCCAATAGAGTTATGCCTTTCTTTTCATGGACAAGTTAGTTAACACTGTTTTTTGAAATCTGTAAACGGATATTTGGCAGCGCAATGAGGCCTATAGTGGAAAAAAATGTATACTTGCATAAAAACTAGAAAGAAGGTTTCTGAGAAACTGCTATATGATGTGTGAATTCATCTCACAAAGATACAGCTTTCTTTTCACGGAGGAGTTTTCAAATCCTGTTTTTGTGGAATCTGCTAAGTGATATATGGGAGCACATTGAAGAATATGGTGACAAAGGAAATATCCCCAGACAAAAACCAGAAAGAAGCTTATGAGAAACTGTTTTCTGAAGTGTGAATTCATCTCACAGAGTTACACCTTTCTTTTCATGGAGCAGTTTGCTAACACTGTTTTCGTGGAATCTGAAAAGGGATATTTGCGAGTGCATTGAGGTCTATGGTGAAAAAGGAACTATCCTCAGACAAAAAACAGAAAGAAGTTTTCTGAGAAACTGTTTTGTGGTTTGTGAAATCATCTCACAGTGTTACATGATTCTTTTCATGGAGCAGTTTGGTAGCACTGTTTTTGGGCAATCTGAGAAGGGATGTTATGGATTGTATTGAAGCCTATGGTGACAAGGGAAATATCCTCAGATAAAGACTAGAAAAAAGCTTTCTGAGAAACTGTTTTGTGAAGAGTTAATTTATCTTACAGAATGACACGATTCTTTTCATGGATCTGTTTGGTAGCACTGTTTTGGGGGAATCTGAGAAGGGATATTTTGGATCGCATTGAAGCCTATGGTGACAAAGGGAATATCCTCAGATAAAAACTAGAAAGAAGCTTTCTGAAAAAGTTCTTTGTGATGTGTCAATCCATCTCACAGAGTTACACTTTTCTTTTCATGGACAAGTTTGCCAACACTGTGTTCATGCAATCTGCAAAGGGATATTTGGGAGCAATTTGAGGCCTATGGTGATAAAGGAAATATTCTCAGATAAAAACTAGAAGGAAGCTTTCCGAGTAACTGATTTGTGATTTGTAAATTCATCTCACAGAGTTATAGTGTTCTTTTCATTGAGCACTTTGTGAAAACTGTTTTCTTGCCATCTGCAGTGGAATATTTTGGAGCGCATTGAAGCTTATGGTGATAAAAGAAATATACTCATTTAAAAACAAGAAAGACGCTTTCTGAGAAACTGCTTTGTGATGTGTTAATTCATTTCACAGAGCTACACGATTCTTTTCATGAATCATTTTGGTAGTAGTGTTTTGGGGAATCTGAGAAGGGATATTTTGGATCACATTGAAGACTATGGTGACAAAGGAAATATACTCATGTAAAAACTGCAAACAAGCTTTCTGAGAAACTTCTTCATGATGTGTTAATTCATCTCACTGAGTTAAAACTTTCTTTTCATGGGGCAGTTTGGTAACAATGTTTTCGTGGAATTTACACAGGGGTATTTTGTAGCACAATGTTGCCTATAGTGCAAAAGGAAATATCCTCAGGAAAAAAAAAAATAGAAAGAAGCTTTCTGTGAACCTGCTTTGTGATGTGTGAATTCACCTCACAGTGGTATAAAGTTCTTTTCTTTGCCCAGTTTGGTGACACTGTTTTCATGGAATCTGCAATAGGATATAAGGGAGTGCATTACAGTCTATGGTGACAAAAGAAATATCCTTACAGAAAAAGCACAAAGAAGTTTTCTGATAAACTGCTTTGTGGTGTGTGAATTTATCTCACAGAGTTACATGATTCTTTTCATGGAACAGTTTGGTGGCACTGTTTTTGGGCAATCTGAGACGGTATATTTTGAATGGCATTGGAGCCTATGGTGACAAAGGAAATATCCTCAGATAAAAACAGGAAAGAATCTTTCTGAGAATGTTCTTTGTGATGTGTGAATTCATTTCACAGTGTTACACTGTACTTTTCACTGAGCAGTTTGCTAACACTGTTTTCGTAGAACCTGCAAAGGGCTATTTGGGAGCCCATTGAGGTTTATGGTGGAAAAGGAAATATCCTCAGAAAAAAATTAGAAAAAAGCTTTCTATGAAAATGCTTTGTGATGACTGAATTCATCTCACAGAGTTACACTCTTCTTTTCATTGAGCAGTTTGCTAACATTCTTTTCTTGGAATCTTCAATGAGATATTTCTAAGTCTATTGAAACTTATGGTGATAAACGAAATGTTGTCATATAAAAACTAGAGAGAAGCTTTCTGAGAAACTCCTTTCTGATGTGTTAATTCATCTCACAGAGTTACACGATTCCTTACAGGGATTAGTTTGGTAGCACAATTTTTGGGGAACCTGAGAAAGAATATTTTGGATCGCATTGAAGCCTAAACTGACAAATGAAATATTCTCATATAAGAAGTAGAAACAAGGTTTCTGAGAAAGTTCTTTCTGATGTGTGAATTCACCTCACAGAGTTACACCTTTCTTTTCATGGAGCAGTTTGCTAACACTGTTTCCATGGAATCTGCACAGGGATATTTGGGAGCACATTGAGGACTATAGTGAAAAAAAAAATCCTCAGAATAAAAACTGAAAAGAAGCTTTCTGAGAAACTGCTTTGTGACGTGTGAATTCATCTCACAGAGCTATGCCATTCCTTTCATTGTGCAGTTTGCTAACACTTTTTTCATGAAATCTGCAGTAGGATATTTGGGAGCACATTGAAGCCTATCATGACAAAGGAAATATCCTCAGATAAAAAGTAGAAAGAAGCTTTCTGAGAAACTGCTTTGTGATTTGTGAATTCATCTCACAGAGTTACACTGTTCTTTTCATTGAGCAGTTTGCTAACACTGTTTTCTTGCAATCTGCAATGGTATATTTCAGAGTGCATTGAAGGTTATGGTGAAAAAGGAAATATCGTTATATAAAAACAAGAAATAAGCTTTCTTAAAAACGACCTTGTGATGTTTTAATTCATCTCACAGAGCTACATGATTATTTTTGTGGATCAGTCTGTTAGCAATGTTTTTGGGGAATCTGAGAAAGAATATTTGGGAGGGGATGGAGCAAGATGGCCAAATAGGAACAGCTCCAGTCTCCAACTCCCAGCATGAGCGACACAGAAGACCGGTGATTTCTGCATTTTCAACTGAGGTACTGGGTTCATCTCACTAGGGAGTGCCAGACAATCGGTGCTGCTCAGCTGCTGCAGCCAGACCAGCGAGAGCTGAAGCAGGGTGAGGCATCGCCTCACCTGGGAAGTGCAAGGGGAAAGGGAATCTCTTTTCCTAGCCAGGGGAACTGAGACACACAACACCTGGAAAATCGGGTAACTCCCACCCCAATACTGAGCTTTAAGCAAACAGGCACACCAGGAGATTATATCCCACACCTGGCCTGGAGGGTCCCACGCCCACGGAGCCTCCCTCATTGCTAGCACAGCAGTCTGCGATCTAACTGCAAGGCAGCAGCAAGGCTGGGGGAGGGTCGCCCGCCATTGCTGAGGCTTAAGTAGGTAAACAAAGCTGCTGGGAAGCTCAAACTGGGTGGAGCTCACAGCAGCTCAAGGAAACCTGCCTGTATCTGTAGACTCCACCTCTGGGGACAGGGCACAATAAACAACAAAAGCAGCAGAAACCTCTGCAGACGCAAACAACTCTGTCTGACAGCTTTGAAAAGAGCAGTGGATCTCCCAACACGGAGGTTGAGAACTGAGAAGGGACAGACTGCCTGCTCAAATGGGTCCCTGACCCCTGAGTAGCCTAACTGGGAGACATTCCCCACTAGGGGCAGTCTGACACCCCACACCTCACAGGGTGGAGTACAGCCCTGAGAGGAACCCTCCAAAGCAAGAATCAGACAGGTACACTCGCTGTTCAGAAATATTCTATCTTCTGCAGCCTCTGCTGCTGACACCCAGGCAAACAGGGTCTGGAGTGGACCTCAAGCAATCTCCAACAGACCTACAGCTGAGGGTCCTGACTGTTAGAAGGAAAACTATCAAACAGGAAGGACACTCACACCAAAACCCCATCAGTACGTCACCATCATCATCAAAGACCAGAGGCAGATAAAACCACAAAGATGGGGAAAAAGCAGGGCAGAAAAGCTGGAAATTCAAAAAATAAGAGCGCATCTCCCCCGGCAAAGGAGCGCAGCTCATCGCCAGCAATGGATCAAAGCTTAATGGAGAATGATTTAGACGAGATGAGAGAAGAAGGCTTCAGTCCATCAAACTTCTCAGAGCTAAAGGAGGAATTACGTAACCAGTGCAAAGAAACTAAAAATCTTGAAAAAAAAAGTGGAAAAATTGATGGCCAGAGTAATTAATGCAGAGAAGGTCATAAACGAAATGAAAGAGATGAAAACCATGACACGAGAAATAAGTGACAAATGCACAAGCTTCAGTAACCGACTCGATCAACTGAAAGAAAGAGTATCACCGATTGAGGATCAAATGAACGAAATGAAGCGAGAAGAGAAACCAAAAGAAAAAAGAAGAAAAAGAAATTAACAAAGCCTGCAAGAAGTATGGGATTATGTAAAAAAACCAAATCTACGTCTGATTGGGGTCCCTGAAAGTGAGGGGGAAAATGGAACCAAGTTGGAAAACACTCTTCAGGATATCATCCAGGAGAACTTCCCCAACCTAGTAGGGCAGGCCAGCATTCAAATCCACGAAATACGGAGAATGCCACAAAGATACTCCTCGGGAAGAGCAATTCCAAGACACATAATTGCCAGATTCACCAAAGTTGAAATGAAGGAAAAAATCTGAAGGGCAGCAGGGAGAAGGGTCGGATTACCCACAAACGGAAGGCCATCAGACTAACAGCAGATCTCTTGGCAGAAACTCTACAAGCCAGAAGAGAGTGGGGGCCAATATTCAACATTCTTAAAGAAAAGAATTTTCAACCCAGAATTTCATATCCAGCCAAACTAAGTTTCATAAGTGAAGGAGAAATAAAATCCTTTACACATAAGCAAACGCTTAGAGATTTTGTCACCACTAGGCCTGCCTTACAAGAGACCCTGAAGGAAGCACTAAACATGGAAAGGAAAAACTGGTACCAGCCATTGCAAAAATATGCCAAAATGTAAAGACCATTTAGGCTAGGAAGAAACTGCATCAACTAACGAGCAAAATAACCAGTTAATATCATAATGGCAGGATCAAGTTCACACATAACAATATTAACCTTAAATGTAAATGGACTAAATGCTCCAATTAAAAGACACAGACTGGCAAACTGGATAAAGAGTCAAGATCCATCAGTCTGCTGTATTCAGGAGACACATCTCAGACGCAGAGACATACATAGGCTCAAAATAAAGGGATGGAGGAAGATTTACCAAGCAAGTGGAGAACAAAAAAAAGCAGGGGTTGCAATCCTAGTCTCTGATAAAAGAGACTTTAAACCATCAAAGATCAAAAGAGACAAAGAAGGTCATTACATAATGGTAAAAGGATCAATTCAACAGGAAGAGCTAACTATCCTAAATATATATGCACCCAATACAGGAGCACCCAGATTCATAAAGCAAGTCCTTAGAGACTTACAAAGAGACTTAGACTCCCATACAATAATAATGGGAGACTTCAACACTCCACTGTCAACATTAGACAGATGAACGAGACAGAGAGTTAACAAGGATATCCAGGAATTGAACTCATCTCTGCAGCAAGCAGACCTAATAGACATCTATAGAACTCTCCATCCCAAATCAACAGAATATACATTCTTCTCAGCACCACATCCCACTTATTCCAAAATTGACCACATAATTGGAAGTAAAGCACTCCTCAGCAAATGTACAAGAACAGAAATTATAACAAACCGTCTCTCAGACCACAGTGCAATAAACTAGAACTCAGGACAAAGAAACTCAATCAAAACCGCTCAACTACATGGAAACTGAACAACCTGCTCCTGAATGACTACTGGGTACATAACGAAATGAAGGCAGAAATAAAGATGTTCTTTGAAACCAATGAGAACAAAGGTACAACATACCTGAATCTGTGGGACACATTTAAAGTAGTGTGTAGAGGGAAATTTATAGCACTAAATGCCCACAAGAGAAAGCTGGAAAGATCTAAGATTGACACTCTAACATCACAATTAAAAGAACTAGAGAAGCAAGTGCACATGCATTCAAAAGCTAGCAGAAGGCAAGAAATAACTAAGATCAGAGCAGAACTGAAGGAGATAGAGACACAAAAAGCCTCCAAAAAATCAATGAATCCAGGAGTTGGTGTTTTGAAAAGATCAACAAAATTGACAGACCATTAGCAAGACTAATAAAGAAGAAAAGAGAGAAGAATCAAATAGACGCAATAAAAAATGATAAAGGGGATATCACCACTGACCCCACAGAAATACAAACTACCATCAGAGAATACTATAAACACCTCTACGCAAATAAACTAGAAAATCTAGAAGAAATGAATAATTTCCTGGACACTTACACTCTTCCAAGACTAAACAAGGAAGAAGTTGAATCCCTGAATAGACAAATAGCAGGCTCTGAAATTGAGGCAATAATTAATAGCCTACCAACCAAAAAAAGTCCAGGACCAGATGGATTCACAGTTGAATTCTACCAGAGGTACAAGGAGGAGTTGGTACCATTCCTTCTGAAACTATTCCAATCAATAGAAAAAGAGGGAATCCTTCCTAACTCATTTTATGAGGCCAGCATCCTCCTGATACCAAAGCCTGGCAGAGACACAACAAAAAAAGAGAATTTTAGACCAATATCCCTGATGAACATCGATGCAAAATTCCTCAATAAAATACTGGCAAACTGGATCCAGCAGCACATCAAAAAGCTTATCCACCATGATCAAGTGGGCTTCATCCCTGGGATGCAAGGCTGGTTCAACATACACAAATAAACATAATCCAGCATATAAACAGAACCAAAGACAAGAACCACATGATTATCTCAATAGATGCAGAAAAGGCTTTTGACAAAATTCAACAGCCCTTCATGCTAAATACGCTGAAAAAATTCGGTATTGATGGAATGTACCTCAAAATAATAAGAGCTATTTATGACAAACCCACAGCCAATATCATACTGAATGGGCAAAAACTGGAAAAATTCCCTTTGAAAACTGGCACAAGACAGGGATGCCCTCTCTCACCACTCCTATTCAACATAGTGTTGGAAGTTCTGGCTAGGGCAATCAGGCAAGAGAAAGAAATCAAGGGTATTCAGTTAGGAAAAGAAGAAGTCCAATTGTCCCTCTTTGCAGATGACATGATTGTATAGTTAGAAAACCCCATTGTCTCAGCCCAAAATCTCCTTAAGCTGATAAGCAACTTCAGCAAAGTCTCAGGATACACAATTAATGTGCAAAAATCACAAGCATTCTTATACACCAGTAACAGACAAACACAGAGCCAAATCATGAATGAACTTCCATTCACAATTGCTTCAAAGAGAATGAAATACCTAGGAATCCTACTTACAAGGGATGTAAAGAACCTCTTCAAGGAGAACTACAAACCACTGCTCAGTGAAATAAAAGAGGACACAAACAAATGAAAGAATATACCATGCTCATGGATAGGAAGAATCAATATCGTGAAAATGGCCAAACTGCTCAAGGTTATTTTTTGATTCAATGCCATCCCCATCAAGCTACCAATGAGTTTCTTCACAGAATTAGAAAAAACTGCTTTAAAGTTCATATGGAACCAAAAAAGAGCCCACATCTGCAAGACAATCCTAAGTCAGAAGAACAAAGCTGGAGGCATCACGCTACTTGACTTCAAAGTATACTACAAGGCTACAGTAACCAAAACAGCATGGTACTGGTACCAAAACAGAGATATAGACCAATGGAACAGAACAGAGTCCTCAGAAATAATACCACACATCTACAGCCATCTGATCTTTGACAAACCTGAGAGAAACAAGAAATGGGGAAAGGATTCCCTATTTAATAAATGGTGCTGGGAAAACTGGCTAGCCATAAGTAGAAAGCTGAAACTGGATCCTTTCCTTACTCCTTATACGAAAATTAATTCAAGATGGATTAGAGACTTAAATGTTAGACCTAATACCATAAAAACCCTAGAGGAATACCTAGGTAATACCATTCAGGACATAGGCATGGGCAAAGACTTCATGTCTAAAACACCAAAAGCAATGGCAGCAAAAGCCAAAATTGACAAATGGGATCTAATTAAACTAAAGAGCTTCTGCACAGCAAAAGAAACTACCATCAGAGTGAACAGGCAACCTACAGAATGGGAGAAAAGTTTTGCAATCTACTCATCTGACAAAGGGCTAATATCCAGAACCTACAAAGAACTCAAACAAATTTACAAGAAAAAAAGAAACAGCCCCATCAAAAAGTGGGCAAAGGATATGAACAGACATTTCTCAAAAGAAGACATTCATACAGCCACAGACACATGAAAAAATGCTCATCATCACTGGCCATCAGAGAAATGCAAATCAAAACCACAATGAGATACCATCTCACACCAGTTAGAATGGCGATCATTAAAAAGTCAGGAAACAACAGGTGCTGGAGAGGATGTGGAGAAATAGGAACACTTTTACACTGTTGTTGGGACTGTAAACTAGTTCAACCATTATGGAAAACAGTACAGCAATTCCTCAAGGATCTAGAACTAGATGTACCATATGACCCAGCCGTCCCATTACTGGGTATATACCCAAAGGATTATAAATCATGCTGCTATAAAGACACATGCACACGTATGTTTATTGTGGCACTATTCACAATAGCAAAGACTTGGAATGAACCCAAATGTCAATCAGTGACAGACTGGATTAAGAAAATGTGGCACATATACACCATGGAATACTATGTAGCCGTAAAAATGGATGAGTTTGTGTCCTTTGTAGGGACATGGATGCAGCTGGAAACCATCATTCTTAGCAAACTATCACAAGAACAGAAAACCAAACACCGCATGTTCTCACTCATAGGTGGGAACTGAACAATGAGATCACTTGGACTCAGGAAGGGGAACATCACACACCGGGGCCTCCATAGGGAGGGGTGAGGGGGGAGGGGGGAGGGGGAAGGGATTGCATTGGGAGTTATACCTGATGTAAATGACGAGTTCATGGGTGCTGACGAGTTGATGGGTGCAGCACAGCAACTTGGCACAAGTATACATATGTAACAAACCTGCATGTTATGCTCATGTACCCTAGAACTTAAAGTATAATAATAATAAAAAAACAAAAACCAAAAAACAAACAAAAAACAAAAAACAAAAAAACAAACAAAAAAACAGTAAAAAAGAAAGAATATTTTGGATCGCATTTAAGACTATGTTGACAAAGTAAATATAATCATATAAAAACTGGAAAGAAGAATTATGAGAAACTGCTTTGTGATGTGTAAATTCATCTCACTGAGTTACACCTGTCTTTTCATGGAGTAGATTGCTATCTGTTGTTGTGGAATCTGCACAGGGATATTGGGGAGTGCATAGAGGCCTATAGTGAAAAAGGAAATATCCTGAGATTAAAAACTAGAAAGAAGCATTCTGAGAAACTGGTTGTGATGTGACTTCATCTCACAGAGATACAATGTTCTTTTCATTGAACAGTTTGATAACACTGTTTTCGTGGAATCTGCAATTGGGTATTTGGGAGTGTATTGAAGCCTATGGTGACAAACTTAATGTCCACAGATAAAAACCATAAAGACGCATTCTGAGAAACTTTTTTATGTTGTGTGAATTCATTTCACAGATATACACTGTTCTTTTCATGGAGCAGTTTGGTAGCACTGTTTTTGGGTAATCTTAGTAGGGATATTAGGATCACATTGAAGCATATGGTGACCATGGAAATATCCCGAGATTAAAATTAGAAACTTTCTGAGAAAGCTCTTTATGATGTATGAATTTATCTCACAGTGTTACACCTTTCTTTTCCTGAAGTGATTTGCTAACATTGCTTTCATGAAATCTGCAAAGGGATATTTAGGAGCACACTGAGTCCTCTGGTGAAAACGGAAATATCCCCAGATAAAAACAAGAAAGAAGCTTTTGGACAACATTCTTTGTGATGTGTGAATTCATCTCACAGAGTTATACTGTCCTTTTCATGGAGCAGTTTGCTAACACTGTTCTCATGCAACAGAAAGGTTCTTTCTAGTTTTTGTCTCAGGATATTTCCTTTGTCACCGTAAACTTCAATGCATTCTGAAATATCCCATTGCAGATTCCAAGCAAACAGTGTTAGCAAACTGATCAATGAACAGAACAGTGTAACGCTGTGAGATGAATTCAAACACCAAAAAGCAGTTTCTCAGAAAGCTTCTTTCTAGTTTTCTTCTGAGGATATTTCCTTTGCGACCATAGGCTTCAATGCACTCCCAAATATCCTACTGCAGATTCCACAAAAACAGTGTTATCAAACAGCTCAAAGAAAAGCATGATGTAGCTCTGTGAGATGAATTCACACGTCACAAAGCCATTTCTCAGAAAGTTTCTAGTTTTTATCTGATGATATTTCCTTTTTCACCATAGTCCTCAATGCGCTCCCAAATATCCTTTTGCATATTCCACGAAAACAGTGTTAGTGAACTGCGGAGAGCACATTGAAACTTATGGTGTCACAGGGAATATGCTAATAGAAAAAGAAGAAAGAAGCTTTCTGAGAAATTGCTTTGTGATGTGTTAATTCATCTCACAGAGTTACACAATCCTATTCATGAATCAGTTTGGTAACACAGTTTTTGGGGAATCTGAGAAGGGCTATTTTGGATTGCATTTAAGCTTATCTTGATAAAGGAAATATCCTCAGATAAAAACTAGAAAGAAGGTTTCCGAGGAAGTTCTCTGTGATGTGTGAATTCATCTCACAGAGTTACACTTTTCTTTACATGGAGCCATTTGCTAACACTGTTTTCATGGAATCTGGAAAGGGATATTTTGAGGGGCATTGAGAGCCATGGAAAAAAACTAAATATCCTCGGATAAAAGTTAGAAAGAAGCTTTCTGAGAAACTGCATTCTGATGTGTAAATTAATCTCACACAGTTACACTGTACTTTTCATTGAGCAGTTTGTGAACACTGTTTTCATGCAATCTGCAAAGGGATATTTGGGAGTGCATTGAGGCCTATAGTGAAAAAGGAAACATCCTCAGATTAACACAAAAAGAAAGTTTCTGAGAAACTACTTTTTGATGTGTGAGCTCGTCTCACAAAATTACACTGTTCTTTTCATTGATCAGTTGACAACACTGTTTTCTTGGAATCTGTAAGGGCACATTTTGGAGAGCATTGAAGCTTATGGTGACAAAGGAAATATCCACAAAAACTAGACAGAAGCTTTCGGAGAAACTGCTTTTTATTTGTGAATTCATCTCATAAATTTACACCATTCTTTTCATTCAGCTGTTTGATCACACTCTTTTCGTGGAATCTGCAAAGGAATATTTGGTAGTGCATTGAGGCCTATGGTGAAAAAGGAAATATCCACAGATAAAAAACAGAAAGAATCTTTTTGAGAAACTGCATTGTGATATGTGGATTCATCTCACAGAGTTGCACTCTTCTTTTCATTTAGCAGTTGGCTAACTCTGTTTTCTTGGAATCTACAATGGGATATTGCGGAGTGTTTTGAAGTTTAATTGGACAAAGGAAATATCCTCATATAAAAACTAGAAAGAAGCTTTCTGAGAAAACACTTTGTGTTGTGCTAATTCATCTCACAGAGTTACATGATTCTTTTCACGGATAAGTTTGGTAACACTGTTTATGGAGAAATTGAGAAGGGATATTTTGGATTTCAGTGAAGTCTATGGTGATAGAGGAAATATCCTCAGATGAAAACTAGAAAGAAGCTTTCTGAGAAACTTACTTGTGATGTGTGTATTCATCTCACAGAGTAACACCTTTCTTTCCATGGAGTAATTTGCTAACACTGTTTTCGTGGAATCTACAAAGGGATATTTGGGAGCGAGTTGAGGCCTCTGGTGAAAAATGAAATATTCTCAGGTAAAAACTAGACAGAAGCTTTCTGAGAAACTTCATTGTGATGTGTGAATTCATCTCACAGAGTTACACCATTCTTTTCATTGAGCAGTTTGGTAGCACTGTTTTCGGGGAATCTGAGAAGGGATATTTTGGATCACATACAAGCCTACGGTGACAGAGGAAATATCCTTAGACAAAATCTAAAAAGAAGCTTTCTGGGAAACTGCATTGTGATGTGTAAATTCATCTCACAGATTTACAACTTTCTTTTCATGGAGAAGTTTGTTAACACTGTTTTCATGGAATCTGCAAAGGGATATTTACAAGTGCATTGAGGCCTATGGTTAAAAAGGAAATATTCTCAGATAAAAACTAGAAAGAAATTTTCTGAGAAACAGCTTTGTGATGGGTGAATTTATCTCACAGAGTTACACTGTTCTTTTCATTGGGCAGATTGCTAACACTGTTTTCATGGAATCCGCAATGTGACATTTTGGAGCACATTGATGCTGATGGTGACAAAGGATATATCCTCAGAGAAAACCTAGAAAGAAGGTTTCTGAGAAACTGCTTTCTGATTTGTGAATTCATCTCACAGAGTTACAGCTTCTTTTTCATGGATCAGTTTGGTAGAACTGTTTTTGGGGAATCTGAGAAAGGATATTTTGTATCACATTGACACCTATGGTGACGAAGGAAATATCCTCAGATAAAAACCAGAGAGAAGCTTTCTGAGAAAGTTTTCTGTGATGTGTGAGTTCATCTCACAGAGTTACACCTTTCTTTTCATGGAGCAGTTTGCTAACACTGTTTTGGTGGCATCTGCCAAGGGGTATTTTGAGTGCATTGAGGCATATTGTGAAAAAGGAAATATCCTCAGATAAAAAATTGAAAGAAGTTTTATGAGAAACTGCTTTGTGATATGTGAATTCATCTCACAGAGTTACACCATTCTTTTAATTGCGCAGTTTGATTACACTGTTCATGGAATCTGCAACAGGGTATTTGGGAGCACATTGATGCCTATGGTGACAAAGGAAATATCCTCAGATAAAAAGCCGTAAGAAAGTTTCTTTGAAACTGCTTTGTGATGTGTGAATTCATCTCACAGAGTTGCACTGTTCTTTTCATTGAGAGTTTCCTAACCCTTTTGTTGTGGAATCTGCAATGGGATATTCCAGAGCGCATTGAGGAATATGGTGAAAAAGAAAATATCCTCAGATAAAAACTAGAAAGAAGCTTCCTGAGAATTAGTTTTCTGATGTGCGAATTCATCTCAAAGAGTTACACCATTCTTTTCATGAAGCAGTTTAGTAGCACTGTTTTTTCGGAATCTGAGAGGGGATATTTTGGATCACATTGAAGCCTGTGGTGATAAAGGAAATATTCTCAGATTAAAACTCGAAAGAAGCTTTCTGAGAAACTGCTTTGCAATATGTGAATTCATCTTACAGTGTTACACCATTCTTTTCATTGAGCAGTTTGATAACATTCTTCTCGTGGAATCTGCGGTATGATATTTGGGAGCGCATTGAGTCCTGTGGTGAAAAAGAAAATATTCTCAGATAAAAAGTAGAGATAAGCTTTCTGAGAAACTGTTTTGTGATGTGTGAATTCATTTTACAGAGTTACACTGTTCTTTTCAATCAGCTGTTTGATAACACTGTTTTTGTGGAATCTGTAATAGTATATTTGGAGGCACTTTGAAGCCTACATTGACAAAGGAAATATCCTCAGATTAAAACCAAAAAGAAGCTTTCTAGAAACTTCTTGTGATGTGTGAATTCATCTTACAGAGTTACACCATTCTTTTCATTGTGAAGTTTGCTAACACTTTTGTCTTGGAATCTGCAATGGGATATATGGGAGTACTTTGAGGAATATGGTGAAAAAGAAAATATCCTCAGATAAAAACTAGAAAGAAGCTTTCTGAGAAACAGGTTTGGGATGTGTGAATTCACCTCACAGAGTTACACTGTTGTCTTTATTGAGCAGTTTGCTAACACTGTTTTCTTTGAATCCACAATGTGACATTTCGGAGCAAATTGAATATGACAGTGACAATGATATATCCTCAGAGAAAACCTAGAAAGTAGGTTTCTGAGAAACTGCTTTCTGATTTATGAATTCATTTCACAGAGTTACAGCTTTTTTTTCTTGGATCAGTTTGGAAGAACTGTTCTTGGGGAATCTGAAAAGGTTTATTTTGTATCACATTGACACCTATGGTGACAAAGGAAATATCCTCAGATAAGAAATAGAAGGAAACTTTCTGAGAAAGTTCTTTGTGATGTGTGAGTTCATCTCACAGTTACACCGTTCCGTTCAATGAGCAGTTTGATAACACTGTTTTCATGGAATCTGCAAAGGGATATTTGGGAGGGCACTGAGGCCTATAGTGAAAAATGAAATATCCTCATAGGAAAACCAAAAAGAAGCTTTCTGAGAAACTGCTTTGTGATGTGTGAATTCATCTCACAGAGTTACACTGCACTTTTTTTTTCATTGAACTGTCTGATAACACTGGTTTTGTGGAATCTGCAATAGGATATTTGGAGTGCATTGATGCCTATGATGACAAAGAAAATATCCTCAGAGACATACCAAAGAGAAACTTTCTGAAAAACTGCTTTGTGATGTGTGGATTCAATTCACATTGTTATACTGTTCCTCTCTTTGGCAGTTTGTTAACACTGTTTTCTTGGAATCTGCAATAAGATATTTTGGAGCGTATTGAAACTTATGGGGAATATCCTTAGACAAAAAGTAGAAAGATACTTTCTGAGAAACTGCTTTGTTATTTGTGAATACATCTCACAGAGTTATACAATTCCTTTCATGGAGCAGATTGGTAGCACTCTTTTTAGGGAATCTGAGAAGGCATATTTTGGATCGCATTGAAGCCTTTGATGAGAAAGGAAATATCCTCAGATAAAAACTATAATGAAGCTTTCTGAGAAAGTTCTTTTTGATGTTTGAATTCATCTCACAGAGTTGCACCTGTCTTTTCATGGAGCAGTCTGGTAACACTATTTGTGTGGAATCTGCAAAGGGATATTTGGGAGCACATAGAGGCCTATCGTGAAAAAAGAAATGTCCTCAGATAAAAACTAGAAAGAAGCTTTCTGAGAAACTGCTTTATGATGTGTGAATTCATATCAAAGAGTTACACCATTCTTTTCATTGAGCAGTTTGATAACCAGTTCTCGTGGATTCTGCAATAGGTTATTTTGGAGAACATTGAAGCCTATGGTGGCAGAGAAAATATACTCAGATAAAAACCAAAAAGAAGCTTTCTGAGAAACTACTTTGTGATGTGTGAATTCATGTCACAGGATTACACCGCTCTTTTCATTGAGCAGTTTGCTAACACTGTTTTCTTGCAATCTGCAATGGATATTTTGGAGCGTATTGAAGCTTTTGGTGACAAAGGAAATATCCTCATATAAAAACTAGAAATAAGCTTTGAGAGAAACCGCTTTGTGATGTGTTAATTCATCTCACTGTGTTACGTGATACTTTTTGTGGGTCAGTTTTTTTGCACTGTTTTTGGGGAATCTGAGAAGGGATAGTTTGGATCCCTTTGAAGCCTATGGTGACTAAGAAACTGTCCTCAGATAAAAACTGGTAAGAAGCATTATGACAAAATTCTTTGTGATTTGTGAATGCATCTCACAGAGGTACATCTTACTTTTGATAGAGCAGCTTCTAACACTGTTTTTGTGAAACCTGCAAAGGGACATTTTGGAGTGCTTTGAGGCCTATAGTGGAAAAGGAAATATCCTCAAACAAAAAAGAGAATGAAGTTTTCTGAAAACCTGCTTCATGATGTGGATTCATCTCACAGAGCTGCACCATTCTTTTCAATGAGCAGTTTGTTAACACTTTTCTTTTGGAATCTGCAATAGGATATTTGGGAGTGCAATGAAGCCTGTGGTGACAAAGGAAATATCCTCAGATAAAAACGAAAAGGAAGCTTTCTGAGAAACTGCATTGTGTTGTGTAAATTCAACTCACAGAGTTACACTCTTCTTTTCATTGACCAGTTTGCTAACACTGTTTTCTTGGAATCTGCAAAAGGATATTTTGGACTGCATTGAAGCTTATGGTGACAAAGAGAATATCCTCAGAAAAAAACTATGAAAAAGCTTTCTGAGAAACTGTTTTGTGATTTCTGAATTCATTTCACACAGTTACATGATTCCTTTCATGGAGCAGTTTGGTAGCAATTTTTGGGGGGAATCTGAGAAGGGATATTTTGGATCGCCTTGAAGCCTATGGTGACAGTGGAAATATCCACAGATGAAAATTATAAAGAAGCTTTCTGAGAAACTTGTTCATGATGTGGGAAATCAGCTCACAGTGTTACACCTTTCTCTCATGGAGCAGTTTGTTGACACTGTTTTCGTGTAATCTGCAAAGGGATATTTTGGAGCGCATTGAGGCCTGTGGTGAAAATGGGAAATATCCTCAGATAAAAACTAGAAAGAAGCTCTCTGCGAAACTGTTTTGTGATGTGTGAACTCATTTAACAGAGTTTTCATTTAGAAGTCTGCTTATAGTGTTCTCTTGGAATCTGCAATGGGATATTTTGGAGCGCATTGAATCTTATGGTGACAAAGAAAATATCCTCAAACAAAAACTAGAAGGAAGCTTTCCGAGAAACTGCTTTGTGATTTCTGAAGTCATATCACAGAGTTATATGATTCCTTTCATGTAACAGTTTGGTAGCACTGTTTTTCAGGAATCTGCAATTGGATATTTTGGATCACATTGAAGCCTATGGAGACAAAAGAATTATTCTCAGATAAAAATTACAAAGAAGCTTTCTGAGAGACTTATTTGTGATGTGGAAATTCATCTCACAGTATTACCCCTTTCTTTTCATGGAGCAGTATGCTAACACTGTTTTTGTGGAATCTGCAAAGGGATATTTGGGAGCAAATTGAGGCCTGTGGTGAAAAACGATATATCCTCAGATAAAAACTAGAAAGAAACTTCCTGAGAAAAGGCTTTGTGATGTGTGAATTCATCTCACAGTGTTACACTGTTCTCTTCATTTAGCAGTGTGCTAACACTGTTGTCTTGAAATCTGCAATGGGATATATCTGAGCACATTCAAGCTTATGGTGACAAAGGAAATATCGTCATATAAAAACTAGAAAGAAGCTTTGTGAGAAAATGCTTTGTTATATGTGAATTTATCTCACAGAGTTACACCATTCTTTTCATTGAGCAGGTTGATAAGGCAGTTTTCATGGAATCTGCAATAGGATATTTGGGAGCACATAGAGGCCTATGGTGACAAAGGAAATACCCTCAGATAAAAACAAAAAGAAGCTTTCTGAGAAACTGGTTTGTGTTGTATGAATTCATCTACCAGAATTGCACTGTTCTTTTCATTGAGCAGTATGATAACGCTGTTTTCTTGGAATCTGCAATGTGATATTATGGATCACATTGAAGCATATAGTAACAAAGGAATTATCCTCAGGTAAAAACTGGAAAGAAGGGTTCTGACAAACTGCTTTGAGATGAATTAATTCATCTCACAGCGTTGCATGATTCTTTTCATGAATCAGTCTGTTAGCATTCTTTTGGGGAATTTGAGAAAGGATATTTTTTATCGCTTTGAAGCCTATGGTGACAAAGGAAATATCCTCAGATAAAAACGAGAAAGAAGCTTTCTGAGAAACTGCTTTCAGTTTATGAATTTATCGCACAGTGTTACACGACCCTTTTCATGGAGCAGTTTGGTAGCACTGTTTATGCAAAATCTGAGAATGGATGTTTTGGATCACATTGAAGCCTAGGGTGACAAAGGAAATATCCTCAGATGAAAACTGGAAAGAAGCTTTCTGAGAAACTGCTTTGATATGTGAATTCATCTCACAGAGCTACACAGTTTTCTTCATTGAACTGTTTGATAACACTCTTTTCTTGGAATGTGCAATAGGATATTATGGATCACATTGAAGCCTATGGTGACAAAGGTAATATCCTCAGATAAAATCTAGAAAGAAGCTTTCTGAGAAAATTCCTTGTGATATGTGAATTCACCTCACAGAGTTACACCTTGGTTTTCATGGAGCAGTTTGCTAACACTGTTTTTGTGGAATCTGCAAAGGGATATTTTGGAGCGCATTGATGTCTATGGTGAAAAAGGAATTATCCTCAGATAAAAACTAGAAAGAAGCTTTCTGAGAAACCTCTTTGTTATGTGTGAATTCATCTCACAGAGTTACACTGTTCTTTTTATTGAGCAGTGTGCTAGTACTGTTTTCTTGGAATCTGCAATGGGATATTTCAGAGCCCATTGAAGCTTATGGTGACAAAGGAAATACCTCAGACAAAAACTGGAAAGAAGTTTTCTGAGAAACTGCTTTGTGATTTGGGAATTCATCTCACAGAGTTACACGATTCTTTTTAAGGAGCAATTTGGTATCACTGTTTTTCGGGAATCTGAGAAGAGATATTTTGGATCACGTTAAAGCCTGTGGTGACAAAGGAAATAAACTCTGATTAAAATTATAAAGAAGTTTTCTGAGAAGCTACTTTGTGATGTTGGAATTAATCTCCCAGTGTTGCATCTTTCTTTTCATGGAGCAGTTTGCTAACACTGTTTTCATGGAATCTGCAAAGGGATGTTTGGAAGTGCGTTGAGGTCTATGGTGAATATGGAAATATCCTTAGATTAATACTGGAAAGAATGGTCCTGAGAAACTGCTTTGTAATATGTGAATTCATCTCACAGAGTTACAATGTTCTTTTCATTTAGCTTCTGCTGACAGTGTTTTCTTGGAATCTGCAATGGAATATTTCTCAGTGCATTGAAGCTTATGGTGACCAAGGCAATATCTTCACATAAAAACTAGAAAGAAGCTTTCTGAGAAACCACTTTGTGATGTGTTAATTTATCTCACAGAGTTACACAATTCTTTAAATGGATCATTTTGGTAGCGCTGTTTTAGGGGAAACTGAGAAGGTATATTTTGGATCACATTGACGCCTATGTTGACAAAGGAAACATACTCAGATAAAAACTAAAAAGAGACTTTTTGAGAAAGTTTTTTGTGATGTGTGAATTCATCTCACAGAGTTACACCGTTCTTTTCATTGAGCAGTTTTCTAACACTGTTTTTGTGGAATCTGCAAAAGGATATTTCAGAGCACATTGAAGTCAATGGTGGCAAAGAAAGTATAATCAGATAAAAACCAAAAAGAACTTTCCAATAATCTGCTTTGTGACGTGTGAACTCATTTCACAAACTTACACTGATCTTTTCATTGAGCAGTTTGCTCACACTGTTTTCTTGGAATCTGCAATGGGATGTTTCAGAGCACATTGAAGCTTGTGGTGATAAAAGAAATATCCTCAGAAAAAAGCTAGAAAGAGGCTTATTGAGAAACTGCTTTGTGATGTGTGAATCCATCTCACAGAGGTACATGATACTTTTCATGCAGCAGTTTGGTCGCACTGTTTTTGGGGGATCTGAGAAGGGATACTTTGGATTGCCTTAAAGCCTATGGTGACAAAGGAAATATCCTCAGATAAAAACTAGAAAGAAGCTTTCTGAGAAACTTCTTCATGATGTGTGAATTCATCTCACAGAGTTACACCTTTCTTTTCATGGAGCAGTTTTCTAACACTGTTTTCGTGGAATTTGCAAAGGGATATTTACGAGTGCATTGAGTCTTAAGGTGAAAAAGGAATTATCCTCAGAAAAAAACAGAAAGATCTTTCTGAGAAACTGCTTTGTGATGTGTGAATTCATCTCACAGAGTTACACTGTTCTTTTCAGTGAGCAGTTTCCAAGCACTGTTTCCTTGGAATCTGCAATGGGATATTTCCGAGTACCTTGAAGCTTAGTGTGACAAAGGAAATATCATCATATAAAAACTAGAAAGAAGCTTTCTGAGAAACTGCTTTGTGATGTTTTAATTCATCTCCCAGATTTACATGATTCTTTTCCTGGATAAGTTTGGTAGCACTGTTGTTGGGGAATCTTAGAAGGGATATTTTGGATCACATTGAAGCCTATGGTGGCAAAGGAAATATCCTCAGATAAAATCTAGAAGGAAACTTCCTGATAAAGCTCTTTGTGACATGTGAATGCATCTCACAGAGTTACATCTTTCTTTTCATGGAACAGTTTGCTAACACTGTTTTCGTGGAATCTGCAAAGGGATATTTGGGAGCACATTGGGGCATACAATGAAAAAGGAAATATCCTCAGATAAAAACTAGAAAGAAGCTTTCTGAGAAACTGCTTTGTGGTTTATAAAGTCATCTCACAGTGTTACACGATTCTTTTCAAGGAGAAGTTTGGTTTCACTGTTATGCAAAATCTGAGAAGGGATGTTTTGGATCACATTGAGGCCTATGTTGACAAAGGAAATATCCTCAGATAAAAACTGGAGAGAAGCTTTCTGAGAAACTGCTTTTGATGTGTGAATTCATCTCACAGAGCTACACCATTCTTTTCATTGAGCAGTTTGATAACACTGTTTTCTTGGAATGTGCAATAGGATATTATGGATCACATTGAAGCCTATGGTGACAAAAGTAACATCCTCAGATAAAAACTAGAAAGAAGCTTTCTGAGAAAGTTCCTTGTGATGTGTGAATTCACTTCAAAGAGTTACACCTTGGTTTTCATGGAGCAGTTTGCTAACACTGTTTTTGTGGAATCTGCAAAGGGATATTTTGGAGCGCATTGATGCCTATGGTGAAACAGGAAATATCCTCAGATAAAAACTAGAAAGAAGCTATCTGCAAAAGTACTTTGTGGTGTGTGAATTCATCTCACAGAGTTATACCTTAGTTTTCATGAATCTATTTTCTAACACAGTTTTCATGCAATCTGCAAAGGGTTATTTGGGAGCGCATTGAGACCTACAGTGAAATATCCTCATATAAAAACTAGAAAGAAGCTTTCTGAGAATCTGTTTTGTGATGTTTGAATTCAAGGCACAGAGTTACATTGTTCTTTTCGTGGAACAGTTTGCTAACACTGTTTTCCTGGAATCTACAATGGCATATTTCAGAGCGTATTGAAACTTATGGTGACAAAGGAAATATCCTCATGTAAAAACTAGAAAGAAGCCCTCTGAGAAACTGCTTTATGATGTGTTAATTCATCTCACAGAGTTACATGATTCCTTTCATGGATCAGTTTGGTAGCACTGTTTTTGGGGAATTTGACAAGGGCTATTTTGGATTGCCATGAAGCCTATGGTGACTAAGAAAATATCCTCAAATAAAAACAAGAAAGAAGCTTTCTGGGAAAGTTCTTTGGGATGTGTGAATTAATCTCTCAGAGATACACCTTTCTTTTCATGGAACAGTTTGCAAATACTGTTTCGTGGAATCTCCAAAGGGATATTTGGGAGCACATTGAGGCCTATGGTGAAAAAGGAAATATCCTCAGATAAAAAATAGAAAGAAACTGTCTGAGAAACTGCTTTGTGTAGTGTGAAATCATCTCACAGTGTTACACTGCTCTTTTCATTGAGCAGTTTGCTAACACTGTTTTCTTGGAATCTGCAATGGGATATTTCGGAGTGCATGGAAGCTTATGGTGACAAACAAAATATCATCATATAAAAACTAGAAAGAAGCTTTCTGAGAAACTGCTTTGTGATGTGTTAATTCATCTCACAGTGTTACACAATACTTTTCATGTATCTGTTTGGCAACATGGTTTTTGGGGAATCTGAGAAGGGATATTTTGGATCACATTGAAACCTACGGAGACTAAGGAAATATCCTCAGATAAAAACTGGAAAGAAGCTTTCTGAGAAACTTCTTCATGATGTGTGAATGCATCTCACAGAGTTACACCTTTCTTTTTATGGGTCAGTTTGCTAACACAGTTTTCGTGGAATCTGCAAAGGGACATTTTGAAGTGCATTGAGGCCTATAGTGAAAAAGGAAATATACTCAGAAAAAAATGAGAGAGAAGCTTTCTGAGAAACTGCATTGTGATGTGTGAATTCACCACACAGATATACACCGTTCTTTTCAACGAGCAGTTTGATAACACTTTTCATGTGGAATCTGCAATAGGATATTTGGGAGGGCAATGAAGCCTGTGGTGACAAAGGAAACATCCTCAGATAAAAACCAAACAGAAGCTTTCTGAGAAACTGCATTGTGATGTGGAAATTCATCACACTGAGTTACACTGTTCTTTTCATTAAGTAATTTGCTAACACTGTTTTCTTGGAATCCGCAATGGGATATTTCAGAGCACATTGAAGCTTATAGTGACAAAGGAAATATCCTCATATAAAAACTAGAAAGAAGTTTTCTGAGAAACGACTTTATGATGGGTTAATTCTTCTCACGGAATTACACGATTCTTTTCATGGATAAGTTTGGTAGCACGGTTTTTGGGGAATCTGAGAAGGGATATTCTGGATCGCTTTGAAGCCAATGGTGACTAAGGAAATATCCTCAGAAAAAAATAGAATGAAGCTTTCTGAGAAAGTTCTTTGTGATTTGTGAATTCATTTCAGAGAGTTACACCTTTATTTTCATGGAGCAGTTGCTAACACAGTTTTCCTGGAATGTGCAAAAGGATATTTTCCAGCACATTGTGGCTTATTTTGAAAAAGGAAATAACCTCATAGAAAAATCAGAAAGAAGCTTTCTGAGAAACTCTTTTGTGATGTGTGAATTCAACTCACAGAATTACACTGTTCTTTTCATTAAACAGTTTGCTAACACTGTTTTCTTGGAATCTGCAATGGCATATTTTGGAGTGCATTGAGGCCTATTGTTAAAAATTAAATATCTTCAGATAAAAACTAGAAAGAAACTTTCTGAGAAACTCCTTTGTGATTTGTGAATTATTCTCACAGAGTTACATGATCCTTTCAACAGATCCATTTGATAGCACTGTTTTTGGGGAATCTGAGAAGGGATACTTTGAATTGCTTTGCAGCCTATGGCATCAAAGGAAATATCCTCAGATTAAAACTAGAAAGAAGCTTTCAGACAAACTTCTTTGTGATGTGTGCATTCATCTCACAGAGTTACACCTTTCTTTTCATGGACCAGTTTGCTAACACTATTTTTGTGGAATCTGCAAAGGTATATCTGGGAGCGCATTGAGGCCTAAGGTGAAAAAGGAAATATGTTCAGATTAAAACTAGAAAGAAGCTTTTTGATAAACTGCTTTGTAAAGAGTGTATTCATCTCAGAGAGTTACACTGTTGTTTTCATTGAGCAATTTGCTAACACTGTTTTCTAGGAATCTGCAATGGGATACTTTGGAGCGACTTGAAGCTTACATTGACAAAGGAAACACATTCATATAAAAACTAGAAATAAGCTTTATGAGAAACTGCTTTGTGATGTGTTAATTCATCTCACAGAGTTACATGATTCTTTTCATGGATCAATTTTTAGCACTGTTTTTCGGGTATCTGAGTAGGAATATTTTGGATAGCATTGAAGCCTAGGGTGACAATGAAATTATCCTCAGATAACAACTAGAAAGAAGCTTTCTGAGAAAGGCTTTTTGGGATGTGTGAACTCATCTCACAGAGTTACACTTTTGTTTTCATGGAGCAGTGTGTTAACACTGTTTTCGTGGAATCAGCAAAGAGATACCTGGGAGTGCATTGAGACCTATGGTGAAAAAGGGAACATCCTCAGATAAAAACTACAAAGAAACTTTCTGAGAAACTGGCTTGTTATGAGTTAATTCTTCTCACAGAGTTACACTGTTCTTTTCTTTGAGACATATTATAAAGCTGTTTTCCTGGAGTCTGCGATAGGATATTTGGGAGTGCATTGAAGCCTATGGTGACAAAAGAGATATCCCCATAGAAAAAACAAAAAGAAGCTTTCTGAGAAACTGCTCTGTGATGTGTGAATTCAACTCACATATTTAAACTGTTCTTTTCATCGAGCAGTTTGCTCACTCAGTATTCTAGCAATCTACAATGGGATATTTCATAGTGCATTGAAGTTTATTGTGAAAAAGTAAATATCCTCACACAAAAACTAGAAAGAAACATTCCGAGAAACTGCTTGGTGATTTGTGAATTCATCGCCCAGTGTTACACGATTCTTCTCATGGATGAGTTTCATAGCACTGTTTTTGGGGAATCAGAGAACGGTTGTTTTGGATCGCATTCAAGCTTATGGTGACCAGGGAAATATCCTCACATAAAAACTCTAAAGAAGTTTTCCCAGAATCTGCAATAAGATATACGGGAGTGCATTGAGGCCTGTGTATAAAAAGGAAATATCATTGGATAAAAAGAAGAAAGAAGCTTTCTGAGAAACGGCTTTGTGATCTGTGAATTCATTACAAAAAGTTACACTATTCTTTCAAGGAGCAGTTTGCTAACATTGTATTTGTGTAATCTGAGAAGGAACACTTAGGATCACTTTGAAGCCTATGGTAACAAAGGAAATATCCTCTGTTAAAACTAGAAAAAGCTTCATGAGAAACTGCTTTGTGATGAGTGTATCCATCTTACAGAGAAACACTTTTTGTTACATTGGGCAGTTAACAGTGTTTTCGTGGAATCTGCCATTGGATAGTCTGAGGGCATTAAGAAGACTTCTGAGAAACTGCTTTGTGATGTGTGAATTCATCTCACAGAGTCACACCACTCTTTTGTGGAGGAATTTGCTAGCACTTTTTTTGCCGAATCACAGAAGTGATATTTTGGAAGCATAGAATCCTATGGTGAGAAATGAAATATCTTCAGATAAAAAGTGGACAGAAGACTTCTACAAAATGCTTTGTGGTGTGTGAAGTCATCTCAAAAAGTTACACCATTGCTTTCCTTGAGAAGTTTGTTAACACTGTTTTCGCAGAATCTGCAATGAGATATACAGGAGCCCATTGAGGCCTGTGTTTATAAAGGAAATATCTTCGGATAAAAAGAAGAAAGAACTTTCTGTGAAATGGCTTTATGATGTGAGAATTCATTCCACAGAGTTACACTACCCTTCCATGGAACAGGTTCCTAATATTGTATTTGTGGAATGTGAGAAAGGATATTTTGGATCGCTTTGAAGCCTATGATAACAAAGGAAATATCCTCATATAAAACTAGAAAAAGCTTCTTGAGAAACTGATTTGTGATGAGTGTATTCATCTCACAGAGATACACTTTTCGTTACATTGAGCAGTTTGCTAACACTGTTTTCATGGAATCTGCCATGGGATATTCAGAGGGAATTGAGTCCTATGGTGAAAAATTAAATATCCTTAGATAAAAACTGGACAGAAGCCTTCTGGGAAACAGCTTTGTGATGTGTGAATTCATCTCACAGAGTTACACTACTCTTTCATGGAATCGTTTGCTAGCACTGTTTATGTGGAATCTAAGAAATGATATTTTGGATCGCTTTGAATCCAATGGTGACAAAGGAAATATCCTTAGATAAAAATTAGAAAGAAGCTTTCTGAGAAACTGCTTTGTGATGTGTGCATTCATCTCATAGTGTTACACTACTCTTTCATGGAGCCTTTTGCTAGCACTGTTTTTGTGGAATCTGAGAAGGGATTATTTGGATTGCTTTGAAGCCTATGGTGACAAATGAAATATTCTCAGATAACATCCAGAAAGAAGCTTTCTTAGAAACAGCTTTGTGGTTTGTGAATCCATCTCACAGTTACACTACTCTTTCGTGGAGCCATTGGCTAGCACTGTTTTTGTGGAATCTGCAAAGTGATAATTTGGATCGTTTTGAAGCCTATGTTGACAAAGGAAATATCCTCAGTTAAAAACTAGAAAGAAACTTTCTGAGAAACTTCTTTGTGATGTATGAATTCATCTCAGAGCTAAACTACTCTTTCATGGAGCCATTTGGTAGCATTGTTTTTGCGGAATCTCAGAACGGATATCTTTGATCACTTTGAAGCCTATGGTGACAAACGAAAAGTCCTCAGATAAAAACCAGAAAGAAACTGTCTGAGAAACCGTTTTGTGATATGTGAATTCATCTCACAGTGGTACACAACTCTTTCAGGGAGCCGTTTGCTAGCACTTTTTTTGTGGAATCTGAGAAGGGATATTTTGGATCACTTTGAAGCCAATGGTGACAAAGGACATATCCTAAGATAAAAACCAGAAAGAAGCTTTCTGAGAAACAGATTTGTGATTTGTGAAATCGTCTCACAGAGTTATACCAATCTTTCATGGAGCCATTGGCTAGCACTCTTTTTGTGGAATCTGAAAAGGGATATTTATGATTGCTTTGAAGTCTATGGTGACAATGGAAATATCCTCAGACAAAAACCAGAAAGAAGCTTTCTGAGAAATTGCTTTGTGACGTGTGAATTCATCTCACAGGGTTACACCCCTTTTTCATGGTGCCGTTGGATAGTTGTTTTTGTAGAATCTGAGAAGTGATCATTTTGATCACTTTGAAGCCTATGGTGACAAAGGAGATATCCTCAGATAAAAACTACAAAGAATCTTTCTGAGAAACTGCTTTGTGATATGAGAATGCATCTCACAGGGTTACACCACTATTTCATGAAAGAATGTGCTAGCACTGTTGTTGTGGAATCACAGAAGTGATATTTCGGATAGCATAGAATCCTACGGTGACAAACGAAATATCCTCGGATAAAAACTGGACACAGCCTTCTCAGAAACTTCTTTTTGGTGTGTGAATTCATCTTACTGAGTTACACCATTGCTTTCATTGAGAAGTTTGCTAACACTGTTTTCGCAGAATCTGCAATGAGATGTATGGCAGAACATTGAGGCCCGTGTTTAAAAAGGAAATATTTTCAGATAAAAAGAAGAAAGATTTCTAAGAAACTGTTTTGTGATGTGAAAATTCATCACACATTGTTACACTACTCTTTCATGGAGCCGTCTGCTAGCATTGTATTTGTGAAATCTGAGAAGGGACATTTTGGATCGCTTCGAAGCCTATGGTTACAAAAGAAATATCCTCAGATAAAACTAGTAAAAGCTTTTTGAGAAACTGCTTTGTGATGAGTGTATTCATCTCACAGAGATACACTTTTTGATACATTGAGCAGTTTGCTAACACTGTTTTCGTGGAATCTGCCATGGGATATTCCAAGCACATTGAGTCCTATGGTAAAAAAATAATATCCTTAGATAAAAACTGGAGAGAAGCCTTCTGGGAAATTGCTTTGTGATGTGTGCGTTCATCTCACAGAGCTACACCACACTTTTCATTGAGAAGTTTTCTAACAATATTTTGGAGGAATCTGCGATGAGATATACGGCAGCACATTGAGGCCTGTGTGGAGCCATTGGCTAGCATTGTTTTTGTGGAATATGAGAAGTGATATTTTGGATTGCTTTGAAACCTATAGTGACAAAGGAAATATCCTCAGGTGAAAACTAGAAAGATTTCTGAGAAACAGCTTTGTGATGTGTGAATTCATCTCACGGATGTACACCACTCTTTCATTGGGGAGTTTGGTAGCACTGTTTTTGTGGAATCTCAGGAGTGATATCTTGGATAGCATAGAATCCTATGGTGAGAAATGAAATATCCTCAGATAAAAACTGGACAGATGCCTTCTCGGAAACTGCTTTGTGGTACATGAATTCATCTCACAGAGTTACACCATTGCTTTCATTGAGAAGTCTGTTAACACTATTTTCACAGAATCTGCAAAAAGCTATATGGGAGTGCATTGAGGCCTGTGTTTTAAAAGGAAATATCTTCGGATAAAAAAAAAGAAAGAAACTTTCTCAGAATCTGTTTTGTGATGTGAGAATTCATCACACAGAGTTACACTACTCTTTCATGGAGCCGATTGCTACACTGGTTTTGTGGAATCTGCGAAGGGATATTTTTTATCGTTTTGAAGCCTAAAGTGACAAAGGAAATATCCTCAGATAAAAACCAGAAAGTAGCTTTCTGAGAAACTGCTTTGTGATGTTTCAATACATCTCACAATGTTATACAATTCTTTCATGGAGCCGTTTGCTAGCACTGTTTTTATGCAATCTGAGAAGATATATTTTTGATCGCTTTGAAACCTATGTTGACAAAGGAAATATGCTCAGATGGAAACTAGAAAGAAGCTTTCTGAGAAACTGCTTTGTGAAATATGAATTAATCTCATAGAGCTACACCACTCTTTCATGGAGGAGGTTTCTTGCAGTGTTTCTGTGGGACCTCAGATGTGATATTTTGGATAGCATTGATTCTCACAGTGAAAAATGAAATATCCTCAGATAAATACTGAAGAGAAGCCTTCTGAGAAACTGCTTTGTGGTGTGTGAATTCATCTCACAGAGTTACACCATTGCTTTCATTGAGAAGTTTGCTAACACTGTTGTCACAGAATCTGCAATGAGATATACGAGAGCACATTGAGGCCTGTGTTTAAAAAGTATATATCTTTAGATGAAAAGAAGAAAGAAGCATTCTGAGAAACTGTTTTGTGATGTGAAAGTTTGCTCACGCTTTTATGGCAGAAGCTGCAGTGAGGTATACGGGAGCGAATTGAGACCTGTGTTGAAAAAGAAAATATCTTTGGATAAAAAGAGAAAAGAAGCTTTCTTAGAAACTCCTTTGTGATGTGTGAATTCATCTCACAGAATTACACTAGTCTTTCATGGAGCAGTTTGCTAGCACTATTTTTGTGGCATCTGAGAAGTAATATTTTGGATCCCTTTGAAGCATACAGTGACAAAAGAACTATAATCAGATAAAAACTAGAAGGGTGCTTCCTGAGAAACTGCTTTGTGATGTGTGTATTCATCTCACAGAGTTACACCATTCTTTCATTGAGCAGTTTGCTAACACTATTTTCGTGGAATCTGCTATGGGGTACACCGGAGTACATTAAGCCCGATGGTGAAAAAGGAAAGTCCTCAGATAAAAACTTGAAAGAAGCTTTCTGAGAAACTGCTTTGTGATATGTGAATTCATCTCACCGAGTTACAACAATCTTTCATGGAACCGTTTGCTAGCACTGTTTTTGTGGAATGTGAGAAGGGACATTTCTGATCGCTTTGAAGCCTATGATGACAAGGAAATAGTCTCAAAAAAACTAGAAAGAATCTTCCTGAGGAAGTGCTTTGTGATGCTGAATTCATCTCACAGAGTTACACTACTTTTTCATGGAGCAGTTTACTAGCACTGTTTCTGTTTAATCTGAGAAGGGATATTTTGGATCCATTTGAAGCCTATGGTAACAAAGGAAATATCCTCATATAAAAGCTAGAAAGAAGCTTCCTGAGAAACTGCTTTGGGATGTGTGTATTCATCTAACAAAGTTGCAACGTTCTTTTCCTGGAGCAGTTTACTACCATTGTTTTCCTTTAATCTGCAAAGGGATATTTTAAATGAAATGAGTGCTATTGTGAAATAGGAAATATCCTCAGATAAAAACTGGAGAGAAGTCTTCAGAGTAACTGCTTTGTGATGTGTGAATTTATCTGACAGAGCGACACCATTCTTTCATTGAGCAGTTTGCTATCACTATTTTGGTGGTATCTGCAATGGGATATTCGGGAGGGCATTGAGGCTTATGGTGAAAAAGGAAATATCCTCAGATAAATACTTGAAAGAAGTTTTCTGAGAAACTGCTTTGTGATGTGTGAATTCATCTCACACAGTTCCACCATTCCTTTCATGGGGCAGTTTGGTAGCACTGTTTTTGTGGAATCTGAGAAGGAATACTTTGGATTGCTTTGAAGCCCATGGTGGAAAAGGAAATATCATCATCTAAAAACTAGAAAGAAGCTTTCTGAGAAACTGGGAGAAACCTTCTGAGAATCTGCTTTGTGATGGGTGAATTCACCTCAAAGAGTTACACCGTACTTTTCAAGGAGTAGTTTACTAACACTGTTTTAGTGGAATCTGCAATTGGATATTTCAAGCTCTTTGATTAGTATTGTGAAAAATGAAATACCCATAAAAACTGGAGAGAATCTTCGGAGAAGCTACTTTGTAATGTGTGAATTCATCTCACAAAGTTACACCATTCTTTTCATTGAGAAGTTTGCTAACACTGTTTTTGCAGAATCTCCAATGGGATATTCGGGAGTGCTTTGAGGACTATGGTGAAAAAGGAAATATCCTCAGATGAAAACAAGAAAGAAGCTTGCTGAGAAACTGTTTTGTGTTGTGTGAATTCTTCTCACAGAGTTACAACTTTCTTTACATTGAGCAGTTTGCTAACACTATTTGTATTGAATCTGCAATGGGATATTCTGGAGCGCATTGAGGCCCATGGTGTCAAAGGCTATATCCTCAGTAAAAATTCAAAAGAAGCTTTCTGAGAAACTGCTTTGTGATGTGTGAATTCATCATGAAGAGATACAATTCACTACATGGAGCAATTTGGTAGCACTGTTTCTGTGGAATCTGAGAAGGGATACTGTGGATCGCTTTAAAGCCTATGGTAACAAAGGAAATAACCTGAGATAACAACAGGAAAGAATTTTTCTGAGAAAGTGCTTTGCAATGTGTGAATTCATCTCACATAGTTACACCTTTCTCTTCATTGAGGTGTTTACTAACACTGTTTTCATGGAATCTGCAAAGGAATACTCGGGAGCACATTTCAGCTTTTTGTGAAAAAGGAAATAATGTCAGATAAAAACTGGAGAGAAACCTGAGAAACTTCTTTGTGAATTTACACATCGCTCCCCAATATCCCATTGCAGATTCCATGAAAACAGTTAGAAAACTGCTCAATGAAAAGAAACGTGTAACTCTGTGAGATGAATTCACACATCACAAAGCAGTTTCTCAGAAAGCTTCTTTCTAGTTTTTATCTTAGGATATTTCCTTTTTCCCCAAAAGACTCAAAGCAATCAAAAATATCCCTCTCAGATTCCACAAAAACAGTGCTAGCAAATGACACTATGGAAGAGTGGTGTACGTCACTGAGATGAATTCACATGCCATAAAGCAATTTCTCAGAAAGCTTCTTTCTAGTTTTTATTAGAGGATATTTCCTTTTTCACCATGGGCTTCAATTCGATACAAAATATCCCTTCTCAGTTTACACAAAATCAGTGCTACCAAACTGCTCCATGAAAAGAATTGCATAAGTTTGTGAGATGAATTCACACATCACAAAGCAGTTTCTCAGAAAACTTCTTTCTAGTTTTTATTCTTAGGATATTTCCTTTTCCACTATAGACCTCAATGCCCTCTGGAATATCAAATTGTAGATACTGCAAAAAAAGTGTTAGCAAACATCTCAATGAAAGAATGGTGTAACACTCTGACATGTATTCACTCATCACAAGCAGTTTCTCTGAAGGCTTCTCTCCAGTTTTTATCTGAGGATATTTCCTTTCACACCATAGGACTCAATGTCTTTGTAATATCCCATTACAGATTCCATGAAAACAGAGTTAGCAAACTGCTCCATGTAAAGAAAGGTGTAACTCTGGGAGGCTAATTCATACATCACAAAGCAGTTTCTCAGAAAGCTTCTTTACAGTTTTTGTCTGAGGATTTTTCCTTTTTCACCATGGGCTTCAATACAATCCAAAATATCCCTTCTCAGATTGCACAGAAGCAGTGCTAACAAACTGCTCCATGAAAAGAATGGTGTAACCCTGTGAGATAAACTCACACATCACAAAGCAGTTTCTCAGAAAGCTTCTTTCTAGTTTTTTTCTAAGGATATGTCCTTTGTCACTAGAAGCTTGAATGTGCTCTGAAATATCCCATTGCAGATTCCAAGAAAAACTGTTAGCAAACTATTCAATGAAAAGAACAGTGTAACTCTGTGAGATGAATTGATATATCACAAAGCAGTGTCTCAGAAAGCTTCTTTTTGGTTTTTATCAGATTATATTTCCTTTGTCACCATAGGCTTCAATGTCCTCCAAAATATCCTATTGTAGATTCCACAAAAACAGTGTTATTAAACTGTTGAATGAAAACAACGGTGTAACCCTGTGAGATGAGTTCTCACATCACAAAGCAGTTTCTCAGAAAACTTATTTCTTGTATTTATTAGAGGATATTTCCTATGTCACCATATGCTTCAATGAAATTCAAAATATCCCTTCACAGATTCCCAAAAAGCAGTGCTAGAAAACTGCTCCATGAAAAAAAAGGTGTAACTCTGTGAGATGAAATCACACATCACAAAGTACTTTCTCAGAAAGTTTCTTTCTAGCTTTCATCTGAGGATATTCCCTTTGTCACCATAGACTTCAATGCGATCCAAATATCACTTCTTGGATTCCCCATAAGCAGTGTTAACAACCTGCTCCAAGAAAAGAATCATGAACTCTGTGAGATGAATTAACACATCACAAAGTGGTTTTTCAGAATTATTCTTCCTACTTTTTATATGAGGATATTGCCTTTGTCACCATTAGCTTCAATGCGCTCTGAAATATCCCTTTGCAGATTCCAAGAAAACAGTGTTAGCAAACTGCTCAATGAATAGAACAGTGTAATTCTGTGAGATGAATTCTCACATCACAAAGCAGTTTCTCAGAAAGTTTCTTTCTAGTTTTTATTAGAGAATATTTCCCTTTTCACTGTATGCCTCAATGCACTCCCAAATATACCTTTGCAGATTACATGAAAACAGTGTTAGTAAGCTGGTCCATGAAAAGAAAGGTGTAACTCTATGAGATGAATTCACACATCACAAAGAACTTTCTCAGAAAACTCCTTTCAAGTTTTTATCTGAGGATATTTCCTTTGTCACCATAGTCTTCAATGTGATCCAAAATATCTCTTCTCAGATTCCCGGAAAACAGTGCTACCAAACTGACCCATGAAAGGAATCATGTAACTCCGTGAGATGAATTAACATATCATAAACCAGTTTCTCAGAAAACATCTTTCTCTTTTTTATCTGAGGATATTTCCTTTCTCACCATACAACTCAATACTCTCCCAAATATCCCTTTGCAGATTCCACAAACACAGTGTTAGCACAGTGCTCCATGAAAAGAAATGTGTAACCTTGTAAGGTAAATTCACAAATCACAAAGAAGTTTCCCAGAAAGCTGTTTTCTAGTTTTTATCTGAGGATAATTCCTTTGACACCATAGGCTTTCAAGGCAATGCAATATGTCCCTCCTCAGATTCCCCAAAAACAGTGCTATCAAACTACTGCAAGAAAAGAATGGTGCAACTCTTTGAGAGGAATTCACACATCACAAGGCAGTTTCTCAGAAAGCTTCTTTCTAGTTTTTTTCTGAGGATATTTCCTTTGTCAGCATAAGCTTCTATGCTCTCTGAAATATCCCCTTGCAGATTCCAAGAAAACAGTGTTAGCAAACTGCTCAATGAAAAGGATAGTGTTGCTCAGTGTGATGAATTCACACATCACAGAGCAGTTTCTCAGAAATCATCTTTCTAATTTTTATCTGAGGATATTTCTTTTCTCACCATAGGCCTCAATGCTCTCCAAAGTATCCCTTTGTAGATTCCATGAAAACTGTGTTAGCAAACTGCTCCATGAAAAAAAAGGTGTGACTCTATGAGTTGAATTCACACATCACAAAGAACTTTCTCAGAAAGCTTCTTTCTAAGTTTTATCTGAAGATATTTCCCTAATCACCATATGCTTCAATGTGATCCTAAATATCCCTTCACAGATTCCGCAGAAACACTGCTACCAAACTGCTCCATGAAAAGAATCATGTAAGTCTGTGAGATGAATTCACAAATCACAAAGCAATTTCTCAGAAAGCTTCTTTCTGGTTTTTGTCTTAGTTTATTTCCTGTCACAATAAACTTCAATATTCTCCAAAATATCCCATTGCGGATTCCAAGAAAACATTGTTAGCAAACTGCTGAATAAAAAGAACAGTGTAACTATGTGAGATTACTTCACACATCACAAAGCAGTTTCTCAGAAAACTTCTTTTTGCTTTTTTCTATGAAGATATTTCCTTTGTCACCATAGGCTTCCATGCATTCCCAAATATCCTATTACCGATTCCATGAAAAGAAGTTTAAAAAATGGCTACATGAAAAGAAAGGTGTATCTCTGTGAGATAATTTCACACATCACAAAGAAGTTTCTCAGAAATCTTTCTACCTTTTGTCTGTGGATATTTTCTTCTTCACTTTAGTCTTCAATGTGATCCAAAATTTCCTCTCTCAGATTGCACAAAAATAGTGCTACCCAACTGATCTATGAAAGCATTGTGTAATGCTGTGAGGTGAATTAACACATCACAAAGTGATTTAGCAGAAAGCTTCTTTCTAGTTTTTATATGAGTATATTTCGTTTGTCAGCACAGGCTTCATTGCGCTCCAAAATATCCCACTGCAGATTCCAAGAAAACAGTGTTAGCAACTTGCTCATTGAAAATAACCATTTAACTCTGTCAGGTGAATTCACACATCACAAATCAGTTTCACAGAAGGCTTTTTTCTAATTTTAATCTGAGGATATTTCCTTTTTCACCATAGACTTTAATGCATTTCAAAGTATGCCTTTTCAGATTCCCCAAAAACAGTGCTACCAAACAACTCCATAAAAAAAGTGGTGTAACTCTGAGAGATAAATTCACACATCACAAAGCTGTTCCTCAGAAAGCTTCTTTCTAGTTTTTATCTGATGACATGTCCTTTTTCCAATATTACTCAATGTGCTACGAAATATCCCATTGCAGATTCCAAAAAAAAAGTGTTGGCAAACTTCTCAATGAAAAGAATGGTGTAATTCTGTGAGATGAATTCACACATCCCAAAGCAGTTTCACAGAAAGCTTCCTTTTGGTTTTTATCTGAGGATATTTCCTTTGTAACCGTAGACTTCAATGTGCTCCCAAATATCCTATTGCAGATTCCAGGAAAACAGTGTTATCAAACTGCTCAATGAAAAGAATGGTATACCTCTGTAAGATGAATTCACACATCACAAAGCAGTTTCTCAGAAATATTTTTTTCTATTTTTTATCTGAGGATATTTCCTTTTTTACTATAGGCCTCAATGAACTCCCAAATATCCCTTTGCAGATTCCGTGAAAACGGTGTTAGCAAACTGCTCCATGAAAAGAAAGGAATAAATCTGTGAGATCAATTCAAACATCTCAAAGAACTTTCTCAGAAAACATCTTTCTAGTTTTCATCTGATGTTATTTCCTTTGTCACCATACTTTGATGTGATCCAAAATATTGCTTCTCAGATTCCCCGAAAACAAAACTGAACATGGCTACCAAACTGAACCATGAAAAGAATCGTGTAACTCTGTGAAATGAATTAACACATCACAAAGTGATTTCTCAGAAAACTTCTTTATAGTTTTTATCTGAGGATAACTCCTTTGTCACCATAAGCTTCAATGCGGTCCACAATATCCCACTGGAGACTACAAGAAAGCAGCATTAGCAAACTGCTCAATGAAAAGAACAGTGTAATTCTATAAGATGAATTCACACATCAAAAAGCTGTTTCTTAGAAAGCTTCTTTCTAGTTTTTATCTGAGGATATTTCCTTTGTCACTGTAGGTTTCAATCCATTCCCAAATAGCCTAAGGCAGATTCCACTAAAACGGTGTTAGCAAACTGCTCCAAGAAAAGAGTCGGGTAATTCTGTGAGATGAATTCACACATCAGAAAGCAGCTTCTCAGAAAACTTCTTTAAAGTTCTTATCTGAGGATATTTCCTTTTTCAACATATTCCTCAATATGTTCCAGAATATCCCATTGCAAATTCCACGAGTAAAGTGTTAGCAAACCTCTCAATGAAAAAAACGGTGTACCTCAGTGAGATGAATTCACACATCACAAAGAGCTTTCTCAGAAAGTTTCTTTGTGTTATCTATCTAATGATATTTCTTTTGTCACCATAGCCTTCAATGTGCTCCCAAATATCCTATTGCAGATTACAAAAAAACAATGTTATCAAACTACTCAATGGAAAGTATGGTTTAATCTGTAAGATGAATTAACAAATCACGAAACAGTTTCTCAGAAAACTCTTTCTAGTTTTTATCTGAGGATATTACCTTTTCACTATAGGTCTAGATGAGCTCCCAAATATCTCTTTGCAGATTCCATGAAAGCAGTGTTAAAAAACTGCTCCATGAAAAGAAAGGTGTAAATCTGTAAGATGATTTCAAACACGACAAAGAATTTTCTCAGAATGCTCCTTTCTAGTTTTCATCTGAGGATATTTCCTTTGTCACCCAAAGCTTCAAAGTGCTCCAAAGTATCCTATTGCCGATTCCAAGATAACTGTGTTAGCAATCTGCTCAATGAAAAGAACAGTGTAACTCTGTGAGATGAATTCACCCATCACAAAGCATTTTCTCAGAAAGCTTCTTTCTAGTTTTTATCTGAGGATATTTCCTTTTTCACCATATTCCTCAATCGCTACCAAATATCCCATTGCAGATCTATGAAAAAAGTGTTAGCAAACTTCTCAATGACAAAAGCAGTGTAACTCTGTGAGGTGAATTCACACATGACAAAGCAGTTTCTCAGAAAGCCTCTTCCTATTTCTCATCTGATGATATTTCCTTTTTCTCCATAGGCCTTAATGCACTCCCAAATATCCCTTTGTGGATTCCATGAAAACAGTGATACCAAACTGCTCCACGATAAGAAAAGTGTAATTCTGTGAGATGAATTCACGCATCACAAAGAAGTTTCTCAGAGGAATTCTTTCTAGTTTTTATCTGAGAATATTTCCTTTGTCACGATACGCTTCAGTGTGATCCAAAATAACCCTACTCAAATTCCCCCAAAACAGTGCTACCAAGCTGCTACATGGGAAGAATCATGTAACTCTGGGATATGAATTCAAAAATCCCAAAAAAGTTTGTCAGAAAGCTTCTTTCTACTTTTTGTCTGTGGATATTTCCTTTTTAACTTTAGGCCTCAATATGCTCGCAAATATCCCTTTGCAGATTCCATGAAGAGTGTTAGCAAACAGTTCCATGAAAAGAACGGTGTAACTCTTTGAGATGAAAAACAAACAGTGCTACCAATCTGCTCCATGAAAAGAATTGTGTAACTCTGTGAGATAAATTCACAAGTCACTAAGCAGTTTCTCAGAAAGCTTCTTTCTAGTTTTTGTCTCAGCGTATTTCCTTTTTCACCATAGGCCTCAATGCACTCGTGAATATCACTTTGCAGATGGCACAAAAATAGTGTTAGTAAATTGCTCCATGAATAAAAAGGTGTAAAGCTTTGAGATGAATTCACACATCACAAAGCAGTGTCTCAGAAATCTTTTTTGGCTTTTTCATGAGGATATTTCCTTTGTCACCATAGGCTTCAATGTGCTCCAAAATATCCTATTGCAGATTCCACGAAAACAGTATTAGGAAACTGCTGAAACAAAAGAATCGTGCAGCTCTGTGAGATGAAATCATATCACAAAGCAGTTTCTCAGAAAGCTTCTTTCCAATTTTTATCTGAGCATATTTACTCTGTCACCATATTCTACAATGCCATCAAAATATCCATTCTCAAATTACCAAAAACATTCTTACCAAAATGCTCCATGAAATAATGGTGTAACTCTGTGAGATAAATTCATACGTCACAAAGCTGTTTCTCAGAAAGTTTCTTTCTAGTTTTTATCTGAAGATATTTCTTTTTTCATTGTAGGCCTCAATGCCCTCCCAAATATCCCTTTGCAGATTCCACAAAAACAGTGTTAGCAAACTGCTCCATGAAAAGAAAGGTGTAGCTCTCTGATATGAATTCACACATCACAAAGGGCTTTCTCAGAAGGCTTATTTCTAGTTGTTATCTGTGGATATTTCCTTTGTTACCATAAGCTTCAATACAATCCAGAATATCCCTTCTCAGATTCACCAAAAACAATGCTACCAATCTGATCCATAAAAAGAATAGTGCAACTCAGTGAGATGAATTAATGCACCTCAAAGAGGTTTCTCAGAAAGCTTCGTTCAGGTTTTTCTCTGAGGATATTTCCTTTGTCACCATAAGTTTCAATGCTTTCTGAAATATCCCATTGCAGATTCCAAGAAAACAGTGTTAGCAAATTGCTCAATGAAAAGAACAGTTTAACTCTGTGAGATGTACTCACACATCACAAAGCAGTTTCTCAGAAAGAATCACTTTGGTTTTTATATGAGGATAGTCCCTTTGTCTCTGTAGGCTTCAATGTGCTTCCAAATATAATATTGCAGACTCCATGAAAACAGTGCTGTCAAGCTACTTAATGAAAAGAACGGTGTTACTCAGTGAGATGAACTCACACCTCACAAAGCAAGTTCTCAGAAACCTTCTTTATAGTTTTTATATGAGCATATTTCCCTTTTCACTGTATGCCTCAATGCTCCCCCAAATATCCCTCGGCAGATTCCATGAAAATAGTTTGAGCAAACTGCTCCATGAAAAGGAAGGTGTAACTCTGTGAGGTGAATTCCCACATCACAAAGAACTTTCTCAGAAAATTTTTTCTAATTTTTATCTGAGGATATTTCTTCTGTCACCATAGGCTTCAATGTGATCCAAAATATCCTTTCTCAGATTCCCCACAAACACTACTACCAAACTGATCCATGAGAAGAATTGTGTAACACTGAGAGATGAATTATCACGTCACAAAGCAGTTTCTCAGAAAACTTCTTTCTCATTTTTATCTGAGGATATTTCCTTTTTCACTATATGCCTCCATGTGCTCCCAAATATCACTTTGCAGATGCCACCAAAACAGTGTTAGGAAACTGCTCCATGGAAAGAAACCAGTAACTCTGTGAGATGAATTCACACATCACAAAGCAGTTTCTCAGAAGTCTTCTTTCTAATTTGTATCTAAGGATATTTCCTTTTTCACTATAGGCCTTAATGTGCTCCGGAATATAACATTGCCAATTCCATGAAAACAGTGTTAGGGAACTGCTCCATGAAAAGAAAGGCTTAAATCTGTGAGATGAATTCACACATCAGAAAGAACTTTCTCATTAAGATTCTTTCTAGTTTTTAACTGAGGACATTTCCTTTGTAGTCATAGGCTTCAATGCGATTCAAAATATCCATTCTCTGATTCCCCCAAAACACTGCTACCAAACTGCTCTATGAAACCAGTGGTGTAAATGTGTGAATCCACACATCCCAAAGCTGTTTCTCAGAAACCTCCTTTCTAGTTTTTATCTGAAATATTTCCTTTTTCACCATATTCCTCAATGCACTCCTGAATATCCCATTGCAGAATAAACAAAAAAAGTGTTAGTAAACATCTCATTGAAAAGAATGGGTAACTGTGTGATAAATTCAAACATCACAAAGAAGTTTCTCAAAAACTTTCTTTTTGGTTTTTATCTGAAGATACTTCCTTTGTCACCATTTGCTTCAATGTGGTCCAAAATGTCCCTTCTCAGATTTCCCCAAAAGAGGGCTACCAAACTTCTCCATGTAAAGAATAGTGTAACTCTTTGAGATGAATTAATATATAAGAAAGCACTTCCTCAGAAAGCTTCTTTCTAGTTTTTATATGAGGGTGTTTCCTTTGTCACCTTGAGCTTCAGTGCTTTTAGAAATATCCCTTTGTAGATTCAATGAAAACTGTGTAAGCAAAATTCACAATGAAAAGCTTCTTTTTGATTTTTGTCTGAGAATATTACCTTTGTCACCCTAGGCTGCAATGCGCTCCCTGATGTCGTATTGCAGACTCCACGAAAACAGTGTGAGCCTAATGCTGCAAGAAAAGAAAGGTAACTCAGTGAGATGAATTCACACATCACAAAGAAGTTTGGCAGAAATCTTCTCTCTAGTTTTTATCTGAGGATATTTCCTTTTTCACCATAGGCTTCAATGCACTCCCAAATATCCTATTCCAGATTCCACGAAAACTGTGTTATCAATCAGCTCAATGAATAGAATGGTGTAATTCTCTGAGGTGATTTCACACATCACAAGACAGTTTCTCAGAAAGCTTCTTTTTAGTTTTTATCTGAGGATATTTATTGTTCAATATAGGCCTCAATGTGCCCCCGAATATACCATGGCACATTAAGTGAAAAAAGTGTTGGCAAATTTCTCAATGAAAACAATGTTGTACCTCTGTGAGATGAATTCATACATCACAAATCAGTTTCACAGAAAGGTTCTTTTTGGCTTTTATGTGAGGATATTTTCTTTGTTACAATAGGCTCCCAAATATCCTATTGCAGATTCCATGAAAACAGTGTTATCAAACTTCTCAATGAATAGAACAGTGTAACACCTAAAGGTGAATTCACACATCAAAAAGCAGTTTCTCAGAAAGCTTCCTTCTAGTTTTTATATGTGGATATTTCCTTATTCACCCTAGGCCTCAATGAGCTCCAGAATATCCCATTGCAGATTCCATGAAAACAGTGTAAGCGAACTGCTCCATGAAAAAAAAGTTGTAACTCTGTGAGATGAATTCTCACTTCACAAAGAACTTTCTCAAGAAGCTTCTTTCTAGTTTTTATCTGAGGATATTTCCTTTGTTAATGCAAGCCTCAATGTAATCCAAAATATCCCTTTTCAGATTCCCCAAATACACTGCTACAAAACTGATCCATGAAAAGAATCATGTAACTCTCTGAGATGAATTAACACACCACATAGCAGTTTCTCAGAAAGCTTCTTTCTAGTTTTTGCCTGAGGTATTTCCTTTTTCACTGTAACTTCAATGCACTCCCAAATATCCTATTGCAGATTCCACGAAAACAGTTATCTAACTGTTCAATATAAAGAACAGTGTAACTCAGTGCGATGAATTAACACATCACAAAGCAGTTTCTCAGAAAGCTTCTTTCTAGTTTTTGTCTGAGGTATTTCCTTTTTCACTGTAACTTCAATGCACTCCCAAATATCCTATTGCAGATTCCATGAAAACAGTGTTATCAAACTGCTCAATGTAAAGAACGGTGTAACTCAGTGAGATGAATTCACACATCACAAAGCGGTTTCTCAGAAAGCTTCTTTCTAGTTTTTTCTGATGATATTTCCTTTATCACCATAAGCCTCAGCACTCCCAAATATCCCTTTGCAGATTCCATGAAAACAGTGTTAGCAAACTGATCCATGAAAAGACATGTGTACTTTTGTGAGATGAATTCACACATTACAACTAATTTTCTCAGAAAGCTTCTTTGTAGTTATTATCTGAGGATATTTCCTTTGTCACCATAGGCTTCAATGCAATCCAAAATATCCCTTCTCAGATTCCCAAAAACAGTACTACCAAACTGATCCATGAAAAGAATGGTGTAACTTTGTGAGATGAATTAACACATCACAAAGCGGTTTCTCAGAAAACGTCTTCCTACTTTTTCTATGACAATATTTCCTATGTCACCATAAGCTTCAATGCACTCCAAAATACCCTATTATAGATTCAAAAAAACAGTGTTAGCAAACTGTTCAATGAAAAGAACAGTGTAACTCTGTGATGTGAATTCACACATCACAAAGTAGTTTTTCAGAAAGCTGCTTTTTGTTTTTTATCTAAGGATATTTCCTTTGTCCACATAGGCTTCAATGCACTCCAAATATCCTATTGCAGATTCCACAAAAGTAGTGTTTTCAAATTCCTCAGAGAATGGAATGGCGCAACTCTGAGACAAGTTCGCACATCACAAAGAACTATCTCAGAAAGCTAGTTTCTAACTTTTATCTGAGGGCATTTACTTTTCACGATAGGCTTCAATGTGATCCAAAATATCGTTTTCAGATTCCCCAAAAGCAGTGCTACCAAACCGCTAAATGAAAAGAATATGTAACTCTGTGAGATGAATTAACACATCAGAATGCATTTTCTCAGAAAGCTTCTTTCCAGTTTTTGTATGATGGTATTTCCTTTCTAACCTAAAGCTTCAATGTGCTCCACAATATTACTTTGCAGATTCCATGAACACAGTGTTAGTGAACTGCACAATGAAAAGAACAGTGTAACTCTGTGAGATGAATACACACATCACAAAGCAGGTTCTCAGGAATCTTCTTTCTACTTTTTATCTGAGGATATTTGCTTTTTCAACATAGGCCTCAATGAGCTCCAATATATCCCTTTGCAGATTCCATGAAAAGAGTGTTAGCAAACTGCTCAATGTAAAGAATGGTTTAACTCTGTGAGATGAATTCACATATCACAAAGAACTTTCTCAGAAAGCAACTTTCTTGTTTTTATCTGAGGATATTTTATTGTCAAAATAGTCTTCAATGCGTTCCAAAATATCCCATTGCAGATTCCAAGAAAACAGTGTAGCAAACTGTTAAATGAAAAGAACAGTGTAACTCTGTGATAAGAATTCACACATCACAAAGCTGTTTCTCAGAAGGGTTCTTTTTGTTTTTTATCTGAGGTGATTTCCTTCATAATCATAAGCTTCAATGAGCTCTAAAATTACATTTCTCAATATAGCCTTCAATGTGATCCAAGATATCCCATTGCAGATTCCAAGAAATCAGTGTTAGCAAACTGCTCAATGAAAAGAACAGTGGAACACTATGAGATGAATTCACACATCAAAAAGCAGTTTATTCCAAAGCTTCTTCTAGATTTGATCTGAGGATATTTCCTTTTTCACTATAGGCCTCAATGAGCCTCCAAATATTCCTTTGCTGATTCCACAAAAAGAGTGTTGGCAAACTGCTCAATGGAAAGAATGGTGTAAATCTGTGAGATAAATTCACACATCACAAGACAGTTTCTCAGAAAGCTTCTTTCTAGTTTTTAATCTAACAATATTCCCTTTTTTACTTTAGGCCTCAATGTGCTCCCAAATATTCCTTCGCAGATTCCACGAAAACACTGTTAGAAAACTGCTCCATGAAAATAAAGGTGGCTACCCATAAAGGGAAGCCCATCAGACTAACAGCAGATCTCTCAGCAGAAACTCTACAAGCCAGAAGAAAGTGGGGGCCAATATTCAACATTCTTAAAGAAAAGAATTTTCAATCCCAGAATTTCATATCCAGCCAAACTAAGTTTCATAAGTGAAGGAGAAATAAAATCCTTTACAGACTAGCAAATGCATAGAGATTTTGTCACCACTAGGCTTGCCTTACAAGAGACCCTGAAGGAAGCACTAAACATGGAAAGGAACAACTGGTACCAGCCATTCCAAAAAAACATGCCAAAACGTAAAGACTGTCGAGGCTAGGAAGAAACTGCATGAACTAACGAGCAAAATAACCAGTTAATATCGTAATGGCAGGATCAAGTTCACACAACAATATAAACCTTAAATGTATATGGACTAAATGGTCCAATTAAAAGACACAGACTGGCAAACTGGATAAAGAGTCAAGACCCATCAGTTTGCTGTATTCAGGAGACCCATCTCACATGCAGAGACATACAAAGGCTCAAAATAAAGGGATGGAGGAAGTTCTACCAAGCAAATGGAGAACAAAAAAAAAAGCAGGGGTTGCAATACTAGTCTCTGATAAAACAGACTTTAAACCATCAAAGATCAAATGAGACAAAGAAGGCCATTACATAATGGTAAAAGGATCAATTCAACAGGAGGAGCTAACTATCCTAAATATATATGCACCCAATACAGGAGCACCCAGATTCATAAAGCAAGTCCTTAGAGACTTACAAAGAGACTTAGACTCCCATACAATAATAATGAGAGACTTCAACACCCCACTGTCAACATTAGACAGGTCAACGGGACAGAAAGTTAACAAGGATATCCAGGAATTGAACTCATCTCTGCAGCAAGCAGACCTAATGGACATCTACAGAACTCTCCACCCCATATCAACAGAATATACATTCTTCTCAGCGCCACATCACACTTATTCCATAATTGACCACCTAATTGGAAGTAAAGCACTCTTCAACAAATGTACAAGAAGAGAATTTTTTTTTGAATTTTTTTATTATTATTATACTTTAAGTTCTAGGGTACATGTGCATAACATGCAGGTTTGTTACATATGTATACTTGTGCCATGTTGGTGTGCTGCATCCATCAACTCGTCAGCACCCATCAACTCGTCATTTACATCAGGTATAACTCCAAATGCAATCCCTCCCACCTCCCCCCTACCCATGATAGGCCCTGGTGTGTGATGTCCCGCTTCCCGAGTCCAAGTGATCTCATTGAAGAACCGAAATTATAACAAACTGTTTCTCAGACCACAAGGCAATCAAACTAGAACTCAGGACTAAGAAACTCAATCAAAACAGCTCAACTACATAAAAACTGAACAACCTGCTCCTGAATGACTACTGGGTATATAACAAAATGAAGGCAGAAATAAAGATGTTCTTTGAAACGAATGAGAACAAAGATACAACATACATGAATCTCTGGGACACATTTAAAGCAGTGTGTAGTCGGAAATTTATAGCACTAAATGCCCACAAGAGAAAGCTGGAAAGATCTAAAATTGACACTCTAACATCACAATTAAAAGAACTAGAGAAGCAAGAGCAAACACATTCAAAAGCTATCAGAAGGCAAGAAGTAACTAAGATCAGAGCAGAACTGAAGGAGATAGAGATACAAAAAACCCTCCAAAAAATCAATGAATCCAGGAGTTGGTTTTTTGAAAAGATCAACAAAATTGATAGACCGCTAGCAAGACTAATAAAGAAGAAAAGAGAGAAGAATCAAATAGATACAATAAAAAATGATAAAGGGGATATCACCACTGACCCCACAGTATTACAAACTACCATCAGAGAATACTATAAACACCTCTACACAAATAAAATAGAAAATCTAGAAGAAATGGATAATTTCCTGGACACTTACACTCTGCCAACATTAACCAGGAAGAAGTTGAATCCCTGAATAGACCAAGAGCAGGCTCTGAAATTGAGGCAATAATTAATAGCCTACCAACCAAAAAAAGTCCAGGACCAGATGGATTCACAGTTGAATTCTACCAGAGGTACAAGGAGGAGCTGGTACCATTCCTTCTGAAACTATTCCAATCAATAGAAAAAGAGGGAATCCTCCCTAACTTATTTTATGAGGCCAACATCATCCTGATACCAAAGCCTGGCAGAGACACAACAAAAAAAGAGAATTTTAGACCAATATCCCTGATGAACATCGATGCAAAAATCCTCAATAAAATACTGGCAAACCGAATCCAGTAGCACATCAAAAAGCTTATCCGCCATGGTCAAGTGGGCTTCATCCCTGGGATGCAAGGCTGATTCAACATATGCAAATCAATAAATGTAATCCAGCATAAAAACAGAACCAAAGACAAAAACCACATGATTATCTCAATAGATGCAGAAAAGGCCTTTGACAAAATTCAACAGCCCTTCATGCTAAAAACAGTCAATAAATTCGGTATTGATGGAAGGTATCTCAAAATCATAAGAGCTATTTATGACGAACCCACAGCCAATATCATTCTGAATGGGCAAAAACTGGAAAAATTCCCTTTGAAAACTGGCACAAGACAGGGATGCCCTCTCTCACCACTCCTATTCAACATAGTGTTGGAAGTTCTGGCTAGGGCAATCAGTCAAGAGAAAGAAATCAAGGGTATTCAGTTAGGAAAAGAAGAAGTCAAATTGTCCCTCTTTGCAGATGACATGATTGTATAGTTAGAAAACCCCATTGTCTCAGCCCAAAATCTCCTTAAGCTGATAAGCAACTTCAGCAAAGTCTCAGGATACACAATTAATGTGCAAAAATCACAAGCATTCTTATACACCAGTAACAGACAAACACAGAGCCAAATCATGAATGAACTTCCATTCACAATTGCTTCAAAGAAGATAAAATACCTAGGAATCCTACTTACAAGGGATGTAAAGAACCTCTTCAAGGAGAACTACAAACCACTGCTCAGTGAAATAAAAGAGGACACAAACAAATGGAAGAACATACCATGCTCATGGATAGGAAGAATCAATATCGTGAAAATGGCCATACTGCCCAAGGTAATTTATAGGTTCAATGCCATCCCCATCAAGCTACCAATGAGTTTCTTCACAGAATTGGAAACAACTGCTTTAAAGTTCATATGGAACCAAAAAAGAGCCCGCATCTTCAAGACAATCCTAAGTCAAAAGAACAAAGCTGGAGGCTTCACGCTACCTGACTTCAAACTATATTACAAGGCTACAGTAACCAAAACAGCATGGTACTGGTTCCAAAACAGAGATATAGACCAATGGAACAGAACATAGTCCTTAGAAATAATACCACACATCTACAGGCATCCGATCTTTGACAAACCTGAGAAAAACAAGAAATGGGGAAAGGATTCCCTATTTAATAAATGGTGCTGGGAAAATTGGCTTGCCATAAGTAGAAAGCTGAAACTGTATCCTTTCCTTACTCCTTATACAAAAATTAATTTAAGATGGATTAGAGACTTAAACGTTAGATCTAATACCATAAAAACCCTAGAAGAAAACCTAGGTAATACCATTCAGGACATAGGCATGGGCAAGGACATCATGTCTAAACACCAAAAGCAAAGGCAACCAAAGCCAAAATTGACAAATGGGATTTAGTTAAACTAAAGAGCTTCTGCACAGCGAAAGAATCTACCATCCAAGTGAACAGGCAACCTACAGAATGGGAGAAAATTTTTGCAATCTACTCATCTGACAAAGGGCTAATATCCAGAACCTACAAAGAACTCAAACAAATTTACAAGAAAAAAACAAACAACTCCATCAAAAAGTAAGCAAATGATATGAACAGACATAGCTCAAAAGAAGACATGCATACAGCCAACAGACACATGAAAAACATTTGTCATCACTGGCCATCAGAGAAATGCAAATCAAAACCACAATGAGATACCATCTCACACCAGTTAGAATGACAATCATTAAAAAGTCAGGAAACAACAGGTGGTGGAGAGGATGTGGAGAAATAGGAACACTTTTACACTGTTGGTGGGACTGTAAACTGGTTCAACCATTGTGGAAAACAGTATGGCAATTCCTCAAGGATCTAGAACTAGAAATACCATATGACCCAGCCATCCCATTACAGGGTATATACCCAAAGGATTATAAATCATGCTGCTATAAAGACACATGTACATGTATGTTTATTGCGGCACTATTCACAATAGCAAAGACTTGGAATGAACCCAAATGTCCATCAGTGACAGACTGGATTAAGAAAATGTGGCACATATACACCATGGAATACTATGTAGCCATAAAAAAGGATGAGTTTGTGTGCTTTGTAGGGACATGGAGGTAGCTGGAAACCATCATTCTCAGCAAACTATCGCAAGAACAGAAAACCAAACACCGCATATTCTCACTCATAGGTGGGAATTGAACAATGAGATCACTTGGATTCAGGAAAGGGAACATCACATACCGGGGCCTATTATGGGGAAGGGGGAGGGGAGAGGGATTGCACTGGGAGTTATACCTGATGTAAATGATGAGTTGATGGGTGCTGACGAGTTGATGGGTGCAGCACACCAACACAGCTCATGTATACATGTGTAACAAACCTGCACGTTATGCACATGTACCCTAGAACTTAAAGTATAATAATAATAAAAAAAGAGAGAGAAAAGAAAAAAAAAGAAAATAAAGGTGTAACTCTGTAAGTTGAATTCTCACGTCACAAAGAACTTTCTCAGTAAGATTCCTTCTAGTTTTTATCTGAGGATATTTCCTTTGCCACCATAGGCTTCAAGATGATCCAAAATGTCCCTTCTTAGATTCCACAAAAACAATGTTAACAAATTGTTCTATGAAAAGAATCGTGTAACTCTGTGAGAAGAATTAACACATCAGAAAGCGTTTCCTCAGAAAGCTTCTTTCTAGTTTTTATATGAGGGTATTTTCTTCATCACCTTGAGGTTCAATGCGCTCTGAAATATCACTTTGCAGATTCCATGAAAACAGCATCAGCAAACTGCTCAATGAAAAGAATGGTGTAACTCTGTGAGATGAATTCACAGATCACAAAGATCTTTTTCAGAAAGCTTCTTTCTAGTTCTACCTGAAGGTATTTCCTTTGTCAAAATAGGGATCAATGTGATCCGAAATATTCCTTCTCAGATTCCCCAAAAACAGTGCTACCAAACTGCTCCAGGAAAAGAAGCTTGTAACTTTGTGAGATGATTTTGTAAATCGAAAAGAAAGCTTCTTACTAATTTTTGTGTTAGGATATTTCCTTTGTCAACATTAGCTTCAATGCACTCCAAAATATCCCACTGCAGATTCCAAGAAAACAGTGTCAGATCTCCTCAATAAAAAGAGCAGTGTAACTCTGTCAGATGAATTAACACATCAAAAAGCAGTTTCTCAGAAAGTTTCTTTCCAGTTTAATCAGAGGATATTTCCTTTTTCGCCATAGCTCAATGTGGTCCCAAATATCCTTTTTCAGATTCCAGGAAAACAGTGTTGACAAACTGCTCAATGAATAGTACAGTGTAACTCTGTGAGATGAATTCACACATCACAAAGAACTTTCTCAGAAAGCTTCTTTCTAGTTATTATCTGAGGATATTTCCTTTGTCACCATAGGTTTAAATGCGATCCAAATTATCTTTTTCAGATTCCCCAAAAACTGTGTTACCAAATGATCCATGAAAAGAATAGTGTTTCTCGGTGAGATGAATTAACACAGGACAAAATGATTTCCCAGAATTTTTCTTTCTCGTTTTTATCTGAGAATATTTTCTTTTTCACTATAGGCCTCAATGTGCTCCCAGATATCCCTTTGCAGATTCCACGAAAACAGTGTTAGCAAACTGCTCCATGAAAATAAAGGTGTAACTCTGTGAGATGAATACACATGTCACAAAGGACTTTCTCAGAATGCTTCTTTCTAGTTTTCATCTGAGGATATATCCTTTTTCGCCATAGGCTTCAATAATATCCTAAGTATCTCTTCTCAGAATCCCCAAAAACAGTGCTACCAATCTGAATCATGAAAAGAATCGTGTAACTCTGTGAGATGAATTAAGACATCACAAAGCAGTTTCTCAGAAAGCTTCTTTCTAGTTATTATATGAGGATATTTCCTTTGTCAACACATTCTTCAATGCGATCCAAAATATCCCTTCTCAGATTCCCCAAAAACAGTGCTACCAAACTGCGCCATGAAAAGAATTGTGTACATCTCTGACATGAATTCACAAATCACAAAGCAGTTTCTCAGAGAGCTTCTTTCTAGTTTCTCTCTGAGGATATTTCTTTGTCACCATTAGCTTCAATGGGCTCTGAAATATCTCATTGCAGATTCCAAGAAAACAGTTCTAGCAAACTGCTCGATGAAAAGAACAGTGTAACTCTGTGAGATGAATTCACACATCAGAAAGTAGTTTTTCAGAAAGCTTCTTTTTGGTTTTCATCTGAGAATCTTTCCTTTGTCACCATAGGCTTCAATGAGCTCCCAACTATCCTACTGCAGATTCCACGTAAACAGTGTTTTCACACTGTGACAAGGACGGTGTAACTCTGAGATGAATTCACACATCGCAAAGCAGTTTCTCAGAAGGCTTCTTTCTAGTTTTCATCTAGGGATATTTCCTTTGTCACCATAGCCTTCAATACGATACAAAATATCTCTTCTCAGATTCCCCAAAAAGAGTGCTACAAAACTGCTCAATGAAAAGAACAGTGCAACTCTGTGAGATGAATTCACACATCAGAAAACGTTTCATCAGAAAACGTCTTTCTAGTTTTTAAATGAGGGTAATTCCCTTGTCACCTCAAGCTTCCATGTGCTCCAAAATATAACTTTGCAGTTACAAGAAAATTTTGTTAGCAAACTGCTCAATGAAAAGAATGGTGTAACTCTGTAAGATGAACTCACACAGCACAAAGCAGTTTCTCTGAAAGCTTCTTTCTAGTTTTTATCTGAGGATATTGCCTTTGTCACCATAGGCCTCATGCACTCTCAAATATCCCTTTGCAGATTCCACGAAAACAATGTTAGCAAACTGCTCCATGAATTGAAACGTGTAACTCTGTGAAATGATTTCACACATCACAAAGAAGTTTCTCAGAAAGATTCTTTCTAGTTTTTTCCTTAGGATATTTCCCTTGTCACCATAGGCTTCAATGCAATACAAAATATACCTTCTCAGAATCCCCAAAAACAGTGCTACCAAAGTGATCCATGAAAAGTATCATGTAACTCTGTGAGATGAATTACAACATCACAAAGCAGTTTCTCAGAAAGAATCTTTCTAGTTTTTATCTGAAGATACATGTTTTGTCACCATCAGCTTCAAAGTGTTCCCCAATATCCTATTACAGATTACACGAAAACAGTATTATCAAACTGCTCAATGAAAAGTACAATGTAACTTTGTGAGATGAATTTACACACCACAAAGCTGTTTCTCAGAAAGTTTCTTTCTAGTTTTTATCTTTCTAGTTTTTATTTGAGGGTATTTCCTTTTTCACTTTAGGCCTCAAAGTGCTCCCAAATATCTCTTTGCAGATTCCAGGAAAACAGTGTTAGCAAGCTGCTCAATGAAATGAACACGGTAACACTGTGAGATGAATTCACACATCACCATGCAGTTTCTCAGAAAGCTTCTGTCTAGCTTTTGTCTGAGGCTATTTCATTGGTCACTATAAGCTTCAATGTGCTCCAAAATCTCCATTTGCAGATTCCATGAAAACAGTGTTTTCAAACAGCTCAATGAAAAGGACAGTGGAACTCTGTGAGATGAATTCATACATCACAAAGCAGTTTCTCAAAAGCTTCTTTCTAGTTTTTATATGAGGATAGTTAGTTTTCAGCCATAGGCCTCAAGGCGTTCCCTAATATCCCTTAGCAGATTACCCGAAAACAGTGTTAGCAAACTGCTCCATCAAAAGAAAGATGTAATTCTACAAGATGAATTCACACATCATGAACCATTCTCTCAGAAAGCTTCTTTCTAGTTTTTATCTGAGGATATTTCCTTTTTCACCATAGGCCTCATTGCATTCAAAAAAATCCCACTGCTGATTCCACGAAAACACTGTTAGGAAGCAACTCCATGGAAAGAAAGGTGTATCTCTGTGAGATGATTTCATGCATCACAAGGAAGTTTCTTAGAAAGTTTCTTTCTAGTTTTTATCTGAGGATATTTCCTTTGTCACCATAGGTTTCAATGTGATCCAAATTGTCCCCTCTCAGATTCAAAATAAACAGTGTTACCAAACTGCTCCATGAAAAGACTCGTGTAACTCTTTGAGAAGAATTTAAACATCAGAATACATTTCCTCAGAAAGCTTCTTTCTAGTTTTTATATGAGGGTATTTCCTTTGTCACCTTAAGCTTCAATGCACTCCAAAATATCCCTTTGCAGATTCTATGAACACAGTGTTAGCAAACTGCTCAATGAAAAAACTTTGTAACTGTGTAAGGTGAATTCACACATCACAACGCCATTTGTCAGAAAGCTGCTTTTTGGGTTTTATCTGAAGATATTTCCTTTGTCACCATAGGCTTCACTGTGCTCCAAAATATCCTATTGCAGACTACAGAAAAAAGTGTTATCAAACTGCTCAATGAAAAGAATGGTGTAACTCTGTGTGATGAATTCACACATCATGAAACAGTTTCTCAGGAAGCTTCTTTCTAGTTTTTATCTGAGGATATTTCCTTTGTCACCGTAGGCTTCAATGCTATCCAAAATATCCCTTCTCAGATTCCCCAAAAACAGTGCTATGAAACTGCTCCATGAAAAAAATTGTGTAACTCAGTGAGATGAATTCACAAATCACAAAGCAGTTTCTTAGGAAGCGTCTTTCTAGTTTTTGTCTGAGGATATTACCTTGGTCACCATAAGCTTCAATGTGCTCCGAAATATCCCATTGAATATTACACGATAACAGTGTTAGCTATCTGCTCCATGTGAAGAATGGTGTAACTTGGTGAGATGAATTCACGCATCACAAAGAATGTTCTCTGAAAGATTCTTTCTGGATTTCACTGAGGATATTTCTTTTGTCACCATAGGCCTCAGTGCAATCCCAAATATCCCTTCTCAGATTTCCTGAAAACAGTGCTACCAAAATGATCCATGAAAAGAATCATGTAACTCTGTGAGATGAATTCACAAGTCACAAAGCAGTTTCTCAGAAAGATTCTTTCTAGTTTTGTCTAAGGATCTTTCTTTTGTCTCCATAAGCTTCAATGTGCTCCAAAATATCCCATTGCAGATTCCAAGAAAACAGTAATAGCAAACTGCTCAATGAAAAGAACAATGTAACTCTGTGAGATGAATTCACACATCACAAAGTAGTTTCTCAGAAAGCTTCTTTTTGCTTTTCATCTGAGGGTATTTCCTATGTCACCATAGGCTTCAATGTGCTAGCAAATATCCTATTGCAGATACCATGAAAACAGTGTTAACAAACTGATCAATGAAAGAACAGTGTAACACTGTGAGGTGAATTCACACATCACAAACGACTTTTTCAGAAAGCTTCTTTCTCGTTTTTATCTGAGGATATTTCATTTGTCAACACAGGCTTCAATGCAATCTAAAATATCCCTTCTCAAATTCCCCAACACAGTGCTACCAAAGGATCAATGAAAAGAATCATGTAATACTGTGAGATGAATTAATAAGCCATGAAGCATTTTCTCATAAAGCTTCTTTCTAGTTTTTGTCTGAGGATATTACCTTTGTCACCATAAGCTTCAATGTGCTCCAAATTATCCCATTGAAGATTCCAAGAAAACAGTGTTAGTAAACTGCTCAATTGAAAGAAAAGTTTAACTCTATCAGATGTATTCACACATCACAATGCAGTTTCTCAGAAAGCATCTTTTTGGTTTTTATATGTGGATATTTCCTTTGTCACCATAGGCTTCAATGTGCTCCCAAATATAATATTGCAGATTCCACAAAAACAGTGTCATCAAATTTCTCAATGAAAACAATGGTGTTACTCTGTGAGATGAATTCACTCATCATAAAGCAGGTTCTCAGAAACCTTCTTTATAGTTTTTATATGAGCATATTTCCCTTTTCACTATATGCCTCAATGCCCTCCCAAATATCCTTTGACAGATTCCATGAAAACAGTCTTAGCAAACTGCTCCATGAAAAGGAAGGTGTAACTCTGTGAGATGAATTCACACATCAGAAAGAACTTTCTCAGAAAACTTCTCTCTAGTTTTCATCTGAGGATATTTCCTGTGTCAGCATAGGCTTCAATGCAATCCAAAATATCCTTTCTCAGATTCCCCAAAAACAGTGAACCAACCTGATCCATGAGAAGAATCGTGTAACACTGAGAGATAAATTATCACATCTCAAAGCACTTTCTCAGAAAGCTTCTTTCTCATTTTTATCTGAGGATATTTCCTTTTTCACTATAGGCCTCAACCTGCTCCCAAATATCACTTTGCAGATGCCACGAAAACAGTGTTAGCAAACTGCTGCATGGAAAGAAAGGTGTAACTCTGTGAGATTAATTAACACTTCACAAAGAAGTTTCTCAGAAAGCTACTTTCTAGTTTTTATCTGAAGATATTTCCTTTGTTACCATTGGCTTCAAAGTGATCTAAAATATCTCTACTCAGATTCACCAAAAACAGTGCTACCAAACTGCTGCATGAACAGAGTCCGGTAACAGTGTGAGATGAATTCATTAACCATAAAGTATTTTCTCAGAAAACTTCTTTCTAGTTTTTGTCTGGGGATATTTTCTTTGTCACCATAAGCTTCAATGTGTTCCAAAATATCCCATTGAAGATTCCAAGGAAACAGTGGTAGTAAGCTGCCTGTGAGATTAATTTACACTTCACAAAGGAGTTTCTCAGAAAGCATCTTTTTGGTTTTTATCTGAGGATATTTCCTTTGTCACCATAGGCTTCAATGCACTACAAAATTGCATATTGCAGATTCCACGAAAACAGTGTTACAAAACTGCTGAATGAAAAGAACAGTGTGACCTTGTGAGATGAATTCACACATCTCAAAGCAGTTTCTCAGAAAGCTTCCTTCTAGTTTTTATCTGAGGATATTTCCTTTTTCTCCATAGGACTCAATGTGATCCCAAATATCACTTTGCAGATTCCACGAGAAGAGTGTTAGCAAAGTGCTCCATGAAAAGAAACGTGTAACTCTGTGAGATGAATTCACGCATCACAACGAAGTTTCTCAGAAAGCTTCTTTCTAGTTTTTCTCTGAGGATATTTCCTTTGTCACCATAGGCTTCAATGTGATCCAAAATATCCCTTCTCAGATTCCCCAAAAACAGTGCTGTCAAACTGCTCCATGAAATGAATCGTGTATCTCGGTGAGATAAATTCACAAATCATGAAGCAGTTTCTCTGAAAGGTTTTTTCTAGTTTTTGCCAGAGTATATTTCCTTTGTCACATAAGCTTCAATGCACTCCAAAATATCCCATTGCAGATTCCAAGAAAACAGGGTTAGCAAACTGCTCTATGAAAGGAACAGTGTAACTCTGTGAGATGAATTAACGTATCACAAAGCAGTAACTCAGAAAGCTGCTTTCTAATTTTTATCTGAGAATATTTTCTTTGTCACCATAAACTTCAATGCACTCTGAAATATCCTATTGCAGATTCCACAAAAACTGTGCTATCAAACTGCTCAATGAAAACAATGGTGTAACTCTGCGAGATGAATTCACAGATCACAAAGCAGTTGCTCAGAAAGTTTTCTTCTAGCTTTTATCTGAGGATATTTCCTTTTCCATTGTAGGCCTCAATGCGCTCCCAAATATCCCTTTGCAGATTCCACAAAAACACTGTTAACAGACTGCTCCATGAAAAGAAAGGTGTAAACTCTGAGATGAAATCACACATCACAAAAACTTTCTCAGAAAGCTTCTTTGTAGTTTTTATCTGTAGATATTTCCTTTGTCACTATTGGCTTCAATACAAAGCAAAATATCCCTTGTCAGATTCACTAAAAACAATGCTACAAATCTGATCCATGAAAAGAATTGTGTATCTCTGTGAGATGAAGTAACACAACTCAAAGTGGTTTCTCCAAAAGCTTCTTTCTATTTTTTCTCTGAAGATATTTCCTTTGTCACCATAAGCCTCAATGTGTTCTGAAATATCCCATTGCAGAGTCCAAGAAAACAGTGTAGACAAACTGATCAATGAAAATAACAGTGTAACTCTGTGAGATGTATTCATACATCACAGAGTGGTTTCTCAGAAAGCATCTTTTTGGTTTTTATATGAAGATATTTCCTTTTTCACTATAGGCCTATATGTGCTCCCAAATATCCCTTTGCAGATTCCACAAAAGCAGTGTTAGCAAACTGCTCCATGAATCAAAAGGTGTAACTCTGTGAGATGAATTTGCAGATCACAAAGAACTTTCTCAGAAAGCTTCTTTGTAGTTTTTATCAGAGGATATTTCCTTTTCACCTAAGGTTGCAATGCAATCCCAAATATCCCTTCTCAGATTACCCAAAAACAGTGCTACAAAATAAATCTATGAAAAGAATTGTGTAACACTGGGTGATTAATTAACACAACAAAAAACGGTTTCCCAGAAAGCTTCTTTCTAGTTTTTATATGAGGATATTTCCTTTCTCACCATAATCTTCCATGCGTTTTGAAGAATCCCATTGCAGATTCCAAGAAAACAGTGTTAGCAAACTGCTCAATAGAACAGTGTAACTCTGTGAGATGAATTAAAAAATCACCAAGTAGTTTCTCTTAAAGCTTCTTTCTAGTTTATATCTAAGAATATTTCCTTTATCACTATAGGTCTCAATGCACTACCAAATATCCCTTTGCAGATTTCTCAAAATCAGTGTTAGTAAACTTCTCCATCAAAAGAAAGGTGTAAGACTGGGAGATGAAATCACACATCATAAAGAAGTTTCTCAGAAAGCTTCTTTCTAGTTTTTATCTGAGGATAATTCCTTTGTCACTATAAGCTTCAATGTGATACAAAATATCCCTTCTCAGATACCCCAAAAACAGTGCTACCAAACTGATCCATGGACAGAATCCTGTAACTCTGTGAAAAGAATTCACAAATCACAAAGCCGTTTCTCAGAATGCTTTTTCTAGATTTTGACTGAGGATATTTACTTTGTCACCATAAGCTTCAATTTGCTCTGAAATATCCCATTGCAGATTCCAAGAAAACATGTTAGAAAACTGCTCAATGAAAAGAACACTGTAACTCTGTGAGGTGAATTCACACATCACAAAGCAGTTGATCAGAAAGCTTCCTACTGTTTTTTTTCTGAGGATATTTCCTTTGTCACCATCAGCTTCAATGCCCTCCCAAATATCCTATTGCAGATTCCACGAAAACAGTGTTATCAAATTACTCAATGAACAGAACTGTTTATCTCTGTGAGATGATTTGACAAATCACAAAGAACTTTCTCAGAAAGCTTCTTTCTAGTTTGTATCTGAGGATAATTCCTTTGTCACCATAGTCTTCAATGTGATCCAAATTAATCCAACTAAGGTTCCCCAAAAACAGTGCTATAAAACTGATAAATGAAAAAAAATTTCATAACTCTCTAGATAATAAACCCATCACAAAGCAGTTTCTCAGAAAGCTTCTTTCTATTTTTTCTATGAGGATATATACTATGTCACCATAAGCTTCAATGCACTCCCTAATATCCCACTTCAGATTCCAAGAAAACAGTTTTAGCAAACTACTCAATGAAAAGAACAATGTAATCCTGTGAGATGAATTCACACATCATAGAGTATTGTTCAGAAATCTTCTTTCTAGGTTTTATCTGAGGATATATCCTTTTTCATCATAGGCCTCTATTCACTCCCATAAATCCCTTTGCAGATTCCACAAAAACAGTGTTAGCAAACTAATTCATGAAACGAAAGCTGTAACTCTTTGTGACGAATTCACACATCACAAGGAACTTCCTCAGAAACCTTGTTTTTGGTTTTTATCTGCAGATATTTCCTTTGTCACCGTATGCTTCAATGCACCCCCAAATATTCTATTGCAGATTCCATGAAAACAGTGTTAAAAAAACTGCTGAATGAAAAGCACAGTGTATCCCTGTGAGACAAATTGACACATCACAAAGAACTTTCTCAGAAAGCTTCTTCCTAGTTTTTATCTGAGGATATTTCCATTGTCACCACAGTCTTCAATGAGATCCATAATATCCCTTCTCAGATTACCCAAAAACAGTGCAAACTGCTCCATGAAGAAAATCGTGTAACTCTGTGAGATGAGCTCACACATCACAAAGCTTTTTCTCAGAAACCTTCTTTCTAGTTTTTACATGAGGCTATTTCCTTTGTCACCTTAAGCTTCAATGCACTCTGAAATATCCCTTTGCAGATTCCATGAAAACAGTGTTAGCAAACTGCTCATTGAAAAGAACCGTGTAACTCTGTGAGATGAATTTACACATCAGAAAGCAGTTTCTCAGAAAGCTTCTTTCTAGTTTTTATCTGAGGCAATTTCCTTTTTCACCATTGGCCACAATGCACTTCCATATATTCCTTGACAGATTCCACGAAAACAGTGTTTGCAAACTACTCAATGAAAAGAATGCTGTAACTCTGTGACATGAATTCACACATCACAAAGCAGTTTCTCAGAAAGCTTCTTTTTAGTTTTATTCTGGGGATACTTCATTTTTCAAGATAGGCCTCAATGCGCTCCTAAATATCCCTTTGCAGATTCCACTAAAACAGTGTTAGCAAACTGCTGCATGAAAAGGTAGCTGTAACTCTGTGGGATGAATTTACACAGCACAGAGAACTTTCTCAGCAAGTTTCTTTCTAGTTTTTTATCTGAGGATATTTCCTTTGTCACCATAGGCTTCAAAGTGATCTAAAATATCCCATCTCCGATTTTCCCAAAAACAATGCTACCAAACTGCTCCATAAAAAGAATCACTTAACTCTGTGAGATGAATTCACAAATCACAAAGAAGTTTCTCTGAAAGCTTCTTTCTAGTTTTTGTCTGAGGATATTTTCTTTGTTACCATAAGCTTCAATATGCTCCGAAATATACCATTGCAGATTCCATGAAAATGGTGTTAGCAAACTGTTCTATGAAAAGAGCAGTGGAACACTGTGGGATGAATTCACACATCAGAAAGCAATTTCTCAGAAAGCGTCTTTCTTGTTTTTATCTCAGGATAATACCTTTTTTACCATAGGCCTCAGTGCGCTCCCAATTATCCCTTTGCAGATTCCATGAAAACAGGGTTAGCAAACTGCTCCAAGAAAAGAAAGCTGTAACTCTGTGAGATGAATTCACACATCACAAACAAATTTTTTTTTGTTTGTGAAAAACAAATAAAAGTAGAACCCTTCTTTCTAGTTTTTATCAGAAGATATTTCCGTTGTCACCGTAGGCATCAATGTGATCGAAAGTATCCCCTCTCGGATTCACCCACAGTGCTACCAAACTGCTCCATAAAAACAGTTGCATAACTCTGTGAGATGAATTCACCAATCACAACTCAGTTTCTCAGAAAGCTTCTTTCTAGTTGTTATATGAAGGTATTTCCTTTCTCACCTTAAACATCAATGCACTCCAAAATATCCCCGTTCAGATTCCACAAAAACAGTGTTAGCAAACTGTGCAATGAAAAGAACCGTGTATCTCTGTGAGATGAATTCACACATCATAAAGCAGTTTCTCAGAAAGCTTCTTTTTGGTTTTTGTCTGATTATATTTCCTTTGCGTCCATAAGCTTCATTGCTCTCCGAATTATCCCACTGTAGATTCCAAGAAAACAGTGTTAGCAAACTGCTCATTGAAAAGAACAGTGTTACTCTGTGAGATGAATTCACACATCTCAAAACAATTTCTCAGAAAGCTTCTTTTTGGTTAATATCTAAGAATATTTCCTTCGTCACCATAGACTTCAATGCACTCCCATTTATCCTACTGCAGATAACAAGAAAACAGTGTTATTAAAATGCTCAATGAATATAATCATGTAACTCTGGAGATGAATTAACACATAACAAAGTGGTTTCTCTGAAAGCTTCTTTATACTTTTTCTATGATGATATTTATTATGTCACCTTAAGTTTCAATGCACTCCAAAATATCCCATTGCAGATTCCAAGAAAATAGTGTTAGCAAACTGCTCAATGAAAAGAACAGTGTAATACTGTAAGATGAATTCACACATCACAAAGCAGTTGCTCAGAAATCTTCTTTCTAGTTTTTATCTGAGGATATTTCCTTTATCACCACAGGCCTCAATGTGCTCTCATATATCCCTTTGCAGATTCCACATAAACAATGTAAGCAAACCGAACCAAGAAAAGAAAGCTGTAACTCCGTGAGATGAATTCACACATCAGAAAGAACTTTCTCATAAAACTTCTTACTAGTTTTTATCTGAGAATATTTCCTTTTTCACCACAGGCCTCAATGTGCCACCGAATATCACATTGCAGGTTCTATGAAAACAGTGTTAGCAAACTGCTCAATGAGAAGAATGGTGTAATTCTGTGAGATGAATTCAAACATCAGAAATCAATTTCTCTGAAACTTTCTTTCTACTTTTTATTTGAGGATATTTCCTTTGTCACATAGGCTTCAAAGTGATAAAACAGTACACCTTCTCAGATGCCACTAGAAGTGCTAGCCAACGACTCCATGAAAGAGTGGTGTAACTCTGTAAGAAGAATTCACACTTCACAAAGCAGTTTCTCAGAAAGCTTCTTTCTTGTTTTTAGCTGAGTGTATTTCCTTTATAACACAGGCCTCAATGTGCTCCTTTATGTCTCATTGCAGATTCCACAATAATATTGTTAGTAAACTTTTCAATGAAAACTGCATTGCAGCCCTGTGAGAAGAATTCATACATTGCAAAGCAGTTTCTCAGAACGCTTCTCTCCAGTTTTTATCTGAGGATATTTTATTTTTCATCCTGGGATTCAATGCTGTCCAAATATCACTTCTAAGACTCCACAAAAGCAGTACTTGCAAACTCCTCCCTGTAAAAGTGTTGTAACTCTGTGAGATGAATTCACACATAACAAAGCAGTTTCTCAGAAAACTTCTATCTAGTTTTTATCTGAGGATATTTCCTTTGTCACCATAGGCTTCAAAGTGATCCAAAGTATCCCTTCTCAGATTCCACAAAAAGAGTCCTAGCAAACAACTACATGAAAGAGTGTTGTTACACTGTGAGATGAATTCACACGTCACAAAGCAGTTTCTCATAAAGCTTCTTTCTAGTTTTCATATGAGGATATTTAGTTTTTCACCTTAGGACTCAACGAGCTCCAAAATATCCCATTGCAGATTCCAAGAAAACAGTGTTAGCAGTATCTGAGGATGTTTCCTTTGTCACCATACGCTTCAAAGCGATCCAAATATCCCTTCTGAGTTGATGCAGAAACAGTGATAACAAACTTCTCCATGAAAAGAAAGGTATAACTCTGTGACATGAATTCACACATCACAAAACAGTTTCTCATAAGACTTCTCTCCATTTTTTTCCTGAGGATATTTCTTTTCACCATAGGACTCAATACCCTCAGAATATCATATTGCAGATTCCACGAAATTAGAGTTAGCAAACTGCTCCAGGAAATATTGATGAAACTATGTGAGATGAATTCACACATCACAAAGCAGTTTCTCTGAAGGCTTGTCTCCAGTAATTTTCTGAGGCTATTTCCTTTTTCACCATAGCAGTCAATGTGCTCACAATATCCCATTGCAGATTCCATGAAAACAGTGTTAGTAAACTGCCCCATGAATAGAAAGGTGTAACTCTGTGAGAAGAATTCACACATCACAAAGCAGTTTCTGAGAAACATTCTTCCTAGTATTTATCTGAGGATATTTCCTTTTTCACCCCAGGCCTCAATGTACTGCTGAATATCACATTGCAGATTCTGCAAAAATGGTGTTAACAAACTGCTCAACGAGAAGAATGGTGTAATTCTGTGAGATGAATTCACACATCACAAATCAGTTTCTCTGTAAGCTTCTTTCTATTTTCTATTTGAGGTTATTTACTTTGTCACCATAGGCTTCAAAGCGAACAAAAATACTCCTTCTCAGATTACACAAGAAGTACTAGCAAACAGATCCATGAAAGAGTGGTTTAACTCTGTGGGAGGAACTCACACATAACAAAGTAGTTTCTCAGAAAGCTTCTTTCTTGTTTTTATCTGAGATTATTTCCGTTTTAAACACAGACCTCAATGTGCTCCTCTGTATTTCATTGTAGATTCCACGAAAATATTGTTAGGAAACTTCTCAATGAAAGCAGTGGTGTAGCCCTGTGAGATGAAGTCAAATATCTCAAAGCACTTTCTCAGAAGGCTTCTCTCCAGTTTTTATCTGACGATATTTCATTTTTCACCATGGGATTCAATGCTATGCAATATATCACTTCTGAGCTTCCACAAAAACAGTGCTAGCAAACTCCTCCATGAAAGGGTGGTGTAACTCTGTGAGATGAATTCACACATCGCAAAGCAGTTTCTCAGAAAATTTCTTTCTAGTTTTTTTCTGAGGATATTTCCTTTGTCAACATAGGTTTCAAAGCTATCAAAAATACTCATTCTCAGATTCCACAAAAACAGTGCTTGCAAACTGCTCTATGAAAGAATAGTGTAATTCTGTGAGATGAATTCACACATCACAAAGTAGTTTCTCAGGTAGCTTCTCTCCATTCTTTTTCTGAGGATATTTCATTTTCCATGTAGGACTCAAGACCCTCAGAATATGCGGTGGCATAGTCCACAAAAACAGTGTTAACAAACTGTTCATTGTAAAGAAAGGTGTATCTGAGTGAGATGAATTCACTCATCACAAAGCAGTTTCTAATACAGCTTCTTACTACTTTTTATCTGAGGATATTTCCTTTGTTGTCATAGGCTTCAAAGCGATTCAATATATCTCTTCTCAGAATCTACAAAAACAGTGTCACAAGGGAATTTCTCAGAAAGCTTCTTTCTGGTTTTTCTCTGAGGTTATTTCCTTTGTCAACATAAGTTTCAAAGCTATCAAAAATACCCCTTCTCAGATTCCACTAAACAGTGCTAGCAAACTGCTACATGAAAGAGTAGTGTAAATCTGTGAGATGAATTCACACATCACAAAGCAGTTTCTCAGGAGGCTTCTCTCTACTCTTTATCTGAGGATATTTCATTTTTCAACGTAGGACTCAAGGACCTCAGAATATCTCATGGAAGATTCAACGAATACAGTGTTAGCAAACTGCTCAATGTAAAGAATGGTGTATCTGTGTGAGTTGAATTCACTCACCACAAAGCAGTTTCTAATACAGCTTCTTTCCAGTTTTTTATCTGAGAATATTTCCTTTGTTACCATAGGCTTCAAAGTGATCTAATATATCCCTTCTCAGATTCCACAAAAACAGTGCTAGCAAACTGCTCCATGAAAGAGTATTGTAATTCTGTGTGATGAATTCACACATCACATAGCAGATTCTCAGAAAGCTTCTTTCTAGTTTTTATCTGAGGATACTTCCTTTGTCACAATAGGCTTCAAAGCAATCCAAAATATGCCTTCTCAGATGACGCAGAAACAGTACTATTAAACTGATCCATGTAAAGAAAGGTGTAACTCTGTGACATGAATTCACATATCACAAAGCAGTTTCTCTGTAGACTTTTCTCCGTTTTTTTTTTCTGAGGATATTTCTTTTTTCACCATATGATTCAATACCCTCGGAATATCGTATTTCAGATTCCACGAAACCAGAGGTAGCAAACCACTCCAGGAAAGATTGGTGTAACTGTGTGGGATAAATTCAAACATCACAAAGCAGTTACCCTGAAGGCTTGTGTCAAGTATTATTTGGAGGATATTTCCTTTTTCACCACAGTAGTCAATGTGCTCGCAATATCCCATTGTAGATCCCAGGAAAACAGTGTTAGTAAACTGCTTCATGAAAAGAAAGTTGTAACTCTGTGAGATGAATTCACACATCACAAAGCAGTTTCTCAGAAACCTTCTTTCTAGTTTTTATCAGAGAATATTTCCTTTTTCACCACTGGCCTCAATGCGCTGCTGAATATCACATTGCAGATTCTGTGAAAACAGCATTAGCAAACTGCTCAATGAGAAGAAGAGTGTAACACTGTGAGATGAATTCACACATAACAAATCAGTTTCTCTGAAAGCTTATTTCTAGTTTTTATCTGAGGATCTTTCCTTTGTCACATAGGCTTCAAAGCGATATAAAATAAAACTTCTCAGATTCCACAAGAAGTGCTAGCAAATGGCTCCATGAAAGAGTGGTGTAACTCTGTGAAGAATTCACACATCACAAAGCAGTTTCTCAGAAAGTTTCTTTCTTGTTTTTATCTGAGGATATTTTCTTTTTAAACGCAGGCCTCAATGTGCTCCCATATATCTCATTGCAGATTCCGTGAAAATATTGTTTGGAAACTTTTCAATGAAAACAATGGTGTAGCTCTGGGAGATGAATTCACTCATCACAAACCATTTCTCAGAAAGCCTGTTTCTGGATTTTATCTGAGGATATTTCCTTTGTCACCATAGGATTCAAAGCTATCAAAAATACCCCTTCTCAGGTTCCACAAAAACAGTGCTAGCAAACTGCTCTATGAAAGAGTAGTGTAACTCTGTGAGATGAATTCACAGATCACAAAGCAGTTTCTCAGGAGGCTTCTCTCCACTCTTTGTCTGAGAATATTTCATTTTTCAATATAGGACTCAAGGCCCTCAGAATATCAAATAGCAGATTCCATGAAAACAGTGTCAGCAAACTGCACAAAGTAAAGAAAAGTGTATCTCTGTGAGATGAAATCACTCATCGAAAAGAAGTTTCCCATACAGCTTCTATCTAGTTTTTATACGAGGATATTTCCTTTTTTTCATAGTCTTCAAAGCAATCCAATATATCCCTTCTCAGATTCCACAAAAACAGTGCTAACAAACAGTTCCATGAAAGTGAAGTGTAACTCTGTGTGATGAATTCACACATCACAAAAAATTTCTCAGAAATCTTCTTTCTAGCTTTTATCTGAGGATATTTCCTTTTCCACCACAGGCCTCAATGTGCTGCTGAAGATCAAATTGCAGATTCTGCAATAACAGTGTTAGCAAACTGCTCAATGAGAAGAATGGTGTAACTCTGTGAGATGAATTCACACATAACAAATCAGTTTCTCTGAAAGCTTCTTTCTAGTTTTTATTTGAGGATATTTCCTTTGTCACCATATGCTTCAAAGTGATCAAAAATACACCTTAACAGATTACACAAGAACTCTTAGCAAACGCCTCCATGAAAGAGTGGTGTAACTCTGTGAGAAGAATTCACATATCACAAAGAAGTTTCTTGGAAAGCTTCTTTCTTGTTTCTATCTGAGGATATTACTTTTTTAAACACAGGCCTCAATGCGCTCCTGTATATCTCATTGCAGATTCCACGAAAATATTGTTAGGAAACTTCTCATTGAAAACAGTGGTGTATCTCTGTGAGATGAATTCACACATCATAAAACAGTTTATCAGAAGCCTTCTCTCGAGTTTTTATCTGAGGATATTTCACTTTTCAAAATGGGATTCAATGCTATCCAAAATATCACGTCTGAGGTTTTAGGAAAACAGTGTTAGCAAACTCCTCCATGAAAGAGTGGTGGAACTCTGTGAGATGAATGTACACATCACAAAGCAGTTTCTCAGAAAGCTTATTTCTAATTTTTATCTGAGGATATTTCCTTTGTCACCACATGATTCAAAACATTCCAAAATATCCCTTCTCAGATTCCACAAAAACAGTGCTAGCAAAAGGCTCCATGAAAGAGTTGTGTAACACAGTGAGATGAATTCACACATCACAAAGCAGTTTCTCCGAAAGCTCCTTTCTGGTTTTTATCTGAGGATACTTCCTTTGTCACCATAGGCTTCAAAGCAATCAAAAATACCCCTTCTCAGATTCCACAAAAACAGTGCTAGTAAACTGCTCCATGAAAGTGTAGCGTAACTCTGTGAGATGAATTCACACATCACAAAGCAGTTTCTCAGGAGTCTTCTCTCCACTCTTTGTCTGAGGATATTTCATTTTTCAACGTAGGACTCAAGGCCTTCAGAATATCCCATGGGAGAGTCCATGAAAATAGTGTTAGCAAACTGCTCAATGTAAAGAAAAGGGTATCTCTATGAGATGAACTCATTCATCACAAAGCAGTTTCTCATACAGCTTCTTTCTAGTTTTTATCTGAGGATATTTCCTTTGTCACCATAGGCTTCAAAGTGATCCAATATATCCCTTCTCAGATTCCACAAAAACACTGCTATCCAACAGCATTTTGACAGAGTGGTGTAACTCTGTGAGATGAATTCATGCATCACAAAGCAGTTTTTCAGAAAGCTTCTTTCTAGTTTTTATCTGAGGATATTTCCTTTGTCACCATAGACTTCAAAGTGATTCAAAATATCAGTTCTCACACTCCACAAAAACAGTGCTATCCAACAGCTCCATGAAAGGTTTGTATAACTCTGTGAGACAAATTCAAAAATCACAAAGCAGTTTCTCAGAAACCTTCTTTCTACTTTTTATCTGAATATATTTCCTTTTTCAGCACCAGCCTCAATGCACTGCCAAAGATCACATTTCAGATTTGGGAAATCAGTGTTAGTAAACTGCTCAATGAGAAAAATGTTGTAACTCAGTGAGATGAATTCACACATCACAAATCGGTTTCTCTGAAAGATTCTTTCTAGTTTTTATTTGAGGATATTTCCTTTGTCACCATAGGGTTCAAAACAATCTAAAATAGACCTTCCCAGATTCCACAAGAAATGCTAGCAAGTGGCTACTTGAAAGAGTGGTGTATCTCTGTGAGAAGAATTCACACATCACAAAGCGCTTTCTCAGAAAACTTCTTTCTGATTTTTATCTGAGGATATTTCCTTTGTCACTATAGGCTCCAAAACGATCAAAAATGCCCCTTCTAAGATTCCACAAAAGCAGTGCTAGCAAACTGCTACATGAAACAGTAGTGTAACTCTGTGAGATGAATTCATACATCACAAAGCAGTTTCTCAGAAGACATCTCTCCACTCTTCGCTTGAGGATATTTCATTTTTCAACATAGGACTCAAGGACCTCGGAATATCCCATGGCCGATTCCACAAAAACAGTGTTAGCAAACTGCTTAATGTAAAGAAAGGCGTATCTCTGTGATATGAATTCACTCATCACAAAGCAGTTTCTCATACAGCTTCTATTAGTTTTTATCTGAGGATATTTCCTTGGTGTCCATAGGCTTCAAAGAAATCCAATATATCCCTTCTCAGATTCCACAAAAACAGTTGTAGCAAACTACTCCATGAAGGTGCAGTGTAACTCTGTGTGATGTATTCACACATCACAAAGCAGATTCTCAGAAAGCTTCTTTCTATTTTTTAATCTGAGGATATTTCCTGTTTCACCCTATGCTTCAAAGCAATCCAAAATATCCCTTCTCAGATGATGAAGAAACAGTGCTAGCAAACTGCTCCATGAAAAGAAAGGTGTAACTCTGTGACATGAATTCACACACCACAAAGCAGTTTCTCAGAAGACTTCTCTCCAGTTTTTTCCTGAGGATATTTCCTTTTTCACCATAGGACTCAATACTTTCAGAATATCTTATTGCAAATTCCATGAAACCAGAGTTAGCAAACTGTTCCAGGAAAGATTGGTGTAACTGTTTGAGATGAATTCACACATCACAAAGCAGTTTCTCTGAAGGCTTGTCTCCAGTATTTTTCTGAGGATGTTTCCTTTTTCACCATAGCAGTCAACACGCTTATAATGTCCCATTGCCAATTCCATGAAAACAGTGTTAACAAACTGCTCTATGAAAATAAAGGTGTAACTCTGTGAGATGAATTCGAACATCACAAGGAAGTTTCTCAGAAACATTATTTCTAATTTTTATCTGAGGATATTTCCTTTTTCACTCTAGGCATCAATGCACTGCTGAATATCACATTGCAGATTCTGGGAAAACAGTGTTAGCAAACTATTCAATAAGAAGAATGCTGTAACTCTGTAGATGAATTCACACATTCACAAATCAGTTTCTCTGAAAGCGTCTTTCTAGTTTTTATTTAAGGATATTTCCTTTGTCACCATATTCTTCAAGGAGATAAAAAGTACACTTTCTCAGATTCCACAAGAAGTGCCAGCAAACGGCTCCATGAAAGACTGGTGTAACTCTGTGAGAAGAATTCACACATCACAAAGCAGTTTCTCAGAAAGCTTCTTTCAAGTTTTTTCTGAAGATATTTCCTTGTCACCATAGGCTTCAAAGCGATCCAAAATATCACTTCTCAGATTCCCCAAAAACAGTGTTATCCAACGGCTCCATGAAGCAGTGATGTAATTCTGTGAGTTGAATTCACAAAACACAAATCAGATTCTCAGAAAACTTCTTTCTATTTTTTATCTGAGGGTATTTCCTTTGTCACCATAGGCTGCAAAGCAATCCAATATATCCCTTCTCAGATTCCACAAAACAGTGCTAGCAAACTGCTCCATGAAAGAGTAGTGTAACTCTGTGTGATGAATTCACACATAACAAAGCCGATTCTCAGAAACCTTCTTTCCAGTTTTTATCTGAGGATATTTCCTTTGTCACCATCGGCTTCAAAGTGATCCAAAATATCCCTTCTCAGAGGACCCAAAAACAGTGCCAGCAAACTGCTCCATGAAAAGAAAAGTGTATCTCTGTGACATGAATTCACACATCACAAAGCAGTTTCACAGAAGAATTCTCTCCAGGTTTTTCCTGAGGATATTTCCTTTTTCACCATAGGACTCAATACTCTCAGAATATCATATTGCAGATTCCACGCAACCAGAGTTAACAAACTGTTCCCGGAAAGATTGCTGTAACTGCTTGAGATGAATTCACACATCACAAAGCAGTTTATCCGAAGGCTTGTCTCCAGTATTTTTCTAAGGACATTTCCTTTTTCACCATAGCAGTCAATGCGCTCTCAATATCCCATTGCAGATTTCACAAAAACACTGTTACCAAACTGCTCTATGAATACAAAGGTGTAACTGTGTGAGATGAATTCAAACATCACAAAGAAGTTTGCCAGAAACATTCTTTCTAGTTTTTATCTGAGGATATTTCCTTTTTCACTTTAGGCCTCAATGCACTGCTGAATATCACATTGCAGATTCTGGGAAAATAGTGTTAGCAAACTATTCAATGAGAAGAATGCTATAACTCTGTGAGATGAATTCACATATCACAAGTCAGTTTCTCTGAAAGCTTCTTTCCAGTTTTTATGTAAGGATATTTCCTTTGTTACCATATTCTTCAAGGTGATCAAAAATACACCTTCTCAGATTCCACAAAAAGAGCCAGCAAACGGCTCCATGAAAGAGTGGTGTAACTCTGTGAGATGAATTCACACATCACAACGCAGTTTCTCAGAAAGCTTCTTTCTAGTTTTTATCTGACGATATTTCCTTTGTCACCATAGGCTTCAAAGTGATCAAAAATATCACTTCCAAAATTCCACAAAAACAGCACTGGCAAACGGCTCCATGAAATAATTGTGTAAGACTGTGAGATGAATTCACACATCACCAAACAGTTTCTCAGAAGGCTTCCCTGCACTCTTTGTCTGAGGATATTTCATTTTTCAACGTAGGACTCAAGGACCTCAGAATATCACCTGGCAGATTCTATGAAAACAGTGTTAGTAAACTGCTCAATGTAAGGAAAGGTGTATCTCTTTGAGTTGAATTCACTCACCACAAAGCAGTTTCTCATACAGCATCTTTACAGTGTTCATCTGAGGATATTTCCTTTGTTACCACAGGCTTCATAGTGATCCAATATATCCCTTCTCAGATTCCACAAAAACAGTGCTAGCAAACTGCTCCATGAAAGAGTAGTGTAATTCTGTGTGATGAATTCACACATCACAAAGCAGATTCTCAGAAAACCTCTTTCTAATTTTTACCTGAGGATATTTCCTTTATCACCATAGGTTTCAAAGTGATTCAAAATATCCCTTCTCAGATGATGCAAAAACAGTACTAGCAAACTGCTTTATGAAAATAAAAGTGTAACTCTGTGACATGAATTCACACATCACAAAGCAGCTTCTCAGAAGCTTCTCCAGTTATTTCCTGAGAATATTTACTTTATCATCATAGGACTTAATACCCTCAGAATATCAATTTGCAGATTCCATGAAACCAGAGTTAGCAAACAGCTCCAGGAAAGATTGGTATAACTGTGTGAGATGAATTCACACATCACAAAGCAGTTTCCCGAAGGCTTGTCTTCAGTATTTTTCTGAGGATATTCATTTTTCACCATAGCCGTCAATACGATCGCAATATCCTACTGCAGATTCCACGAAAACAGTGTTAGTAAACTGCTCCATGAAAAGAAAAGTGTAACTCTGTGAGATGAATTCACACATCACAACGTAGTTTCTCAGAAACCTTATTTATAGTTTTTATCTTAGGATATTTCCTTAGTCACCGTAGGCTTCAATGTGATCCAAAATATCCCTTCTCAGATTCCCCAAAAACAGTGCTACCAAACTGTTCCATGAAAAGAATCATGTAACTCTGTGAGATGAATTCACATATCACAAAACAGTTCCTCAGAAAGCTTCTTTCCAGTTTTTTTCCGAGGATGTTTCCTTTGTCACCAAAAGCTTCAATGCATTCTGAAGTATCCCTTGCAGATATCACGAAAACAGTGTTCACAAACTGCTCAATGAAAATAATGGTGTAACTCTGTGAGATGAATACACAAATCACAAAGCAGTTTCTCAGAAAGCTTCTTTCTAGTTTTTATCTGAGGATATTTCCTTTGTCACCATAGGCTTCAAACGATCTAAAATATTAGTTCTCAGATTATACAAAAAAAGTGCTAGCAAATGGCTCCATGAATGAGTTGTGAGTTGTGTGTAACAATGTGAGATGTATTCACATATCACAAAGCAGTTCCTCAGAAACCTTGACACTGAGAAAGGAAGTCTATGGTGTAAAAGGAAATATCCTCTGACAAAAGCTACAAAGAAGCTTTCTGAGAAGCTGTTTTGTGATGCGTGAATTCATCTCACAGAGTTACACCACAATTTTCATTGAGAATTTTGCTAACATTTTTTTGTGTAATCTGCAATGTGATATTTGAGAGTGCATTGAGGCCTATGGTGAAAAAGGAAATATCCTCAGGTAAAAAGTAGAAAGAAGCTTCCTGAGAAACTGCTTTGTAATGTGTGTATTCATCTTACAGAATTACACGACTCTTATCATGGAGCTGTTTAGTAGCATTATTTTTGGGGAATCTGAGAAGGGATATTTTGAATCGCATTGAAGCCTATGGTGACAAATGAAATATCCACAGATACAAACTAGAAAGAAGTTTTCTGAGAAACTTCTTTGTGATCTCTGAATTCGTCTCACTCAGTTACACATTTCCTTTCATGGAGAACTTCGCTAACACTATTATCGTGGAATCTACCAAGGGATATATGGTAGAGTGCTGAGGACTATGGTGAAAAAGGAATTATTCTCAGATAGAAACTAGAAACAGGCTTTCTGAGAAACTTCTTTGTCACTTGTGATTTGATCTCAAAGAGTTACACCTTTCTCTTCATGCAGAAGTTTGCTAACACTGTTTTCATGGAATCTGCAAATGGATATTTAGGAGGGCATTGAAGCTTATTCTGAAAAATGAAATATCCTCTGACAAAGACTACAAAGAAGATTTTGGAGAAACCAATTTGTGATGTGTGAATTCATCTCACAGAGTTACCCCTTTATTTTCATTGAGCATTTTGCTAACACTGTTTTCGTGGAAACTGCAATATGATATTTTGGAGCGGTTTGAAGTCTATGGTGACAAAGGAAATACTCTCAGACAAAAACTAAAAAGCAGTTTTCTGAGAAACTGCTTTGTCATGTTTGAATTCATCCCACAGAGTTACACCTTTCTCTTCATTGGGCAGTTTGCTAACACTGTTTTTGTGGAATCTGCAATGGGATGTTCTATAGCACATTAAGGCCTATGATGAAAAAGGAAATAACCTCAAATAAAAACTAGAAAGAAGATTTCTCAGAAACCACTTTGTGATGTGTGAATTCAAGTCACAGATTTACAAATGCTTTTCATAGAGCAGTTCTCTGGCACTATATTTGGGAAATCTGAGAAGGGATATTTTGGATCACATTGAAGCCTATGGTGACAAAGGAAATATCATCAGATGAAAACTACAAAGCATCTTTCTGAGAAATTTTCTGTAATGTATGAAATCATCTCACAGAGTTATATCTTTCTTTTCATTGAGCAGTTTGCTAACAGTGTTTTCACGGAATCTGCAAAGGAATATTTGGGAATGCATTGAGGCCTATGATGAAAAAGGAAATATAATCACATAAAAACCAGAAAGAAGCTTTCTGAGAAACCGCTTTGTGATGTGTGAATTCATCTCATGGGCTAACACAGTAGTATTCATTGAGCATTTTGCTAAAACTGTTTTCATGGAATCTGCAATAGGATATTTGGGAGTGCATGTATGTCTAGGGTGACAAAGAAAATATCCTCAGATGAAAAACAAAACGAAGCTTTCTGAGAAACTGCTCTGTGGTGTGTGAATTCATCTCACAGAGTTACACCTCTCTTTTAATTGAGCAGATTGCTAACACTGTTTTCATTGAATTTGCCATGGGATATTCGTGAGCGCACTGAGGAAGATGCTGAAAATGGAAATATCCTGATAAAAACTACAAAGAAACATTCTGGAAACTTCCTTGTGATCTTTGAATTAATCTCACTGAATTACACTTTTCTTTTCATGGAGCAGTTTGCTCCATGAAAAGCAGTTTGTTTTCTTGGAATCTGCAAAGGGATATTTGGGAGCGCATTGAGGCCTAGGCTGAAAAATGAAATATCCTCAGATAAAAACCAGAAAGAAGCCTTCTCAGATACTGCTTTGGTGTGAGTGAATTCATTTCGCAGAGTTACAGTGTTGTTTCATTGAGCACTTTACTAACACTGTTTTCTTGGGATTTGCATGGGACAATCTTGAGCGTGTTGAAGCCTATGGTGACAAAGTAAATATCCTCAGATAAAAACTAGAAAGAAGCTTTCTGAGAGAATTCCTTCTGATGTGTGACTTCGTCTCACAGAGTTACACATTTTTTTTTCAATGAGCAGTTTGCAAACACTGTTTTTGTGGAATCTAGAAAGGTTTAATTGGGAGGGCATTGAAGCCTATGGTGAAAAAGGAAATATCCTCAGAAAAAAACTAGAAAGTGGCTTTCTGACAAACTTTTTGTGAGGTGTGAATTCATCTCACAGAGTTACACCTTTATTTTCATGTAGCAGTTTGCTAACACTGTTTTCGGCAATCTTCAAAAGGATATTTGGGAGTGCATTGAGGCCTATTGTTAAAAAGGAAATATTCTCAGATAAAAAGTACAAAGAAGCTTTCTGAGAAATCTCTTTGTGATGTGTGAAATCATGTCACAGTGTTACACCTTTCTTTTCATGAAGCAGTTTCCTAACACTCTTGTCATTTAATCTGCAATAGGATACTTGGGATAATACTGAAGCCTATGGTGACAAAGGAAATATCCTCAGAAAAATAACAAAAAGAAGCCTCCTGAGAAACTTCTTTGTGATGTATGAGTTCATCTCACAGTGCTACACCTCTCTTTTCATTGAGAATTTTGCTAACACTTTTTTCGTGTAATCTGCAATGTGATATTAGAGAGTGCTTTGAGGTCTATGTTGAAAAAGGACATATCCTTAGACAAAAACTAGAAAAAAGCTCTCTGAGAAACTGCTTTGTGATGTCTGAATTCATCTCACAGAGTTACACCTTTCTTTTCACTGAGAAGTCTCCTAACTATTTTTTTCTGGAATCTGCAATGGGATATTCAGGAGTGCATTGAGGCCTATGGTGAAAGAGGAAGCAACCTCAGATAAAAACTAGAAAGAAGCTTTCTGAGGAACTGCTTTGTGATGTGTTGGTTTGTCTCACAGAGTTACATTATCCTTTTCATGGAGCACTTTGGTAGCACTTTTTTTGGGGAATCAGGGAAGGGATATTTTAGATCGCATTGAAGCGTATTATGACAATGGAAATATCCTCAGTTAAAAACGAGAAAGAGGCTTTCTGAGAAACTTCCTTGTGATGTGTGAATTCATCTCACTGAGTTATACATTTCTTTTCCTGAAACAGTTTGCTAACACTGTTTCTGTGGAATCAGCAATGTAAAATTTTAGAGCACATTGAATGAGATATCCTCAGATAAAAGCTAGAAAGAAGCTTTCTGAGAAACTGCTTTGTGATGTTTGAATTCATATCACAGAGTTACACCTTTCTTTTCATGGAACAGTTTACTAACAGTTTTTTATTGGAATCTGCAATGGGATATTTCGGAGTGCATTGAAGTCAATGATGACAAAGGAAATATCCTCAGGTAAAAACGAGAAAGAAGCTTTCTGAGCAACTGGTGTGTGATGTGTGAATTCATGTCACAGAGTTACATTATTCTTTTCATGAAGCACTATTTTTAGGGAATCTGAGAAAGGATATTTTCTATCGAGTTGAAGCCTGTGTTAACAAAGGATATATCCAGAGAAAAAAACTAGAAAGAAACATTCTGAGAAACTTCCTTGTCTTTGAATTCATCTCACGGAATTACATATTTCTTTTCAAGGAGCAGTTTGCTAAAACTGTTTTCTTGGACTCTGCAAAGGGATATTTTGGAGCGCATTGCAGCCTATGGTGAAAAAGGAAATATCCCCAGATAAAAACTAGAAGGAAGCTTTTTGAGAAACCGTTTTGTGATATGTGAATTCAACTCACAGAACTACACGATGGAGCAGTTAGGTAGCACTGTTTTTGGGGAATCTGAGAAGTGATATTGTGGATCACACTGAAGCCCATGCTGACAAAGGGAATATCCTCAGATTAAAATTAGAAACAAGCTTACTGAGAAACTGCTTTGTGATGTGTGAATTCATCTCACAGAGTTACACCGTTGTTTCATTTGAGCATTTTGCTAGCACTCTTTTCGTGGAATCTGCAATAGGATATTTGGGAACATATTGAAGCCTATGCTGACAAAGGAAATATCCTCAGATAAAAACCGAAAAGATGATTTCTGAGAAACTGCTCTGTTATTTGTGAATTCATGTCACAGTGTTACACGATTTTTTCATGGAGCTGTTTGGTAGCACTATTTTTGGGAAAACTGAGAAGGGATATTTTGGATCGTTTCAAAGCCTTTGCTGACAAAGAATATATCTAGAGAGAAAAACTAGAAAAAAGCTTTCTGAGAGACATCCTTGTTATCCTTGAATTCACTTGACCGAATCACACATTTCTTTTCATGGAGCAGTTTGCTAACACTGTTTTCTTGGAATCTGCAATGGGATATTTGGGAGCCCTTTGAAGTCAGTTGTGACAAAGAAAATACCCTCAGACAAATACTGGAAAGAAGGTCTCTGAGAAACTGTCTTGTGATGTGTGACTTCATCAAACAGAATTATAACTTTCTTTTCATTGAGCAGATTGCTAACACTGTTTTTGAAAAATCTGAAATGGGATATTCACGAGGGCCTTGATGCCTACTTTGAAAAAGGAACTATCCTCAGACAAAAGCTATAAGAAGCTTTCTGAGAAACTGCTTTGTTTTGTGTGAATTCATCTCATAGAGTTACACCTAAAGTTACACTTTTTTCATGGAATCTGCAATGGGACATGCGAGAATGCATTGAGGCCTTTGGTGAAAAAGAAGTTATTCTCAGATAAAAACTAGACAGAACCTTTGTGAGAAACTGCTTTGTGATGTTTGCATTCAACTCACAGAGCAACATGATTCTTTTCATGGAGCAGTTTGGTAACACTGTTTTTGTGGAAATCGAGAAGGGATATTTTGGATTGCTTTGAAGCCTGTGGTGACAAAGGAAATATCCTCAGATAAAAACTGGAAAGAAGATTCCTGAGAAATTCCTTAGTGCTGTGTGAATTCATTTCACAGAGTTACACTTTTATTTTCATGGAGCAGTTTGCTAACACTGTTTTCGTGGAATCTGCAATGACATATTTGGGAGAGTTTTGAGGCCTATGGTGAAAAAGGAAATACCCTCAGTAAAAACCAGAAAGAGGCTTTTTAGGGAAACTTCTTTGTGATGTACTATTTCATCTCACAGAGCTACACCGTTGTTTTCATGAAGCAGTTTGGTAACATTGTTTTCATGGAATCTGCAGATGGATATTTGGGAGTGCATTGAGGTCTATGGTGAAAAAGGAAATATACTCTGATAAATACCACATAAAAAGGTTTCTGAGAAACTGCTTTGTGATGTGTGAATTCATCTCACGGAGATACACGATTCTAATCATTGAGCAGTTTCCTGACACTGTTTGCTGGAATCTGAAAAGGGATATTTGGGAGCACATTGAGGCCTATGGTGAAAAAGGAAATATCCTCAGATAAAAACTAGAAAGAAGCTTTCTGAGAAACTGCTTTGTGATGTGTGAATTCACCTCACAGAGTTACAAGACCCTTCTCATGGAACAGTTTGGTAGCACTGTTTTTGGGGAATTTCCGAAGGGATATTTTGAATCACATAGAAGGCTACACTGACAAAGGAAATAACCTCAGAAAAAAATTAGAAAGAAGCTTTCAGAGAAACTGCTTTGTGATGTGTGAATTCATCTCACAGAGTTACACATTTCTATTCATGAAGAAGTTTGCTAACACTGTTTTTGTGGAATCTGCAAGGGATATTTGGGAGCACAATGAGGCCTGTGGTGGAAAAGGAAATATCCTCAGAAAAAAACCAGAAGGGTAATTTCTGAGAAACTGCTTTGTAATGCATGAATTCATCTTGCAGTGCTACACCATTGTTTTCATTGAGAAGTTTGGCAACAATATTTTCGTGGAATCTGCAGTAGGGTATTTGGGAGCCCTTTGAAGCCTATGGTGACAAAGGACATATCCTCAGATAAAAAATAAGAAGAAGGTTTCTGAAAAACTGCTTTGTGATGTGTGAATTTGTCTCACAAAGTTACACCACTGTTCTCATTGAGCAATTTGTTAACACTGTTTTCGTGGAATCTGCAATGGGATATTCACGAGTGCATTGAGGCCTATGGTGAAAAAGGAAATATCCTCAGACAAAAACTAGAAAGAAGCTTTCTGAGAAACTGCTTTGATATGTGTGAATTCATCTGACAGAGTTACAGCTTTCTTTACATGGAGCAGTTTGCTAACTCTGTTTTCATGGAAAGCAAACGGGATATTCGGGAGCACATTGAGGTCTATGGTGAAAAGGAAATATCCTCAGAAAAAAAATCCAAAAGGAAGCTTTCTGAGAAACTTCTTTGTGATGTATGAATTAATCTCACAGATTTACACCGTTATTTTCATTGAGAATTTTGCTAACACTTTTTTTGTGTAATGTGCAATGGGATATTCGGAAGCACTTTCAGGCCTGTGTTGAAAGAAGAAATATCCTCAGATAAATGCTATAAAGAATATTTCTGAGAAATTTCTTTGTGATGCGTGAATTCATCTCACAGAGCTACATGATCCTTTTCATGGAGAAGTTTAGTAGCACTGATTTTGGGGAATCTGAGAAAGGATATTTTGGATTGCATTGAAGCCTATGGTGACAAAGGGATTATCTTCAGATAAAAACTAGAAAGAAATTTTCAGAGAAACTGCTTTGTGTTGTGTGAAACCATCTCACAGAGTTACACATTTCTTTTCTTTGAGCAGTTTGACAACACTGTTTTCCTGGAATCTGCAGTCTGATATTTGCGAGGGCCTTGAGGATTGAGGTGTAAAAGGAAATATCCTCAGACAAAAAGTAGAAAGAAGCTTTCTGAGAAACTGCTTTGTTATGTGTATATTCATCTGACAGAGTTACACCTTTCTTTGCATGGAGCAGTTTGCTAACAGTTTTCATGGAATCCGCAAATGGGGTATTCAGGATCGCATTGAGGCCTAAGGTGAAAAAGGAAATATCTTCAGAAAAAAACTAGACAGAAACTTTCTGAGAAACTGCTTTGTGATGTGTGAATTCATCTCACAGAGATACACTGTCCTTTCATGGAGCATTCTGTTACCACTCTTTTTGATGAGTCTGGGAAGGAATATTTCAGTTCGCTAGGAAGACTATATGGACAAAACAAATATCCTCAATTGAAAACGTGAAAGAAGCTTTCTGCAAAACTGTTCTGTGATGTGTGAATTCATTTCACAGAGTTAAACCACTCTTTGATGGAGGAGTTTGCTAGCGATGCTTTTGTGGAATCTCAGAAGTGATATCTTGAACATCGTTGAATCCCATGGCGAAAAATGAAATATCCTCAGATAAAAACTGCAGAGAGGCCTTCTCAGGAACTGCTTTGTTGTGGGTGAATTCAGCCCACAGAGTGACATCATTGTTTTCAGTGAGAAGCTTGCTAACAGTGTTTTTGCAGAATGTGCAATGAGACGCACGGGGACACTTGGAGACCACAAATAGCCTCAGCTGAAAAAAGAAAGAAGCCTTCTGAGAAACTGTTTGTGATGTGTGAATTCAACTCACTGAATTACACCTGTATTTCATGGAACCGTTTGCTAGCCCTGATTTTGTGGAATCTGAGAACGGATATTTTGAATTGCTTTGAAGACTCTACGGCCAAAGGAAATATCCTCGGATAAAAACCAGAATGAAGCTTTCCGAGAAACTGCCTTGTAATGTGTGAATTCATCTCACAGAGTTACACATATATTTCATGGAGCCGTTTGCTAGCCCTGTTTTAGTGGAATCTCAGAAGTGATATTTTGGATCGCTCTGAAGACTCCTCAGACAGAGGAAATATTCTCAGATAAAAACCAGAAAAAAGCTTTCTGAGAAACTGCTTTGTGATGCTTGAATTCATCTCACAGAGTTACACCTTTCTCTTCATGAAGCAGTTTGCTAACAGTTTTTTTTTGTGGGATCTGCAGAGTGATATTTGGGAGCGCATTGAGGCCTATGGTGAAACAGGCAATATCCTTAGATGAAACCTAGAAGGAAGCTTTCTGAGAAACCACTTAATGATGTGTGACTTCATTTTAGAGAGTTATACTTTCGCATCATGGAAAAGTATATTATCACTGTCTTTGGGGAATGTGAGAAGGGCTATATTGGATCACATGGAGGCCTACACTGAGAAAGGAAATATCTTCAATTAAAAACGTGAAAGTAGCTATCTGAGAAACTTCTTTGTGATGTGTTAATTCATCTCAGAGAGTTCCACCTTAGTCTTCATGGAGCAGTTTGCTAACACTGTTTTCGTGGACACTGCAGCGTGATATTTGGGAGCACCTTGAGGCCTGTGGTGACAAAGGAAATATCCTCAGATGAAAATTGGAAAGAAGCGTTCTGAGAAACTGCATTGCGATGTGTGAATGCAACTCACAGACTTACACTGTTCTTTTCATTGATCAGTTTGCCAACACTGTTTTCTTGAAATCTGCAATGGGATATTTCTTAGCACCATGAAGCTGACGGTGACAAAGGAAATATCCTCCAATAAAAACGAGAAAGAAGCTTTCTGAGAAACCGCTGTGTGATGTGTGAATTCATCTCGCAGAGTTACACATGTATTTCATGGAGCTGTTTGCTAACACTCTTTTTGTGGCATCTGAGAAGTGATATTTTGAATCCTTATGAAGACTCCTCAGATGAAGGAAATGTCCTCAGATGAAAACTGGAAAGAAGCTTTCTGAGAAACTTCTTTGTGATGTGTGAATTCACCTCACGGAGTTATCCCTTTCTCTTCATGAAGCAGTTTGCTAACACTGTTTTCGTGGAATCTGAAAAGTAATATTTGGGAGCGCATTGAGGGCTATGGTGAAAAAGGATATATCCTCAGATGAAAAGTTTAAAGAAGAGTTCTGAGAAACTGAATTGTGATATGTGAATGCAACTCACAGAGTTACAGTGTTCTTTTCATTGATCAATTTGCTAAAACTGATTTCTTGAAATCTGCAATGGGATATTTCTTAGTGCCATGAAGCTTACGGTGACAAAAGAAATGTCCTCTGATAAAAACTAGACAGAAGCTTTCTGAGAAACTGTTTTGTGATGAGTGAGTTCATCTCACAGAGTTATCCCTTTCTCTCCATAAAGCAGTTTCCTAACGCAGTTTTCATGGAATCTGTAAAGTGATATTTGGGAGCGCATTGAGGTCTGTGGTGAAGAAGGAAATATCCTCAAATGAAAACTGGAAAGCAGCGATCTGAGAAACTGCTCTGTGATGTGTGAATTCATCTCACAGAGTTACACATGTATTTTCTGGAGCCGTTTCCTAGCAGTCTTTTTGTGGCATCTGAGAAGTGATAATTTGGATCGCTTTGAAGACTCCTCGGACGAAGGAAATGTCCACACATAAAAACTAGAAAGAAGCTTTCTGAGAAACTTCTTTGTGATGTGTGGTTTCATCTCACAGAGTTACACCTTTCTCTTCATGGAGCAGTTTGCTAACACTGTTTTCGTGGAATCTGAAAAGTGATATTTGGGAGCACATTGAGGGCTATGGTGAAAAAGGATATATCCTCAGATGAAAACTTTAAAGAAGCATTCTGAGAAACCGCATTGTGATGTGTGAATGCAACTGACAGAGTTGCAGTGTTCTTTTCATTGATCAATTTGCTAACACTCTTTTCTTGAAATCTGCAATGGGATATTTCTTAGCGTCATGAAGCTTACCATGACAAAGGAAATATCCTCCTATTAAAACGAGAAAGAAGCTTTCTGAGAAACTGCTTTATGATGTGTGAATTCATCTCACATATTTACACGTTCCTCTCCATGAAGCAGTTTCCTAATACTGTTTTCGTGGAATCTGCAAAGTGATATTTGGGAGCACATTGAGGCCTGTGGTGACAAAGGAAATATCCTCAGATGAAAACTGGAAAGAAGTGTTCTGAGAAACTGCATTGTGATGTGTGAATGCAACTCACAGATTTACACTATTCTTTTCATTGATCAGTTTGCCAACACTGTTTTCTTGAAATCTGCAATGGGGTATTTCTTAGCGCCATGAAGCTGACAGTGACAAAGGAAATATCCTCCAATAAAAACGAGAAAGAAGCTTTCTGACAAACCACTGTGTGATGAGTGAATTCATCTCCCAGAGTTACACATGTATTTCATGGAGCTGTTTGCTAACACTCTTTTTGTGGCATCTGAGAAGTGATATTTTGAATCGCTATGAAGACTCCTCAGATGAAGAAAATATCCTCAGATGGAAACTGGAAAGAAGCTTTCTGAGAAAGTTCTTTGTGATGTGTGAATTCATCTCAGAGAGTTACACCTTAGTTTTCATGGAGCAGTTTGCTAACACTGTTTTCGTGGAAACTGCAACGTGATATTTGGGAGCGCATTGAGGCCTGTGGTGACAAAGGAAATATCCTCAGATTAAAACTGCAAAGAAGCGTTCTGAGAAACTGCATTGTGATGTGTGAGTGCAACTAACAGACTTACACTATTGTTTTCATTGATCAGTTTGCCAACACTGTTTTCTTGAAATCTTCAATGGGATATTTCTTAGCGCCATGAATCTGATGGTGACAAAGGAAATATCCTCCCATAAAAAATAGACAGAAGCTCTCTAAGAAACTGCTTTTTGATGTGTGAATTCATATCAGAGTTACACCTTTCGTTTCACTGAGCGGTTTTCTAACACTGATTTTGTAGAATCTACAATGGGATATTTTGGAGCGCATTAAAGCCAATGGTGAGAAAGAAATATCCTCAGATAAAAACTAGAAAGAAGCTTTCTGAGAAACTGCTTTGTGATGTGTGAATCCATCTCACAGTGTTACACTGTTCTTTTCAATGAGCAGTTTGAAAACAATGTTTTCATGGAATCTGCAATAGGTTATTTGGGAGCACATTGAAGCCTATGGTGACAAAGGAAATATACTCCAATAAAAACTAGAAAGAAGGTTTCTAAGAAACTGCTTTGGAATGTATGAATTGATCTCACAGAGTTAGTTACACCATTCTGTTCATTGAGCAGTTTGATAACACTGTTTTCTTGAAATCTGCAATAGCATATTTGGGAGCGTATTGAAGCCTATGGTGACAAAGGAAATATGATCAGATAAAAATCAAAAAGATGCTTTCTGAGAAACTGCTTTGGGATGTGTGAATTAATCTCACAGAGTGACACTGTTCTTCTCATTGAAGAGTTTGCTAACACCCTTTTCTTGGAATCTGCATTGGGATATTTCAGAACGCATTGAAGCTTATAGTAACAATGGAAATTTCCTCAGAAAAAAACTAGGAATACGATTTCTGAGAAACTGCTTTGTGATTTGTGAATTCATCTCACAAGGTTACACGATCCTTTTCATAGAGCAGTTTGGTAGCACTGATTTTGGGGAATCTGAGAAGGGATATTTTGGATCACATTGAAGCCTATGGTGACAAAGGAAATATCCTCAGATAAAAATCTGATCTGAAAGAAGCTTTCTGAGAAAGTTATTTGTGGTGTGTGTGTTCATCTCACAGAGTTACACCTTTCTTTTCATAGGGCAGTTTTCTAACACTGTTTTCATGGATTCTGCAAAGGGATATTTTGGAGCAGATTGAGACCTCTAGTGAAAAAGCAAATGTCCTCTGATAAAAACTAGAAAGTAGCTCTCTGATAAACTGCTTTGTGATGTGTGAATTCATCTCACAGTGTTACACCATTCTTTTCATTGAGTTGTTTGATAACACTCTTTTCGTGGACTCTGCAATAGGATATTTGAGATCGCATTGAATCCTACGGTACCAAGCAAATATCCTCAGAGAAAAACTACAAAGATACTTTCTGAGAAAGTTCTCTGTGATGTGTGAACTCATCTCACAGAGTCACACTCTTCCTTTCACTGAGCAGTTTGATAACACTGTTTTCATGGAATCTGCAGTTTTATATTTGGGAGTGCATTGAAGCCTATGGGGACAAAGTAAATATCCTCACATAAAAACCAAAAAGCAGTTTTCTGAGAAAAAAAAGCAGTTTATCCTCACATAAAAACCAAAAAGCAGTTTTGTGATGTGTGAATTCTTCTCACAGAGGTACACCACTGTTTTCATGGATCAGCCTGGTAGCACTCCTTTTGGGGAATCTGAGATGGGATATCTAGGATCACACTGAAGCCTATGGTGATAAAGGAAATATCCTCAGAAAAAAAGTAGAAAGAAGCTTTCTGAGAACCTTCTTTGTGATGTGTGAATTCAACTCACAGAGTCACACCTTTGTTTCCATGGAGTAGTTTGCTAACACTGTTTCTGTGTAATCTGCAAGGGAATATTTCAGAGCACATCAGGGCCTTTGGTGAAAAACTAAATAACCTCAGATAGTAACCAAAAAGAAGCTTTCTGAGAAACTGATTTGTGATGTGTGAATTCATCTCGTGGAGTTACACTGTTGTTTTCATTGGGCTGTTTGATAACACTGTTTTCTTGGAATCTGCAATGGTATTTTTCAGGACACCTTGTGGCCGATGGTGAAAAACAAAATATCTTCAGATAAAAACGAGAATGAAGCTTTCTGAGAAACTGCTTTGTGATAAGTGAATTGATCTGACAGAGTTACACTGTTTTCTTCATTGAGAGGTTTGCTAACCCTGTGTGGAATCTGCAAAGGGATATTTGGAAACACATTGAGTCCTATGGTGAAAAAGGAAATATCCTCAGATAAAAACTAAAAAGAAGCTTTCTGTGAAGCTGATTTTTCATGTGTGAATTCTTCACACAGAGTTACACTGTTCTTTTCATTTATCAATTTGCTGACACTGCTTTCTTGGAATCTGCAATGGGATATTTTGGAGCATATTGAAACTTAGGGTGACAAAGGAAATATCCTCACACAAAAACTAGAAAGAAGCTTTCTGGAAACTGCTTTTTGATTTATGAATTCATCTCACACAGTTACACGATACTTTTCATGGAGCAGTTTGCTAGCACTGTTTCTGGGGAAACTGAGAAGGGATATTTGAGATCGCATGAAGCCTAGGTTGACAAAGGAAATGCCCTCAGATATAAACTAGAAATAAGCTTTCTGAAAAAGGTCTTTGTGATGTGTGAATTCATCTCACCGAGTTACACTGTTCTTTTCATTGAGCAGTTTGCTAACACTGTTTTCGTGGAATCTGCAAAGCAATATTTCAGAGCACATTGAAGCTTAAGGTGACAAAGGAAATACCCTCATATAAAAACTAGAAAGAAGCTTTCTGAGAAACTGCTTTTTGATTTATGAATTCATCTCACAGCTTTACACCATTCTTTTCATTGAGCTGCTTGATAACACTGTTTTCTTGGAATCTGAAATGGGATATTTAGGAATTCATTGAAGATTATGGTTAACAAAGGATATATCCTCAGATAAAAACAAGAAAGAAGCTTTCTGAGAAACTGTTTTGTGATGTATGAATTCATCTCTCAGAGCTACATTGTTCTTTTGAACAGTGAGCTAAAACTGTCTTCCTGGATCTGCAATTTGATATTTCGAAGTGCATTGAAGCTGATGGGGAGAAGGGAAATACCCTCATATAAAAACTAGAAAGAAGTTTCCTGAGAAACTGTTTCGTGATTTTGAATTCATCTCTCTGAGTTACACCTTTCTTTTCATGGGGCAGTTTGCTAGCTCTGTTTTTATGGAAGCTGAGAAGGGTTATTTTGGATTGCATTGAAGCCTATGGTGACAAAGCAAATATCCTCAGATAAAAACTAGACAGAATCTTTCTGAGAAACTTTTTTGCGATGTGTGTATTCATCTCACAGAGTTACATCATTCTTTTCATTGAACAGTTTGATAACACTCTTTTTGTGGAATCTGCAATAGGATATTTGGGAGTCCATTGAAGCCTATGGTGACAATGGAAATATCCTCAGATTAAAACCAAAAGGCAGCTTTGTGAGAAACTGCTTTGTGATGTGTGAATTCGTGTCACAGAGTTACACTGTTCTTTTCATTGAACAGTTTGCTACACTGTTTTCTTGGAATCTGTAATGGAATATTTTGAAATGCACTGAGGCTGATGGTGACAAAGGAAATATCCTTAGACAGAATCTAGAAAGAAGCATTCTGAGACACTGCTTTGTGACGTGTGAATTCATGTGACAGAGTTACACTGTTGTTTTCATTGAGCTGTTTGAAAACACTGTTTTTATGGAATCTGCAAAGGGATATTTGGGAGCACATTGAGGCCTATGTTGAAAAAGGAAATATCCTCACACCAAAAGTAAAAAGATGGTTTCTGAAGAAGTGCTCTGTGATTTGTGAATTCATCTCACAGAGTTACACGATTATTTTCATGGAGCAGTTTGATAGCACTGTTTTTGAGGAATCTGAGATGGAATATTTCGGATCACATTGAAGCCTATGTTGACAAAGGAAATATCCTCAGATATAAACTAGAAAGAAGTTTTCTGAGAAAGTTCTTTATGATGTGTGAAGTCATCTCACAGAATTACACCTTTCTTTTCAAGGAGATATTTGCTACCGCTGTTTTCTTGTAATGTGCTAAGAGATATTTGGTAGTGCATTGAGGCCTAATGTGAAAAAGGAAATATCCTCAGATAAAAACTAGAGAGAAGCTTTCTGAGAAACTGCTTTGTGATGTGTGAATTCATCTCACAGAGTTACACTGCTCTTTACAATGATCAGTATGCTAACACTGTTTCCTTGGAATCTGCAATGGGATATTTCAGAGCGCATTGAAACTTATTGTGACAAAGGAAATATGCTCAGACAAAAACTAGAAAAAAGCTTTGTGAGAAACCACTTTGTAGAGTATTAATTCATCTCACAGAGTTACACGATTCTTTTCGTGGAGAAGTTTGGTAGCACTGTTTTTAGGGAATCTGAGAAGGGTTATTTTGGATCACATTGAGGCCTATGTTGGTAAAGGAAATATCCTCAGATAAATCTAGAAAGAAGCTTTCTGAGAAAGTTCTTCGTGATGTGTGAATTTATCTCACAGGGTTACAACTTTCTTTTCATGGAGCAGTTCACTAACACTGTTTTCATGTAATCTGCAAAGGGATATTATTTAGCGCTTTGAGGCCTATAGTGAAAAACGAAATATCCTCAGATAAAAACTAGAAAGAAGCTTTCTGAGAAACTGCTTTGTGATGTGTGAATTCAGATCACAGAGTTACACCGTTCTTTTTGTTCAGCAGTTTGATAACACTGTTTCCTTGGAATCTGCAATAGAATATTTGGGAGCGCATTGAAGCCTATGATGACAAAGGAAATATCCTCAGGTAGAAACCAAAAAATACTTTCTGAGAAACTGCTTTGTGATTTGTGAATTCGTCTCACAGAGTTACACTGTTCTTTTCATTGAGCAGTTTACTAACATTGTTCTCTTGGAATCTGCAATGGGATACTTTGGAGTTCATTGAAGCTAACGGTGACAAAGGAAATATCCTCAAAGAAAAACTAGAAGGAAGCTTTCTGAGAAACTTCTTTGTGATGTGTGAATTCACCCCACAGACTTACACCTTTCTTTTCATGGAGAAGTTTCCTAACACTCTTTTTATTGAATCTGCAAAGGGATGTTTGGAAGGGAATTGAGGCCTATGTTGAAAAAGGAGTTATCCTCAGAGAAAAACTAGAAAGAAGATTTCTGGGAAACTTCTTTGTGATATCTCAATTCATTGCACAGAGTTACACTTTGCTTTTCATTCAGCGGTTTGCTAATACTGTTTTCTTGGAATCTGCAGTGGGATATTTTGGAGTGCATTGAGCCTTGTGGTGACAAAGGAACTATCCTCAGATAAAATTTAAAAAGAAGCTTTCTGAGAAAGTTTTATGTGATATGTAAACTCATCTGACAGATTTACTCCATTCTTTTCATTGAGCAGTTTTATAACACGTTTTTTTTGGAACCTGCAGTAGGATATTTGGGAACCCATTGAAGTCTATGGTGACCATGGAAATATCCTCAGATTAAAACCAAAAGGCAGCTTTATGAGAAACTGCTTTGTGATGTGTGAATTCACGTCACAGAGTTACACTGTTCTTTTCATTGAACAGTTTGCTACATTGCTTTCTTGGAATCTGTAATGGAATATTTTGGAATGCATTGAGGCTTATGGTAACAAAGGAAATATCCTTAGACAAAAACTAGAAAGAAGCGACCTGAGAAACTGCTTTGTGATGTGTGAATTCATTTGACAGTGTTACACCATTCTTTTCATTGAGTTGTTTAAAAACACTGATTTCATGGAATCTGCAAAGGGATATTTGGGAGGGCATTGAGGCCTAGGTTGAAAAAGGAAATATCCTCACACCAAAACTAAAAGGATGGTTTCTGAGGAACTGCTCTGTGATTTGTGAATTCATCTCACAGGGTTACACGATTATTTCCATGGAGCAATTTGATAGCACTGTTTTAGGGGAATCTGAGATGGAATATTTCAGATCACATTGAAGCCTATGTTGACAAAGGAAATATCCTCAGATAAATATAAAAGAATCTTTCTGAGAAAGTTTTTTGTGATATGTGAATTCATCTCACAGAATTACACCTTTCTTTCCAAGGAGACGTTTGCTACCACTGTTTTCGTGTATTCTGCTAAGAGATATTTGGGAGCACATAGGGCTAAACTGAAAAAGGAAATAACCTCAGATAAAAACTAGAAAGAATCTTTCTGAGAAACTGCTTTTTGATGTGTGAATTCATCTCACAGAATTACACCTTTCTTTCCTAGGAGACGTTTGCTACCACTGTTTTCGTGTATTCTGCTAAGAGATATTTGGGAGCACATAGGGCTAAACTGAAAAAGGAAATAACCTCAGATAAAAACTAGAAAGAATCTTTCTGAGAAACTGCTTTTTGATGTGTGAATTCATCTCACAGAATTACACCTTTCTTTCCTAGGAGACGTTTGCTACCACTGTTTTCGTGTAATCTGCTAAGAGATATTTAGGAGCACATTGAGGGCTAAACTGAAAAAGGAAATATCCTCAGATAAAAACTAGAAAGAATCATTCTGAGAAACTGCTTTTTGATGTGTGAATTCATCTCACAGAGTTACACTGTTCTATTCATTGAACAGTTTGCTAAAACTGTTTTCTTGGTATCTGCAATGGATATTTTGGAGCACATTGAAGCTTATGGTGAAAAAGTGAATATCCTCAGACAAAAATTAGAAAGGTCTCTGTGAAACTACTTTGTGATATGTGAAATCTTCTAACAGAGTTACACGATTCTTTTCATGGATCAGTTTGGTAACACTATGTTTGGGGTATTTGAAAGGGGTATTTTGGATCACATTGAAGGCTATGCTAACAAAGGAACTATCCTCAGACAAAAACTAGAAAGAAGCTTCCTGAGAAACTGGTTTGTGATGTGTGAATTCATCTCACAAGAGTTACAACGTTATTTTATTGGAGTAGTGTGATAACACTGTTTATGTGGAATCTGCAATAATATATTTGGGAGCTCATTGAAGCCTATGGTGACAAAGGAAATATCCTCAGATAAAAACCAAAAAGAAGCTTTCTGAGAATCTGCTCTGTGATGTGTGAAATCACACCAGAGATGTACACTGTTCTTTTCATTGAGCAGTGTGCTAACACTGTTTTCCTGGAATCTGCAGTGGGATATTTCATAGTACCTTGAAGCTTATGCTGACAAAGGAAATATACTCATATAAAAACTAGTAAGAAGCTTTCTGAGAAACCACTTTCTGATATTTTAATTCATCTCACAGAGTCCCATGATTCTTTTCATGGATCAGTTTGGTAGCAGTGTTTTGGGGGAATCTGAGAAGGGATATTTTGGATCACATTGAAGCCTATGGTGACAAAGGAAATATCCTTAGATAAAAACTAGAAAGAAGCTTTCTGAGAAATTTCTATGTGATGTGTCAATTCATCTCACAGAGTTGCATCTTTCTTTTCATTGAGCAGTCACGAATACTGTTTTCATGGAATCTACAATGGGATATTGTGGAGAGCATTGAGGACTGTAGTGTAAAAGGAAATATCCTCAAAAACTGGAAAGAAGCTCTCTGAGAAACTGCTTTGAGATATGTGAATTCATCTTACAGACTTACACTGTTCTTTTCATTGAGCAGTTTGATAATACTGTTTTCATGGAATCTGCAATAGGATATTTGGGAGCACATTGAAGCCTGGTGTGACAAAGGAAATATCCTTAGATAAAAAACAAAAAGAACCTTTCTGTGAAATTCCTCTGTTGTGTTTGAATTCATCTTAAAGTGTTACACCACTGTTTTCATGGAGCAGATTGGTAGCACGCTTTTTAGGGAAGACGAGAAGGGATAGTTTGAATTGCATTGAAGCTTATGGTAACAAATGAAATATCCTCAGATAAAAGCTAGAAAGAAGATTTCTGAGAAAATGGTTTGCAATGTGTGAATTCATCTCAGAGAGATACATGATTCTTTTCTTGGTTCAGTTTGCTAAAAATGCTTTCGTTTATTCTGCAAAGGAATTTATGGGAGCAAATTGAAGCCTTTGGTGACAAAGGAAATATGCTGAGAAAAGAAAAAAAACAAAAAGAAGCTTTCTGAGAAACTGCTTACTCATGTGTGAATTCATCTCAGAGTGTAACACTGTTCTTTTCCTTGAGCAGTTTGCTAAGACTGTTTTCTTGGAATCTGCGTTGGGATATATTGGAACAAACTGAAGCCTATGGTGACAAAGGAAATATCTTCAGATAAAAACTAGAAAGAAGCTGTCTCAGAAAGTTCTTTGTGATGTGTGAATTCATCTCACAGTGTTACACTTTTCTTTTCCATGGAGCAGTTCGCGAAATCTCTTCCCATGGAATCTGTAATGGGATATTCACGAGCTCATTAAGGCCTATAGTGAAAAAGGAAATATCCTCAGATAAAAACTAGAAAGAAGCTTTCATAGAATCTCCTTTGTTATGTGTGAATTCATCTCACAGCTTTACGCCTTTCTTTTCATTGAGTTGTTTGATAACACTGTTTACGTGGAATCTGCCAAGGGATATTTGGGAGCCCACTGAGGCCTATAGTGGAAAAGGAAATGTCCTGAGATACAAAATAGATAGAAGCTTTCTGAGAAACTGCTTTGTGATGTGTGAATTCATCTCATAGAGTTACACCTTTTTTTCATGGAACTGTTTGCTAACACTGTTTTCGTGGAATCTGGAAATGGATACTTGGGAGTGCTTTGATGCCTATGGTGAAAAAAGAAATATCCTCAGATAAAAACTAGAAAGAAGCTTTCTGAGAAACTGTTTTGTGATGTGTGAATTCATCTCACAGAGTTACACCATTCTTTTCACTAAGGTATTTGCTAATACTCTTTTTGTATAATCTGCAAAGTGATAATTCAGAGCGTATGGAAGCTTAAGGTGACAAAGGAAATTCCCTCATATAAAAACTAGCAAGAAGCTTTCTGAGGAAATGTTTTCTGATGTGTGAATTCATTTCACAGAGTTACATGGACCTTCTCATAGAGCATTATGATAACACTGCTTTCGTGGAATCTGCAATAGTATGACTGTGAGCACTTTGAAGCCTATGGTGACAAAGGATATATCCTCAGATACAAACCAAAAAGAAACCTTCTGAGAAACTGCTTTGTGATGTGTGAATTCATCTCACAGAGTTACACTCTTCTTTGCATTGATCAGTTTGCTAACACTGTCTTCTTGGAATCCGCAATGTGATGATGTTTTGAAGCGCAACGAAGCTAATGGTGACAATGGAAATATCCTCAGAGAAAACATAGAAAGAATGTTTCTGAGAAACTGTTCTATTTTGTGAATTCATCTCACAGAGTTACACCTTTCTCTTCATGGAGCAGTTTATTAGTACTGCTTTTGGGGAATCTGAGAAGGGATATATTGGTTTGCAGTGAAGCCTATGGTGACAAAGGCAATATACTGAGATAAAATCTAGAAAGAAGCTTTCTGAGAAACTTCTTTGTGATGTGTGAATTCATCTCACAGAGTTACACCTTTTTTTCATGGAAAAGTTTGCAAACACTGTTTTCATGGAATCTGCAAAGGGATATTTGGTTTTTCTTTCTTTTTTTTCTTTTTTTTTTTTGAGACAGAGTCTCGCTCTGTACCCCAGCTGGAGTGCAGTGGCGCGATCTCCACTCACTGCAAGCTCTGCCCCCAGATTCATGCCATTCTCTTGCCTCAGACTCCCATGAAGCTGGGACTACAGGCACCTGCCACCACGCCTGGCTAATTTTTTGTATTTTTAGTAGAGACTGAGTTTCACCGTGTTAGCCAAGATGGTCTCAATCTCCTAACCTCGTGATTCGCCCATCTCGGCCTCCCAAAGTGCTGGGATTACAGACGTGAGCCACCGTGCCCTGTGAAGGGATATTTTGGGCATGCATTGGGGCCTATAGTGAAAAAGGATATATCCTCAGACAAACACTGGAAAGAAGCTTTCTGAGAAACTGCTTTGTGATGTGAATTCATGTCACAGAGTTACACCTTTCTTTTAATTGAGCAGTCTCCTAAAGCTGTTTTGGGGGTATCTGCAATAGGATATTTGGGAGTGCATTGAAGCCTATCGTGACAAAGGAAATATCCTCAGATAAAATTCGAAAAGAAGGTTTCTGAGAAACTGCTTTGTGATGTGTCAATTTACCTCACAGAGTTACACTGTTCTTTTCACTGAGCAGTTTGCTAACACTGTTTTCTTGTAATCTGCAATGGGATACTTCGGAGCACATTGAAGCTTATGGTGTCAAAGAAATATCCTAAGACAAAAACTAGAAAGAAGCATTCTAAGAAACTGCTTTCTAATTTGTGAATTCATCTCACAGAGTTACAATTTCCTTATATGTAGCAGTTGTTTGCACTGTTTTTGTGGAATGTGTGAAAGGATATTTTGGATTGCTTTGAAGCCTATGCTGAGAAAGGAAATATCCTCATGTAAAAACTAGAAAGAAGCTTCCTGAGAAAGTTCTTTGTGATGTGTGAATTCATTTCATGGAGTTACATATTTCTATTCATGGAACAGTTTGCTAACACTGTTTTTGTGGAATCTGCAAAGGGATATTTTGGAGTGCATTCAGGCAAAGAGTGAAAAAGAAAATATCCTCAGATAATAGCTAGAAGGAAGCATTCTGAGAAAGTTTTTTCTGATTTGTGAATTCGTCTCACAGAGTTACACTTTTCTTTTCATGGAGCAGTTTGCTAACCCTGTTTTCATGGAATCTGCAAAGGGATATTTGGGAGCACATTGAGGCCTATAGTGATAAAGGAAATATCCTCAGAAAAAAAACTAGAAAAAAGGTTTCTGAGAAACTGCTCTCTGATGTGTGAATTCATCTCACAGAGTTACACCCTTCTTTTCATAGAGCAGTTTGATAACATTGTTTTCGGTGAATCTGCAATAGGATGTTTGGGAGCACATGGAAGCCTAAGGTGATGGAGGATATATCCTCAGATAAAAATGAAAAAGAAGCTTTCTGAGAAACTGCTTTGTGATGTGAATTCATCTCACAGAGTAACACCGTTCTTCTCATTGAGCAGTCTGCTAACACTGATTTCGTGGAATCTGCAATAGGATATTTAGGAGTGCATTGAAGCATATGGTGAGAAGGAAATATCCTCAGATAAAAACGAAAAGTTGCTTTCTGAGAAATTTCTGTGTGATATGTCTATTTATCTCACAGAGTTTCAGTGTTCTTTTCATTGAGCAGTTTGCTAACACTACTTTCTTGTAATCTGCAATGGGATACTTCGAAACGCATTGAAGATTTTGGTGTCAAAGGAAATATCCTCAGACAAAAACTAGAAAGAAGCTTTCCGAGAAACTGCTTCCTAATGTATGAATTAATCTCAAAGAGTTACAATTTCCTTTCATGGAGCATTTTGTTAGCACTGTTTTTGTGGAATGTTAGAAAGGATATTTTGGATCACATTGAAGCCTAGGCTGACAAAGGAAATATCCTCAGATAAAGACTACAAAGAAGCCTTCTGAGAAACTTCTTTGTGATGTGTGAATTCATCTCACAGAGTTACACCTTTCCCTTCATGCAACAGGTTGCTAACACTGTTTTAGTGAAATCTGCAAAGGGATATTTGGGAGCACATTGAGGCCTGTGGTGAAAAAGGAAATATCCTCAGATAAAAACTAGAAGGAAGCTTTCTGAGAAACTCCCTTGTGATGTGTGAATTCATCTCACAGAGTTACACCATTCTTTTCATTAGGCAGTTTGCTAACACTGTTTTTGTGTAATCTGCAAAGTTATACTTCGGAGCACATGGCTAAGGTGACAAAGGAAATACCATCATATAAAAACTAGAAGGAAGATTTTTGATGAAACGTTTTCTGACGTGTGAATTCATCTCACAGAGTTATACTGTTCTTTTCATTGGGCAGTTTCGTAGCCCTCTTTTGGGGGAATCTGCAATGGGAAATTTCGGAGTACATTGAAGCCTTTGGTGACAAAGGAAATATTATCAGACAAAAACTAGAAAGAAGCTTTCTGATAAACTACTTTGTGATGTGAATCTACATCACAGAATAATACTGTTTGTTTCATAGAGCAGTCTGCTAACACTGTTTTCGTGGAATCTTCAATAAGATATCAGGGATTGCATTGAAGTCTAAGGTGACAACGAAATTTCCTCAGATAAAAACCGAAGAGAAGTGTTCTGAGAAATTACTTTGTGATGCGTCCATTTACCTCACAGGGTTACACTGTTCTGTTCATTGAGCAGTTTTCTAACACTGTTTTCTTGCAATCTGAAGTCGGATACTTCAGAGCACATTGAGGCTTACGGTGTCAAAGGAAATACCCTCAGACAAAAACTAGAAAGAAGCTTTCTGAGAAATTGCTTTCTGATTTATGAATTCATCTCACAGAGTAACAATTTCCTTTCATGAAGCATTTCACTAGCACTATTTTTGTGGAATGTGAGAAAGGATATTTCGGATCACATTGAAGCCCATGCTGACAAAGAATATATCCTTAGACAAAAAGTAGAAAGAAGCTTTCTGAGAAACTTCTTTGTGATGTGTGAGTTCATCTCACAGAGTAACACCTTTCTCTTCATGGAGCAGTATGCTAACACTGTTCTCGTGGAATCTGCAAGGGGATATTTGGGAGCACATTGAGGCCTATGGTGAAAAAGGAAATATCCTCAGATAAAAACTAGAAAGAAGATTTCTGAGAAACTTCCTTGTGGTGTGTGAATTCATCTCACAGAGTTTCACCATTCTTTTCATTGAGCAGTGTCCTAACACTGTTTTCAAGGAATCTGCAAAGGGATGTTTGGGAGCATATTGAGGCCTACACTGAAAAAGGAAATTTCCTCAGATAACAATTAGCAAGAAACTTTCTGAGAAACTGTTTGTGATGTGTGAATTCATCTCAGACAGTTACACCATTCTTTTCATAGATGAGTTTGATAAAACTGTTTTCTTGGAATCCACAATTTGATATTTTGGAACACATTGAAGCTGATGGTGACAAAGGAAATATCCTCAGAGAAAACCTAGAAAGAAATTTTCAGAGAAACTGATTTCTGATTTCTGAATTCTTCTGACAGAGTTAACACTCTTCCTTTCATGGAACAGTTTTTTAGTACTGTTTTTGGGGAATCTGAGAAAGGATATTTTGGATCGCCTTGAAGCCTATGGTGACAAAGGAAATATCCTCGGAAAAAACTAGAAAGAAACTTTCTGAAAAACTTCTTTGTGAAGTGTGAACTCATCTCACAGAGTTTCACCTTTCTTTTCATGGAACAGTTTGTTAACACTGTTTCCGTGGAATCTGCAAAGGGATATTTGGGAGTTCATTGAGGCCTATGGTGAAAAAGGAAATATCCTCAGATAAAAACTGGAAAGAAGCTTTCTGAGAAACTGGCTTGTGATGTGAATTCATGTCACAGAGTAACACTATTGTTACTTCATTGAGCAGTCTGCTATCACGATTTCATGGAATCTGCAATAGGATATTTGGGAGCGCTTTGAAGCCTATGGTGACAAGGAAATATCCTCAGATAACAATCGACGAGATGCTTTCTGAGAAATTGCTTTGTGATATGTCTGTTTATCTCACAGAGTTATACTGTTGTTTTCATTGAACAATTTGCTAACACTGTTTTCTTGTAATTGGCAATGGGATACTTCAGAGCACATTGAAGCATATGGTGTCAAAGGAAATATCTTCAGACAAAAACTAGAAAGAAGCTTTCTGAGAAGCTGCTTTCTAATTTTTGAATTCATCTCACAGAGTTACAATTTCTTTTCATAGAGCATTTTGTTAGCACTGTATTTGTGGAATGTGAGAAAGGTTATTTTGGATTACATTGAAGCCTATACTGACAAAGGAAATATATTCAGATGAAAACTACAAACAAGCCTTCTGAGAAACTTCTTTGAAATGTGTGAATTCATCTCACAGAGTTACACTGTTCTTTTCATTGAGTAGTGTGGTAACGCTGTTTTCTTGGAATCTGCAATGGAATATTTCGGAGAGCATTGAAGCTTATGTTGACAAAGGAAATTTAACCAAACAAAAACTAGAAAGAAGATTCCTGAGAAGCTGCTTTGTGATTTCTGAATTAATTTTATGGAGTTACACATTACTTTTCATGGAGCAGTTCGGTAGCACTGTTTTTGGGTAATCTGAGAAGGGATATTTTGGATGGCAATGAGGCCTTTGGTGAAAAATCAAATATCCTCACATAAAAATTAGAAAGAGGCTTTCTGAGAAAGTTCTTTGTGATGTGTGAATTCATCTCACAGAGCTACACATTTCTTTTCATGATGCAGTTTTCAAAATCTGTTTTCATGGAATCTGCAAAGGAATATTTGGAAGCCAATTGAGCCTTATGGTAAAAAAGGGAATATCCTTAGATACTAATTAGAAACAAGATTTCTGAGAATCTGCTTAGTGATGAGTGAATTCATCTCACAGAGTTACACTGTTATTTTCATTGAGCAGTTTGCTAACACTGTTTTCCTGGAGTCTGCAATGGGATATTTTGGAGCGCATTGAAGCTTATGGTGACAAACGGATTATTCTCAGACAAAAATTAGAAAGAAGCTTTCTGAGAAACTGTTTTGTGATGTGTGAATTCATCTCACAGAGTTACACCTTTCTTTTCATGAAGCATTTTGGTAGCACTATTTTTGAGGAATCTGACAAGTGATATTTTGGAGCACATTGAAGCCTCTGGTGACAAAGGAAATATCCTCACATAAAAACCAAAAAGATGCTTTCTCTGAAACTGCTTTGGGATGTTTGAATTCATCTCTCAAGGTTACACCATTATTTTCATTAAGAAGTTTGCTAACACTTTTTTCATGGAATCTGCAATGGGATATTCAGGAGTGCATGGAGGTCTATGGTGGAAAAGGACATATCCTCAGATAAAAACTAGGAAGAAGTTTACTGAGAAACAGTTTTGTGATATGTCAGTTCATTTCATAGTTATACCATTTTTTTCATGGAACAGTATGGTAGCACTGTTTTCGGGGAATCAGAGAAGGGATATTTGTGAATGCATTGAAGATTATGGTGACAAAGGAAGTATCCTCAGATAAAAACTACAAATAAATTTTCTGAGAAAGTTCCTTGTGATGTGTGAATTCATCTCAAAGAGTTACGCATTTCTTTTCATGGAGCAGTTTGGAATCAATGTTTTTGTGGGTTCTGCAAAGGGATATTTAGGAACACATTGAGCCATATGGTGAAAAAGTAAATACCATCAGATAAAAAATAAAAATAACCTTTCTGAGAAACTGCTTTGTCATCTGTGAATTCATCTTACAGAGTTACACTGTTCTTTTCATTGAGAAGTTTGCTAACACTTTTTTCGTGGAACCTGCAATGGGATAATTGGTAGCACAATGAGGAATATGGTGAAAAAGGAAATATCCTCAGATAAATACTGGAGAGAAGCTTTCAAAGAAACTGCTATGTGTTGTGTGAATTCATCTCACAGAGTTACATCATTCCTCTCATGGAGCAGTTTGGTAGCACTCTTTTTGGGGGTACCTGAGAAGGGATATTTTGGATCACATTGAAGCCTATAGAGACAAAGTAAATATCTTCAGATAAAAACCAAAAAGAAGCTTTCTGTGGAACTGCTTTGTGATGTGTGATTTCATCTCACAAAGCCACACCATTCTTTTCATTGAGAAGTTTATTAACACTTTTTTCATGGAATCTGCAGTATGATATTCTGGAGCACATAGAGGAATATGTTGAAAAAGGAAATATTCTCAGATAAAAGCTAGTAAGGATCTTACTGAGGAACAGCTTTGTGATGTGTGAATTCGCTTCACAGAGTTACACCTTTCTTTTCATGGAGTAGTATGGTAGCACCGTTTTTGTGGAATCAGAGAAGGGATATTTCGGAGCACTTTGAAGCTTATGGTGACAAAGGAAATATTCTTAGATAAAAACTACAAGAAGTTTTCTGAGAAAGTTCTTTGTAATGCTTGTATACATTTAACAGAGTAACAACTTTATTTTAATGGACCACTTTGCTAACACTCTTTTCGTGGAATCTGTGAAGGGATATTGGGGAGTGCATTGAGGCCTATGGTGAAAAAATAAATATCCTCAGATAAAAACTAGAAAGAAGCTTTTTGAGAAACAGATTTGTGATGTATGATTTTATCTCACAGAGTTACACCATTTTTTCTTGGAGCAGTTTGGTAACACTATTTTTGGGGAATTCACGAGCACTTTGAGACATATGGTGAAAAAGGAAACATGCTCAGACAAAAACAAGAAAGAAGCTTTCTGAGTAACTACTTAGTTACCTGTGATTTCAGCTCACAGAGTTACAGGATTCCTTTCATGGAGCAGTTTGGTAGCACTGTTTTTGGAGAATCTGAGAAAGGATATTTTGGTTTGTATTGAAGCATATGATTACAAAGGAAATAACTTCAGATAAAAGATGGAAAGAACCTTAATGAGAAACCACTTTGTGATGTGTTAATTCATCTCACAGAGTTACACGATTCTTTTTATGGATCTGAATAGTAGCCTGTTATTGGGAAATCTGAGAATGGGTATTTTTTATTTCAATGAAGCCTATGGTGGCAACGGAAATATCGTGAGATAAAAACTAGAAAGAAGCATTCTGAGAAACTGCTTTGCAACGTGTGAATTCATGTTACAGAGTTACACTGTGCTTTTCATTGAGCAGTTTGCTAACACTGATTTCTTGGAATCCGAAATGGGATACATTGGAGGGCATTGAAGCCTATGGTGTCATACGAAACATCCTCAAATAAAAACTAGAAAGAAGCTTTCTGAGAAACTTTTTTGTGATGTGTGTATTCATCTCACAGAATAACACCTTACTTTTCATGGAGGAGTTTGCTAACCCTGTTTTTGTGGAATCTACAAAGGGATATTTGGGAGCGAGTTGAGGCTGATGGTAAAAAAGGAAATATCCTCAGACAAAGACAAAAAGGAAGCTTTCTGAGAAACTGCTTTGTGATGTGTGAATTCATCTCACAGATTTACACCTTTCTTTTCATGGAGCAGTTTGCTAATACTGTTTTCGGGGAATCTGCAAAGGGATGTTCACGAACTCTTTGAGGCCTATGGTGAAAAAGCAAATATCCTCAGACTAAAAGTAGAAAGAAGTGTTCTGAGAACTCACTTTGTGATGTGATAATTCATCTCACAGAGTTACACGATTCTTTTCCTTGATCAGTTTGGTAGCAATGTTTTTGGGGAATCTGCAAAGGAATATTTGGGAAGGCATTGAAGCCTATGGTGACAAAGGAAATACCCTCAGATAAAAATAGAAACAAGCTTTATGAGGAACTGCCTTATGATATGTGAATTCATGTCACAGAGTTACTCTGCTCTTTTTATGAACAGTTTGCTAGCACTGTTTTCTTGGAATCTCCAATGGGATATTTTGGTGTGCATTGAAGCTTATGGTGAGAAAGGAAGTATGCTCACATAAAAAATAGAAAGAGGGTTTCTGGGAAACTGCTTTTTGATATGTCAATTCATCTCACAGAGTTACACAAATCTTTTCATGGATCAATTTTCTAGCCCTGTTTTTGTTGAATGTGAGAAGGGATATTTGGGATTGCATTGAAGCCTTTGGTGAAAAGGAAATATCCTCAGATAAAAATGAGAAAGAACTTTTGTGAGGAAGTTCTTTGTGATATGTGAAATCATCTCACAGAGTTACAACGTTCCCTTCAATGAGCAGTTTGATAATACTGTTTTTGTTTAATCTGCAATAGGATATTTGGGAGCGCAATGAAGCCTATGGTGACAAAGGAAATATCCTCTGATAAAAAACAAAAAGCAGCTTTTGGAGAAACTGCTTCATGATGTGTGAATTCATCTCACAGAGTTAAACTGTTCTTTTCATTGAACAGTTTGCTACACTGTTTTCTTGGAATCTGCAATGGTATGTTTTGGAACGCATTCAAGCTTATGGTTACAAAGGAAATATCCTCAGACAAAAAATAGAAAGAAGCTTTCTGAGAAACTGCTTTGTGATTTGTGAATTCATCTAACAGTGTAACATGTTTCATTTCATGTAGCAGTTTGGTAGCACTGTTTTGGGGGAATCTGAGAAGGGATACTTTGGATTGCATTGAAGCCTATGTTGACAAAGGAAATACCCTCAGATAAAAACTAGAGAGAAGTGTTCTGAGAAAGTTCTTTGTGATGTGTGAATTTATCTCACAGAGTTACACTCTTCTTTGCATGTAGCCATTTACTAACACTGTTTTTGTGGAATCTGCAAATGGATATTTGTTAGCACATTGAGGCCTAAAGTGAAAAAGGAAATACCTGCAGATAAAAACCAGAAAGAAGCTTACAGAGAAACTGCTTTGTGATGTAAGAATCGATCTCACAGAGTTAAACTGTTCTTTTCATTGAGCAATTTGATAACACAGTTTTTGTGGAATCTGCATTAGGATATTTGGGAGCACTTTGAAGATTATTTGCAAAGGAAATATCTTCAGACAAAAGCTAGAAAGAATCTTTCTGACAAAGTGCTTTGTGACTTGTAAATTCACCTCGCAGAGTTACACGATTCTTTTCATTGTTCATTTTGGTAGCACTGTTTTTGGGGAATCTGAGAGATTGCATTGAAGCCTATGGTGACAAAGGAAATATCCTCAGATAAAAACTAGAAAGGATCTTTTTGAGAAAGTTCTTTGTGATGTGTGAAATCTCACAGAGTTCAACTATTCTTTTCATTGAGCAGTTTGCTAACACTCATTACGTGGAATCTGCAACAGAATATTTGGGAGCACATTGAAGCCTGCGGTGACAAAGGAAATATCCTCAGATAAAAAACAAAAAGAATTTTCTGAGAGATTGCTTTGTGATGTGTGATTTGAACTCACAGAGTTGCACTGTCCTTTTCATTCAGCAGTTTGCTTACACTGTTTTCTCAGAATCGGCAATGAGGTATTTTGAAGCGTATTGAAGATTATGCTGACAAAGGAAATATCCTCAGACAAAAACTAGAAAGAAGCTTCCTGAGGAACTGCGTTGTGATTTGTGAATTCATCTCATGGAGTTACACCTTTCTTTTCATGGTAGCACTGTTTTGGGGAATCTGAGAAGGGATATTTGGGATGACATTGAAGCGTATATGCACAAAGGAAGTATATTCAGATAAAAACTAGAAGGAAGCTTTCTGAGAAACTTCTTCATGATGGGTGAATTCATCTCACAGTGTTACACCTTTCTTTACATGGAGCCGTTTGCTAACACTGTTTTTGTGGAATCTGCAAAGGGATATTTGGGAGTGCATTGAGGCCTATGGTGAAAAAGGAAATACCCTGAGATAAGAAATAGAAAGATGCTTTCTGAGAAACTGCTTTGTGATGTGTGAATTCACCTCACAATGTTACACTGTTCATTTCATTGAGCAGTTTGCTAACCCTGTTTTCATGAAATCTGCAGTGGAATAGTTCGGAGCTCATTGAAGTTTATGGTGACAAAGGAAATATCCTCAGACATAAACTAGATAGAAGCTCTCTAAGAAACTGCTTTCTGATGTTTGAATTCATATCACAGAGTTACACAATTCTTTTTATGGAAGAGATTGGTAGCACTGTTTTGGGGGAATCTGAGAAGGGATATTTTGGATCACATTAAAGCTTATGGTGACAAAGGAAATATCTTCAGATAAAACTAGAAAGAAGCTTGCTGAGAAAGTTCTTTGTGTTGTATGAATTCATCTCACTGAGTTAACTCTTTCTTTTCATTTAGTAGTTTCCTAACACTGTTTTTGTGGAATCTGCAAAGGGATATTTGGGAGTACATTGAAGCCTATGGTGACAAAGGAAATATCCTCAGATAAAAGCCAAAAACAAGCTTTCTGAGAGACTGCTTTGTGATGTGTGAATTGACCTCATAGAATTACACTGTCCTTTTCATTGTGCAGTTTACCAACACTGTTTTCTGGATTGTGCAATGAGATATTTCATAGCGCATTAAGGCTTAGGGTGACAAAGGAAATATCCTCAGGTGAAAACTAGATAGAAGGTTTCTGATGATCTGCTCTGTGATTTTTGAATTCATGTCACAGAGTTACACAATTATTTTCATGGAGCAGTTTGGTTGCACTGCTTTTGGGAAGTCTGAGAAGGGATATTTTGGATCGCATTGAAACCTAGTGTGACAAAGGAAATATCCTCAGATAAAACCTAAAATGAAGCTTTCTGACAAAGTTCATTGTGATGTGTGAATTCATCTCACAGAATAACAGCTTTCTTTTCATGGAGCAATTTGCTTACACTGTATTTGTGGAATCTGCAAAGGGATACTTGGGAGTACATTGAGGACTATGTTGAAAAAGGAAGTATCCACAGATAAAAAGTAGAAAGAAGCTTTCTGAGAAACTGATTTGTGATGTGTGAATTCATCTCACAGAGTTCAACCATTCACTTCATTGATTAGTTTGCTAACACTGCTTTAGTGGAATCTGCAACAGGATATTTGGGAGTGTATTGAAGCCTTTGGTGACAAAGGAAATATCCTCAGATAAAAAACAAAAAGAAACTTTCTGAGAGACTGCTTTGTGATGTGTGAATTGAACTCACAGAATTACAGTGTTCTTTTCATTGAGAAGATTGTTAAAACTGTTTTCTTGGAATCTGTAATGAGGTGTTTCGGAGCATATTGAAGTTTATGGTGACAAAGGAAATATCCTCAGACGAAAACTAGAAAGAAGCTTCGTGAGAAACTGCTTTGTGATTTGTGAATTCATCTCACAGAGTTACACGTTCCTTTTCTTGGATTAGCTTGGTAGCACTGTTTTTAGGGAATCGGAAAAGGGATACTTTGCATAACATTGAAGCCTATATTGACAAAGGAAATAGCCTCAGATAAAACTAGAAAGAAACTTTCTGGGTAACTTTTTCATTATGTGTGAATTCATGTCACAGAGTTACACTTTTCTTTTCATGGAGCAGTTTGTTAACACTATTTTCATGGAATCTGCAAAGGGTTATTTGGGAGTGCATTGTGGCCTATGGTGCAAAAGGAAATATCCTGAGATAAAAACTAGAAACACGCTTTCTGAGAAACTGCTTTGTGATGTTTGAATTCATCTCACAGCATTACACTGTTCATTTTATTGAGCAGTTTGCTGACACGGTTTTTATGGTATCTGCAATGGTATATTTTGGAGCATATTGAAGTTTATGGTGACAAAGGAAATATACTTAGACGAAAACTAGAAAGAAGTCTTCTGAGAATTGCTTTGTGGTTTGTGAATTCTTCTTACACAATTACATGATTCTTTTTATGGAACGGTTTGGTAGCACTGTTTTTGGGGAATCGGAGAAGGGATATTTTGGATCGTATTGAAGAATATGGTGACAAAGGAAATATCCTCACATAAAAACTATAAAGAAGTTTTCTGAGAAAGTTCCTTGTGATGTGTGAATTCATCTCACAGAGTTGCAGCTAACTTTTCATGGAGCAGTTTGCTAACACTGCTTTCACGGAACCTGCAAAGGGAGATTTTGGAGTGTATTGAGTCTACATTTAAAAATGAAGTATCCACAGATAAAAACTAGGAAGAAGGTTTCTGAGAAAATGCTTTGTGATGTGTGAATTCATCTCAGAGAGATACACCGTTCTTTTCATTGAGTAGTTTGCTAACACTGTTTTCACGGAATCTGCAAAGGGATATATGGGAGTGTATTGAGGCCTATGGTGAAACAGGAAATATCCTCAGATAAAAACTAGGAAGAAGCTTTCTGAGAAACTGCTTCCTGATGTGTGAATTCATCTCACAGATTTACATAGTTCTTTTCAATGAGCAGATTGCTAACACTGTTTTCATGGAATCTGCAAAGGAATATTGGGGAGCCCATTGAAGCTTAAGGTGACAAAGGAAATACCCTCATGTAAAAACTAGAAAGAAGGTTTCTGAGAAAATGCTTTGTGATGTGTGAATTCATCTCACAGTGTTACATGATTCTTTGCATGGTTCTTTTTGGTATCACTGTTTTTTTTTGGAATCTGCGAAGGGATATTTTGGATCATATTAAAGCCTTTGGTGACAAACGATACATCCTTAGATAAAAAGTATAAAGAAGCTTTCTGAGAAATTGCTTTGTGATATGTGAATTCATCTCACAGAGTTACAGCTTTCTTTTCTTGGAGCAGATTGCTAACACTGTTTTCCTAGAATCTGAAAACGGATATTTGGGAGCATATTGAAGCCTATGGTGACAAAGGAAATATCCTCAGATAAAAACCAAAAAGAAGCTTTCTGAGAGACTGCTTTGTGATGTGTCAATTGAACTCACAGAGTTACACTGTCCTTTTCATTGAGCAGTTTACTAACAGTGTTTTCTTGGAATCTGCAATGAGATATTCCAGAGTGCACTGAAGCATAGGGTGACAAAGGAAGTATCATCAGGAAAAAACTAGAAAGAAGATTTCTGAGATTGATTTGTGATCGGTGAATTCATCTCACAGAGTAACACGACTCTTTTCATGGAACAGTTTGGTAGCACTGGTTTTGGCGAATCTTACAAGGGATATTTTGGATCGCATTGAAGTCTACGGTGACAAAGGAAATATCATAAGATAAAAACTAGAAATAAACTTTCTGAGAAATTTATTTATGAAGTGTGAATTTATCTCACAGCATTACAGCCTCCTTTGAATGGAGAAATTTGTTAAAACTGTTTTTGTGGAATCTGCAAAGGAATATTTGGGAGCAAAATGAGGCCTATTGTGAAAAAGGGAATATCTTCAGATAAAAACGATAAAGAAGCATTCTGAGAAACTGTTTTGTGATGTGTGAATTAATCTCACAGATTTTCACCATTCTTTTCATTGAGCACTTGGTTAACACTGTTTTTGTGGAATCTGCAATAGAATATTTGGGAGAGCATTGAAGCCTCTGGTGACAAAGGTAATATCCTCAGATAAAAACCAAAAAGAATATTTCTGAGAAAATGTTTGTGATGTGAGAATTCATCTCAGAGTGTTACACTGTTCGTTTCATTGAGCAGTGTGCTAACATTGTTTTCTTGTAATCTGCAATGGGATATTTCAGAGAGCATTGAAATTTATGGAGACCAGGGAAATATCATTAGACAAAAACTGGAAAGAGTTTTTCTCAGAAACTGTTTTGTGATTTGTGAATTAATCTCACAGATAAAAACCAAGAAGAAGCCTTCTGTGAAACTGGTTTGAGATGCGTGATTTCATCTCAGAGAGTTACAAATTTCTTTTCATTGAGACGTTTGCTGACACTGTTTTCATCTAATCTGCAAAGGGATATTTGAGGCCTATGGTGGAAAAGGAAATATCCTCAGATAAAAACTGGAAAGAAGCTTTTTGAGAAACTGCTTTGTGATGTATGAATTCAACTCACAGAGTCACATGATTCCTTTCATGGATCAGTTTGGTAGCACTCTTTTTGGGGAATCTGAGAAGTGATACTTTGGATTGCACCGAAGGCTATGGTGACAAAGAAAATATAATCAGATAAAAACAAGAAAGAAGTTTTCTGAGAAAGTGCTTTGGGATTTGTGAATTCTTCTCACAGAGTTACACTGTTCTTTTCATGGAGTAGTTTAGTAACACTGTTTTTGGTGAATCTGAGAAGGGATATTTTGGATTGCATAGAAAACTTTGGAGAAAGGGAAATATCCTCAGATAAAAAGTAGAAAAAAGCTTTATGAGAAACTGCTTTGTGATGTCTGTATTCATCTCAAAGAGTAGCACGATACTTTTCCTGGACCAGTTTGCTGAAACTGTTTTCATGGAATCTGCAGTAGTATATTTTGGAGCTCATTGAAGAATGGGGTGACAAAGGAAATAACCTCAGACAAAAACCAAAAAGAAATTTCTGGGGAACTTCTTTGTGATGTGTGATATCATCTGACAGATTTACACCTGTCTTTTCATGGAGAAGTTTCCTAAAACTATTTTCGTGGATTCTTCAAAGGGATATTCGTGAGTGCAGTGATGTTTGTGGTGAAAAGGAAATATCGAAGATGTCCGAATAGGAACAACTCCAGTCTCCAACTCCCAGCACGAGCAACACAGAAGACCTGTGATTTCTGCATTTGAACTGAGGTACTGGGTTCATCTCACTAGGGAGTGCCGGACAATCAGTGCTGGTCAGCTGCTGCAGCCCGACCAGCGAGAGCTGAAGCAGGGCGAGGCATCACCTCACCTGGGAAGCGCAAGGGGGAAGGGAATCCCTTTTCCTAGCCATGGGAACTGAGACACACAACACTTTGAAAATCAGGTAACTCCCACCCCAGTATTGCGCTTTAAGCAAACGGGCACACCAGGAGATTATATCCCACACCTGGCCGGGAGGGTCCCACACCCACAGAGCCTCCCTCATTGCTAGCACAGCAGTATGCGATCTAACCGCAAGGCAGCAGCGAGGCTGGGGGAGGGGCGCCCACCATTGCTGAGGCTTAAGTAGGTAAACAAAGCCGCTGGGAAGCTCGAACAGGGTGGAGCTCACAGCAGCTCAAGGAAACCTGCCTCTCTCTGTAGACTCTACCTCTGGGGACAGGGCACAGCTAAACAACAACAACAACAACAAAAATAAAAAGCAGCAGAAACCTCTGCAGACACAAGCAACTCTGTCTGACAGCTTTGAAGAGAGCAGTGGATCTCCCAACACGGAGGTTGAGATCTGAGAATGGACAGATGGCCTGCTCAAGTGGGTCCCTGACCCCTGAGTAGCCTAACTGGGAGACATCCCCCACTAGGGGCAGTCTGACACCCCACACCTCACAGGGTGGAGTACACCCCTGAGAGGAAGCTTCCAAAGTAAGAATCAGACAGGTACACTCGCTGTTCAGCAATATTCTATCTTCTGCAGCCTCTACTGCTGATACCCAGGCAAACAGGGTCTGGAGTGGACCTCAAGCAATCTCCAACAGACCTACAGCTGAGGGTTCTGACTGTTAGAAGGAAAACTATCAAAGAGGAAGGACACCTACACCAAAACCCCATCAGTACGTCACCATCATCAAAGACCAGAAGCAGATAAAACCACAAAGATGGGGAAAAAGCAGGGCAGAAAAGCTGGAAATTCAAAAAATAAGAGCGCCTCTCCCCCTGCAAAGGAGCACAGCTCATCGCCAGCAACGGATGAAAGCTGAACGGAGAATCACTTTGACGAGATGAGAGAAGAAGGCTTCAGTCCATCAAACTTCTCAGAGCTAAAGGAGGAATTATGTACCCAGCACAAAGAAACTAAAAATCTTGAAAAAAGAGTGGAAGAATTGATAGCTAGAGTAATTAATGCAGAGAAGGTCATAAATGAAATGACAGAGATGAAAACCATTACACGAGAAATACGTGACAAATGCACAAGCTTCAGTAACTGACTCGATCAACTGGAAGAAAGAGTATCAGCGATTGAGTATCAAATGAATGAAATGAAGCGAGAAGAGAAACCAAAAGAAAAAAGAAGAAAAAGAAATGGACAAAGCCTGCAAGAAGTATGGGATTATGTAAAAAGACCAAATCTACGTCTGATTGGGGTGCCTGAAAGTGAGGGGGAAAATGGAACCAAGTTGGAAAACACTCTTCAGGATATCATCCAGGAGAACTTCCCCAACCTAGTAGGGCAGGCCAACATTCAAATCCAAGAAATACAGAGAACACCACAAAGATACTCCTCGAGAAGAGCAACTTCAAAACACATAACTGCCAGATTCACCAAAGTTGAAATGAAGGAAAAAATCTTAAGGGCAGCCAGAGAGAAAGGTCGGATTACCCACAAAGGGAAGCCCATCAGACTAACAGCAGATCTCTCGGCAGAAACTCTACAAGCCAGAAGAGAGTGGGGGCCAATATTCAACATTCTTAAAGAAAAGAATTTTAAACCCAGAATTTCATATCCAGCCAAACTAAGTTTCATAAGTGAAGGAGAAATAAAATCCTTTACAGACAAGCAAATGCATAGAGATTTTGTCACCACCAGGCCTGCCTTACAAGAGACCCTAAAGGAAGCACTAAACATGGAAAGGAACAACTGGTTCCAGCCATTGCAAAAACATGCCAAAACGTAAAGACCATCGAGGCTAGGAAGAAACTGCATGAACTAATGAGCAAAATAACCAGTTAATATCGTAATGGCAGGATCAAGTTCACACATAACAATATAAACCTTAAATGTAAATGGACTAAATGGTCCAATTAAAGACACAGACTGGCAAACTGGATAAAGAGTCAAGACCCATCAGTCTGCTGTATTCAGGAGACCCATCTCACATGCAGAGACATACATAGGCTCAGAATAAAGGGATGGAGGAAGATCTACCAAGCAAATGAAGAACAAAAAAAAGCAGGGGTTGCAATACTAGTCTCTGATAAAACAGACTTTAAACCATCAAATATCAAAAGAGACAAAGAAGGCCATTACATAATGGTAAAGGGATCAATTCAACAGGAAGAGCTAACTATCCTAAATATATATGCACCCAATACAGGAGCACCCAGATTCATAAAGCAAGTCCTTAGAGACTTACAAAGAGACTTAGACTCCCATACAATAATAATGGGAGACTTCAACACTCTGCTGTCAACATTAGATGCATCAACAAGACAGAAAGTTAGCAAGGACATCCAGGAATTGAACTCATCTCTGCAGCAAGCATACCTAATAGACATCTACAGAAATCTCCACCCCAAATCAACAGAATATACATTCTTCTCAGCACCACATCTCATTTATTCCAAAATTGACCACATAATTGAAAGTAAAGCACTCCTCAGCAAATGTACAAGAACAGAAATTATAACAAACTGTCTCTCAGACTACAGTGCAATCAAACTAGAACTCAGGACTAAGAAACTCAATCAAAACCGCTCAACTACATGGAAACTGAAAAACCTGCTCCTGAACGACTACTGGGTACATAACAAAATGAAGGCAGAAATAAAGATGTTCTTTGAAACCAATGAGAACAAAGATAGAACATACCAGAATCTCTGGGACACATTTAAAGCAGTGTGTAGAGGGAAATTTATAGCACTAAATGCACACAAGAGAAAGCTGGAAAGATCTAAAATTGACACTCTAACATCACAATTAAAAGAACTAGAGAAGCAAGAGCAAACACATTCAAAAGCTAGCAGAAGGCAAGAAATAACTAAGATCAGAGCAGAACTGAAGGAGATAGAGATACAAAAAACCCTCCAAAAAATCAATGAATCTAGGAGTTGGTTTTTTGAAAAGATCAACAAAATTGATAGACTGCTAGCAACACTAACAAAGAAGAAAAGAGAGAAGAATCAAATAGATACAATAAAAAATGATAAAGGGGATATCACCACCGATCCCACAGAAATACAAACTACCATCAGAGAATACTATAAACACCTCTACGCAAATAAAATAGAAAATCTAGAAGAAATGGATAATTTCCTGGACACTTACACTCTGCCAACACTAAACCAGGAAGAAGTTGAATCCCTGAATAGACCAAGAGCAGGCTCTGAAATTGAGGCAATAATTATAGACTACCAAACAAAAAAAGTCCAGGATCAGATGGAATCACAGCTGAATTCTACCAGAGGTACAAGGAGGAGCTGGTACCATTCCTTCTGAAACTATTCCAATCAATAGAAAAAGAGGGAATCCTCCCTAACTCATTTTATGAGGCCAACATCCTCCTGACACCAAAGCCTGGCAGAGACACAACAAAAAAAGAGAATTTTTGACCCATATCCCTGATGAACATCGATGCAAAAATCCTCAATAAAATACTGGCAAACCGGATTCAGCAGCACATCAAAAAGCTTATCCACCACGATCAAGTGGGCTTCATCCCTGGGATGCAAGGCTGGTTCAACAGACGCCAATCAATCAACGTAATCCAGTATATAAACAGAACAAAACACAAAAACCACATGATTATCTCAATAGATGGAGAAAAGGCTTTTGACAAAATTCAACAACCCTTCATGCTAAAAACGCTCAATAAATTCGGTATTGATGGAATGTACATCAAAACAATAAGAGCTATCTATGACAAACCCACAGCCAATATCATACTGAATGGGCAAAAACTGGAAAAATTCCCTTTGAAAACTGGCACAAGACAGGGATGTCCTCTCTCACCACTCCTATTCAACATAGTTTTGGAAGTTCTGGCTTGGGCAATTAGGCAAGTGAAAGAAATCAAGGGTATTCAGTTAGGAAAAGAAGAAGTCAAATTGTCCCTGTTTGCAGATGACATGATTGTATATTTAGAAAACCCCATTGTCTCAGCCCAAAATCTCCTTAATCTGATAAGCAACTTCAGCAAAGTCTCAGGATACACAATTAATGTGCAAAAATTACAAGCATCCTTATGCACCAGTAACAGACAAACAGAGAGCCAAATCATGAATTAACTTCCATTCACAATTGCTTCAAGGAGAATAAAATACCTAGGAATCCAACTTACAAGGGATGTAAAGGACCTCTTCAAGGAGAACTACAAACCACTGCTCAGTGAAATAAAAGAGGACACAAACAAATGGAAGAACTTACCATGCTCATGGATAGGAATAATCAATATCGTGAAAATAGCCATACTGCCCAAGGTTATTTTTAGATTCAATGCCATCCCCATCAAGCTACCAATGAGTTTCTTCACAGAATTGGAAACAACTGCTTTAACGTTCATATGGAACCAAAAAGAGCCCGCATTGCCAAGACAATCCTAAGTCAAGTGAAAAGAACAAAGCTGGAGGCATCACACTACCTGACTTCAAATATACTACAAGGCTACAGTAACCAAAACAGCATGGTACTGGTACCAAAACAGAGATATAGACCAATGGAACAGAACAGAGTCCTCAGAAATAATACCACACATCTACAGCCATCTGATTTTTGACAAACCTGAGGGAAAAAAGAAATGGGGAAAGGATTCCCTATTTAATAAATGGTGCTGGGAAAATTGGCTTGCCATAAGTAGAAAGCTGAAACTGGATCCTTTCCTTACGCCTTATACGAAAATTAATTCAAGATGGATTGAGACTTAAATGTTAGACCTATTACCATAAAAACCCCAGAGGAAAACCTAGGTAGTACCATTCAGGACATAGGCATGGGCAAAGACTTCATGTCTAAAACACCAAAAGCAACGGCAGCAAAAGCCAAAATTGACAAATGGGATCTAATTAAACTAGAGAGCTTCTGCACAGCAAAAGAAACTACCATCAGAGTGAACAGGCAACCTACAGAATGGGAGAAAAGTTTTGCAATCTACTCATCTGACAAAGGGCTAATATCCAGAACCTACAAAGAACTCAAACAAATTTACAAGAAAAAAAACAAACAACCCCATCAAAAAGTGGGCAAAGGATATGAACAGACATTTCTCAAAAGAAGACTTTCAGTCTGCCAACAGACACATGAAAAAATGCTCATCATCACTGGCCATCAGAGAAATGCAAATCAAAACCACAATGAGATACCATCTCACACCAGTTAGAATGGCGATCATTAAAAAGTCAGGAAACAACAGGTGCTGGAGAGGATGTGGAGAAATAGGAACACTTTTACACTGTTGGTGAGATTGTAAACTAGTTCAACCATTATGGAAAACAGTATGGCGATTCCTCAAGGATCTAGAACTAGAAGTACCATATGACCCAGCCATCCCATTACTAGGTATATACCCAAAGGATGATAAATCATGCTGCTATAAAGACACATGCACACGTATGTTTATTGTGGCACTATTCACAGTAGCAAAGACTTGGAATCAACCCAAATGTCCATCAGTGACAAACTGGATTAAGAAAATGTGGCACATATACACCATGGAATACTATGCAGCCATCAAAAAGGATGAGTTTGTGTCCTTTGTAGGGACATGGATGCAGCTGGAGACCATCATTCTTAGCAAACTATCACAAGAACAGAAAACCAAACACCGCATGTTCTCACTCATAGGTGGGAACTGAACAATGAGATCACTTGGAGTCGGGAAGGGGAACATCACACACCGGGCCCTATCATGGAGAGGGGCCGGGGGAGGGATTGCATTGGGAGTTATACCTGATGTAAACGATGAGTTGATGGGTGCTGACGAGTTGATGGGTGCAGCCCAGCAACATGGCACAAGTATACATATGTAACAAACCTGCACGTTATGCACATGTACCCTAGAACTTAAAGTATAATAATAATAATAATAATAGTAAATAAATAAATTTATAAAATAAAAATATCCTGAGATTAAAATTAGAAAGAAGCTTTCTGAGAAACTGCTTTGTGATGTGTGAATTCATCTCACAGAGTTACACTGTTATTTTTGTTGAGAAAGTTGCTAACACTGTTTTAGTGGAATCTGCAATGGGATATTTTGGAGTATATTGGAGATTATGGTGACGAAGGAAATATCCTCACATAAAAACTAGAAGAATTCTTTCTGAGAAACCGCTTCGTGATGAGTTAATTCATCTCACAGGGGTAAAGGATTCTTTTCTTGGATCAGTTTGGTAGCAGTGTTTTAGGGGAACTTTGAAGGGATATTTTCAATTGCTTTGAAGCCTATGATGACAAAGGAAATATCTTCAGATGAAAACTAGAAATAAGCATTCTGAGAAACTTCTTCATGGTGTGTGAATACATCTCACAGAGTTACACGTTTCTTATCATGGAGCAGTTTGCTAACACTGCTTTCATGGAATCTGTAAAGCGATGTTTTGCAGCACATTGGGTCCTATGGTGAAACAGGAAATATCTTCACATGAAAACTAGAAAGAAGCTTTCTGAGAAACTGCTCGTGATGTGTGAATTCATCTCACCGAGTTACAGTGTTGTTTTCATTGAGCAGTTTGCTAACACTGTTTCGTTGGAATCTGTAATCAGGTATTTCGGAGTGCATTGAAGCTTATGGTGAGAAAGGGAATATCCTCTGATAAAAACTAGAAAGAAGTTTCTGAGAAAGTCCTTTGTGATGTGTGAATTCATCTCACAGAGTAACACTGTTCTTTTCCTGGAGCAGTTTGCTAACACCGTTGTCATGGAATCTGCAAAGGGATAATTGGGAGTGCTTTGAGGACTGTGGTGAAAAAGGAAATAATCTCAGATAAAAAGTAGAAAGATGCCTTCTGAGAAACTGCTTTTTGATGTGTGAATTCATCTCACCGAGTTACACAATACTTTTTATTCAGCAGTTTGATAACACTGTTTTCATGGAATATGCAATAGGAAATTTGGGAGCACATTGAAGCCTATTTTGACAACTGAAATATCCTCAGGTAAAAGCTGGTAACAATCTTTCTTAGAAACTGCTTTGTGATTTGTGAATTCATCTCATATAGTTACACAATTGTTTTCATGGATTATTTGGTAGTCCTGTTTTTGGGGAATCTGAGAAGTGATATTCTGTATCGCATTGAAGCCTGTAGTGAGAAAGGAAATATCCTCAGATAAAAACAAGAAAGAACCCTTCAGAGAAAGTTTTTTGTGATGTGTAAATTCATCTCACAGAGATACAGCTTTATTTTCATGCAGCAGTTAGCTAACACGGTATTTGTGGAATCCGCAAAGGGATATTTGGGAATGCATTTAGGCCTATGGTGAAAAAGGAAGTATCCTCTGATAAAAACTAGAAAGAAGCTCACTGAGAAACTGCTTTGTGGTATGTCAATTTATCTCACAGAGTTACACCATACTTTTCATTGAGTAGTTTGCTAACACTGTGTGTGGAATCCACAAAGAAATAATTTGGAGTGCATTGAGACCTTTGGTGAAAAAGGAAATATCCTCAGACAAAAACTAGAAAGAAGCTTTCAAAAACTGTTTTGTGATGTGTGACTTCATCTCAGAGTGTTACACTGTAATTTTCATTGAGCAGTTTGCTATCACTGTTTTCTTTGTATCTGCAGTTTGATATTTCAGAGCGAATTGAAGCTTATGGTGCCATTGTAAATATCCTCATAGAAAAAGTAGAAAGAAGATTTCGGAGAAACCGCTTCTTGATGTATAAATTCATCTCACAGAGTTACACGGTTCTTTTCATGAAACAGTTTGGTAGCACTGTTTTTGGGGAATCTAAGAAGAGATATTTTGGATCGTATTGAAGCCTATGGTGACAAATGAAATATCCCTAGATGAAAACTAGAAAGAAGCTTTCTTTGAAAGTTCTTTGTGATGTATGAATTCATCTCACAGAGTTACACCTTTATTTTCATGGAGCCGTTTGCTAACACTGTTATCATGGAATCTGAAAAGGGATATTTGGGAGTGCATTGAGACCTATAGTGAAAAAGGAAATATCCTTAGGTAAATACTAGAAAGAAGCTTTCTGAGAAACTGCTTTGTGATGTGTGAATTCATCTCACAGAGTTACACCATTCTTTTAATTAGTTGTTAGATAGCACTGTTTTCTTGATATCTGCAATAGGATATTTGGGAATTCATTGAAGCCTACCGTGACAAAGGAATTATCCTCAGATAAAAACCAAAAAGAACATTTCTGAGAAACTGCTTTGTGGTGTGTGAATTCATCTCACAAAGTGACAATGTTCCTTTTATTGAATAGTTTGCTAACACTGTTTTTGTGGAATCTGCAAAGGATTATTTCAGAGCACTTTGAAGTTGAAGGTGGCAAAAGAAATACCCTCTTATAAAAACTAGAAAGAAGCTTTCTGTGAAAACACTTTCTGATGTGTGAATTCATTTCACAGAGTTACCTGACCCTTTTAATGTAGCCGTTTGTAAGCAGTTTTTGGGGAATCTTAGAAGGGATATTTTGGAATGCATTGCAGCCCATGGTGACAAAGGAAATATCCTCAGATAAAAACAAGAAAAAAGCTTTCTGAGAAAGTTCTTTGGAATGTGTGAATTCATCTCACAGAGTTACACCTTTCTTCTCATGGAGCAGTTTTCTTGCACTGTTTTCTTGGAATCTGTAAAGGAATATTTGGTAGCACATTGATGCTTATAGAGAAAAAGGGAATGTACTCAGATAAAAACTAGAAAGAAGCTTTCTGAGAAAATGCTTTGTGATGTGTGATTTCATCTCACAGAGTTACACTGTTCTTTTGATTTAGTAGTTTGCTAACACTGTTTTCGTGGAATTTGCAACGTGATATTTGGGATTGCTTTGAGGTCTATAGTGAATAAGGAAATATCCTCAAATGAAAACTAGAAAGAAGCTTTCTGAGAAACTGCTTTCTGATATGTGATTTCATTTCACAGAGTTACACCGTTCTATTCATTGAACTGTTAGGTAGCACTGTTTTTGTGGAATCTGCAATAGGATATTTGGGAGCACATTGAAGCCTATGGTGACAAAGAAAATATCCTCAGATAAAAACCAAAAAGAAGCTTTTTGAGAAACTATTTTGTGATGTGTGAATTCACCTCACAGAATTACACTGTTGTTTTCATTGAGCAGATTGCTAACACTGTTTTCTTGAAATCTTCAATGGGATATTTCAGATCGAATTAACGCTTATGGTGACATAGGAAATATCCTCAGATTAGAACTAGAAAGAAACTTTCTGAGAAACTGCTTCGTGATGTGTGAATTCATCTCCCAGAGTTACACCTCTCTTTTCATGGATCAGTTTGCTGACACTGTTTTCATGGGATCTGCATTGTTATATTCCAGAATGCATTGAGGCCTATTTTGAAAAAGGAAATATCCTCATATAAAAACTAGAAAGAAGCGCTCTGAGAAACCACTTTGTGATATGTTAATTCATCTCAGAGAGGTACAAGATTCTTTTTATGGAGAAGTTTGGTAGCGCTGTCTTTGTGGTGTCTGAGAAGGGATATTTGGGAGTGCATGGACGCCGATGGTGGAAAAATAAATATCCTGAGAAAAGAACTAGAAAGAAGCCTTCTGAGAAATTCCTTTGTGATGGTTGAATTCATCACACCAAGTTACACCTTTGTTTTCTTTGAATTCATCACACTGAGTTTGGTAGCACTGTTTTTGTGGAATCTGCAAAGGGATATTTGGGAACTCCTAGAGGCCTACAGTGAAAAAGGAAACAACTTCAGATAAAAACTGGGGGGATGCCTTTTGATAAGTGGTTTTGTAATGTGTGTATTCATCTCATAGAGTTTGAAATTTTTATTGATTGAGCAGTTTGGCATCACTGTTTTTGTGGAATCTGAGAGGAGACATTTGGAAGCACATTGAAGCCTATGGTGAAAAAGGAATTATTCTCAGATTTAAATTAGAAAGAAGCTTTCTGAGAAACTGCTTTGCGATGGAATGAATTTATCTCTCAGAGTTACCCCTCTCTTTTCATTGAACAGTTTGTTAAAACTGTTTTTGTGGAATCTGCAAGGAGATATTCTGGAGCCCATAGGGTCCAATGGCGAAAAAGGAAATATCTTCAGGTAAAAACTGGAGAGAAGCTTTCTGAGAAATCCCTTTCTGATGTGTGCATTCATCTCATAGAGATAAACGTTTCTTTTGAGGGAGCACTTTGGCATCTCTGTTTTTTTGGTGTCTGAGAAGGGATATTTTGGAGTGCATTGAAGCCTATGGTGGAAAAGGAAATATCTTCAGATAAAAGCTAGAAAGAAGCTTCCTGAGAAACTGTCTTGTGATGTGAGAATTTATCTCACAGAGTTAAACCTTTCTATTCATTGTGCAGTGTGGTAGCACTGTTTTTGTGGAATCTGCAGGGGGATATTAGGGAGCGCATAGAAATATAAGGTGAAAAAAGAAAATTCTTCAGGTAAAACGTGGAGAGAAGCTTTCTGAGAAACACCTTTGTGATGTGTGCATTCATCTCATAGAGATAAGCATTCCTGTTGAGGGAGCACTTTGGCATCACTCTTTTTGTGGTGTCTGAGAAGGAATATTTGGGAGCGCATTGAAGCCTATTATGGAAAAGGAAATAACCTCATACAAAAACCAGAGAGAAGTTTTCTGAGAAACTGCTGTGATGTGTTAATTTGTCTCACAGAGTACATGATTCTTTTCATGGAGAAGTTTGGTAACACTGTTTATGGTGAATCTGAGAAGGAATATTTCAGATCACATGGAAGCCTATGGTGACAAAGGAAATATCCTCAGATTAAAAACCAGAAAGAAGATTTCTAAGAAAGTTCTTTGTGATGTGTAAATTCATCTCACAATGTTACACCTTTCTTTTCATGGAGCAGTTTGCTAATACGATTCTTGTGGGATCTGCAAAAGGATATTTGGGAGCACATTGAGGCCTATAGTGAAAAAGGACATGTCCTCAGATAAAAACTAGAAAGAGGCTCTGAGAAACTCCTTTGTGATGTTTGAATTCATCTCACAGAGTTACACCATTCTTTTCATTGAGCTGTTTGCTAAGAATGTTTTCTTGGAATATGCAATAGGATATTTGGGAACGCATTGAAGCCTATGGCGAAAAAGGAAATATCCTCACATAAAAACAAAAAAGATACTTTCTGAGAAACTGCTTTGTGTTGGATGAATTCATCTCACAGAGTTGCACTGTTCCTTTCATTGAAAAGTTTGTTTAAACTGTTTTCCTGGAATCTGCAATGGGATATTTTTGAGTGCATTGAAGCTTTGGATGACAAAGGAAATATCCTAAGACAAGAGCTGAAAAGAAGCTTTCTGAGGAATTGCTTTACGATTTTTGAGTTCCAGAGTTACACGATTCTTTTCATGGAGCAGTTTGATCACTGTTTTTCTGAAATCTGCAATGTGGAAAAAGGAAATATCCTCAGAATTAAACTAGAAAGAAGTGGATGGTGGAATAGGAAATCTCAGATAAAAGCTAGAAAGAAGCTTTCAGAGAAATTTCTTTGTGATGGGTGAATTCATCACACAGAGTTACACCTTTGTTTTCTTTGAGCAGTTTTGTTTTTATGGAATCGCAAAGGGATATTTTGCAGTGTTTTTTTGTTTTTATGGAATCAGCAAAGGGATATTCGGGAGCTCCTAGAGGCCTATGGTGAAAAATGAAATAAGTTCAGATAAAAACTGGAGAGAATCTTTGTGAGAAATGGTTTTTTGATGGGTCTGTTTATCTCATAGAGTTTGTCCTTTTTTTTATTGACCAATTCTTCATCACTGTTTTTGTAGTATCTGAGAAGAGACATTTGGGAGCACATTGAAGCCTATGGTGAAAAAGGAAATATCCTCAGATTTAAACTAGAAAGAAGCTTTCTGAGAAACTGCTTTGTGGAGGGTGAATTCATCTCACAGAGTTAAACTATTCTTTTCATTGCGTAGTTTGGTAGCTGTTTTTGTGCAATCTGCAGTGGTATATTTTGGGAGCGCATAGAGGCCTAAGGTGAAAAAAGAAAATTCTTCAGGTAAAAACTGGAAAGAAGCTTTCAAAGAAACTCCTTTGTGATGTGTGCATTCGTCTCATAGAGCTAAACGTTTCTGTTGAAGGAGCACTTTGGCATCACTGATTTTGTGGTGTCAGAGAAGGGATATCTGGGAGGGTATTGAAGCCTGTAGTGGAAACAGAAATATCCTCAGGTAAAAGCTAGACAGAAGCTTCCTGAGAAACTACTTTGTAATGGGTCAGTTTATCTCACAGTTACATCATTATTTTCATGGAGCAGTTCTTTAGCACTCTTTTTGTGGAATCTACAGAGGGATATTTAGGAGCACATAGAGGCCTGAGGTGAAAAAAGAAAATTCTTCTGGTAACAACTGGAGAGAAGCTTTCGGAGAAGTGTCTTTGTGATGTGTGCATTTGTCTCATAGAGCTATACGTTTCTGTTGAGGGAGCACTTTGGCATCACTCTTTTTGTGGTGTCCAAGAAGGGATATTTGGGATCACTTTGAAGCCTCTGGTGGCAAAGAAATATCCTCAGATGAAAACCAAAAAGAAGCCTTCTGAGAAACTGCTTTGTGATATGTGAACTCATCTCACAGAGTTACACCATTCTCTTCTTTGAGCAGTTTGCTAACATTGTTTTCTTGAAATCTGCAATGGGATATTTTGAAGTGCATTGATGCTGATGTTGACAAAGGAAATATACTCATATAAAAACTAGAAAGAAACTCTCTGAGAAACTGCTTTGTGATGTGTTAATTCATCTTCCAGTGTTACATGATTCTTTTCATTGATCAGTTTGGTAGCACTGTTTTTGTGGTGTCTGAGTAGGGGTATTTGGGAGTGCATAGAAGTCGACGGTGGAAAAGGAAATATCCTGAGATGAAAATTAAAAAGAAGCTTTCTGAGAAATTTCTTTGTGATGGGTGAATTCATCATACCAAGTTACACTGTTGTTTTCTTTGTGCAGTTTGCTAGCACTGTTTTAAAGGGATATTCAGGAGCTCGTAGAGGCCTACAATGAAAAAGGAAATAACTTCACATAAAAACTGGAGAGAAGATTTTCGAGTAAGGGTTTTATGATGGGTGTATTCATCACATAGAGTTTAACCTTTTTGTTGATTGATCAGTTCGGCATCACTGTTTTGTGGTATTTGAGAGCAGATATTTGGGAGCACATTGAAGCCTATGTGCTTCAAAAGGAAATATCCTCAGATTTAAACTAGAAAGAAGCTTTATGAGAAACTGCTTTGTGATGGGTGAATTCATTTCACAGAATTACACCTTTCCTTTCATTGAGCCGTTTGGTAACACTGTTTTTGTGGACTCTGCAAAGAGATATTCGGGAGTACACAGAGTCCAGTGGTGAGAAAGGAAATATTTTCAGGTTAAAAACTAGGGAGAAGCTTTCTGAGAATCTCCTTTGTGATGTGTGCATTCATCTCATTGAGCTAAACGTTTCTGTTGAGGGAGCACTTTAGTATCATTGTTTTAGTGCTGTCTGAGAAGGGGCATTTGAGAGCGCATTGAAGCCTATGTTGGAAAAGGAAATATCCTCAGATAAAAATTAGAAAGAAGCTTCCTGAGAAATTGCTTGGTGATGTGTTAATTCATCTCACAAGGTTACATGATTCTTTTCATGGAGAAGTTTGGTAGCACTGATATTGGGGAATCTGAGAAGGGATAATTTGGATCACCTTGAAGCCTATGGTGAAAAAGGAAATATACTCAGATAAAACCCAAAACGAAGTTTTCCGAGAAACTGCTTTGTGATGGGTGAATTCATCTCACACAGTTACACTGTTCTTTTCATTAAGGAGTTTGCTAACACTGTGTTCTTGGAATCTGCAATGGGATATTTTTGAGCACATTGAAGCTTAGAGTGACAAAGGAAATATCCTGAGACAAAAACTAGCAAGAAACTTTCTGAGAAACTGTTTTGTGATTTGTGAATTCATCTCACAGAGTTACCTGATTGTTTTCATGGAGCAGTTTGGAAGCACTGTTTAGGGGAATCTGAGAAGGGATGGTTTTGATTGCATTGAAGCCTATGGTGACAAAGGAAATATCCTCAGATAAAAACTAGAAAGAAGCTTTCTGAGGAGCCTCTTTGTGATATATGTATTAATCTGACAGAGTAACGCGTTTCTTTTCATGCAACAGTTTGCTAACACTGTTTTCGTGGAATCTGCAAAGGGATATTTGTGAGCACTTTCAGGGCTATAGTGGAAAAGGAAATATCCTCAGATAAAAACTAGAAAGAAACTTTTTGAGAAACTACTTTGTGATGTGTGAATTCATCTCACAGGGTTAAACTGTTATTTTCATTGAGCAGTTTGATAACACTGTTTTCTTGGAATCTGCAATAGGATATTTGGGAGTGCATTGAAGTCTATTGTGACAAAGGAAATATACTCCGATCAAAACCAAAAAGAAGCTTTCTGTGAAACTGCTTTGTGATGTGTCAATTCACCTCACACCATCAAAACGTTCCTTTTATTGAGAAGTTTGCTAAAACATTTTCCTTTAATCTACAATGGTATATTCCGGAGTTCATTGAGGAATATGGTGGAAAAGGAAATATCCTCAGATAAAAACTGTAAAGAAGCTTTCTGAGAAACTACTTTGTTATGTGTCAATTCATCTCACAGAGTTACACCATTCTTTTCATGGAGCAGTTTTGTAGCACTGTTTTTGGGGAGTCTGAGAAGGGATATTTTGAATTGCATTGAAACCTAAGGTGACTAAGGAAATATCCTCAGTTTAAAAGTAGAAAGAAGCTTTTGGAGAAACTTCTTTGTGATGTGTGTATTCATCTCACAGAGAAACACCATTCTTTTCATGGAGCAGTTTGCTAACACTGTTTTCGTGTAACCTACAAAGGGATATTTGGGAGCGAGTTGGGGCCTATGGTGAGAAAGGAAATATCCTCAGAAAAAAACTAGAAAGAAGCTTTCTAGGAAAATGCTTTGTGATGTGTGAATTCATCTCACAGAGTTACACCACTCTTTTCATGGAGCAGTTTGGTAGTACTGTTTTTGGGGAATCTCAGAAGGGATATTTGGAATCGCATCGAAGCCCATGGTTTACAAATGAAATATCCTCAGATAAAAACTAGAAAGAAGGTTTCTGAGAAAGTTCTTTGTGATGTGTGATTTCACCTCACAGAGTTACACCTTTCTATTCATGGAGCCGTTTGCTCACACTGTTTTCACGGAATCTGCCAATGGATATTTGGGAGTGAATTTAGACCTATGGTGAAAGAGGAAATATCTTCAGATTAAAATCAAACAGAAGCTTTCTGTGAAACTGCTTCATGATGTGTGAATTCATCTCAGAGAGTTGCCCTGTTCTTTTAATTGAGAAGTTTTCTAACCCTTTTTTCATGGAATCTGCAATGGGATATTCTGGAGAGCATTGTGGAATATGGAAAAAAAGGAAATATCTGCAGATAAAATCTAGAAAGAAGTGGTCTGAGAAACAGCTTTGTGATGTGTGAATTCATCTCACCGTTACAGCATCCTTTTCATGGAACAGTTTGGTAGCACTATTTTTGGGGAATCTGAGATGGGATAGTTTGGATTGCATTGAAGCCTAGAGTGACAATGGAAATATAATCAGATAAAAACTAGAAAGAAACGCTCTGAGAAACTTATTTGTAATGTGTATATTCATCTCACAGAGGAACATCTTTCTTTTCATTGAGCTGCTTGCTAACACTGTTTTGTGGCATCTACAAAGTGATATTTGGGAGCGAGATGAGACCTATGATGAAAAAAAAAATGGTCCCAGGTAAAAACTAGAGGGAAGCTTTCTGAGAAACTGCTTTGTGATGTGTGAATTCATCTCACAGAGTTACAGCACTCTTTTCATGGAGCAGTTTGCTAACTCTGTTTTCGTGCTATCTGCAAAAGGATATTTTGGAGTGCATTGAAGCCTTTGGTGGCAAGGGAAATATTCTCAGACAAAACAAAAAATAAGCTTTCTATGAAACTGCTTAGTGATGTATGAATTCATCTCACAGAGTTACACCTTTATTTTCATGACGCAGTTTGTTAGCACTCTTTTGAGGAATCTGAGAAGGGATATTTTGGATTGCATTGATGCTTCTAGTGACGAAGGAAATATCCTCAGATAAAAACTAGAAAGGAGCTTTCTGAGAAACTGCCCTGTGATTTATTAATTCATCTCAGAGAATTACGTGATTCTTTTCATGGATCAGTTCTGTAGCACTGTTTTTGGGGAATCAGGGAAGGGTTATTTTCGATTGCAGTGAAGCCTACGGTGACAAAGGAAATATCCTCAGATAAAACCCAAAAGAAGATTTCTGTGAAACTTCCTTGTGATGTGTGAATTCATCTCACAGTGTTACACCATTCCTTTCATTGAGAAGTCTGCTGACACTTTTTTCCTGAAATCTGCAATGGTGTATTCGGAAGTGCATTGAGGCCTATTTTGAAAAAGGAAATATCCTTAGAGAAAAACTAGAAAGAAGCTTTCTGAGATATTCTTTGTGATGTGTTAATTAATCTCACAGAGGTACACCTTTCTTTTCATGGAGCAGTTTGCTAACACGGTTTTTGTGGAATCTGCAAAGGGATATTTGGGAGTGCACTGAGGTCTGTACTGAAAGAGGAAATATCCTTATATAAAAACTAGAAAGAAATATTCTGAGAAACTGCTTTGTGATGTGTGAATTCATCTTACAGAATTATACTGTTCTTTTTATTGAGTGGTCAGATAACACTGTTTTCATGAGATCTGCAATAAGATATTTAGGAGCACATTGCGGCCTATGGTGACAAAGGACATGTCCTCAGATGAAAACCAAAAATAAGATTTCTGTGAAACTTCTTTGTGATGCTTGAATTCATCTCACAGTGTTACACCATTCCTTTCATTGAGAATTTTTCTAACACTTTTTCCCTGAAATCTGCAGTGGTGTATTCAGGAGTGCATTGAGGCCTGTTTTGAAAAAGGAAATATCCTTAAAGAAAAACTAGAAAGAAGATTTCTGAGAAACAGCTTTGTGGTATGTGAATTCATCTCACTGAGTTACACCATTATTTTCATGAAGCAGTTTGGTAGCACTGTTTTTGGGGAATCTAAGAAGGGATGATTTTCATCACATTGAAGCCTATAGTTACAAAGGAAATATCCTCAGATAAAAACTAGAAAGAGAGTTTCTGAGAAATTTATTAGTGATGATTTCATCTCACAGAGTTACACAGTTCTTTTAATTGAGAAGTTTACTAACACTTTTCTTGTGGAATCTGCAATGGGATATTCGAGAACACATTGAGGCCTATGGTGAAAATGTAAATATCCTCAGATAAAAACTAGAAAGAAACAGTCTGAGAAACCACTTTGTGATGTTTTAATTCATCTCAAAGAGTTACATAATTCATTTCATGCATCAGTTTGGTGGCTCTGTTTTTGGGGAATCTGAGAAGGGATACTTTGGGTCGCATTGAAGCCTATAGTGACAAAGGAAACATCCTCAGATAAAAAACAAAAGACAGCTTTCTGAGAAACTGCTTGGTGATGTGTGAACTCATCTCACAGATTTACACGTTTCTTTTCGTGGAGCAGTTTGCTAACACTGGTTTTATGTAATCTGCAAAGGGATATTTGCTAATGCATTGAGGCCTACAGTGAAAAAGGAAATATCCTAATACAAAAAAATGGAAAGAATCTTTCTGAGAAACTGCTTTGTGACTTGTGAACTCATCTCACAGCATTTCCTGATACTTTTCAGGGAGCAGTTTGGTAGCATGTTTTGGGGGAATCTGAGAAGGGATATTTTGGATCGCATTGAAGCCTATGGTGACAAAGGAAATAGAACAGATAAAAACTAGAAAGAAGCTTTCTGAGAAACTTATACGTGAAGTGTGTATTCACTTCACAGAGTAACACCTTTCTTTTCATGGAGTAGTTTGTAAACTCTGGTTTCTTGGAATCTACAATGTAATATTGGGGAGTGAGTTGAGACCTACAGTGAAAAAGTAAATATTCTCAAATAAAAAGTAGAAAGAGCTTTCTGAGAAACTGCTTTGTGATGCGTGATTTCATCTCACACACTTACACCACACTTTTCAAGGACCATTTTGCTAACACTGTTTTCGTGGAATCTGCAGGAGGATATTTTGAAGCACAGTGAAGCCTACGGTGACAAAGGATATATCCTCAGAAAGAAAACAAAAAGAAGCTTTCTGTGAAACTACTTTGTGATGTGTGAATTAATCTCACAGAGTTACATTTTTCTTTTTCATGGAACAGTTTGGTAGCACTGTTTTTGGGGAATCTGAAAAGGGATATTTTGTATCACATTGAAGCCCTTGGTGACAAAGGAAATATTCTCAGATAAAAACTAGAAAGAATTGTGAGAAACTTCTTTGTGATGTGTACATTAATCTCACCAAGTAACCCTTTTCTTTTCAGGGAGCAGTTTGCTAACATTGTTTTCATGGAATCTGCAACAGGATATTTGGTAAGGCTTTGAAGCCTATGGGGACAAAGGAAATATCCTCAGGCAAAAACGGAAAAGAAGCTTTCTGAGAAACTGCTTTTTGATTGATGAATTCACCTCACAGAGTGACAGTGTTCTTTTCATTGAGCAGTTTGCTAACACTGATTTCTTGGAATCTGCAATGGGATATTTCAGAGCACATTGAAGCTTATAGTGACAAAGGAAATATTCTCATATAAAAACTAGATAGAAGCTTTCTGAGAAACTGCTTTGTGATGTGTGAATTGTTCTCACAGAGGTACACCTTTCTTTTCATGGAGCAGATTGATAACACTGTTTTCATGGAATCTGCAAAGGGATATTTGGGAGCGCCTTGAGGCCTATGGTGAAATAGGAAACATCCTCAGATAAAAACTAGAAAGCAGTTTTCTGAGAAACTGCATTGTGATAAGTGAATTCATCTTACAGTGTTACACTGTTCTTGTCATCGAGCAGTTTGATAAAACTGATTTTGTGAAACCTGCAATAGGATATGTTGGAGCGCATTGAATTCTCTGGTGACAAACTGAAAAGAAGCTTTCTGTGAAACTGCTTTGTGTTGTGTGAATTCATCTCTCAAATTTACACCTTTTTTTCACTGACAAGTTTGCCAACACCTTTTTCATGGAATCTGCAATCAGATATTCGGGAGCGTATAGAGGAATATGGTGAAAAAGGAAATATCCTCAGATAATAACTAGTAAGAATCTTACTGAGAAACAGCTTTGTGATGTGTGAATTCATTTCACAGAGGTACCCCATTCTTTTCATGGAGCAGTATGGTAGCACTGTATTTGGGAAATCAGAGAAGGGATATTTGAGTGTGCATTGAAGCTTATGGTGACAAAGGAAATATCCTCAGATAAAAACTACAAAGATTTTTTTCTGAGAAATTATTTGTGATGTGTGAATTCATCTCAAAGTGTTACACCTTTCTTTTCATGGAATGCTTTGTTTTTATGGAATCTGTGAAGGGACATTTGGGAGTGCATTGAAGCCTATAGTATAAAAGAAAACTCCACAGACAAAAACCAGAAAGGAGTCGCCTGATAAAGTACATTGTGATTTTTTATTTCATTTGACAGAGTTACACAATTCTTTTCATGGAGAAGTTTGGTAGCACTGTTTTTGGGGAATCTGAGAAAGGTTGTTTTGAATTGCATTGAAGCCTATCGTGACAAAGGAAATATTCTCAAACAAAGACTAGAAAGGTCTCTGAGAGACTTCTTTGTGATGTGTGTGTGAGTTCGTCTCACAGAGTTACATGTTACTTTTCATGGAGTAGTTTGGTATCACTCTTTTTGTGGAATCTGCAAAGGGATATTTGGGAGTGCCTTGATGCCTATGGTGCAAAAGGAAATATCCCCAGATAAAAAATAGACAGAAGCTTTCTGAGAAACTGCTTTGTCATGTGTGAATTCATCTTACAGAGTTACACTGTTCTTTTCATTGGGAAGTTTGCTACACTTTTTTGGGGGAATCTGCAATGGGATACTCAGTAGCACATTGAGGAATATGGTGGAAAAGGAAATATCCTAAGATAAATACTAGAAAGAAGCTTTCAAAGACACTACTTTGTGTTGTGTGAATTCATCTCACAAAGCTACACCACTCTTTTTGTGGAGCAGTTTGGTAGAAGGGATATTTTGGATTACATTGAAACCTATGGTAACACAGGAATTATCCTCAGATAAAAACTAGAAAGAAGCTTTATGAGAAACGTCTTTGTGATTTGTGAATTTACCTCACAAGGTTACGCCTTTCTATTCATCGAGCAGTGTGGTAACCCTGTTTTCGTAGAATCTGCAAAGGGATATTTGGGAGTGTATTGAGGTCTATGGTGAGATAGGAAATACCCTCAGATAAAAAAACGAGAAAGAAGCTTTCTGAGAAACTGGTTTATAATGTGTTAATTCATCTCATGGAGTTACACTTTTCTTTTCATTGAGCTGTTTGATAAAACTGTTTTCTTGAGATCTACAATGGGATATCTCAGAGTTTATTGAAGCTTATGGTGACATAGGAAATATCCTCCTATAAACACTAGAAAGAAGCTTTCAGAGAAACCACTTTGTGATGTGTCAATTCACCTAACAGAATTACTCCATTGCTTTCATGGATCAGTTTGACGGCACTGTTTTTGGGGAATCTGAGAAGGGATATTTTGGATTGCTTTGAAGCCTATGGTGACAAAAGAAATATCTTCAGATAAAAACCAGAAAGAAGCTTTCTAAGAATCTTATCTGTGATGTGTGAATTCATCTCGCATATGTACACTACTGTTTTCATAGAGCAGTTTGATAACACTGTTTTGATGGAATATGCAATAGGATATTTGGGATCATATTAAAGCCTATGGTGACAAAGGAAATATTCTCAGATAAAACCAAAAAGATGCTTTCTGAGAAACTGCTTTGTGATGTGCAGATTTATCTCACAGAGTTACACTGTTCATTTCATTAGCAGTTTTCTAACACTGTTTTTTTGGAATATGTAATGGGTCATTTCACTGCGCATTGAAGCTTATGGAGAGAAAGGAAATTTCCTGAAACAAAAACTAGAAAGAAACTTTCTGAGAAACTGCTTTGTGATTTGTGAATTCGTCTCACAGAGTTACACGTTTCCTTTCATGGAGCAGTTTCCTAACACTCTTTTCGTGGAATCTGCAAAGGGATATTTGGGTGTGCATTGAGTCCTATGGTGAAAAAGGACATATCCTCAGATAAAAACTAGATAGAATCTTTCTGAGAAACTGCTTTGTGATGTGTGAATTCATCTCACAGAGTTACACTGTTATATTTTTGGAGCAGTTTGCTAGCACTGTTCTCATGGAATCTGGAATGGGATATTTCAGAACGCGTTGAATCTTATGGTGACGAGGGAAGTATCTTCATTTAAAAACTAGAGAGAGGTTTCCTGAGAAACTGCTTTGTGATGTGTTAACACATCTCACAGAATTACATGATTCTTTTCATGGATCACTTGGTAGCACTGCCTTTCGGGAATCTGACAACAGATATTTTGGATCGCCTTGAAGCCTATGGTGACAAAGGAAATATCCTTAGATAAAAACTAGAAATAAGCTGTCTGAGAATGTTCTTTGTGATGTGTGAATTCATCTCACAGAATTACACCTTTCTTTTCATGGAGCAGTTTTCTAACACTGTTTTCATGGAATCTGCAAAGGGATATTTGGGAGCCCATTGAGGTGTATAGTGAAAAGGGAAACATCCTCATATAAAAATGAGAAGGAAGTTTTCTGAGAAACTGCTTTGTGATGTGTGAATTCATATTACAAAGTTACACTGTTCTTTTCATTGAGCAGTTTGATAACACTGTTTTTGTGGAATTTTACATGTTATATTTGGAAGCGCTTTGAAGTCTATGATGACAAAGGAAATATCTTCAGATAAAAACGAAAAAGAAGCTTTCTGAGAAAGTTCCTTGTGATGTGTGAATTCATCTCACAGAGTTACACTGTTCTTTTCATTGATCAGTTTGCTAACAGTTTTTCATTTAATCTGCAATGGCATATTTGGGAAACATTGAGGAATATTGTGTATTCTTCATGATGTGTGAATTCATCTCACAGAGTCACACCTTTCTTTTCATTGAACAGTTTTCTAGTACTGTTTTCTTGGAATCTGCTAAAGGATATTTGGCAGTGCATTGAATCCTATATTGAAAAAGGAAATATCCTCAGATAAAAACCAAAAAGAAGCTTTCAGAGTAACTGATTTGTGATGTGTCTATTCATCTCATGGAGTTACACTGTTCTTTTCATTTAACAGTATGCTAACACTCTTTTCTTGGATTCTGCAGTGGGATATTTCTGAGCGCATAGAACCTTATGGTGACAAAGGAAATATCCTCAGATAAAAACTAGAAAGAAACTTTCTGAGAAAGATTTTTGTGATGTGTGAATTTATCTTACAGAGTTGCACCTTTCTTTTCAGTTAGCATTTTGCCTACATTGTTTTCTTGGAATCTGCAATGTGATATTTCAGAGTGCATTGAAGCTTATGGTGACAAAGGAAATATCCTCATATAAAAACTAGAAAGAAGCTTTCTGAGAAACTACATCGTGATGTGTAAATTCATCTCACACAGTTACATCATTCTATTCATTGAGCAGTTTGGTAGCACTGTTTTTGGGTAATATGCAAAGGGATTTTCAGGAGCTCATAAAGGTCTATGATGAAAAAGGAATAATCTTCAGATCAAAACTGGAGACAAGGTTTTTGAATAACTGTTTTGTGATGTGTGTATTTACCTCATATAGATAAACCATTTTGTTGATTGAGCAGTTTGACATCATTGTATTCGTGGTGTCTGAGAAGGGATATTTGGGAGTGCATTGAGGCTGATGGTGGAAAAGAAAATACGCACAGATAAAAACTAGAAAGGAGCTTTCAGAGATATTTCTTTGTGATGGGTGAATTCATCAAACACAGTTACACCTTTCTTTTCTTTGAGCCGTTTGGTAGAAACTGGAAAGGAGCTTTCTGAGAAATTTCATTGTAATGGTTGAATTCATCTCCCAGAGGTAAGCCTTTCTTTTCATTGAGCAGTTTGGTAACCCTGGTTTGTGGAATCTACAAAGTGATATTCATAGCACAGAGAAGCCTATGGTGAAAAAAGAAATACCCTCTGATAAAAAATAGAAAGAAGCTTTCTGAGAGACTGTTTTGTGATCGGTGAATTCATCTCACAGAGTTAAATCTTTCTTTTCATTGAGCAGGTTGATAACACTGTTTTTTTGGAATATGGAAAGAGATTTTCGAGAGTGGATAGATGCCAATGTTGAAAAAGGAAATATCTTCAGGTTGAAACTGGAGAGAAAGTTTCTGATAACTCCTTTGTGATGCATGCATTAATCTCATAGAGGTAAAGCTTTCTGTTGGGAGAGCAGCTTGTCATCACTCTTTCTGTTGTGTCTGAGAAGGGATATTTTGGAGCCCATGGAAGCCTATGGTAGAAAAGGAAATATCCTGAGATACAAACTAGAAAGAAGCATTCTGAGAAATTTCTTTGTGATGGGTGAGTTCATCAGACAGAGTTTCACCTATGTTTTCTTTGAGCAGTTTGGCAACACTGTTCTTACGGAATCTGCAAAGGCATATTCGGGAGCTCCTAGAGGCCTATGGTGAAAAAAGAAATAACATCAGATAAAAACTGGAGAGAAGCTTATCGAGAAATGGTTTTGTGATGTGTGTATTCATCTCATAGAGTTTAACTTTCTTGTTGATTGATCAGTTCGGCAACACTGTTTTTGTGGTATCTAAGAAGAATTATTTGGGGGCACATTGAAGCCAATGGTGAAAAAGGAAATATCCTCAGATTGAAACTAGAAAGAAGCTTTCTGAGAAACTTCTTTGTGATGGGTGAATTCATCTCACAGAGTTACACCTTTCTCTTCATTGCACAGTTTGGTAGCACTGTTTTTGGGGAAACTGAAAAGCTATATTTGGGAGAGCATAGAGGCCTAATATGAAAAAAGAAAATTCTTCAGGTAAAAACTGGAGAGAAGCTTTTGGAGAAACTCCTTTGTGATGTTTTCATTCATCTCATAGGGCTAAACGTTTCTGTTGAGGGAGCACTTTGACATCACTGTTTTTGTGGTGTCCGAAAAGGGATATTTGGGAGTGCATTGAAGCCTATGGTGGAAAAGGAAATATCCTCAGATAAAAATTAGAAAAATGCTTTCTGAGAAACTACTTTTGGATGGGTGAATTCATCTCAAAGAGATACACAGGTGTTTCACTGAGCAGTTTGATAGCACTGTTTTCGTGGAATCTGCAATAGGATATTTGGGAACACATTGAAGCCAATGGTTACAAAGGAAATATCCTCAGACAAAAAACAAAAGGAAGCTTTCTGAGAAACTGCTTTATGATGTGTGAATTCATCTCACAAATTTACACCTTTCTTTTCATGGGGCACTTTGCTAACCCTGTTTTCATGGAATATGCAAAGGGATATTCCCCTGTCCATTAAGGCCTATGGTGAAAAAGGAAATATTCTCAAACAAAAACTAGAAAGAATATTTCTGAGAAACGGCTTTGTGATTTGTGAATTCATCTCACAGAGTTATACGATTCTTTTCATGGAGTAGTTTGGTAGCACTGTTTTTGGGGAATCTGAGAAGGGATATTTTGGACTGCATTGAAGCCTATTCTGACAAAGGAAATATCCTCAGAAAGAAACCAGAAAGAAACATTCTGAGAAACTGCCTTGTGATGTGTGAATTTATCTCACAGAGTTTCACCTTTCCTTTCATGGAGCAGTTTGCTAATACTGTATTAGTGGAATCTGCAAAGGGATATTTTGGATCACTTTCAGACCTATGGTGAAAAAGAAACTATCCTCAGATTAAAAGTAGAAAGAAGCTTTCTGAGAAACTGCTTTGTGATGTGTGAATTCATCTCACAGAGTTGCACTGTTATTTACATTCAGCAGTTTGCTAACATTGTTTTTGTGAAATATTCAATAGTATATTTTGGAGCACATTGAAGCCTAAGGTGACAAAGGAAAAAACCTCAGACAAAAACCAAAAAGAAGCTTCTGAGAAACTGCCTTGTGATGTGTGAATTCATTTCACAGAATTACACTGTTCTTTTCATTGAGCAGTTTGCTAACACTGTTTTCTTGGAATCTGCAACAGGATACTTCAGAGCACATTGAATCTTATGGTGACAACGGAAATATCTTCAGACCAAAACTAGAAAGAAACTTTCTGAGAAACTGCTTTGTGATTTGTGAATTCATCTCACAGAGTTACATGAATCTTCTCATGGAGCAGTTTGTTAGCACCGTTTTTGAGGAATCTGAGATGGGATATTTTGGATCAGATTGAAGGCTACACTGACAAAGGGAATATCCTCAGATAAAATCTCGAAACAAGCTTTATGAGAAAGTCCTTTGTGATGTCTGAATTCATGTCACAGAGTTACACCTTACTTTTCATGGAGCTGTTTGCTTACACTGTTTTTGTGGAACCTGTAATTTGATATTTCAGAGCGCATTGAAGCTTATAGTGACAAAGAAATATCCTCACACAGGAACTGAAAAGAACCTTTCTGAGAAACCGCTTTGTGATCTGTGAATTCATCTCACAGATATACACCTTTCTTATCATGGAGCCGTTTGCTAACACTCTTCATGGAATATGTAAAGGGATGTTCACTAGCACCTTGAGGCAAATAGTGAAAAGGGAAATATCCTCAGACAAAAGCTAGAAAGAACCTTTCTGAGAAACTGCTTTGTGATTTGTGAATTCATCTCACAGAGTCACACCTTTCTTTTCATGGAGCAGCGTTTGCTAACACTGTTTTCATGGAATCTGCAAAGAGATATTTGGGAGTGCCTTGAGGTCAATAGTGAAAAATGAAACATCCTCAGATTAAAATGAGAAAATAGCATTCTGAGAAACCATGATTCTTTTCATGGATCATTTGGTAACACTGTTTTTGGGGAATCTGGGAAAGGATATTTTGGATCGCATTGACACCTCTGGTGACAAAGGAAACATTCTCAGATAATAACTAGAAAGAAGCTTTCCGAGAAACTGTTTTGTGTTGTGTGAATACATCTCACAAAGCTACATATTAATTTTCATGAATCAGTTTCCTAACATTCTTTTCGTGGAATCTGCAAAGGGATATTTGGGAGTGCATTGAAGCCTATGGTGACAAAGGAAATATCCTCTGATGAAAACCAAAAAGACGCTTTCTGAGAAACCGCTTTGTGATGTGTGAATTCATTTCACAGAGTCAAACTCTTCCTTTAATTGAGCAGTATGATAACACTGTTTCCTTGGAATCTGCAATGGGATATTTCAGAGCACATTGAAGTTTATGGAGACAAAGAAAATATCCTCAGACAAAAACTAGAAAGAAGCTTCCTGAGAAACTCCTTTGTGTTTTGTGAACTCATCTCACAGAGTTACACATTCCTTTTCTTGTAGTAGTTTGGTAGCACTGTTTTTGGGGAATCTGAGAAGGGATATTTTGGATTACATTAAAGCCTATATTGACAAAGGAAATATCCTTACATAAAAACTAGAAAGAAGGTTTCTGGGAAACTTCTTCGTTATATATGATTCATCTCACAGAGTTACACCTTTCTTTTCATAGAGCAGTTTGATAACACTGTTTTCGTGGAATCTGCGAATGGATATTTTGTAGCACATTGAGGCCTATGGTGAAAAAGGTAATATCCTCAGATAAAAACTAGAAAGAAGCTTTCTGAGAAACTGCTTTGTGATGTGTGAATTCATCTTGCAGATTTACACCGTTTTTTTCATTGAACAGATTAATAACACCGTTTTTGTGGAATCTGCAATAGGATATTTGTTAGCATCTTGAAGCCTATGGTGACAAAGGATATATCCTCAGATATAAACCAAAAAGAAGCTTCTGAGAAACTGCTTTGTGATTTGTGAATTCGTCTCACAGAGATACACCATTCTTTTCATTGAGATATTTGCTATCACTCTTTTCATGGAAACTACAAAGGGATATTTGGAAACGAGTTGAGGCCTATGGTGAAAAATGAAATATCCTCTTATAAAAACTAGAAAGAATCTTTCTGAGAAACTGCTTTGTGATGTGTGAATCCATCTCACAGTGTTGTAGCACTCTTTTCCTGCAGCTCTTTGGTAGCACTCTTTTTGGAGAATTTAAGAAGTGATATTTTGAATTGCATTGAAGACTGTGGTGACAAAGGAATTATCCTCAGACTAAAACTAGAAAGAAGCTTTCTGAGAAACTGCTTTGTGATATGTGAATTAGTCTCAGAGAGTTACACTGTTTTTTTCTTTGAGCAATTTGCTAACCCTGTTTTCTTGGAATCTGTAATGGGATATTTCGGAGCGCATTGAAGCTTATGGTGACAAAGGAAACCTCTTCAGTCCAAAAGTAGAAAGAAGCTTTCTGAGAAAATGTTTTCTGATTTCTGAATTCATCTCTCAGAGTCACACCTTTCTTTTCATGGAGCAGTTTGTTAGCAGTTTGAAGTTCATGGAGACAAAGGAAATATCCTCAGACAAAAACTAGAAGGAATCTTTCTGAGAAACTGCATTGTGATTTGTGAGTACATCTCACAGAGCTACACAATTGTTTTCATTGATCATTTTTGTATCACTGTTTTTGAGGAATCTGAGAAGGGATATTTGGGATCATACTGAAGCCTATGGTGACAAAGGAAATATCCTCAGATAAAAACTACAAAGAATCTTTTTGAGAAACTTCTTTGTGATGTGTGAATTCATCTCACAGAGTTACACCATTCTTTTCATTGAGCAGTTTGATAGCACTGTTTTCGTGGAATCTGCAACAGAATATTTGGGAGTGCATTGAAGCCTATGATGACAAAGGAAATATCCTCAGATGAAAATCAACAAGAAGCTTTCTGAGAGAATGCTTTGTGATATTTGAATTGAACTCACAGAGTTACACTGTTCTTTACATTGTGCAGTTTACTAATACTGTTTTCTTGGAATCTGCAGTCAGATATTTCAGAGCACATTGAAACTTATGGTGACAAAGGAATTATCCTCAGAAAAAAAAAAAAGAAAGGAGCTTTCTGAGGAACTTCTTTGTGATATGTGAATTCATCTCACAAAGTTACACCTTTTTTAATATGTAACAGTTTTCTAACACTGTTTTCATGAAATCTGCAAAGGAATATTGGGGAGCACATTAAGGCCTATATTGAAAAAGGGAATATCCTCAGACAAAAACTAGAAAGAAGCTTTCTGAGAAACTACTTTGTGATGTGTGAATTCATCTCACAGAGTTACACCATTTTTTTCATTGAGCTGTTTGAAAACACTCTTTTCGTGTAATCTGCAAAGGGATATTTGGGAGTGCATTGAGGCCTATGCTGAAAAATGAAATATCCCCAGGTAAAAACTAGAAAGAAGCTCTCTGAAAAACTCCTTTTTGATGTGTGAATTCATCTCACAGAGTTACACTGTACCTTTCATTGAGCAGTTTGCTAACACTGTTTTCTTGTAATCAGCAATAGGATATTTCGGAGCACATTGAAGCTTATGGTGAAAAATGAAATATCCTCAGGCAAAAACTAGAAAGAAGCTGTCTGAGCAACGGCTTTGTGATTTGTGAATTCATTCCACAGAGCTACATGACTCTTGTCATGGAGCAGTTTAATAGCCCTGTTTTTGGCAAATCTGAGTAGGGAAATTTTGGATCATATTGAAGCCTATGTCGACAAAGGAAATATCCTCAGATAAAAACTACAAAGAATCTTTCTGAGAAACTTCTTTGTGATGTGTGAATTCATCTCACAGAGTTACACCATTCTTTTCATTGAGCAGTTTGATAGCACTGTTTTCATGGAATCTGCAACAGAATATTTGGGAGTGCACTGAAGCCTATGATGACAAAGGAAATATCCTCAGATGAAAATCAACAAGAAGCTTTCTGAGAGAATGCCTTGTGATATTTGAATTGAACTCACAGAGTTACACTGTTCTTTACATTGTGCAGTTTACTAATATTGTTTTCTTGGAATCTGCAGTCAGATATTTCAGAGCACAATGAAACTTATGATGACAAAGGAATTATCCTCAGGAAAAAAATAGAAAGGAGACTTCTGAGGAACTTCCTTGTGATGTGTGAATTCATCTCACAAAGATACACCTTTCTGAAACACTGCTTTTTGACGTGTGACTTCATCTCACAGAGTTACACTGTACCTTTCATTGAGCAGTTTGCTAACATTGTTTTCTTCGAATCAGCAATAGGATATTTCGGAGCACATTGAAGCTTATGGTGAAAAATGAAATATCCTCAGGCAAAAACTAGAAAGAAGCTGTCTGAGCAACGGCTTTGTGATTTGTGAATTCATTCCACAGAGCTACATGACTCTTCGTGGAACAGTTTATTAACCCTGTTTTTGGCGAATCTGAGTAGGGAAATTTTGGATCATATTGAAGCCTATGGTGACAAACGAAATATCCTCAGATAAAAACTGGAAAGAAGCTCTCTGAGAAAGTTCTTTGTGATGTGTGAATTCATCTCACAGAGTTACGCCTTTCTTTTCATGGAGCCATTTTCTAACACTATTTTTGTTGAATCTGAAAAGGGATATTTCGGAGCGTATTGAGGTTTATGGTGAAAACCTAAAGATCTTCAGATAGAAACTAGAAAGCTTTCAGAGAATCTGCTTTGTGATTTTTGAATTCCTCTCACAGTGTTACATTGTTTTTTAAACTGACAAGTTTGCTAACACTGTTTTCATGGAATCTGCAAAGAGATATTTGAATGCGCATTGAGGCCTAAAATGAAAAAGAAAATAAGCTCAGATAATACATAGAAAGAAGCTTTCTGAGAAACTGTTTTGTGATTGTGAAAACATGTCACAGAGGTGCATAATTGTTTTCATGGATCACTTTGGTAGCTCTGTATTTGTGGAATCAGAGAAGGGATACTTTCATCGTATTGAAGCCTATGATGACAAGCGAAATATCCTCAGATAAAAACTAGAAAGAAGTTTTCTGAGAAAGTTCCTCATGATGTGTGAATTCATCTCACAGAGGTACAGCTTTCTTTTCATGGGGCAGTTTACTACCTCTGTTTTTGTGGATTCCACTGAGGGATATATAGGAGCACATTGTGGCATATGGTGAAAAAGGAAATATCCTCAGATAAAAACAAGAAAGAAACTTTCTGAGCAATTGCTTTTAGATTTCTGAATTCATCTCACTGTGTTACACTGTTCATTTCATTGAGCAGTTTTCTAACATTGTTTTATTCGAATCTGGAAAGGGATATTTTGGAGCATATTGAAGCTTATGGTGACATAGTAAATATCCTCATAGGAAAAGGAGAAATAAGCTTTCTGAGAAACTGATTTGTGATGTGTTAATTCATCTCACCATGCTAAATGATTCTTTTCATGGATCAGTTTGGTAGCACTGTTTTTGGGGAATCTTAGAGGGGACATTTTGTATCGCCTTGAAGCCTATGGTGACAAAGGAAATATCCTCAGGTGGAAACTAGAAATAAGCTTTCTGAGAAAGTTATTTGCGATGTGTGAATTAGCCTCACAGAGTTACACGGTTCTTTTCATTGAGTAGTTTGCTAACACTGTTTTCTTGGAATCTGCAATGGGATATTTTGCAGTTCATTGAAGATTACGGTGACAAAGGAAATATCCTCAGACAAAAAACTAGAAAGAAGTTTTCTGAGAAATTTCTTTGTGATTTGTGAATTCACCTCACAGAGTTACACGATTCATTTCATGGAGCAATTTTGTAGCACTGTTTTTGGGGATCTGAGAAGGGATATTTCAGATCGCACTTAAGTCTATGAGGACAAGGGAAATACCCTCAGATAAAAACTAGAAAGAAGTGTTCTGAGAAAGTTCTTTGTGATGTGTGAATTCATCTCACAGAATTACATCTTTCTTTTCATGGAGCCATTTGCTAACACTGTTTTCATAGAATCTGCAAAGGTATATTTGGGAGCACATTAAGGACTGTTGTGAAAAACTAAATATCGTCAGCTTTCTGAGAAACTGCTTTTTGATGTGTGAATTCATCTCACAGAGTAACACTGTTCCTTTCATGGATCAGTTTGGTAGCACTGTTTTTGGGGAATCTGAGAAGGGATATTTTGGATCACATACAAGCCTACGGTGACAGAGGAAATACCCTCAGATAAAAGCTAGAAAGAAGTGTTCCTAGAAAATTCTTCATGATGTGTGAATTCACCTCACAGAGTTACACCGTTTTTTTCATGGAGCCGTGTGCTAACACTGTTTTCATATAATCTGCAAAGGGATATTTGGGAGTGCACTGAGGAATATACTGACCAAGGGAATATCCTCACATAAAAAGTAGAAAGAAGCTTTCTGAGAAACTGTTTTGTGATGTGTGAATTCATCTCACAGAATTACACTGTTCTTTTCATTGAGCAGTTTGCTAACACTGTTTTCATGGAATCTCCAATGGTATATTTTGGAGTGAATTGAAACTTATGGTGGCAAAGAAAATAGCCTCAGATAAAAACTAGAAAGAAGTTTTCTGAGAAACGGCTTTGTGATTTGTGAATTTATCTCACAGAGTTACACCGTTCTCTTCTTTGAGCTGTTTGAAAACACTATTTTAGTGGAATCTGCAAGGGAATATTTGGGAGCACATTGAGACCTATGGTGAAAAAGGAAATATCCTCAGATAGAAACTAGAAAGGAGCTTTCTGAGAAACTACTTTTTGATGTGTGAATTCATCTCACAGAGTTTCAGTGTTCTTTTTATTTAGCAGTTTGCTAACCCTGTTTTATTGGAATCTGCAATGGGATGTTTTGTAATGCATCGAAAATTATGGTGACAAATGAAATATCCTCAGACAAAATCTACAAAATAGCTTCCTGAGAAACTTCTTTGTAATTTGTAACTTCATCTCACAGAGTTACACCATTCTTTTCATGAAGCAGTTTTGTAGCACTGCTTTGGGGAATCTGAGAAGGTATATTTGGGATCACATCAAAGCCTACGGTGACAAAGGAAATATCCTCAGATGAAAACTAGAAATAAGCATTCTGAGGAAGTGCTTTGTGATGTTTGAATTCATCTCACAGAGTTACACTGTAATTTTCATTGAGCTACTTGATAACACTGTTTTCATGGAATCTACAAGGGATATTTTGGAGAGCATTGAGGCCTACAGTGAAAAAGTAAATATCCTCACATAAAAACTAGAAAGAAGCTCTCTGAGAAACTGCTTTGTGATGTTTGAATTCATCTCACAGAGTTACACTGTAATTTTCATTGAGCTACTTGATAACACTGTTTTCATGGAATCTACAAGGGATATTTTGGAGAGCATTGAGGCCTACAGTGAAAAAGTAAATATCCTCACATAAAAACTGGAAAGAAGCTCTCTGAGAAACTACTTTGTGATGTTTGAATTCATCTCACAGATTTACATTGCTGTTTTCATTGAGCAGTTTTCTAACACAGTTTTCTTGGAATCTGCAATGGGATATTTTGGAACGCATTGAAGCTTATAGTTACAAACGAAATATCCTCAGACAAAAACTGGAAAGTGGCTTTCTCAGAAACTGCTTTGTGATGTATGTATTCATCTCACAGAATAACACCTTTCTTTTCATGGATCAGTTTGCTAACAGTATTTTCTTGGAATCTACAAAGGGATATTTGGAGTGTGTTGAGGCCTGTGATGAAAAAGGAAATATCCTCTGAATAACACTTGAAAGAAGCTGTCTGAGAAACTGCTTTGTGATGTGGGAATTCATATCACTCATTTACACCACTCTTTTAATGGAGCAGTTTTGTAGCACTGATTTTGGCAAATATGAGAAGGGATACTTTGAATCGCATTGAAGCCTATGGTGACAAAGGGAATATCCTCAGATAAAAACTAGAAATAAGCTTTCTGAAAATTTCTTTGTGATGTGTGAATTCATCTGAGAGAGTTACAAAATTCTTTTCTTGGATCAGATTAGTAAAACTGGTTTTGGGCAAACTGAGAAGGGATATTATGGATCACATTGAAGCCTATGGTAACAAAGGAAATATCCTCAGATAAAAACTATAAATAAATTTTCTGAGAAATTTGTTTGTGATTGTGAATTTGCCTCCCAGAGTTACACCTTTCTTTTCATGGAAAAGTTGCTAACCGTGTTTTCAGGGAAGCTGCAAAGGGATATTTGGGAGTGCCTTGAGGTCTATGGTGAAAAAGGAAATATCCTTCAATAAAACCAATAAGAAACTTTCTGTGAAACTGGTGTGTGATGGTTGAAATTATCTCACAGAGTTACACCTTTCTTTTCATATAGCTGCTTGCTAACACTGTTTTCCTGGAATCTGCAATAGGATATTTGGGAGCGCATTAAAGCCTATGGTGACTAACGACTTATCCTCAGAGAAAAACAAAAAAGAAGCTTTCTATGAAACTACTTTTTGATGTGTGAATTCATCTCACAGAGTTACATCTTTCTTTTCATGGAGCAGTTTGGTAGCACTGTTTTTGGGAAATCTGAAAAAGGATATTTTGGATTTCATTGAAACATATGGTGACAAAGGAAATATCCTCAGAAAAAAACTAGAAGGAAGTTTTCTGGCAAACTTCTTTGTGATGTGTCTATTCAACTCCCAGAGTAACACCTTTCATTTCATGGAGCTGTTTGCAAACACTGTTTTCATGGAATCTAGAGAGGGATATTTGGGAGGAGTTGAGGCCTATGGTGGAAAAGGAAATATCCTCATATTAAAGGTAGATAGAATCTTTGTGAGAATCTGCTTTATGTTGTGTGAATTCATCGCACAAATTTACACTGTTTTTTTTCATTGAGCAGTTTGCTAACACTCTTTTATTGGAGTCTGCAAAGGGATATTTTGGAGTGCACTGAAACTTATTTTTACAAAGGAAATATCCTCATATAAAAACTAGAAAGAAGCTTTCTGAGAAAGTTCTTTGTGGCATGTGAATTCATCTCACAGTGTTACAATTTTTTTTTTCATGTAGCAGAAGCTAACACTGTTTTCATGGAAAACAATAGGATATTTGGGAGCACATTGAAGCCTATGTTGACAATGGAAGTATCCTGAGACAAAAACAAAAAAGAAGCTTTCTGAGAAACTGCTCTGTGATGTGTGAATTCATCTCACAGATTTACAACCTTCTTTTCATGATGGAGTTTACTAACACTATTTTTGCGGAATCTGCAAAGGGATATTCACGTGTGCCTTGAGGAATACTGTGAAAGAGTATATATCCTCAGATAAAAACCAAAAAGCAGCTTTCTGAGAAACTGCTTTGTGACGTGTGAATTCATCTCACAGAATTACACTGTTCTTTTCATTGAGCAGTTTGGTAACACTGTTTTCTTGGAATCTTTAATGGAATATTTTGGAGCGCATTGAAGCTAACGGTGACAAACGAAATTTCCTCTGACAAAAACTCGAAAGAAGCTTTCTGTGAAATTGCTTTTTGTCTTAATTCATCTCACAGAATTACACCTTTCTTTTCATGCAGCAGTTTGGTAGCACTCTTTTTGGGGAATCAGAGAAGGGATAATTTGGATTGCATTGAACCCTATGGTGACAAAGAAAATATCCTCAGATAAAACTAGAAAGAAGCTTTCTGAGAAACTTCTTGGTGATGTTTGAATTCATCACACAGAGTTACAGCTTTCTTTCCAAGGAGCAGTTTGCTAACACTGTTTTCGTGGAATCTGCAATTGGATATTTGGGAGCACATTGAGTTCTATGGTGAAAAACAAAATATTCTCACATAAAAACTGGAAAGTACCTTCCTGAGAAACTGCTTTGTGATATGTGAATTCATCTCACAGTGTCACACCGTTCTTTTCATTGAGCAGTTTGCTAACACTGTTTTCGTGGAATCTGCAAAGGGACATATGGGAGAGCATTGAGGCCTATAGAGAAAAAGGACATATCCTCAGTTAAAAACTAGAAAGAAGCTTTCTGAGAAGCTGTTTTGTGATGTGTGAATTCATCTCAGAGTGTTAAACTGTTCTTTATATTGAGCAGTTTACTAACAGTCTTTTCTTGGATTCTGCGATGGGATATTTCAGAGTGCATTGAATCTTTTGGTGACACAGAAAAAATCTTCATGGATTAAGTAGAAAGAAGCTTTCTGAAAAACCACTTTGTGATGTATTAATTCATCTCACAGAGTTACATGATTCTTTCCATGGATCAGTTTGGTAGCACTATTTTTGGAGATTCTGAGAAGGGATATTTGGGATCGAATTGAAGCCTATGGTGAAAAAGGAAATATCCTCAGATGAAAGATAGAAGGAAGCTTTCTGACATAGATTTATGTGATGTGTGAACTCATCTCACAGAGTTACACCGTTATTTTTATTGAAGAGTTTGATAACACTGTTTTTGTGTAATCTGCAATAGGATATTTGGGAGCACTTTGTAGCCTATGGTGACAAAGGTAATGTCCTCAGAAAAAAATAAAAAAGCAGCTTTCTGAAAAACTGCTTTGTGGTTTATGAACTCATCTCACAGAGTTACCCATTGTATTTCATGGAGCCGTTTGCTAACACTGTTTTTGTGGAATCTGCAAAGGGATATTTGGGAGCACATGGAGGACTATAGTTAAAAAGGAAATATCCTGAGATAAAAACTAGAAAATAGCTTTCTGAAAAACTGCTTTGTGATGTTTAAGTTCATCTCACAAAGTTACACCATTGTTTGCATTGAGCAGATTGATACACTATTTTCTTGGAATCTGCAATAGGATATTTGGTAGTACTTTGAAGCTTATGGAGACAAAGGAAATATCCCTAGATAATAACCAAAAAGAAGCCTTCTGTGAAACTGCATTTTGATGCATGAATTCATCTCACAGATTTACTCCTTTCTTTTCTTTTTTTTTTAATTATTTTTTATTATTATACTTTAAGTTCTAGGGTACATGTGCATAACGTGCAGGTTTGTTACATATGTATACTTGTGCCATGTTGCTGTGCTGCACCCATCAACTCGTCAGCACCCATCAACTCGTCATTTACATCAGGTATAACTCCCAATGCAATCCCTCCCCCCTCCCACCTCCCCATGATAGGCCCTGGTGTGTGATGTTCCCCTTCCCGAGCCCAAGTGATCTCATTGTTCAGTTCCCACCTATGAGTGAGAACATGCGGTGTTTGGTTTTCTGTTCTTGTGATAGTTTGCAAAGAATGATGGTTTCCAGCTGCATCCATGTCCCTACAAAGGACACAAACTCATCCTTTTTTATGGCTGCATAGTATTCCATGGTGTATATGTGCCACATTTTCTTTTTTTTTTTTAATTTATTTATTATTATTATACTTTAAGTTGTAGGGTACATGTGCATAACGTGCAGGTTTGTTACATATGTATACTTGTGCCATGTTGGTGTGCTGCACCCATCAACTCGTCATTTACATCAGGTATAACTCCCAATGCAATCCCTACCCCCTCCCCCCTCCCCATGATAGGCCCCGGTGTGTGATGTTCCCCTTCCAGAGTCCAAGTTATCTCATTGTTCAGTTCCCACCTATGAGTGAGAACATGCGGTGTTTGGTTTTCTGTTCTTGTGATAGTTTGCTAAGAATGATGGTTTCCAGCTGCATCCATGTCCCTACAAAGGACACAAACTCATCCTTTTTTATGGCTGCATAGTATTCCATGGTGTATATGTGCCACATTTTCTTAATCCAGTTTGTCACTGATGGACATTTGGGTTGATTCCAAGTCTTTGCTATTGTGAATAGTGCTGCAATAAACATACGTGTGCATGTGTCTTTATAGCAGCATGATTTATCATCCTTTGGGTATATACCCAGTAATGGGATGGCTGGGTCATATGGTACATTTAGTTCTAGATCCTTGAGGAATCGCCATACTGTTTTCCATAATGGTTGAACTAGTTTACAATCCCACCAACAGTGTAAAAGTGTTCCTATTTCTCCACATCCTCTCCAGCACCTGTTGTTTCCTGACTTTTTAATGATCGCCATTCTAACTGGTGTGAGATGGTATCTCATTGTGGTTTTGATTTGCATTTCTCTGATGGCCAGTGATGATGAGCATTTTTTCATGTGTCTGTTGGCAGACTGAAAGTCTTCTTTTGAGAAATGTCTGTTCATATCCTTTGCCCACTTTTTGATGGGGTTGTTTGTTTTTTTCTTGTAAATTTGTTTGAGTTCTTTGTAGGTTCTGGATATTAGCCCTTTGTCAGATGAGTAGATTGCAAAAATTTTCTCCCATTCTGTAGGTTGCCTGTTCACTCTGATGGTAGTTTCTTTTGCAGTGCAGAAGCTCTTTAGTTTAATTAGATCCCATTTGTCAATTTTGGCTTTTGCTGCCATTGCTTTTGGTGTTTTAGATATGAAGTCTTTGCCCATGCCTATGTCCTGAATGGTACTACCTAGGTATTCCTCTAGGGTTTTTATGGTATTAGGTCTAACATTTAAGTCTCTAATCCATCTTGAATTAATTTTCATATAAGGAGTAAGGAAAGGATCCAGTTTCAGCTTTCTACTTATGGCAAGCCAATTTTCCCAGCACCATTTATTAAATAGGGAATCCTTTCCCCATTTCTTGTTTCTCTCAGGTTTGTCAAAGATCAGATGGTTGTAGATTTGTAGGATTATTTCTGAGGACTCTGTTCTGTTCCATTGGTCTATATCTCTGTTTTGGTACCAGTACCATGCTGTTTTGGTTACTGTAGCCTTGTAGTATAGTTTGAAGTCAGGTAGCGTGATGCCTCCAGCTTTGTTCTTTTGACTTAGGATTGTCTTGGAGATGCGGACTCTTTTTTTGGTTCCATATGAACTTTAAAGCAGTTTTCTCCAATTCTGTGAAGAAACTCGTTGGTAGCTTGATGGGGATGGCATTGAATCTATAAATAACCTTGGGCAGTATGGCCATTTTCACGATATTGATTCTTCCTATCCATGAGCATGGTATGTTCTTCCATTTGTTTGTGTCCTCTTTTATTTCACTGAGCATTGTCTCAGCCCAAAATCTCCTTAAGCTGATAAGCAACTTCAGCAAAGTATCAGGATACAAAATTAATGTGCAAAAATCACAAGCATTCTTATACACCAGTAACAGACAAACAGAGAACCAAATCATGAATGAACTTCCATTCACAATGGCTTCAAAGAGAATAAAATACCTAGGAATCCAACTTACAAGGGATGTAAAGGACCTCTTCAAGGAGAACTACTCCTTTCTTTTCATTGAGAAGTTTGCTAACACTTTTTTCATGGAATCTGCAATGGGATATTCAGGAGCGCAGTGAGGAATATGGTGAAAAAGGAAATATCCTCAGATAATAACTAGAAAGAATCTGTCTGAGAAACTGCTTTGTGATGTTTGATTCATCTCAGAGAGTTACAATGTTGTTTTCATTGACCAGTTTGCTAACACCGTTTTCTTGGACTCTGCATTTGGATATTTCAGAGCGCATTGAAGCTTATGGTTACAAAGGAAACATTTTCATATAAAAACTAGATAAAAGCTTTCTGAGAAATTCTCACTCATAGGTGGGAATTGAACATTGAGATCACTTGGACACGGGAAGGGGAACATCACATACCTGGGCCTATTGTGGGGAGTGGGGAGCGATGACATTGGGAGCTATACCTGATGTAAATGACGAGTTGAAGTGTGCTGACGAGTTGATGGGCGCAGGACTCTAACATGGCACATGTATACATATGTAACAAACCTGCACGTTGTGCACATGTATCATAGAACTTAAAGTATAATGAAAAAAATAATAATAAACAAAATACTACTTCTAGCAATGGACTAGGTGCAGGGGATATAGTACTGAACAAGGCATATATATATATATATATATATATATATATATATATATATATATCCTAATATAAAAACTAGAAAGAAACTTTCTGAGAAATTTCTTTCTGATGTATTAAATCATCTCATGGAGTTACCCATTTTTTTCCATGGAGCAATTTGTTAGTACTTTTTTTGGGTAATATGAGCAGGGATATTTTGAAACATATTGAAGCCCATGGTGACAAAGGAAGTATATAATATAAAAACTGGAAAGAAGCATAATGAGAAACTTCTATGTGATGTGTGAATTCATCTCACAGAGTTACACTGTTCTTTTCATTGAGCTGTCTGGTAACACTGTTTTCATGGAATATACAATAGGATATTTGGGAGCGCATTGAAGCCTATGGTGACAAAGGAAATGTCCTCAGATAAAAACGGAAAAGAAGCTTTCTGAGAAACTGCTTTGTGATGTGTCAATTTGTCCCACAGAGTTACAATGTTATTTTCATTGAGTAACTTGCTAACACTGTTTTCCTGGAATCTGCAATGGGATATTTCGGAGTGCATTGAAGCTTTTGTTGACATAGGAAATATCCTCAGACAAAAACTAGAAAGAAGTTTCTGACAAACTGCTTTCCAATTTGTGAATTCATCTCACAGAGTTACAATTTCCTTTCATGGAGCAGTTTGTTAGCACTGTTTTTGGGGAATCTGAGAAGGGCTATTTTGGATCACATTGAAGCCTGTGGGGCTAAAGAAAATATCCTCAGATAAAAAAACAGAAAAAAGCTTTCTGAGAAACTACTTTGTGATGGGTGTATTCATTTCACAGAGTAGCACAATTCTTTTCTTGGAGCCGTTTGGTTAAACTGTTTTTGTGGAATCTGTAATAGGATATTTGGGAGTGCATTGAAGCCTAAGGTGACCAAGGAAATATTTTCAGACAAAAAACCAAAAAGCAGCTTTCTGAGAAGCTGCTTTGTGATGTGTGAATTCATCTCACAGATTTACACATTTCTTTTTGTGTAGCAGTTTGATAACACTATTTTCGTGGAATCTGCAAAGGAATATTCATGAGCACAATGAGGCCTGTGGTGAAAAAAGGAAATATCCTCAGATAAAAACTAGAAAGAAGGTTTCTTTGAAAATACTTTCTGATGTGTGAATACATCTCACAGATTTACAAGATTCTTTCCATGGAGCATTTTGGTAGCACTGTTTTTGGAGACTCTGAGAAGGGCTATTTTGGATCACATTGAAGCCTATGGTGACAAAGGGATTTTCTCAGATTAAGACCAGACAGAAACTTTCTGAGAAACTACTTTGTGACATATGTATTCATCTCATAGAGTAGTACAATTATTTTCTTGGAGCAGGTTGCTGAAACTGTTTTCGTGAAATCTGCAAAGGAATACTCAGGAGCACATTGAGGAATATGGAGAAAAAGGAAATAGACTCAGGTAGAAACTAGAAAGAAGCTTTCTGAGAAACAGTTTTGTGATGTGAGAATTCATCTCACAGAGTTACACCACACTTTTCATGAAGCAGTTTGGTAGCACTGTTTTTGGGGAAATTGAGAAGGGATATTTTGAATTTCAATGAAGCCTATGGTGACAAAGGAAATATCCTCAGATTAAAACTAGAAAGAAGTTTTCTGAGAAATCGCTTTGTGATGTGTTAATTCATCTCACAGAGTTACATGATTCTTTTCATGGATAAGTTTGGTAGCACTGCTCTTGGGGAATCTGCAATGGGATATCTGGGAGCACATTGGAGCCCATGGTGACAAAGGAAATATCCTAAGACAAAAACCAAAAAGAAATTTTCTGAACAACTGCTTTGTGATGTGTGAATTCATCTCAGAGATTTACACCTTTCTTTTCATGGAGCAGTTTGCAAACACTATTTTCGTGGAATCTGCAAAGGGATATTCATGAGCACATTGAGGCCTTTTTTGAAAGAGGAAATATCCTCAGACAAGAACTAGAAAGAAGCTTTCTGAGAAACTCCTTTATGATTTGTGAATTAATCTCACAGTGTTACACAATTCTTTTCATGGAGCAGTTTGTTAGCACTGTTTTCTTGGAATCTACAATGGGATATTTTGGAGTGCATTGAGGCTTATGGTGAAAAAGGAAATATCCTAACATAAAAAACAGAAGGAAGCTTTCTGAGAAAGTACTTTGTGGTATGTTAATTCATCTCACAAAATTATCCATTTTTTCCCATGGTGCAGTTTGTTAGTACTGTTTTTGGGAATATGAGAAGGGATATTTTGGATTGCATTGAAGCCCATGGTGACAAATGAAATATCCTCGGATAAAAACTAGAAAGAAGCATTCTGAGAAACGTTTTTGGGATGTGTGAATTCACCTCACAGAGTTACACTGTTCTTTTCTTTGAGCAGTCTGCTAACACTGTTTTCGTGGAATCTGTAATAAGATATTTGGGAATGTATTGAAGCCTATGGTGTCAAAGGTAATATCCTCAGATAAAAATGGAAAAGAAGTTTTCAGAGAATCTGATTGTGATGGGTGAATTCATCTCACAGAGTTACACTGTTCTTTTCATTGAGCAGTTTGCTAAAACTATTTTCCTGGAATCTGCAATGGGATATTTCAGAGCGCATTGAAGTTTTGGTGACAAAGGAAATATCCTCAGACAAAAACTAGAAATAAACTTTATGACAAACTGCTTTCTTATTTGTGAATTCATCTCACAGAGTTACACCATTCTTTTCATGGAGCAGTTCAGTAGCTCTGTTTTTGTGGAATTGAGAAGTGATAGTTTGCATCGCATGGAAGCCTATAGTGAAACAAGATATATCCTCAGAAAAAAGCTGGAAAGAAGCTTTCTGAGAAACTGCTTTGTGATGTGTGAATTCATCTCACAGAGTAGCATGATTCTTTTTTTGGAGCAGTTTGGTAAAACCGTTTTTGTGGAATCTGCAATAGATTATTTGGGAGTGCAAGGAAGCCTATGGTGACCAAGGAAATATCCTCAGACAAAAAAACCATAAAGAAGCTTTCTGAGAAACTGCTTTGTGATGTGTGAATTCATCTCACAGATTTATACATTTCTTTTCATGGAGCAGTTTTCTAACACTATTTTCGTGGAATCTGCGAAGGGATATTCATGAGCACAATGAGGCCTGTGGTGAAAAAAGGAAATATCCTCAGACAAAAACTAGAAAGAAGGTTTCTTTGAAAAAGCTTTCTGATTTGTGAATTCATCTCACAGATTTACACGATGCTTTCCATGGAGCATTTTGGTAGCACTGTTTTTGGAGAATCCGAGAAGGGCTATTTTGGATTGTATTGAAGCCTATGATGAGAAAGGGAATATTGTCAGATAAAAAATAGATAGAAGTTTTCTGAGAAACTTCTTTGTGATGTGTGTATTCATCTTGCAGAGTAGCACAATTCTTTTCTTGGAGCAAGTTGCTAAAACTGTTTTTGTGTAATCTGCAAAGGGATATTTGGGAGCGCATTGAGGAATATAGTGAAAAAGGAAATATCCTCAGATAAAAACTAGAAAGAAGCATTCTGAGAAACAGTTTTGTGATGTGAGAATTCATCTCACAGAGTTAAACCACACTTTCATGAAGCCGTTTGGTAGCCCTGTTTTGGGGGAATTTGAGAAGGGATATATTGAATTGCATTGAAGCCTCTGATGACAAAGGAAATATCCTCATATAAAAGCTAGAAAGAAGCTTTCTGAGAAATTGATTTGTGATGTGAGAATTCATCTCACAGAGTTACACCGTTCTTTTCATAGAGCAGTTTTATAACACTGTTTTCGTGGAATCTGCACTAGGGTGTTTGGTAGCACATTGAAGCCTATGGAGACAAATTAAATATCCTCAGATTAAAACCAAAAAGAAGCTTTCTGTGAAACTGCTTTGTGATGTTTCAATTTATCTCACAGAGTTACACTGGTATTTTCATTGAGAAGTTTGTTAACACTGTTTTCTTGGAATCTGTAATGGGATATTTTGGAGCTCATTGAAGTTCATGGTGACAAAGGAAATATCCTCAGACAAAAACTAGAGAGAAGCCTTCTGAGAAATTGCTTTGTGATGTGTTAGTTCTGTTCACAAAGTTTCACGATTCTTTTCATGGATCAGTTTGGTAGCAGTGTTTTTGGGGAATCTGAGAAGGGATATTTTGGATCACATTGAAGCCAATGGTGAGAAAGGACATATCCTCAGAGAAACACTAGAAAGAAGCTTTCAGGGAAACTTCATTGTGATGTGTGAATTCATCCACAGAGTTACACCTTCCTTTCCATTGAGCAGTTTGCTAACACTGTTTTCGTGGAATCTGCAAAGGGATATTTTGGCGCACATTGAAGTCTATGGTGAAAAGGAGATATCCTCAGATAAAAACTAGAAAGAAACTTTCCGAGAAATTTCATTGTGATGTTTGAATTCATCTCATAGAGTTCCACCTTTCTTTTGATGGAACAGTTTGCTAACACTGTTTTTGTGTAATCTGCAAGGGGATATTTGGGAGTGCATTGAAGCCTATGGTGAGAAACTAAATATCCTCAGATAAACATAGAAAGAATATTTTTAAGAAACTGCTTAGTGATGTGTGAATTCTTCTCACTGTGTTATACTGTTCTTTTCTCTGAACAGTTTGCTAACACTGTTTTCATGGAATCTGCAAAGTGATATTTGGGAGCTTATTGAGGCATATAGTGAAAAAGGAAATATCCTCACATAAAAACTAGAAAGAAGCTTTCTGAGAAACTGCTTTGTGATGTGTGAATTCATGTCACAGTGTGACACTGTTCTTTACATTGAGCAGTTTGCTAATACTGTTTTCGTGGAATTTGCAATGTTATATTTCTTAGCACATTTAAGTTTATGGTGACAAAGGAACTATTCTCAGACAGAAATTACAAAGCAGCTTTCTGAGAAAGTGCTTTGTGATTTGTGAATTAATCTCAGAGTTACACGATTCTTTTAATGGATCAATTTGGTAAAACAGTTTTTGGGGAACCTGAGAAGGGATATTTGGGATAGCATTGAAGCCTAGGGTGAAAAGGAAATATCCTCTGATAAATCTTTGTGATGTGTGAATTCATCTAGTGGAGCTACACCTTTCTTTTGATGGAGCAGTTTGCTAATATGGTTTTTGTGTAATCTCCAAGGGGAAATTTGGGAGTGAATTGAGGCCTATGGTGAAAAACTAAATATCCTCAGATAAACACTAGAAAGAAAGTTTCTGAGAAATTGCTTTGTGATGTGTGAATTCATCTCACCGTGTTACATTGTTCTTTTAACTGAGTAGTTTGCTAACTCTGTTTTCATGGAATCTGTAAAGTGATATTTGGGAACACATTGAGGCATATAGTGAAAAAGGAAATATCCTCACATAGGAACTAGAAGGAAGCTTTTTGAGAACCTCTTTGTGATGTGTTAATTCATCTCACAGCGTTACACTGTTCTTTTCATTGAGCAATTTGCTAGGACTGTTTTGTGGAATCTGCAATGTTATATTTCGGAGTGCATTTAAGCTTATGGTGACCAAGGAAATATCCTCAGACAAAAACTAGAAAGCAGCTTTCTGAGAAACTGCTTTGTGATTTCTGAATTAATCTCAGTGAGTTACACAATTCTTCTAATGGATCAGTTTGTTAGAACAGTTTTTGGGGAATCTGATAAGGGATATATGGGATAGCATTGAAGTCTATGGTGTAAAGAAAATATCCTCAGATAAAAACTAGAAAGAAGCTTTCTGAGAAAGTTATTTGCATTATGTGAACTCATCTCACAGAGTTACACCATTATTTTCATTGTGCCATTTGATAACACTGTTTTGGTGGAATCTACATATGGGTATTTTGGAGCGCATTGAAGGTTAAGGTGACAAAGGAAATATCTTCATATAAAAACTAGAAAGACGCTTTCTGAGGAAATGCTTTCTGATGTGCTAATTCTTGTCACAGAGTTACAGGATTCTCTTCATGGAGCAGTTTGGTAACATTGTTTTTGTATAATCTGAGAAGGGACATTTTTGGATTGCTTTGAAGCCTATGGTGAAAAAGGAAATATCCTCAGATAAAAACTGGAAAGAAGCTTCCTGAGAAAGTTTTTTGTGACATGTGAATTCATCTCAGAGAGTTACACCTTTCTTTCATGGAGCAGCTTTCTGACACTGTTTTCGTGGAATCTGCAAAGAAATATTTGTTACCACATTGTGGCCTATAGTGAAAAAGGGGGTATCCTCATATAAAAACTAGAAAGAAGCTTTCTGTAATACTGCTTTGTGATGTGTGAATTCAACTCGCAGAATTACACCATTCTTTCCATTGTTCAATTTGCTAATGCTGTTTTTTTGGAATGTGCAATGGGATATTCTGGAGTGCATTGAATCTTATGGTGACAAAGGAAATATCCTGAGACAAAAATTAGAAAGAAGGTCTCTGAGAAACTGTTCTGTGATTTGTGAATTTATCTAACAGAGTTACATCTTCTTTTCACAGAGCAGTTTGCTAACACTGGTTTCATAGAACCTGCAAAGGGATATTTTGGAGCGCATTGAGGCCTATGGTGAAAAGGAGATATCCTCAGATAAAAACTAGAAAGAAGCTTTCTGAGAAATTTCATTGTGATGTTTGAATTCATCTCATAGAGTTCCACCTTTCTTTTGATGGAGCAGTTTGCTAACACTGTTTTCGTGTAATCTGCAAGGGGATATTTGGGAGTGCATTGAGCCCTATGGTGAGAAACTAAATATCATCAGATAAACATAGAAAGAAGATTTTTGGGAAACTGCTTAGCGATGTGTGAATTCTTCTCACAGTGTTACACTGTTCTTTTCATTGAGTACTTTGATATTACTGTCTTTATGGAAACTGCAACAGGATATTTGGGAGCGCATTGAAGCCTATGGTGAAAAAGGAAATATCCTCAGATAAAAATCAAAAAGAAGCTTTCTGAGAGACTGCTTTGTGATGTGTGACTTCATCTCACAGAGTTACATGATTCTTTTCATTGAGAAGTTTACTAACACTGTTTTCTTGTAATCTGCAATGGGATATTTCGGAGTGCACGAAAGCTTACAGTGACAACGGAAATTTCCTCAGGCAAAAACTAGAAAGAAGATTCCTGAGAAACTTCTTTGTGATTTGTGAATTCATCTCAAAGAGTTACACCATTCTTTTCATGGAGAAGTTTGATATCACTGTTTTTGGGGAATCTGAGAAGGGATATTTTACATGGCATTGAAGCCTATGGTGACAAAGGAATTATCCTCAGATAAAAACTAGAAAGAAGCTTTCTGAAAAACTGTTTCATGATGTGTGAATTCATAGCACAGAGTTACACCTTTCTTTTCATGCAGCCGTTTGCTAACAGTTTTCTTGGAATCTACAAAGGGATACGTGGGAGCGCATTGAGGCCTATGGTGAAAAACTAAATATCCTAAGATAAAAACCAGAAAGAAGCTTTCTGAGAAACTACTTTGTGATTTGTGAATTGTTCTCAGAGAGTTACACCACTCTTTTCGTGGATGAGTTTGGTAGCACTGTTTTTGGGGAATCTGAGAAGGGATAATTTGTATCACATTGAAGCCTATGGTGACAGCGGGAATATCCTCAGATAAAATACGGAAAGAAGCTTTGCAAGAAACTTCTTGGTGATGTGTGAATTTATTTCACAGAGTTACACCTTTCTTTTCATGGAGCAGTTTGCTAACTCTGTTTTCTTGGAATCTGCAGTGGAATGATTTGGAGTGCAATGAAGCTTATGGTGACAAACGAAATACACTCATATAAAAATTAGAAAGAAGGCTTCTGAGAAACCGCATGTGATGTTTGAATTCATCTCACAGAGTTACACTGTTCTTTTCATTGAGCAGTTTCTAAAGCATGTTTTCATGGTAGCTGCAATGGAATATTTAGGAGCACTTTGAAGCTTATGGTGACAAACGAAATATCCTCAGACAAAAACTAGAAAGAAGCTTTCTGAGAAAATACTTTGTGATGTCTTAATTCATCTCACAGAGTTACAAGATTCTATTCATGGATCAGTTTGGTAGCACTGTTTTTGGGGAATCTGATAAGAAGTGTTTTGGATCACATTGAAGCCTATGGTGACGAAGGAAATCTCCTCAGATAAAAACTAGAAAGAATCTCTCTGAGAAACTACTTGGTGATGTGTGAATTCCTCTCACAGAGTTTCAGCTTTCTTTTCATGGAGCAGTTTGCTAGCACAGTTTTCATATAATCTGCAAGGGGATATTTGGGAGCACATAGAGGCCTGTGGTGAAAAAGGAAGTATTCCCAGAGTAAAACTGGAAAGAAACTCTCTGAGAAACTGCTTTGTGATGGTTGAATTCAGCTCACAGAGTTGCACCATTATTTTCCTTGAACTGTTTGTTAACACTGTTCTCGAGGAATGTGCAATAGGATGTTTGAGAGCACATTGAAGCCTTTGGTGAAAGTGTAAATATTCTAAGATAAAAACTAGAAAAAAGTTTTCTGACAAAGTTCTTTGTGAAGTATGAATTCATCTCACAGTGTTACGCCTTACTTTTCATGGAGCAGTTTACTACCACAGTTTTCATGGAATCTACAAAGGGATATTTGGGAGCATATTGAGGACTATGAAGAAAAAGGAAATATCTTCAGAAAAAAGGTAGAAAGAAACTTTCTGAGAAACTGTTTTGTGATGTGTGAATTCATCTCACAAAGTTACACGTTCTTTTTATTGAGCAGTTTGCTAACACTGTTTTTGTGGAATGTGAAATAGGGTATTCAAGAGCACATTGAAGCCTATGGAGAAAAGGAAATATCCTCAGACAAAAACTAGAAAGAACCTTTCTGAGAAACTACTTTCTGATTTGTGAATTCATCTCACAGAGTAACACCTTTCTTGTCATGGAGCAGATTTTTAGTACTGATTTTGGGAAATCTAAGAAGGGATAATTACGATGGCATTGAAGCCTATGGTGACAAAAGAAACACCTCAGATGAAAACTAGACAGAAGCTTTCCTAGAAACTGCTTTGTGATGCTTGAATTCATCTCACAGAGTTACACCATTCTCTCCATGGAGTCGTTTGCTAACACTGCTTTCATGGAATCTGCAAAGGGATATTTGAGAGCACATTGAGGCATATAATGAAAAAAGAACTATCCTCTGAATAAAAATTATAAGGAAGTTTTCTGAGAAACTGCTTTGTGATGTGTGACTTCATCTCACACAGTTACACCAATCTTTTCATTGAGCAGTTTGTTAACACGTTTTTCTTGGAATCTGCAATGGGATATTTGAGATCGCTTTGAGGCCTATGGTGAAAAAGGAAATATTCTCTGATAAAAACTAGAAAGAAGCTTTCTGTGAAACAGCTTTCTGATGTGTGAATTCATCTCACTGAGTTACACGATTCTTTTCTTGGAGCAGTTTGGTAGCATTCTTTTTGGGAAATCTGTGAAGGGATATTTTGGATCTCATTGAAGCCTATGTTGACAAATTAAATATCCTCAGATAAAAACTAGAAAGACGCTTTCTGGGAATGCTCTTCTTGATGTGTGAATTCATCTCACAGAGTTACATCTTTCTTTTCCTGGAGCAGTTTGCTAACACTGTTTTCATGGAATCTGCAATGGGATATTCTGGAGCCCTTTAATGCCTACAGGGAAAAATGAACTTTCCTCAGATAAAAACTAGAAAGAAGCCTTCTGAAAAACAGTTTTGTGATGTGTGAATTCATCTAACAGAGTTTCACCATTCTTTTCATTGAGGAGTGTGATAACACAGTTTTCCTGCAATCTGCAATAGGATATATGAGAGTGCGTTGAAGCCTATGGGGTCAGGAAATATCCACAGATAAGTCCAAAAAGAAGCTTTCTGTGAAACTGCTTTGTGATGTGTGAACTCACCTCACAGAGTTACATCATTCTTTTCATTGAGAAGTTTGCTAACACTTTTTTCAATTAATCTGCTATGGAATATTGGGGAGTGCATTGATTAATATGGTGAAAAAGGAAATATACTCAGATAAAAACTAGAAAGAAGTTTTCTGAGAAACATCTTTGCAATATGTGAATTCATCTCACAGAGTTACACCATTTTTCTCATGTAACAGTTTGGTAGCACTGTTTTTGGGGAATCTGAGAAGGGATATTTTGGGTCACATTGAAGCCTATGGTGACAAAGGAAACATCCTCAATTAAAAACTAGAAAGAAGATTTCTGAGAAACTGCTTTGAGATGTGTGAATTCATCTCACAGAGATATACTGTTATTTTCATTGAACAGTTTGATAACACTGTTTTCTTGGAATATACAATAGAATATTTGGGAGCGCATTGAAGTCTATTGTGACAAAGGAAATATCCTCAGATCAATACCAAAAAGAAGCTTTCTGTGAAACTGTTTTGTGATGTGTCAATTCACCTCACAAAGTCACACAATTCCTTTCATTGACAAATTTGCTAACAGTTCTTTCCTGGAATCTGCAATGGGATATTCCAGAGCTCATTGACGAATATGGTGAAAAAGGAAATTTCCTCAGATAAAAGCTGAAAAGAAGCTTTCTGAGAAAGTGCTTTGTTATGTGTCAATTCATCTCACAGAGTTACACCATTCTTTTCATGGAGCAGTTTTGTAGCACTGTTTCTGGGTAGACTGAGAAGGGATATTTTGGATTGCATTGAAGCCTAAGGTGACAAAGGAAATATTCTTAGATTAAAACTAGACAGAAATTTTCTGAGAAACTTCGTTGTGATGTGTGTATTCATCTCACAGAATAACACCATTCTTTCCATGGAACAGTTTGCTAACACTGTTTTCATGTAACCTACAAAGGGATATTTGGGAGCCAGTTGAGGCCTATGGTGAAAAAGGAAATATTCTCAGAAAAAAACTAGAAAGAATCTTTCTGAGAAACTGTTTTGTGATGTGTGAATTCATCTCACAGGTTACACCACTCTTTTCGTGGAGAAGTTTGGGAGCACTGTTGTTTGGGAATCTGTGAAGGGATATTTTGAATCACATCGAAGCCTGTGGTTACAAAGGAGATATCCTTGGATAAAAACTAGAAAGAAGGTTTCTGAGAAAGTTCTTTGTTGTGTGTGAATTCATCTCACAGAGTTACACCGTTCTTTTCATTGAGAAGTTTTCTAACACTTTTTTCGTGTAATCTGCAATGGGATATTGTGGAGAGCACTGAGGAATATGGAGATAAAGGAAATATCCACAGATAAAGTGTAGAAAGAAGCAGTCTGAGGAACAGTTTTGTTATGTGTGAATTCATATCACAGAGTCACACCTTTCTTTTCATGGAAGAGTTTGCTTATACTGTTTTCATGAAATCTGCAAAGGGATATTTGGGAGTGCACTGAGGCCTAGGAAATACCCTTAGATAAGAAGCTTGCTGACAAACTGCTTTGTGATTTGTGAATGCATTGCACAGAGTTACACGATTCTTTTCATGGAGCAATTTTTTAGCACTGTTTTTGGAGAATCTGAGAAGGGATAATTTGGATCGCATAGAAGACTATGGTGACAAAGGAAATATCCTCACATAAAGTCTAAAAAGAAACTTTCTGAGAAACTTTCTTGTACTTTGTGAATTCATCTCACAGAGTTACACCGCTCTTTTCATTGAGAAGTTTGCTAACACTTTTTTCATGGAATCTGCAATGGGATGTTATGGAGCACATTGAGGCCGATGGTGAAAAAGGAAATATCCTCAGATAAAAACTAGAAAGAAGCTTTCAGAGAAACTGCTTTCTGTTGTGTGAATTCACCTCAGAGAGTTACACCATTCTTTTCATGGAGCAGATTGGTATCACTGCTTTTGGGGCATTTGAGAACAGATATTTTGGATCGTGTTGAAGCCCGTGGTGACAAAGGTAATATCTTCCAAAAAACAAAAACAAAAAACAAAAAACAAGAAAGAAGCCTCTGAGAAATTTCCTTGTGATGTGTGAATTCATCTCACAGAGTTCCACCTTTCTTTTCATGGAAGAGTTTGCAAACACTGTTTTCACGGAATCTGCAAAGTGATGTATGGGAGCATAATGAGGCCTATGATGTAAAAGGAAATATCCTCAGATAAAAACTGGAAAGAAGCTATCTGAGAAACTAACTCCAGATGGGTGAATTCATCTCACAGAGATACACTGTTGTTTTCATTGAACAGTTTGATAACACTGTTTGCATGGAATCTGAAATAGGATATTTGGGAGCACATTGAAGCCTATGGTGACAAAGTACATATCCTCTGATAAAAACCGAATAGAAGCTTTCTGATAAACTGCTTTGTGATGTGTGAATTTATCTCACAGATTTATACCTTTCTTTTCATGGAGGAGTTTTCTAACACCTTTTTTCTGGAATCTGCAAAGGGATATTCATGAGCGCATTGAGGTCTATGGTGATAGAGGAAACATACTCAGAAAACAACTAGAAAGAAGCTTTCTGAGAAAGTGCTTTGTGATGTGTGAAATCATCTCACAGAAGTACACCTTTCTTTTCAATGAGGAGTTCGATAACAGTGTTTTCATGGAATATGCAGTAAGATATTTGGGAGTGCATTGAAGCCAATGGTGACAAACGAACTATCCTCAGATAAAAGTCAAAAAGAAGCTTTCTGTGAAATGGCTTTGTGATTTTTGAATTCATCTCGTACAGTTACACCGTTCTTTTCACTGAGAAGTTTGCTAACAATTTTTTTGATTATTCTGCAATGGGATATTTGAGAGCACCTTGAGGAATATGGTGAAAATGGTAATATCCTCAGATAAAACTAGAAAGAAGGTTTCTGAGAAACAGCATTGTAGTATGTAAATGCATCTCACAGAGTTACACCTTTCTTTTCATGGAGCAGTTTGCTAACACTCTTTTCGTGGAATCTGCAGAGGGATATTTAGGAGTGCACTGAAGCCTATAGAGAAAAAGGAAATATTCTCGTACAAAGGTAGGAAAAATCTTTCCAAGAAGCTGTCTTGTGATATGTGAATTCATCTCACAGAGTTCCACCATTCTTTTCATGGAGCAGTTTGCAAACACTGTTTTCTTGGAATCTGCAATGGGATATTCCAGAGCTCATTGAGGCCTATAGTGAAAAAGGAAATATCCTTAGATAAAAACTAGAAAGAAGCTTTCTGAGAAACAGTTTTGTGATATTTCAATTAATCTTACAGAATTACACCGTTCTCTTCATTGAGAAGTTTGATAACACTGTTTTCCTGGCATCTGCAATAGGATATTTGGGAGTGCATTGAAGCCTCTGGTGACAAAGGAAATATCCTCACACAAAAAACAAAAAGACGCTTTGTGAGAAACTGCTTTGTGATGTGTGAATTCATCTTACAGATTTACACCTTCCTTTTCATGGAGCAGTTTGCTAACACTATTTTCCTGGAATCTGCAAAGGGATGTTCGCGAGCGCATTGAGGCAAAAGGTGAAAAATGAAATATCCTCAGACGGAAACTAGAAAGAAGCTTTCTGAGAAACTGCTTTGTGATTTGTGAATTCACCTCACAGAGTTACACAATTCTTTTCATGGAGCAGTTTGGAAGCACCGTTTTTGGGGAATCTGAGAAGGGATATTTTGGATCGCACTGAAACCTATGGTGCAAAAGGAAATAATCTCAGATAAAAGCTAGAAAGAAGCTTTCTGGGAAACTTCTTTATGATGTATGAATTCATCTCACAGAGTTACACAGTTCTTTAAATTGCATAGTTTCGTTACACTGTTTTCTTGGAATCTGCAATCTGATATTTTGGAGCGCATTGAAGCTTATGGAGTCAAAGGAAATATCCTCATATAAAAACTAGAAAGAAGCTTTCTGAGCAACTGTTTTGTGATTTGTGAATACATCTCACAGAGTTACATGATTTCTTTTGTGGATCAGTTTGGCAGCACTGTTTTTGGGGAATCTGAGGAAGGATATTTTGGATCGCATTGAATCCAAGGGTGACAGAGGAAACATCCTTAGATAAAAATGAGAAAGAAGCTTTATGAGAAAGTTCATTGTGATGTGTGAATTCACCTAACAGAGCTGCACCTTTCCTTTCATGGAGCAGTTTGCTAACACTGTTTTCATGGAATCTGCAAAGGGACATTTGGGAGTGCAGTGAGGTCTATAGTAAAGAAGCAAACATCCTCAGATAAAAACTAGAAAGAAACTTTCTGAGAAACCTCTTTGTGATGCGTGAATTCATCTCACAAAGTTAAACCTTTCTTTTCATGGAGAAGTTTGCTAACACTGTTTTCCTGGAATCTGCAAAGGGATCTTTGGGTGCGCATTGAGGCATATGGTGAAAAAATAATATCCTCAGAAAAAAATTAGAAAGAAGCTTTCTAAGAAAGTGCTTTATGATTTGTGAATTTGTCTCACAGAGTTACGTTGTTCTTTTAATAGATAAGTGTGCTATCTCTCTTTTTTTGGAATCTTCAATGGGATATTTCGGAGCACATTGAAACGTGGTGAAAATGGAAATATCCTCATATAAAAACTAGAAAGAATTTTCTTGAGAAACCGCTTTGTGATTTGTAAATTCATCTCACAGACATACACGATTCTTTTCATGGATCAGTTTGGTACCACTGTTTTTGGGGAGTTTGAGAAGTGATGTTTTAGATTGCCTGGAAGCCTATGGTGACAAAGGAAATGTATTCATATGAAAACTAGAAAGAAGCTTTCTGAGAAAGTTCTTTGTGATGTGTTTTTTCATGTCACAGAGTTACACCTTTCTATTCATGGAGCAGTTTTCTAACACTGTTTTCATGGAATCTGCAAAGGTACATTTGGGAGTCATTGAGGCCTATAGTAGAAAGAGAAATATCCTGAGATAAAAACTAGAAAGAAGCTTTCTGAGAAGCTGCTGTGTGATGTGTGAATTCATCTCACAGAGTTACACCTTGCTTTTCATTGAGCAGTTTGATAACACTGTTTTCATGGAATCTGAAATAGGATATTTGGGAGCGCAGTGAAGCCTATGGTGACAAAGGAAATATCCTCAGATAAAATCTATAAAGAAACTTTCTGAGGAACTTCTTTGTGATGTGTGAATTCATCTCACAGTGTTACACCTTTCTTTTCATGGAGAAGTTTGGTCGTACTGTTTCTGGGGAATTTGAGAAGGGATAATTTGAATTGCATTCAAGCCTATGGTGACAAAGGAAATATCCTCAGATGAGTAATAGAAAGAAGCTTTCTGAGAAAATGCTTTGTGTTGTGTGAATTCATCTCACAGAATTACATGATTCTTTTCTTGCAGCAGTTTGGTAACACTGTCTTCGTGGAATCTGCAAAGGGATATATGGGAGCACTTTGAAGCCGATGGTGACAAAGGAAATATCCTAGGATAAAAACCAAAAAGAAGCTTTCTGATAAGCTGCCTTGTGATGTGTGAATTCATGTCACAGAGTTACATTGTTCTTTTCATTGAGCAGTTTTCTCACACTGTATTCTGGAATCTGTAATGGGACATATCGGAGAACATTGAAGCTTATGGTGACAAAAGAAATATCCTCAGACAAAAACTCTGAAGAAACTTTCTTAGAAACTGCTTTGTGATTTGTGAATTAATCTCACAGAGTTACACGATTCTTTTCATGTAGCAGTTTGGTAGCACTGTTTTTTTGGAATCCGAGAAGGGATATTTTGGATCGCATTGAAGCCAAGGGTGACAAATAAAATATTCTCAGACAAAAACTAGAAGGAAGCCTTCTGAGTAACTTCTTTGTTTGTGTGAATTCATCTCACAGAGTTACACTGCTCTTTTCATTGAGCGGTTTACTAACACTCTTTTCCAGGAATCTGCAAGGGGATATTTTTAGAGACTCAAGGCCTATCTTGAAAAAGGAATTATCCTCAGATAAAAACTAGTAAGAATCATTCTGAGAAACTGTTTTGTGATGTGTGAATTCATCTCACGGAGTTACACTGTACTTTTCATGCAGCAGTTTGCTAACACTGTTTTCTTGGAAACTGCAGTGGGATACTTTGGAGTGCATTGAAGACTACGGTGAAAAAGGAAATATCCTCAGATAAAAAAACCAAAAAAATATGCTCTCTGAGAAACTGCTTTGTGATGTGTGAATTCATATCACAGAGTTACACCTTTCTTTTCATGGAGGAGTTTTGTAACACTGTTTACGTGGAATCTGCAAAGGGATATTTGTGAGTGCACTGAGACCTATAGTGAAAAAGGAAATATCCTCAGATAAAAATGAGAAAGAAGCATTCTGAGAAACGGCTTTGGGTTGTTTTAGTTCATCTCACAGAGTTGCATGATTCTTTTCATGGATCATTTGGTAAAGCTGTTTTGGGGGGATCAGAGAAGGCATATTTTGGAATGCATTGAAACCTGTGTTGAGAAGGGAAATATCCTAAGAATTAAACTAGAAAGAAGTTTTCTGAGAAAGCAGTTTGTGATTTGTGAACTCATCTCATAGAGGTACATGGTTCTTTTCACTGATCAATTTGAAAACACTGTTTTTGTGGAATCTGCAACAGGATATTTGGGAGTGCATTAAAGCCTATGGTGACATAGGAAAAATCCTCAGATAAAAACTCAAAAGAAGCTTTCTGAGAAACTGCTTTGTGATGTGTGAATTCATCTCACAGAGTTACACTGTTCTTCTCATTGAGCAGTCTCCTAACACTCTTTTTGTGGAATCTGAAAATGGATATTTTGGAGCAAATTGAGGCCTATGTTGAAAAAGGAATTATCCTCAGATAAAAACTAGAAGGAAGATTTCTGGGAAACTGCTTTGTAATGTGTGAAATCACCTCACAGAGTTACACTGTACTTTTCACTCAGGAGTTTGCCAACACTGTTTTCTTGGAATCTGCAGTGGGATATATCAGAGCACATTGAAGATTATGGTGACAAAGGGAATATCCTCAGATAAAAACCAAAAATAAGCTTTCTTAGAAAATACTTTGTGATGTGTGAATTCATCTCACAGAGTTATACCATTCTTTTCATTGAGTAGTTTGCTAACACTTTTCTCGTTTAATCTGCAGTCTAATATAAGGGCACACATTCAGGAACATAGTGACAAAGGAAATATCCTCAGATAAAAACTAGAAATAAGATTTGTGAGAAACTTCTTTGTGATGTGTGCATTCATCTCAGAAAGTTACACACTCCTTTTCATGAATCAGTTTCCTAACATTGTTTTCATTTGATCTGCAAAGGGATATTTTGAAGCACTTTGAGGCCTATAGTGAAAAAGGAAATCTCATCAGAAAAAATGGAGAAAGGAGCTTTCTGAGAAACTGCTTTGTGATGTGTGAATTCATCTCACAGAGTTATACCATTCTTTACATTGAGCAGTATGATAACACGGTTTTCGTGGAATCTGCAATAGGATATTTGGGAGTGTTTTGAAGCCTATGGAGACAAATGAATTATCCTCTGATAAAAACTAAAAGATGCTTTCTGAGAAACTGCTTTGTGATGTGTGAATTCATCTCACAGAGTTACACTGTTCCTTTAATTGAGCTGTATGCTAACACTGTTTCCTTTGAATCTGCAATGGGATATTTCAGTGCACATTGAAGCTTACTGAGACAAAGGAAATATCCTCAGACAAAAACTGGAAAGAAGTTTTCTGAGAAACTGCTTTGTGGTGTGTTAATTCATCTCACAGAGTTACACGATTCTTTTCATGGCGCAGTTTGGTAGTACTCTTTTTGGGGAATCTGAGAAAGGATGTTTTGGATCGTATTGAAACCTGTGTTGAAAAGGAAATATCCTCAGATAAATCTAGAAAAAAGCTTTCTGAGAACGTTCCTTGTGATGTGTGACTTTATCTCACAGAGTTACAACTTTCTTTCCATGGAGCAGTTTGCTAAACTGTTTTCATGTAATCTTCAAGGGGATATTTAGGAGCGCATTGAGGCCAATTGTGAAAAACTAAATGTCCTCAGATAAAAACAAAAAAGATGCGTTCTGAGAAACTGCTTTGTGATGTGTGAATTCATCTCACAGTGTTACACTTTTCTTTTCATTGAGCGGTTTGCTAACAATGTTTTCTTGGAATCTGCAATGGTATAGTTCGGAGCGAATTGAGGCCTATGTTGGAAATGGAATTATCCTCAGATAAAAAGTAGAAAGAAGCATTCTAGGAACCTGCTTTGTGATGTGTGAATTCATCTCGTGGAGTTACACTGTACTTTTCACTCAGCAGTTTACTAACACTGTTTACTTGGAATCTGCAGTGGGATACATTGGAGCACTTGAAGATTATGGTAACAAAGGAAATATCCTCAGATAAAAACCAAAAATAAGCTTTCTGAGAAACTGCTTTGTGATGTGTGAATTCATGTCACAGAGATACACCATTCTTTTCATTGAGAAGTTTGCTAACATTTTTGTCGTTTAATCTGCAATGGGATACTCAGGCTCAAATTCAGGAATATAGTGAGAAAGGAAATATCCTCAGGAAAAAACTAGAAACAAGCTTTGTGAGAAACAGCTTTGTGATGTGTGAATTAATCTCACAGAGTTACACCACTGTTTTCATTGAGCAGTTTGGTAGCACTGTTTTTGGGGAATCTGTGAAGGGATATTTTGAATTGCATTGAAGACTAAGGTGACAAAGGAAATATCCTCAGACAAAAACTAAAAGGAAGCTTTCTGAGAAAGTTATTTGTGATGTGTGAATTCATCTCACAGAGGTACACCTTTCTTTGCATGGGGCAGTTTTCTAACCCTGTTTACATGGAACCTACAAAAGGATATTTGTGAGCACATTGAGGCCTAGAGTGAAAAAGCAAATATCCTCAGATAAAAACTAGAAAGAGGATTTCTGAGAAATTGCTTTGTGATGTGGTAATTCATCTCACAGTGTTGCACAATTCTTTTCATGGATCATTTGGTAACATCGTTTTTGAGGAATCTGAGAAGGCATATTTAGAGTCACATTGAAGCCTGTTTTGACAAAGGAAATATCCTCAAAAAAAAAAAAAACTAGACAGAAGTTTTCTGAGAAAGTAGTTTGTGATGTGTGAATGCATCTAACACAGTTACATGGTTCTTTTCACTGAGCAGTTAGATAATGTTGTTTTTGTGGAATCTGCAATAGGATATTTGGGAGCACATTAAAGCCTATGGTGATGTAGGTAATATCTTCAGAGAAAAAGAAAAAATAAGCTTTCTGAAAACTGCTTTGTGATATGTGAATTCATCTCACAGACTTACACTGTTCTTTTCATAGAGCAGTTTGCTAACATTGTTTTCTTGCAATCTGCAATGGGATATTTCAGAGCACATTGAAGCTTATGATGGCAAGGAAATATCCTCACACAAAAACTAGAAAGATGCTTTCTGAGAAACTGCTATGTGATTTGTGACTTCATCTCACATAGTTACACGATACTTTTCATGGAGCAGTTTGGCAGCATTGTTTTTGGGGAATCTGAGAAGGGATATTTTGGATAACATTGGAGCCTGGGTTGACAAAGGAAATATCCTCATATAAAAATTAGATAGAAACTTTCTGAGAAACCGATTTGGGATGTGTTAATTCATCTCACAGAGTGACATGATTCTTTTCATGGATCTGATTGGTAGCACAGTTTTTGGGAATCTGAGAAGAGATATTTTGGATGACATTGAAGCCTAAGGTGACAAAGAAATTATCCTCAGATAAAAACTAGAAAGAAGCTTTCTGAGAAACTTCCTTGTGATGTTTGAATTTATCTCACAGAGTTACACCTTTCTTTTCATGGAGCATTTGCTAACACTGTTTTCGTGGAATCTGCAAATGGATATTCGGGAGCACCTTGAGGCCAATAGTGAAAAATGAAATATGTTCAGAATAAAACGAGAAAGAAGCATTCTTGGAAACCACGTTGTATGTGTTAGTTCATCTCACACAGCTACATGATTCTTTTCATGGATCATTTGGTAGCACTGTTTTTGGGGAATCTGAGAAAGGATATTTTGGATCACATGGAAGTCTATGGTGACAAAGGAAATGTCCTCAGATAAAAACTAGGAATAAGTTTTCTGAGAAAGTTCTTTGTGATGTGTGAATTCATCTCAGAGAGTTACACATTCATTTTCATGAATCTGTTTCCTAACATTGTTTTCATGGAATCTGCAACGGGATATTTGGGAGCACTTTGAGGCCTATAGTGGAAAAGGAAATATCAGATAAAAACGAGAAAGAAGCTTTCTGAGAAACTGTTTGTGATGTGTGAATTCATCTCACAGAGTACACCGTTTTTTACATTGAGCAGTTTGATAACACTGTTTCCATGGAATCTGCAATAGGATATTTCACAGTGCATTGAAGCCTATGGTGACAAAGGAAATATCCTCTGATAAAAACCAAAAAGATGCTTTCTGAGAAACTGTTTTGTGATTTGTGAATTCATCTCACAGAGTTACATGATTCCTTTCATGGATCACTTTCGTATCACTGTTTTTGGGTAATCTGAAGAAGGATATTTTGGATTGCATTGAAGTCAATGGTGACAAAGGAAACATCCTTAGATAAAAACTAGAAAGAAGCTTTCTGAGAAAGTTCTTTGTGATGTGTGAATTCATCTCACAGAGTTGCACCTTTCTTCTCATTGAGCAGTTTGCTAACACTGTTTTCATGAAATCTGTAAAGAGACATTTGGGAGGGCAATGAGGCTTACAATGAAAAAGGAAATATCCTCAGATAAAAACTAGAAGGAAGCTTTCTGAGAAACTGCTTTGTGATGTGTGAATTCATCTTACAGAGTTGCAGGATTCTTTTCATGAAACAGTTTGCTAACACTGTTTTCCTGTAGTCTGCAAAGGGATCTTTGGACGTGCTTTGAGGCCTATGGTGAAAAAGGAAATATCCTCAGAAAAAACCTAGAAAGAAGCTTTCTAAGAAACTTCTTCATGATGTGTAAATTAATCTCACAGAGTTTCACTGTTCTTTTCATTGCTCAGTTTGCTATCACTGTTTTCTTGGAACCTTCAACGGGATATTTCCGAGCCCATTTTAGCTTATGGTGACAATGGAAATATCTTCACATAAAAACGAGAAAGAAGGTTTCTGAGAAACCGCTTTGTGATTTGTAAATTCATCTCACAGAGATACATGATTATTTTCATGGATCAGTTTTGTACCACTGTTTTTGGGGAATTTGAGAAGGGATATTTCAGATCACATTTAGGCATATGGTGACAAAAGAAATATCCTAAGATAAAAACTAGAAAGAAGCTTTCTGAGAAAGTTCTTTGTGATGTGTTTTTTCATTTCACAGAGTTACGCCTTTCTTTTCATGGAGCAGTTTGCTAACAATGTTTTCATGAAATCTGCAAAGGTATATTTGGTAGTGCATTGAGGCCTATAGTGAAAAGAGAAAAATCCTCAGGTAAAAACTAGAAAGAAGCTTTCTGAGAAACTGCTTTGTGATGTGTGAATTCATCTCACAGAGTTAAACTGTTCATTACATTGAGTAGTTTGCTAGTACGGTTTTCTTGGAATCTGCAGTCTGATATTTCAGAGTGCCTTGAAGCTTAAAATGACAAAGGAAATATCCTCAGATAAAAACTAGAAAGAAGCTTTCTGAGAAACTGGTTTGTGATGTGTTAACTCATCTCACAGAGTTACAGGTTTCTTTTCGTGGAGCTGTTTGCTAGCTCTGTTTTTATGGAGTCTGCAAGGGGATATTTGGGAGCTCCTGGCAGCCTATGGTGAAAAAGGAAATAACTTCAGATAAAAACTGGAGAGAAACTTTTCCAGAAACAGTTTTGTGATGTGTATATTCACCTCAAAGAGTTTAACTTTTTCTTTGATTGAACAGTTTGCTATCACTGTTTTAGTGGTATCTGAGAGGAGATATTTGGGAGCACATTGAAGCCTATGGTGAAAAAGGAAATATGCTCAGATTTGAACTAGAAAGAAGCTTTCTGAGAAACTACTTTCTGATGGATGAATTCATCTCACAGATTTACACCTTTCCTTTTATTTAGCCATTTTCTAGCACAGTTTTCTTGGAATCCACAATAGGATATTTTGGAGTACATTCAACTTTTGGGTGACAAGGAAAATATCCTCAGACAAAAACTAGAAAGAAGCGTTCTGAAAAACTGCTTTGTGATTTGTGAATTCATTTCACAGAGCTACACGATTCTTTACCTGGAGCAGTTTGCTAGCACTGTTTTTATGAAATCTTCAAAGGGATATTCAGGAGCTCCTCAAGGCCTATGGTGAAAAAGGAAATAACTTCAGATAAAAACTGGGGAGAATATCCTCAGATAAAAATCAGAAAGAAGATTTTTGAGAAACCGCTTTGTGTTGTGTGAATTCATCTCACAAGGTTACACGAGTCTTTTCTTGCACCAGTTTTTAAACACAGTTTGTGTGGAAACTGCAATAGGATATTTGGGTGCACATTGAAGCCTATGGTGACAAAGGAAATATTCTCAGATAAAAACTAGAAAAGAAGCTTTCTGAGAAAGTTCTTTGTGATGTGTGAATTCGTCTCACAGAGTTACCCCTCTCTTTTCATTTATCAGTTTGGTAACACTGTTTTTGTGGAATCTGCAAGGGGATATTAGGGAGTGCATTGAGGTCTATGGTGAAATAGGAAATATCCTCTGATAAAAACTAGAAAGCCTCTTTCTGAGAAACTGCTTTGTGATGTGTGAATTCATCTTACAGGGTCACACCGTTCTTTTCATTGAACAGTTTGATAACACTGTTTTCGTGAAATCTGCAATAGGATCTTTTGGAGTGCATTTAAGCCTGTGGTGACAAAGTAAATATCCTCAGATAAAAACCAAAAATAACCTTTTTTTTTTTTTTTTTTTTGGAGACGGAATCTGATCTGTTTCCCAGGCTGGAGTGCAGTGGCACGATCTCGGCTCACTGCAAACTCTGTCTCCTGGGTTCACGTCATTCTCCTGCCTCAGCCTCCCAAGTAGTAGGGACTACAGGCACCCACCACCATACCATATGAATTTTTTCTATTTTTAGTAGAGACTAGGTTTCACCATGATAGCCAGGATGGTCTCGATCTCCTCACATCATGATCTACCCGCCTCGGCCTCCCAAAGTGCTAGGATGACAGACATGAGTCACTGCACTTGGCCTACACCATTCTTTTCAATGAGAAGTTTGCTAACACTTTTTTTGTGAAATCTGCATTGGGATATTCAGGAGCACGTAGAAGAATATGGTGAAAAAGAAAATATCCTCACATAAAAACTAGTAAGAAGCTTACTGAGAAACAGCTTTGTGATGTCTGAATTCATTTCACAGAGTTACACCATTTTTTTTCATGTAGCAGTATGGTAGCACTGTTGTTGGTGAATCTGCAATAGGATATTTGGAAGCACATTGAAGCCTATGGTGACAATGGAAATGTCCTCAGACAAAAACCAAAAAGAAGCTTTCTGAGAAACTGCTTTGTGATGTATGAATTCAAATCACTAATTACACCTTTCTTTTCATGGAGCACTTTGGTAACACTATTTTTGTGGCATCTACGAAGGGATATTAGTGAGTGCATTGAGGCCTATGGTGAAAAAGGAAATATCCCCCGATAAGAACTAGAAAGAAGCTTTCAGAGAAACTGCTTTGTGATTTGTGAATTTATCTCACAGAGTTATAAGCCACTTTTAATGGAATAGTTAGGTAGCACTGTTTTTGGGAAATGTGAGAAGAGATATTGTGGATAGCAATGAAGCCAAGGTGACAAAGGAAATATCCTCAGATAAAAACCAGAAAGAAGCTTTCTGAGAAAATGCTTTGTGATGTGTGAATTCATCTCACAGAGGTACACCTTTCCTTTCATGGAGCAGTTTGGTAACACTTTTTTCATGGCATCTCCAATGGTATATTTATGAGCACGTTGAGGAATATAGTGAAAAAGGAAATATCCTCATATAAAAACTAGTAAGAAGCTTACTGAGAAACAGCTTTGTGACATGTGAATTCATTTCAGATTTACGTCACTCTTTTCATGGAACAGTATGGTACAATAGGATATTTGGGAGCTCATTGAAGCCAAGGTGACAAAGGTAATATCCTCAGACAAAAACCAAAAAGAAGCTTTCTGAGAAACTGCTTTCTGATGGGTGAATTCATCTCACAAATTTATACCTTTCTTTTCCTGGTGCAGATTGCTAACATTATTTTCGTGGAATCTTCAAAGGGATATTTGTGAGCACATTAAGGCCTATGGGGAGAAAGGAAATATCCTCAGACAAAAACTAGAAAGAAACTTTCTGAGAAACTACTTTGTGATTTGTGAATTCATCTCACAAAGTTGCACCATTCTTCTCATGGAGCCATTTGGTAGCACTGTTATTTGAGAATCTGAGAAGGGATGTTTTGGATCATTTTGAGAATGACTTGAGGCCTATGGTGAAAAAGGAAATATCCTCAGATAAAAACTAGAAAGAAGCTTTCTGAGAAATTGCTTTGTGATATATGAATTTACCGCACAGAGTTACACTGTTCTTTTCATTGAACAGTTTGTCAACACTGTTTTCGTGAAATCTGCAAAAGGATATTTGGAAGCACATTGAGGCGTATAGCAAAAAAGGAAATATCCCCAGATAGAAACTAGAAAGAAGCTTTCTGAGAAACTGCTTTGAGATGTGTAAATTCATCACACACAGTTACACCATTCTTTTCAAGGAGCAGTTTGATAACACTGTCTTCATGGAATCCACAATAGGATATTTGGGAGCGCATTGAAGTCTTTGGTGACAAAGGATATATCCTCTGGTAAAAACCAAAAGGAAGCCTTCTGAGAAACTGCTTTCTGATGTGTGAATTCATCTGACAGAGTTACAATGTCCTTTTCATTCAGTAGTTTGCTAGCCCTGTTTTCTTGGAATCCACAAGGGGATGTTTCAGAGCTCATTGAAGCTTATATTGACAAAGAAAATGTCCTCAGACAAAAAATAGAAAGAAGCTTTCTGAGATACTGATTTCTGATTCATGAATTCCTCTCACAGAGTTACACTTTTCTTTTCAAGGAGCAGTTTGGTATCACTGTTTTTGGGGAATCTGAAAAGGGATATTTCAGATCATCTTGAAGCCTATGGTGACAAAAGAAAAGTCCTCAGATAAAAACTAGAAAGAAGCTTTCTAAGAAAATTCTTTGTGATATGTGAATTCATCTCACAGAGTTACACGATTTTTTTCATGGAGCAAATTGGTAGCACTGTTTTTAGGGAATCTGAGAAGGGATATTTTGGATCACATTGAAGCCTTTGGTGACAAATGAAATATCCTCAGACAAAAACTATAATGAAGTTTTCTGAGAAGTTCTTTTGATGACTGAATTCATCTCACAGAGTTACACCTTTCTTTTCATGGATCAGTCTGGTAACACTATTTTCAAGGAGTCTGCACAGGGATATTTGGGATCTCATTGAGGCCAATAGTGAAAAAAGAAATATCTTCAGACAAAAACTAGAAAGAAGCTTTCTGAGAAATTGCTTTGTGATTTGTGAATTCATCTCACAGATTTACAGGATTTTTTTCATGGAGCAGTTAGGTGGCACTGTTTTTGGGGAATCTGAGAAGGGATATTGTGAATTGCCTTGAAGCCTATGGTGATAAAGGAAATATCCTCAGATAAAATCTAGAAAGAAGCTTTCTGGGAGACCACTTCATAGGGTGTCAGTTCATTTCACAGAGTTACACGATTCTTTTCATGGATCAGTTTGGTACCACTGTTTCTGAGGAATCTGAGAAAGGATATTTTGGATCACATTGAAACCTATTGTGACAAAGGATATATCCTCAGATAAAATCTGGAATGAAAGTTTTTGAGAAAGTTATTTGTGATGTGTGAATTCATCTCACACAGTTACACCATTCTATTAAGGGAGCAGTTTGATAGCTCTGGTTTTGTGGATTCTGCAATAGGATATTTGGGAGCACTTTGAGCCTAGGGTGGCAAAGTAAATATCATCAGATAAAAACCTAAAAGAAGTTTTCTGAGATACTGCTTTATGATGTGTTAATTCATCTCACGGAGTTACATGATTCTTTTCATGGATAAGTTTGGTAGCATTGTTTTTGGGAATATGAGAAGGGATATTTTGGATTGAATTGAAGACTATGGTGGCTAAGGAAATATCCTCAGATAAAAACTATAAATAAGCTTTTTGAGAGAGTTCTTTGTGATGTGTGAATTCATCTCACAGAGTTACACCATTCTATTCATGGAGCAGTTTGCTAACACTGTTTTTGTGGAGTCTCAAAAGAATACTTGGGATGTATTGAGGCCTAGTGTGAAAAAGGAAATACCCAAAGATAAAAGTTAGAAAGGAACTTTCTGAGAAACTGCTTTGTAATGTGATTTCATCTCAGAGAGTTACACCATTCTTTCAATTGAGCTATTTGATAACACTGTTGTCGTGGAATCTGCAATAGGATGTTTGGGAGCGCTTTGAAGCCTATGGTGACAAAGGAAATATCCTCAGATAAAAACCAAAAGGAAGCTTTCTGAGAAACTGCTTTCTGATGTGTCAATTCATCACACAGAGTTACACTGTTCTTTTCATTGTGTTGTTTGCTAACACTGATTACTTGGAATCTGCAATGGGATATTTTGGAATGCATTGAAACTTATTGTGAAAAAGTAAATATCCTCAGACAAATACGAGAAAGAAACATTCTGAGAAATTGCTTTGTGATTTTTGAATTTGTCTCACAGAGTTACATGATTCTATTTGTGAATCAGTTTGATAGCAACTGTTTCTAGGGTATCTGAGAAGGGATATTTTGGATCACATTGATGCCTATGGTGACAAAGGAAAGATCCTCAGATAAAAACTAGAAAGAAGCTTTCTGAGAAAGTTCTTTTGCTCTGTGAATTCATCTCACAGAGTTACACTGTTGTTTTCATTGACTAGTTTGCTAACACTGTTTTCTTGGAATCTGGAATGGAATATTTTGGAGTGCATTGAGGCTGATGGTGACAAAGGAAATATCATCTGACAAAAACTAGAAGAAAAATTCCTGAGAAACTGCTTGGTGGTTTGTGAATTCATCTCACAGAGTTACACCTTTCTATTCATGGAGCAGTTTCCTAACACCGTTTTCATAGAGTCTGCAAAGGGACATTTTGGAGTGCATTGAGGCCTATTGTGAGAAAAGAAATATCCTCTGATTAAAACCAGAGAGAAGCTTTATGAGAAAGTGCTTTGTGATGTGAGAATTCATCTCACAGAGTTACACTGTTCTTTTCATTGAGCAGTTTTCTAGCACTGTTTTCTTGTAATCTGCAATGGGAAATTTCAGAGCACATTGAATGTTATAGTAACAAAGGAAATAACCTCATATAAAAACTAGAAGGAAGCTCTCTCAGAAACTGCTTCATACTGTGTTAATTTGTCTCACAGAGTTACAGGGCTCTTTTCATGGATCACCTTGGTAACACTGTTTTTGTTTAATTTGAGAAGGGATATTTTGGATAGCATTGAAACCTAGGGTGACAAAGGCAATAACCTCAGATAAAAATTAGACAGAAGCTTTCTGAGAAAGTTCTTTGTGATGTTTTAATTCAACTAACAGAGTTACATCATTCTTTTCATGCTGTAGTTTGCTAACACTCTTTCCACGGAATCTGCAAAGGGATATTTGGGAGCGCATTCAGGACGGTAATGTAAAAGAAAATATCCTCAAATAAACACCGAAAAGAAGCTCTCTGAGAAACTCCTTCTTGATGTGTGAATTCATCTCACAGAGTTACACTGTTCTTTTCATTGAGCAGTTTGCTAACACTGCTGTGTTGGAATCTGCAATGGTATATTTTGGAGCACATTGAAGCTTATGGTGACAAAGGAAATATCCTCAGGTAAAAGGTGGTAACAATCTTTCTTAGAAACTGCTTTGTGATTTGTAATTCATCTCATAGAGTTACACAATTGTTTTCATGGATTAGTTTGGTAGTCCTGTTTTTGGGGAATCTGAGAAGTGATATTCTGTATCGCATTGAAGCCTGTAGTGACAAAGGAAATATCCTCAGATAAAAACAAGAAAGACGCCTTCAGAGAAAGTTCTTTGTGATGTGTAAATTCATCTCACAGATTTACACCTTTCTTTTCATGGAGCAGTTTGCTATCACTGTTTTCATGAAATCTGCAAAGGGATATTCCAGAGCATCTTGAGGCCTATAGTGAAAAAGGAAATATCCTCAGATAAAAATTAGACAGAAGCTTTCTGAGAAACAGCTTTGTGATGTGTGAATTCATCTTACAGTACTATGCTGTTCTTTTCATTGAGCAGTTTGATAACACTGTTTTTGAGGAATCTGCAATAGGATATTTGGAAGCACATTGAAGCCTATAGTGGCAAAGGAAATATCCTTAGCTAAAAACCAAAAATAAGCTTTCTGAGAAACTGCTTTGTGATGTGTGACTTCCACTCACTGAGTTACAGCTGTATTTCGTGGAGCTGTTTGCTAGCCTTAATTCTGTGGAATCTGAGAACTGATATTTTGGATCCCTTGGAAGACTATAGGGCCAAAGGAAATATCCTCCGATAGAAATGAGAAAGAAGCTTTCTGAGAAACTTCTTTGTGATGTGTGAATTCATCTCACAGAGTTACACAATTCTTTTCATTGAGCTGTTTGATAACACTGTTTTAGTGGAATGTCAAAGGGACATATGGGAGTACATTGAGACCTATGGTGAAAAAGGATATATCCTCAGATAGAAACTATAGAGAAGCTTTTTAAGAAACTGCTTTGTGATGTGTGAGTTCATCTCACAGAATTGTACTGTTCTTTTCATTGAACTGTTTGCTAAAGCTGTTTTCATGCAATCTGCAATGGGGTATTTTAGAGCGCATTGGAGCTTATGGTGACAAAAGAAATATCCTCAGACAAAAAGAGGAAAGAAGCTTTCTGAGAAACTGCTTTGTGATTTGTCAATTCTTCTCACAGAGTTACACAATTCTCTTAATGGGTCAGTTTGATAGCACTGTATTTGGGGTATCTGGAAGGGATATTTTGAATAGCATTGAAGCCTAGGGTGACAAAGGAAATATCTTCAGATAAAAACTAGAAAGAATCTTTCTGAGAAACTGCTTTGTGATGTGTTAATTCATCTCACAGTGTTACACGATTCTTTTCATGGATCAGTTTTGTAGTGCTTTTTTGGGGGAATGTGAGAAGGGATATTTTGGATCTCATTGAAACCTATGGTGACAAAGAAAATGTCTTCAGATAAAAACTAGGAAGAAACATTCCGTGAAACTGCTTTGTGATGTGTGAATTCATCTCAAAGAGTTACACAGTTCTTTTCATTGAGCTGTTTGATAACACTGTTTTTGTGGAATCTGCAAAGGCATATATGGGAGCGCATTGAGGCCTAAAAACTCTCTATATAAAAACTACATATCCTCAGATAAAAACCAGAGAGAGGCTTTTTGAGAACATGCTTTGTAATGCGTGAATTAATCTCATCAAGAAACACCTTTCTTTTCATGGAGGAGTTTGCTAACACTGTTTCAGGGAATCTGCAAAGGGATATTTGCCAGCACGTTGAGGCCTATAGTGAGAAAGGACATATCTTCATAGAAAAATGACAAAGACACTTTCTGAGAAACTGCTTAAGGATGTGTAAATTCACCTCAGTGAGTTACACTGTTCTTTTCAATGAGCAGTTGAGTAACACTGTTTTCTTGGAATCTACAATGGCATATTTCAGAGCACAATGAAGCTTATTCTGGAAAAGGAAATATCCTCAGACAAAAACTAGAAAGAAGCTTTCTGAGAATCTCCTTTGTGATGTGTAAATTCATTTCAGAGAGTTACACTGTTCTTTTCCTTGAGCTGCTTGCTAACTCTGTTTTCTTGGAATCTGAAATGCTATATTTCAGAGCGCATTGAAACTTATGGTGTCAAAGGAAATATCCTCAGACAAAAACAAGAAAAAAGTTTTCTGAGAAAGTTCTTTGTGATATTTTCATTCATCTCAAATATTCACACCTTTCTTTTCGTGGGGAAGTTTGCTAACAGAGTTTCTGTGGAATCTGCAAAGGGATATTTATGAGTGCATTGAGGCTTATAGTGAAAAAGGTAATATAATCTGATAAAAACTATAAAGAAGCTTTCTGAGAAACTGCTTTGTGATGTGTGAATTCATCCAACAGAGTTACATTATTGTTTTCATTGTGAAGTTTGATAACACTGTTTTCATGTAATCTGCAATAGGATATCTGCGAGTGCATTGAAGCCTTAGGTGACAAAGGAAATATCCTCGTAGAAAAACCAAAAAGAAGCTTTGTGAGAAACTGCTTTGTGATGTGTGAATTTAGCTCACAGAGTTACACGGTTCTTTTCATTGAGCAGCTTGCTAACACTGTTTTCTTGGAATCTGCAATGGCATATTTTGGAGCACATTGAAACTTATTGTGACAAAGGAAATATCCTCATATAAAAACTGGAAATACGCTTTCTGAGAAACTGTTCTTGGATGTGTTAATTCATCTCACAGGATTACATGATTCATTTCATGGATCCGTTTGGTAGCACTGCTTTTGGTGAATATTAGAAGGGATATTTTGGATCGCATTGAAGGCTATGGTGACTAAGGAAATATTATCAGCTAAAAACTAGAAAGAAGCTTTCTGAGAAACTGCTTTGTGATGTGTGAATTCATGTCTCAGTGTTACACTATTCTTTTCATTGAGCAGTTTGCTAACACTGTTTTCTTGGAATCTACAGTGACATATTTCAGAGTGCATTGAAGATTATTGTGAAAAAGGAAATATCCTCAGACAAAAACTAGATAGAAACTTTCTCAGACTGCTTTGTGATTTCATGTCAGAGAGTTACACAGTTCTTTTCATTGAGTCGTTTGCTGTATTTTCTTGGAATCTGCAATGGGATATTTCAGAGCGCATTGAAGCTTTTGGTGACAAAGGAAATATCCTCATATAAAAACTAGAAAGAAGCTTTCTGAGAAACTGCTTAGTGATGTGTTAATTATTCTCACATAGTTACATGATTGTTTTCATGGATCGGATTTGTAGCAATGTTTTTGGGGAATCTGAGAAGAGATACTTTGGATCGCATTGAAGACTATGGTGACTAAGGATATATCCTCAGATAAAAACTAGAAAGAAACATCCTGAGATAGTTCTTCATGGTGTTTGAATTTTTCCCACTGAGTTACACCTTTATTTTCATGGTGAGGTTTGCTAACAGTTTTTGTGGAATCTGCAGAGGGATATATGGGAGCGCATTGAGGTCTATAGTGAAAAAGTAAATATCCTCAGACAAAACCCAGAAAGAAACTTTCTGAGAAACCGCTTTGTGATGTGAATTCATCTCACAGAGTTACACCTTTTTTTTTCGTTGTGCAGTTTGATAACACTGTTTTCATGGAATCTGCAATACGATATTTGGGAGTGCATTGAGGCATATGGTGAAAAAGGAAATATCCACATAGAAAAACTAGAAGAAAGCTTTCAGAGAAACTGCTTTGTGTTGTGTGAATTCATCACACTGAGGTACATGGTTCTTTTCCTTGAGGGGTTTGCTAACCCTAATTTCTTAGAATCTGCAATGGGATATTTTGAAACGCATTGAAGCTTATGGTGACAAAGGAAATATCCTCCTATAAAAACTACAAAGAAGCTCCCTGGGAAACCACTTTGAGATGTGTTAATTCGTCTAACAACATTACATGATTCTTTTCATGGAGCAGTTTAGTAGCACTGCTTTTGGGGAATCCGATAAGGGATATTTTGGATTGCATTGAAGATTATGGTGACAAAGGAAATATCCACATAAAAACTGGAAAGAAGCTTTCTGAGATACTGCTTTGTGATGTGTTAATTCCTCTCACAGAGTTTCACCTTTGTTTTCATGGAGCAGTTTGTTTACACCGTTTTGTGGAATCTGCAATGGGATACTATGGAGTGTATTGAAGCTTATTTTCACAAAATAAATATCCTCATAAAAAAAGCTAGAAGGAAGCTTTCTGAGAAACCGCTTTGTGATGTATTAGTTCAGTTCACAGTGTTACATGATTGTTTTCATGAATCAGTTTCGTAGCACTGTTTCTGGGGAATCTGAGAAGGGATATTTTTGATCGCATTGATGCCTAGGGTGACAAAGGAAATATCTTGAAATAATAACTCTAAAGAAGCTTTCTGAGAAACTTCCTTGTGATGTGGGAATTCATCTCACCGTGTTACATCTTTCTTTTCATGTAGCATTTTGGTAATATTGCTTTCGTGGAGTCTGCAAAGGGATATTGGGGAGCATTTTGAAGCTTCTGGTGACAAAAAATATATCATCATATAAAAGCTAGAAAGAAGCTTTCTGAGAAACTGCTTTGTGATGTGTTAATTCATCTCAAAGAATTACACAATTCCATTCATGTATCAGTTTGGTAGCACTGTTTTTGAGGAAACAGAGAAGGGATATTTTTGGTCACATTGAAGGCTTTGGTGACTAAGGAAATATGCTCAGGTAGAAACTAGAAATAAGCTTTCTGAGAAAGTTATTTTTGATATATGAATTCATCTCACTATGTTACACCTTTTTTTCATTGTTCTTTTGGTTGAGCAGTTTGATAACACTGTTTTCATGGAATCTGCAACAGTATATTTGGGAGCGCATTGAAGCCTATGGTAACCAAGGAAATATCCTCAGATAAAAATTCACAGAAGTTTTCTGAGAAACTGCTTTGTGATGTGTGAATTCATCTCACAGAGTTACACCTTTCTTTTCATGGAGCAGTTTGGTAGCACTGTTTTTGGGGAGTCTGAGAAGGGATATTTTGGATCACCTTGAAACCTATGGTGATAAAGGAAATGTCCTCAGATAAAAACTAGAGAGAATCTTTCTGAGATACCGCTTTGTGATTTGTAAATTCATTTCACAGAGTTTTACGATTGTAACACAGAGTGTTACAACTTTTTTTAATGTAATCTGCAAAGGAACATTCAGGAGCTCCTAGAGGCCTATGGTGAGAAAGGAAATAACTTCAGATAAAAACTGGAGAGAAGCTTTTTGAGAAATAGTTTTTGATGTGTTTATTCATCTCATGGAGTTTAACTTTTTGTTGATTGAGCAGTTTGGAATCACTGTTTTTGTGGATTCTGAGAGGATATATTTGGGAGCACATTGAAGCCTAAGGTGAAATAAGAAAATTCTTCAGGTAAAAACTAGAGAGAAGCTTTCCGAGAAACTCCTTTGTGAGGTGTGCATTCATCTCATAGAGGTAAACGTTTCTGTTGAGGGAGCACTGTGGTATCATTGTTTTTGTGGTGTCTGAGAAGGGATATTTGAGAGCGCATTGAAGCATATGGTGGAAAAGGAAATATCCTGTTATAAAAACTAGAAAGAAGCTTTCTGAGAAACCGCTTTGTAATGTGTTAATTCATCTCAAGAGTTACATGATTAGCAGTTTGGTAGCACTGATTTTGTTGAATCTGAGAAGGGACATTTTGGATCGCATTGAAGCCTATGATGACAAAGGAAATATCCTCAGATAAAAACTAGAAGGAAGCTTTCTGATAATGTTCTTTGTGATGTATGAATTCATCTCACAGATTTTCACCTTTATTTCATGGAGCAGTTTGCTAACACTCTTTTTGTGGAATCTGCAGAGTGATATTGGGGAGTGCATTGAGGCCTATAGTGAAAAAGGAAATATCCTCAGATAACAACTAGAAAGAAGCTTTCTGAGAAACTGCTTCATGATGTGTGAATTCATCTCACAGAATTACAATGTTCTTTTCATTGAGCAGTGTGCTAACAATGTTTCCATGGAATCTTCAATAGGATATTTTGGAGTGCATTGAAGCCTATGGTGAACAAGGAAATATCCTCAGATAAAAACCAAAAAGAAGTTTTCTGAGAAACTGCTTTGTGACGTGTAAATTTATCTCACAGAGTTTCACTATTATTTTCATTGATCAGTTTGCTACCACTGTTTTCTTGGAATCTGCAATGGGATATTTTGGAGTGCATTGACACTTAGGGTGACAAAGGAAATATCCTCAGACAAAAACTAGAAAGAAGCTTTCTGAGAAACCACTTTGTGATTTGTGATTTCATCTCATAGAGTTACACGATCCTTTTCATGGAGCAGTTTGGTAGCCCTGTTTTTATGGAATCTGTGAAGGTATATTCAGGAGCCCTCCGAGGACTATGGTGAAAAAGGAGATAACTTCAGATAAAAACTGGAGAGAAGCTTTTCAAGAAACAGTTTTGTTGTGTATATTCATCTCACAGAGTTTAACCTCTTTGTTGATTAAACAGTTTGGCATTACTGTTTTTGTGCTATCTGAAAGGAGGTATTTAGGAAAACATTGAAGTCTATGGTGAAAAGGGAAATATATTCAGATTCAAACTAGAAATGAAGCTTTCTGAGAAACTGCTTTGTGATGCATGAACTCATCTCAAAGAGTCATACCTTTCTTTTCATGGAGCAGTTTATTATCACTGTTTTTGTGTAATATGCAGAGGGATATTTGGGAGTGCATAGAGGCCTAAGGTGAAAAAATAAAATTATTCAGGTAAAAACTGGATAGAAGTTTTCTGAGAAACTCTTTGTGATGTGTGCATTCATCTCATAGAGGCAAACGTTTCTGTTGAGGGAGCACTTTGGTATTACTTTTTTTGTGGTGTTTGAGAAGGGATACTTCAAAGCGCATTGAAGTCTATGGTGGAAAAGTAAATGTCCTCACATAAAAACTAGAAAAAGCTTCAGAGAAACTGTTTTGTGATGTGTCAATTATCTCACAGAATTACATCATTCTTTCCATGGAGCAGTCTGTTAGCACTGTTTTAGTGGCATCTGCAGAGGGATAATTTGCAGCACATAGAGGCCTAAAGGGAAAACAGAAATTTCTTAAGTTAACAACTGGAGAGAAACTTTCAGAGAAACTCTTTTGTGATGTGTGCATTCACCTCATAGAGCTGAACGTTTCTGTTGAGGGAGCACTTTGCATCACTGTTTTTTGGTATTGGAGAACGGATATTTGGGAGTGCATTGAAGCCTATGATGGAAAAGGAAATATCCTCATATAAAAACTAGAAAGAAGCTTTCTTCGAAACTGCTTTGTGATGTGTTAATTCATCTCACAGAGTTACACGATTCTTTTCATGAATCAGTTTGGAAGCACTCTTTTTGGGGAATCTGAGAAGAGATATTTTGTATCACATTGAAGCCAACTGTCACAAAGTCAATATCCTCATATAAAATCTAGAAAGAAGCTTTCTGAGAAAGCTATTTGTGATGTGCGAATTCATCTCACAGAGTTACACCTTTCTTTTCATGGAACAGTTAGCTAACACTCTTTTCATGGAATCTGCAAAAAGATATTGGGGAGTGCATTCAGGCCTATAGTGAAAAAGGAAATATCCTCAGATAAAAACTAGAAAGAAGCTTTTTGAGAAACAGATTTGTGATGTGTGAATTCATCTCACAGAGTTACACTGTTCTTTTTATTTAGCAATTCACTAAAAATGTTTTCGTGAAATCTTCAATAGTGTAGTTTGGAGTGCATTGAGGCCTATGGTGACAAAGGAATTATCCTCTGATAAAAACAAAAAAGAAGCTTTATGACCAACTGCTTTGTGATGTGTGAATTCATCTCACAGAATTACACCATTGTATACATGGAACAGTTTGGTAGCACTGTTATTGGGAAATCTGAGAAGGCATATTTTGGACTGTATTGAAGCCTAGGGTAACAAAGGAAATATCCTCAGAGAAAAACCACAAAGAAGCTTTCTGAGAAATCACATTGTGATGTGTAAATTTATCTCATAGAGTTACATGATTCTTTAAATGGAGGAGTTTGCTAACACTGATTTCATGGAATTTGTAAAGGGATATTTGGGAGTGCATTGAGGCCTATAGTGAAAAAGGAAATATTCTCAGATAAAAACGAGAAAGATTTCAGAGAAACTGCTGTATGATGTGTGAATTCAGCTCAAAATGTTACATTCTTCTTTTCATTGAGAAGTTTACTAACACTGTTTTCGTGTAATCTGCAATAGGATATTTGGGAGCACATTGAAGACTATGATGACAAAGGAAATATCCTCAGATAAAAGCCAAAAAGAAGTTTTCTGAGAAACTGTTTTGTGATGAGTGAATCCATCTCACAGAGTTACACTGTTCTTTTTCATTGAACAGTTTGCTAACACACTTTTCTTGGAATCTTCAATGGGATATTTCGTAGCGCATTGAAGCTTTTGGTGACAAAGGAAATACCCTCATATAAAAACTAGAAAAAAAGCTTTCTGAGAAACTGATTTCTGATGTGCTAATTCACCTAACAGGGATACACAATCCTTTTCATGGATCAGTTTGCTACAGTGTTTTTGGGGAATCAGAGAAGGAATATTTTGGATCTCATTGAAGCCTATGGTGACAAAGGAAATATCCTCATATAAAAACTAGAAAGAAGGTTTCTGAGAAAGTTTTTTTCTGATGTGTTAATTCAGCTCAAAGAGATACACCTTTATTTTCATAGAGTAGTTTGTTAACACTTTTTAACTGGGATCTGCAATTGGATATTTGGGAACGCATTGAGGCCTAAGGTGTAAAAGGAAATATCCTCAGTTAAAAACAAGAAAGAAGCCTTCTGAGAAACTGCTTTGTGATGTTTGAATTCATCTCAAAGAATTACACTGTTCTTTTCATTGAGCAGTTTGCCAACACTGTTTTCTTGGAATCTGCACTGGGATATTTCAGAGTGCATTGAGGAAAACGGAGAAAAAGGAAATATCTTCAGACAAAAAGTAAAATGAAGCTTTCTGAGAAACTGCTTTGAGATATGCTAATTCATATCACTGAGTTGCACAATGCTTTTCAAAGATCAGTTTGGTAGCACTGTTTTTGGGGAGCCCGGGAATGGATATTTTGGATCACATTGAACCCTATAGTCACAAAGGAAATATCCTCAGATAAAAGCTAGAGAGAAGCTTTCTGAGAAATTGTTTTGTGATATGTGAATTCACCTCGCACAGTTACAACTTTCTTTTCATGCAGCAGTTTGCTAACACTTTTTTCATGGAATCTGAAAAGGGATATTTGGGATGGCATTGAGTCCTATGGTGAAAAACTAAATATCCCCAGATAAAAACTAGAAAGAAAGTTTCTGAGAAACTGCTTTGTGATGTGTGAATTCATCTCACGGAGTTAGGCCATTCTTTTCATGGAGTGGTTTGATAACACTGTTGTCGTGGAATCTGCAATGGTGTATGTTGGAGCGCATTGAAGCCTGTGGTGACAAATGAAATATCCTCAGATAAAAACTATAAAGAACTTTCTGAGAAAATGCCTTGTGATATGTGAATTCATCTCACAGAGTTACACCATTCTTTTCATTGAGCAGATTGCTAACACTGTTGTCTTTAAATAGGCAAAATGATATTACGGAGTGCATTGAAGTTTACAGTGACAAAGTAAATATCCTCAGACAGAAACTAGAAAGAAACTTTCTGAGAAACCGCTTTGTGATTTGTTAATTCATCTCACAGAATTAGATGATACTTTTCATGGAGCAGTCTGGTGGCACTGTTTTTGGAGAATCCGAGAAGTGATATTTCGGATCTCATTGAGGCCTATGTTGACAAAGGATATATCATCAGATAAAAGTTAGAAAAAGTTTTCCGAGACACTTCTTTGTGATGCGTAAATTTATCTCACAGAGTTACACCTTTCTTTTCGTAGAGAAGTTTGCTAACACAGTTTTCATGGAATCAGCAAAGGGATATTTGGAAGTACATTGATGCCTATGGTGAAAAAGGAAAAATTCTCAGATAAAAACTAGAAAGAAGCTTTCTTAGAAAGTGCTTTGTGATGTTTGAATTCATCTCTGAGACATATACTGTACTTTTCATTGAGCAGTTTGCTAACACCGTTTTCTTGGAATCTGCAATGGGATACTTCGGACTGCATTAAAGCTTATGGTGACAAAGGAAATATCCTCATAAAATAAAAAACTTGAAGGAAACTTTGTGAGAAACTGCTTTATGATATGTTAATTCATCTCTCAGAATCACACGATTCTTTTCAAGGAGCAGTTTGGTAGCACTGATTTTGGGGAAACTGAGAAGGGATATTTTGGATCGCATTGAAACCTACAGAGACAAAGGAAACATCCTCAGATTAAAAGTAGAAAGAATCTTTCTGAGAAACTTCTTTGTGATGTGTGAATTCATCTCACACATTTACACCTTTCTTTTCATGGAGCAGTTTCCTAAACAGTCTTTTCATAGAATCTGCAAAGAAATATTTGGGAGTGTATTGAGGCCTATAGTGAAAAAGTAAATATCTTCATATACAAACTAGGAGGAAGCCTTCTGATAAACGGCTTTGTGATATGCGAATTCACCGCACAGAGTTACAACGTTCCTTTAGTTGAGCAGTCTGATAACACTGTTTTCATGGAATCTGCAATAGGATATTTGGGAGTGCATTGAAGCCTATGTTGACACAGGAAATATCCTCAGATAAAAACCAAAAATATGCTTTCTGAGAACATTTATTGTGATATGTGAATTCATCTCACAGAGTTACACTCGTCTCTTCATTGAGCAGTTTGCCAAAAATGTTTTTTTGGAATCGGCAATGTGATATTTTGGAGCACATTGAATCTTATGTTGACAAAGGAAACATCCTCAGACAAAAGCTAGAAAGAAGATTTCTGAGAAACAGTTTTGTGATTTGTGAATTCATCTCACAGAGTTACATGATACTTTTCATGGAGAAGTTTGATAGCACTGTTTTGGGGTAATCTGAGAAGGGATATTTTAGATTGCATGAAAGCCTATGGTGACAAAAGAAATATCCTCAGACAAAAACTAGAAAGAAGCTTTCTGAGAAACTTCTTTGTGATGTGTGAAATTATCTCACAGAATTACACGATTCTCTTCATGGAGCACTTTTGTAGCACTGTTTTTGGGGAATCTGAGGAGCAATATTTTGGATCACCTTGAAGACTATGGTGACAAAGGAAATATCCTCAGATAAAAATTAGAAAAATACTTTCTGAGATACTGCTTTGCAATGTGTGAATTCATGTCACAGGGTTTCACCATTGTTTTCATTGAGCTGTTTGATAACACTGTTTTCATGGAATCCGTGAAGGGATATTTGGGAGTACTTTGAGGGATATGGTGAAAAAGTAAATAGCCTCAGATAAAAATTAAAAAGAATCTTTCTGAGAAACTGCTTTGTGATGGGTGAATTCACCTCACAGAGTTACACTGTTCTTTTCATTGAGCATTTTGCTATTCAGTTTTGTTGGAATCTGCAATGGGATATTAAAGAGGGCATTGAAGCTTATGGTGAAAAAGGAACTATCCTCTGAGAAAAACTAGAAAGAAGCTTTCTGAAAAACTGCTTTGTGATTAGGGAATTCATGTCACAGAGTGACATGATTCTTTTCATGGCACAGTTTCGTAGCACTGTTTCTGGTGGATCTGAGTAGGGATATTTTGGATAGTATTGAAACCTATGGTGACAAAGGAAATATCCTCAGATAAAAACTAGAAAGAAGCTTTTTGAGAAACTGCTTTGTGGTGTGTGAATTCATCTAACAGAGTTACAGTATTCTTTTTAATGAGCAATTTACTATCACTGTTTTCTTGGAACCTACAATGGGATATTTCAGAGCACATTGAGGCCCCTAGTGAAAAAGGAATTATGCTCAGATAAAAACTAGGAAGAAGCTTTCTGAGAAAGTTCTTTGTGATGTGTGATTTCATCTCACAGAGTTACAGCTTTCTTTTCACTGAGCAGTTTGCTAACACTGTTTTTGTGGAATCTGTGAAGGGATATTTGGGAGGGCATTGAGGCCTGTGGTAAAATAGGAAATTTCCTCAGATAAAAACTAGAAGGAAGCTTTCTGAGAAATTGCTTTGTGACGTGTGAATTCATCTCACAGAGACAGATTGTCCTCTTCATTGAGTAGTTTGCTAACACTGTTTTCCTGCTATCTGCAATGGGATATTTCGGAGCGTGTTGAAGCTTAAGGTGACAAAGGAAATATCCTCACACAAAAACTAGAAAGAAGCTTTCTGAGAAACTGCTTTGTGGTTTGTGAATTCTTCTGAAAGAGTTAAACGATTCTTTTCATGGAGCTGATTGGTTGCACTGTTTTTGGGGAATCTGAGAATGGATATTTTGGATCGCATTGAATACTATTGTGAGAAAGGAAATATCCTCAGATAGAAACTAGAAAGAAGCTTTCTGAGAAAGTTCTTTTTGATATGTGAATTCATTTCACACAGTTACACCTTTCTTTTCATGGAGCAGTTGAATAGCACTCTTTTCTTTTAATCTGCAAGGGATATTGGGAGCAGATTGAAGCCTATGGTGAAAAAGGAAATATCCTCAGATAAATACTAGAGGGATGCTTTCTGAAAAACTGTATTGTGATGTGTGAATTCATCTCACAGTGTTTCACTGCTCCTTTCATTGTGTAGTTTGCTGACACCCTTTCTTGGAATAGGCAATGGGATGTTTCAGAGAGCATTGAAGTTTATGGTGACAAAGGAAATACCCTCATATATAAACAAGAATGAAACTTTCTAAGAAACTGCTTTGTGATTTGTGAATTCATCTCACAGAGTTACACGAATCTTTTCATGGAGCAGTTTGGTAGCACTGTTTGTGGGGAATCTGAGAAGGGATATTTTGGATCACTTCAAAGCTTATGGTGACAAGGGAATTATCCTCAGATAAAAACTAGAAAGAAGTTTTCTGAAAAAGTTATTTGTGATGTGTGATTTCATCTCACAGAGTTACAACTTTCTTTTCATGGAGCAGTTTGCTAACAGTGTTTTTGTGGAAACTTCAAAGGGATATTTGGGAGTGCATTGAGGCCTCCATTGAAAAAGGAAATATTCCCATAGAAACACTAGAAAGAAGATTTCAGAGAAAATGACTTGTGATGTGTGATTTCATCTCAGAGTGTTACACTGTTCTTTTCATTTAGTAGCTGGTAAAACTGCTTTCTTGGAATCTTCAACGCGATATTTCAGAGTACATTGAAATTTATGGTGACAAAAGAAATATCCTCCTACAAAAACTAGAAAGAAGTTTTCTGAGAAACTGCTTTGTGATGTGTTAATTCATCTCACAGAGTTATGCAATACTTTTCATGGATCAGTTTGTTTGCATTGACTTTCGGGAATCTTATAAGGGATATTTTGGATCACATTGAAGCTTATGGTGACAATGGAAATATCCTCAGACAAAAACTATAAAGAAGATTTCTGAGAAACTTCACTGTGATGTGGGAATTTATCTCAGAGTGTTACAACTTTTCTTTTTATGGAGCAGTTTCCTAACACAGTTTTCGTGGAATCTGCAAAGGTTTATTTGGGAGTGTATTGAGGCCTGTGATGAAAAAGGAAATATCCTCAGATAACAACTAGAAAGAAGTTTTCAGACAAACTACTTTGTGATGTGTGAATTCATCTCACAGAGTTACACTGTTCTTTTCTTTTAGCAGTCTACTAACACTGTTTTCTTGGAACCAGCAATGGGATATTTGGGAGTCCATTGAAGTTTATGGTGTCAATGGAAATATCTTCATATGAAAAATAGAAAGAAACTTTCTGAGAAACTGCTTTGTGATGTGTTAATTCATTTCACAGAGATACATGATTCTTTTCATGGATCAGTTTGGGAACACTGTTTTTGGGGAAACCTACAAGGGATATTTTGTGTCGCATTGAAGCCCCTGGTGACTGAGGATATATCCTCAGATATAAATTACCAAGAATCTTTCTGAGAAAGTTCTTTTTGATGTGTGAATTCATGTCACAGGTTTACACCATTCTTTTCATGGAGCTGTTTGCTAACACTGTTTTTGTGGAATCCACAAGGAGAAATTTGGGAGCACATTGTGGCCTAGAGTGAAAAAGGGAATATCCTCACATAAAAACCAAACAGAAGCTTTCTGAGAAACTGCTTTGTGATGTTTGGATTCATCTCACAGAGTTACACTGTTCTTTTCATTGAGCAGAGAGCTAAGACTGTTTCCTTTTAATCCCTAATGGGATATTGTGAAGTACATTGAAGATTATGGTGACAAAGGAAATATCCTCATATCAAAACTAGACTGAACATTTCTGAGAAACCGCTTTGTGTTGTGTTAATTCATTTCACAGAGATACATGATTCTTTTCATGGATCAGTTTGGTAGCACTGTTTTTGTGGGGTATGAGAAGAGATATTTGGGAGCACATGGAAGCTGATGGTGGAAAAGGAAATATCCTGAGATAAAAACTAGAAAGAAGCTTTATGTGAAATTTCTTTTTGATGGGTGAGTTCATCACACAGAGTTACACCTTTATTTTCTTTGAGCAGTTTGGTATCACTGTTTTTAAGGAATCTGCAAGGGGATGCTCGGGATCTCCAAGGGCCTATGGTGAAAAAGGAAATAAGTTCAGATAAAAACTGGAGAGAACCTTTTAAAGAAACAGTTTTGTGATATGTGTATTCACGTCACAGAGTTTAAACTTTTTGTTGATTGAGCAGTACGTCATCACTGTTTTTGTGGTACCTGAGAAGAGTTATTTGGGAGCACATTGAAGCCTATGGTGACAAAGGAAAATCCTCAGATAAAAACTAGAAAGAAGCTTTCTGAGAAATTTCTTTGTGACATTTGAATTCATTTCACAGAGTTACACCTTTCTTTTAATGGAGCAGTTTGCTAACACTGTTTTCATGGAATCTGCAAAGGGATATTTGGGAGTGAGTTGAGGCCGATCATAAAAAAGGAAATACCCTCAGAAAAAAATCAAAAAGAAGCTTACTGAGAAACTGCTTCATGATGTGTATTCATCTCACAGATTTTCACTGTTATTTTCATTGATCAGTTTGCTACCACTGTTTTCTTGGGATCTGTAATCTGATATTTTGAAGCGCATTGAAGTTTAGGGTGACAGAGGAAATATCCTCATATCAAAACTAGACAGAAAGTTTCTAAGAAACTGATTTGTGATGTGCTAATTCATCTCACAGAGTTACACGATTCTTTTCCTGGATCAGGTGGTTAGCACGGTTTTGGGAAATCTGAGAAGGGATATTTTGGATCACATTGAAGAATAGGTTGACAAACGAAATAGTCTCAGATAAGAATTAGAAAGAAGTTTTCCGACAAAGTTCTGTGTGATGTGTGAATTCATCTCACAGAGTTGCACCTTTCATTTCATGGAGCAGTTTGCTAACATTGTTTTTGTGGAATCTTTAAAGGGATATTTGGGAGTGCATTGAGGCCTAGAGTGGAAAAAACAAATATACTCATATAAAAACTAGAAAGAACCTTTCTGAGAAACGGTTTTATGATGTGTGCATTCATCGCAAAGAGTTACACTGTTCTTTTCATTGAGGAGTTTGATAGCACTGTTTTTGTGGAACCTACAATAGGATATTTGGGAGAGCATTGAATCCTTCGGTGACAAAGGAGATATCTTCAGACAAAAAACAAAAAGAACTTTCTGAGAAACTGTTTCGTGATGTGTGAATTCATCTCACAGATTTAAACTTCTTTTCATTGAGCAGTTTGCTAACACTGTTTTCTTGGAATCTGCAATGCAATATTTTGGAGTGCATTGAAGGTTATGGTGACAAAGGAAATATCCTCAGAGAAAAACCAGAAGGAAGCTTTCTGAGAAACTGCTTTGTGATGTGTGACTTCACCTCAGAGTTACACGATTAGTTTCATGGAGCAGTTTGGTAACACTGTTTTTGGGGAATCTGAGAAGGGATATTTTGGATCTAATTGAAGCCTATGGTGACAAAGAAAATATCCTCAGATAAAAATTAGAAAGAAAGTTATTGAGAAAGTTCTTTATGATGGGTCAATTCATCTCACAGAGTTACACGATTCTGTTCATGGATCAGTTTGTCAGCAGTGTTTTTGTGGAATCTGAGAAGGGATATTTTGGGTCACATTGAAGCCCATGGTGACAAAGGAAATATTCTCATATAACAACCTCAAAGAAGCTTTCTGAGAAACTGCTTCATGATGCGTTAATTCATCTCACTGAGTTAAAACTTTCTTTTCATGCAGCATTTTGCTAACACTGTTTTCATGGAATCTGCACAGGACTATTTGGGAGTGCAATGTTGCCTATAGTGAGAAAAGAAATATCCTCAGAGAAAAACTAGAAAGAAGCTTTCTGAGAACCTGCTTTGTGACGTGTGAATTCATCTCACAGTGTACACCATTCTTTTCATTGCCCAGTTAGGTGACACTGTTATCGTGGAATCTGAAATAGGATATTTGGGAGTGCATTGAAGCCTATGGTGACAAAAGAAATATCCTCACAGAAAAAGCAAAAAGAAGCTTTCTGAGAAACAGTTTCATCATTTGTGAATTCATCTCACAGAGTTACATGATTCTTTTCATGGAGCTGTTTGGTGACACTGTTTTTGGGCAATCTGAGAAGGTATATTTTGAATCGCATTGAAGCCAGTGGTGACAAAGGAAATATCCTCAGATAAATAAAAAAAATAAAAAGGAGCTTTCTGAGAATCTGCTTTCTGATGTGTGAATTCATTTCACAGACTTACACTGTTCTTTTCATTGAGGAGTTCGCTAACACAGTTTTCTTGGAATCTGCAATGCGATATTTCAGAGCGCATTGAAGCTTGTGGTGACAGAGGAAATATCATCATATAAAAACAAGAAGAAAGCTTTCTGAGAAACTGCTTTGAGATGTTTTAATTCATCTCACCAGTTACACAATTCTTTTCATGGATCAGTTTGGTAGCAGTGTTTTTGGGGAATCTGAGAAGGGATATTTTGGATTGCATTGAAGCCTATGTTGTCAAAGGAAATATCCTTAGATAAATAAAAAAAGAAGCTTTCTGAGAAACTGCTTTGTGATGTGTGAATTCATTTCACAGACTTACACTGTTCTTTTCATTGAGGAGTTTGCTAACACAGTTTTCTTGGAATCTGCAATGCGATATTTCAGAGTGCATTGAAGCTTGTGGTGACAAAGGAAATATCATCATATAAAAACCAGAAGGAAGCTTTCTGAGAAACTGTTTTGAGATGTGTTAATTTATCTCACACAGTTGCACGATTCTTTTCATGAATCAGTTTGGTAGCACTGTTTTTGGGGAATCTGAGAAGGGATATTTTGGACCTAATTGAAGCCTATGGTGACAGTGGAAATATCTTCATACAAAAACTAGAAAGAAGGTTTCTGAGAAAGTTCTTTTTGATGTGTCAATTCATCTCACAGAGTTACACGATTCTTTTCATGGATCAGTTTGGTAGCAATGTTTTTGAGAAATCTGAGAAGGGATATTTCAGATCACATTGATGCCTGTGGTGACAAAGGAAATATAATCATACAAAAACTGGAAAGAAGCTTTCTGAGAAAGCTCTTTGTGATGTGTTAATTTATCTGACAGTGTTACACCTTTCTTTTCATGGAACAGATTGCTAACGCTGTTTTTGTGTAATCTGCAAAGGGGTATTTGGGAGCGCATTGAGGCCTCTGATGAAAAAGGAAATATCCCCAGATAAAAACAACAAAGAAGCTTTTGGAGAAAGTTATTTGTGATGCGTGAATTCATTTCATGGAGTTACACCTTACTTTTCATGCAGCAGTATGCTAGCACTGTTTTCCTGGAATCTGCAAAAGGATATTTAGGAGGGCATTGAGGCTTATGTTGATAAAGGAAATATCCTCAGATAAAAACTAGAAAGAAGCTTTCTGAGAAACTGCTTTGTGATGTGTGAATTCAACTCACAGAATTACAGAGTTCTTTTCATTGTGCTGCTTGTTAACACTGTTTTCTTGGAATCTGCAATGGGATATTTCAGAGCACGTTGAAGCTTGTGGTGACAAAGGAAATATTATCATATGAAAACTAGAAAGAAGCTTTCTGAGAAACCACTTTGTGATGTGTTAATTCATCTCACAGTGTTACATGATTGTTTTAATGGATCAGTTATGTAGCACTGCTATTGGGGAATCTGATAAGGGATATTTTGGATCTCATTGAAGCCGTTGGTGACTAAGGACGTATTCTCAGAAAAAAAACTAGAAAGAAGCCATCTGAGAAAGCTCCTTGGGATGTGTGCATTCATCTCACAAGGTTACACCTTTATTTTTATGGGAAACTTTGCTATCACTGCTCTCTTGGAATCTGCAAAGGCTTATTTGGGAGTGCTTTGAGGCCTTTGGTGAAAAAGGAAATATACTCGGATACATACTAGAAGGAAGCTTCCTGAGAAACTGCTTAGTGATGTGTGAATTCATCTCACATTATTACACCATTCTTTTCAGTGAGCAGTTTGCTAACACTGTTTTTGTTGAATCTGCAAAGGGATACTTCGTAGTGCGTTGAAGCTTAAGGTGACAAAGGAAACATCCTAATATAAAAACTAGAAAGAAGCTTTCTGAGAAACTATTTTATGATATGCTAAATCATCTCACAGAGATAAACAATTCTTTTCAAGGATCAGTTTGTTAGCAGTGTTTTTGGGAAATCTGTGAATGAATAATTTGGATCTCATTGAAGCCTATGGTGACAAAGGAATTATCCTCAGATAAAACTAGAAATAAGCTTTCTGAGAAAGCTCTTTGTGATGTGTGAATTCATCTCACAGAGTTACACCTTTCTTTTCATGAAGCAGTTTGCTAACACTCTTTTCGTGGAATCTGCAAAGGGGTATTTGGGAGCTCATTGAGGATTATAGTGAAAAATGTAATATCCTCAGATAAAACGAGAAAGAAGCTTTCTGAGAAACTGTTGTATGATGTGTTAATTCATCACGCAGAGATACACAATTCCTTTCATGGACTAGTTTGGTAGCATTGTTTTTGGGGAATCTGAGAAGAGATATTTTGGATCACATTGAAGCCTCTGGTGACAAAGGAAATACCCTCAGATAAAAACTAGAAAGAAGTTTTCTGAGAAAGTTCTTTGTGATGTATGAATTCATCTCACAGAATTCCATCTTTCTTTTCATGGAGCAGTTTGATAACACTGTTTTCGTGGAATCTGCAGTAGGATATTTTAGAGTGCATTGAAGCCTCCAGTGAAAAATGATATATCCTCAGATAAAAACAAAAAGAAACTTTCTGAGAAACTGCTTTCTGACGTGTGAATTCATCTCAAAAAGTGTTACACTGTTCTCTTCATTGAGCAGTTTGCTAACACTGTTTTCTTGAAATCTGCAATGGAATATTTCAGAGCGCAATGAAGCTTATGGTGACAAAGGAAATATCCTCAGACAAAAACTAGAAAGAAGCTTTCTGAGAAACTGCTTTGCAATTTGGGAATTCATCTGATGGAGTTACACCTTATTTTCTTGGAGCACTTTACTAACATTGATTTCGTGGAATCTGCATCGGGATATTTGTTAGCAACTTGAGGCCTATGGTGAAATAGGAAATATCCTTCGATAAAAACTAGAAAGAAGCTTTCTGAGAAACTGCTTTGTGATGTATGAATTCAACTCACAGTGTTACCCGATTCCTTTCATGGATCAGTTTGGTAGCACTCTTCTTGGGGAATCTGAGAATGGATACTTTGGATTGCATTGAAATCTATGGTGACAAAGGAAATATAATCAGATAAAAACTAGAAAGAAACTTACTGAGAAACTGCTTTCTGATGTGTGAATTTGTCTCACAGAGTTACAATGTTCTTTTCATAGAGCAATTTGCTATCACTATTTTTGTGGAATCTTCAAAGGTATATTTGGGAGTGCTTTGAAGCTTATGGTAACAAAGGAAATACCCTCATGTATGAACTAGAAAGAAGCTTTCTGAGAAACTGCTTTGTGATGTGTGAATTCATCTCACAGGGTTGCACCTTTATTTTCATGGAGCAGTTTGCTAACACTGTTTTCATGGAATCTTTAAAGGGATATTTGGGAGCACATTGAGGCTTAGAGTGGAAAAAATATATACTCGGATAAAAACTAGAAGGAAGCTTTCTGAGAAACTACTTTGTGATGTGTTAATTCATCTCACAGAGTTACACTACTCTTTTCATGGAGCAGTTTGGTAACATTGTTTTTGGCGAATCTGAGAAGGGATACTTTGGATTGCATTGAAGACTATGGTGACAAGGGAAATATCCTCAGAAAAAAAGTAGAAAGAGGCTTTCTGAGAAAGGACATTGTGACGTGTGAATTCATCTCACAGCGATACTCCTTTCTTTACATGGAGCAGTTTGCTAAAATTATTTCCATTGAATCTGCAATGAGATATTTGGGAGTGCATTGAGGCCTATCATGAAAAAGGAAATATCTTCAGATAAAAACTAGAAAGAAGCTTTCTGAGAAATTGATTTGTGATGTATGAATTCATCTCAGAGAATTACACAGTTCTTTTCATTGAGCAGTTTGATAACACTGTTGTCATTTAATCTGCAATAGGATATTTGCTAGCACATTGAGGCCTATGGTGAAAAAGAAAATATCCTGAGAAAAAATGAGAAACAAGCTTTCTGAGAAATTCCTTTTTGATGTGTGAATTCATCTTACAGATTTACACTGTTCTTTTCATTGAGCAGTTCGCTAACACTATTTTCCTGGAGACTTCAATGGGATATTTTGGAGTGCATTGAAACTTATGGTGACAAAGGAATTATCCTCATATAAAAACAAGAAAGAAGCTTTCTGAGAAACCGCTTTCTGATGTGTTAATTGATCTCACAGAGTTACACAATTCTTATCATGTATCTGTTTGGTAGCACTGTTTTTGGGTAATCTGCAATAGGATATTTGGTAGTGCATTGAAGCCTATAGTGACAAAGGAAATATCCTCAAACGAAAACCAAAAAGAAACTTTCTGAGAAACTGCTTTTTGATGTATGAACTCGTCTCAGAGATTTACACCTTTCAATTCATGGTACAGTTTGCTAACACGTTTTCCTCAGAATCTACAAAGGGATATTTCGGCGTGCATTCAGGCCTGTAGTGAAAAAGAAAATATCCTCAAATAAAAACCGAAAAGAAGCTCTCTGAGAAACTGCTTTTTGATGTGTGAATTCACCTCACAGAGTTACACTGTTCTTCTCATTGAGCACTTTGCTAACACTGTTTTGTTGGAATCTGCACTGGGATATTTGGGAGCACATTGAAGCTTATGATGACAAAGGAAATATCCTCCGACAAAAACTAGGAAGAAGCTTTCTGAGAAACTGTTTTGTGATGTGTGAATTCATCTCACAGAGTTACAGGATTCTATTCATGGAGAAGTTTGGTAGTACTGTTTTTGGGAATCTGAGAAGGGATATTTTGGATCTCATTGAAGCCTATGGTGACAATGGAAAAACTCAGACAAAAACTAGACAGAAACTTTCTGAGAAATTGCTTTGTGATGTGTGGTTTCATCTCACAGATTTACACCTTTCTTTTCATGGAGCAGTTTGCTAACACTGTTTTCATGGAATATGGAAAGGGATATTTGGGAGTGCATGGAAGCTGATGGTGGAAAAGGAAATATCCTGAGATAAAAACTAGAAAGAAGATTTCTGAGAAATTTCTTTCTAATGGGTGAATTCATCACACAGAGTTACACCTTTGTTTTCTTTGAGCAGCTTGGTAGCACTGTTTTTATGGAATCTGCAAAGTTATTTTCGGGAGCTCCTAGAGACTTAGGGTTAAAAAGTAAATACCTTCAGGTAAAATCTGGTGAGAGACTTTTCGAAAAACAGTTTTGTGATGTGCGTATTGATCTCACAGAGTTTAAACTTTTTTTCTGATGGAGCAATTCAGTATCACTCTTTTTGTGGTACCTGAGAGGAGTTATTTGGGAGTACATTGAAGCCTCTAGTGACAAAGGAAATATCCTCAGATAACAACAAAGAAGCAGATTTGTGTGAAACTGTTTTGTGATGTGTGAATTCATCTCACAGAGTTTTACCATTCTTTTCATTGAGAAGTTTGCTAACATTTTTAAGTTTTATCTGCAATGGGATATTCGGGAACGTATTGAGGAATATGGTGAAAAAGGAAATATCCTCAGATAAAAATTAAAAAAGATATTTTCTGAGAAACATCTTTGTGATCTGTATATTCATCTCTCAGAGTTACATGATTCTTTTCATGCAGAAGTTTGGTAACAGTATTATTGGGAATTCTGATAAGGGATAATTTGGATTGCATTGAAGCCTATGGTAACAACGGAAGTATCCTCAGATAAAATCTTGAAAGAATCATTCTGAGAAACTTCTTTGTGATTTGTGAATTCACCTCACAGGGTTACACCGTTATTTTCATTGAGAACTTTGCTAACAATTTTTTCGTGAAATGTGTTATGGGATTTTCCAGAATGCATTGAAAAATATGATGAAAAAGGAAATATCCTCAGATAAAAACTATGAAGAAGCACTCTGAGAAACAGCTCTGTGATGTGTGAATTCATCTCACAGAGTTTCACCATTCTGTTAATGGAGCAATTTACTAACTCTGTTTTCATGGAATCTGCAAAGGGATATTTGGGAACGCATGGTGGTCCGTAGTGAAAAAAGAAATATCCTCAGCTAAAAGCTAGAATGAAGCTCTATGAGAAACTGCTTTGTAATGTGTTAATTCATCTCACAGAGTTACATGATACTCTTCATGGAGCAGTTTGGGAGCACTGTTTTTGAGGTATCTGAGAAGCAATATTTTGGATCGCATTGAAGTCTGTGGTGACAAAGGTAACATCCTCCTATAAAAACTAGAAAGAAGTTTTCTGAGAAACTGCTTTGAGATGTGTTAATTTTTCTCAGAGTGTGACACGATTCTTTTCATGGATCAGTCAGTTAGCACTGTTTATGGGGAATCCGAGAGAGGATATTTTGGATTGCAGAGAATCCTATGGTGACAAAGGAAATATCCTCAGATAAAAAAATAGATTAAAGATTTCTGAGTAACTTCTTTGTCATGTGTGAATTCATCTCACAGAGTTACAAATTTCTTTTCATGGAGGAGTTTGCTAACACTGTTATCGTGGAATCTGCAAAGGGATATTTGGGAGCACATTGACGTCTACAGTGAAAAGAGAAATATCCTCAGATAAAATAGAAAGAAGCTTACTGAGAAACTTCTTCATGGTGTGTGAATTCTTCTCACAGAGTTACACATTTCTTTTAATGGAGCAGTTTGCTAACACTGCTTTTGTGGAATCTGTAAAGGGATATTTGGGATGCATTGGGTCCTATGGTGAAAAAGGAAATATATTCACATAAAAACTAGAAAGAAGCTTTCTCAGAAACTGCTCTGTGATGTGGGAATTCATCTCAGAGAGTTACAATATTGTTTTCATTGAGTAGTTTGCTAACACTGTTTTCTTGGAATCTGCAATTGGATATTTTGGAGTGCATTGAAGCTTAAGGTGACAAACGGAATATCCTCAGATAAAAACTAGAAAGAAGTTTTCTGAGAAAGTCCTTTGTGATGTGTGAATTCATCTCACAGAGTTACGCCTTCCTTTTCATGGAGCAGGTTACTAACATTGTTGTTGTGGAATATACATGGGATCTTTCAGAGTCCATTGAAGCTTATTGTTTCAAAGGAAATATCCTCATATAAGAACTAGAAAGAAGCTTTCTGAGAAACTGCTTTGTGATGTGTTAATTCACCTCACAGAGGTACAGGGTTCTTTTCATGGATCAGTTTGTTAGCACTGTTTTGGGGGATTATGAGAAGGAATATTTAGGATCACCTTGAAGCCAAAGGTGAAAAGGAAATATCCTCATACAAAAAGTAGAAAGAAGCTTTCTAAGAAAGTCCTTTGTGATATGTGAACTCATCTCACAGTGTTACAACGTTATTTTCATTGAGCAGTTTGATAACATTGTTTTCAAGGAATTTGCAACAGGATATTTGGGAGTGCATTGAAGCCTATGGTGACAAAGGAAAGAGCATCAGAGAAAAACTAGAAAGAAGCTTTCTGTGAAACTTCTTCATGACGTTTGAGTTCATTACAAGAAGTTACAACTTTCCTTTAATGGAGCAGTTTCCTAACACTGTTTTCGTACAATCTGCACATGAATATTTTTGCACATATTGGGGCCCTATGGTTTAAAAGGAAATATCCTTAGATAAAAACTAGAAAGACACATTCTGAGAAACTGCTTTGTGACGTGGGCATTCACCTCACAGAGATACACTGTTCCTTTCTTTGAACAGTTTGTTAACACTGTTTTCGTGGAATCTCCAAAGGGTTATTTTGGAGAACATTGAAGTTTAAGATGGCAAAGTAAATACCTCCATATAAAAACTAGAAGGAATTTTTCTGAGTAAACTCTTTCTGATGTGTTAATTCATCTCACAGAGTTACAACATTCCTTTAATGGATCAGTTTGTTAGCACTGTGTTTGTGGAATCTGCAAGGGGATATTGGGAAGCACATGGAGGCCTATAGAGGAAAAGGGAATATACTCAGATGAAAACTTGAAAGAAGCTTTCTGAGAAGGTTATTTGTGATGTGTGAATTTGTCACACAGTGTTGCAGCTTTCTTTTCATGGAGCAGTTTACTAACACTGTTTTCCTGTAATCTGCAAAGAGATTTTTGCTTTGTGATGTGTGAATTCGTCTCACAGAGTTACACTGTTGTTTTCATTGAGCAGTTTGCTAACATTGTTTTCTCGGAATCAGCAAAGGGATATTTCAGAGCAGAATGAAGCTTACGGTGGCAAAAAAAATATCCTCATAGAAAAAGTAGAAAGAAGTTTTCTGGAAAACTGCTTTGTGATTTGTGAATTCTTCTCACAGAGTTACACTGTTCTTTTTACACTGTTCTTTTCATTGAGCAGTTTTGTAGCACTGTTTTTGTGGTATCTGAGAAGGGACATTTTGGATTACATTGAAGCCTATGGTGACAAGGGAAATATCCTCAGATAAAAACTAGAAAGAAGCTTTCTGATAAAATTATTTATGATGTGTGAATTCATCTCACTGAAGTACAGAATTCTTATTATGTAGCAGTTCGCTAATACTGTTTTTGTGGAATCTGGAAAAGGATATTTTGGAGCACATTGAGCCCTACAGTTAAAAAGGAAGCATCCTCAGATAAAAAATAGAAACAAGCCTTCTGAGAAACTGCTTTGAGATGTGTGAATTCATCTGAGTGTTACACTGTTCTCTTCATAGAGCAGTTTGCTAACACTGTTTTCGAGGAATCTGCAAAGTGATATATGGGAGTGCACTGAGGCCTATGGTGAGAAAGGAAATATCCTCAGATAAAAACTAGAAAGAAGCTTTCTGAGAAACTTCCTTGTGATGGGTGAATTAAACTCACAGAATTACACTGATCATCTCATTGAGCAGTTTGCTAGCAATGTTTTCTTGGAATCCGCAATGGTGTATTTCAGAGCACTTTGAAGTTTATTGTTAAAAATTAAATATCCTCAGACAAAAACTAGAAAAAAATTTCTGGGACACTCCTTTGTTATTTGTGAATTCATCTCACAGAGTTACACAATGTTTTCAGTGGATCAGTTTGATAGTAGTGTTTTGGGTTATTTGAGTAGGGATATTTTCAATCATATTGAAGCCTATGGTGACAAAGGAAATATCATCAGAAAGAAAAAGAGAAAGAAGCTTTCTGAGAAAGGTTTTTTTAATGTGTGAATACATCTCACAGAGTTACAACATTCTTTTCATGGAAAAGTTTGCTAACACTGTTTTTGAGGAATCTGCAAAGGGATATTTGGGAGTGCATTGAGGCTTATGGTGAAAAAGCAAATATCCTCAGATAAAAAGTAGAAAGAAGCTTTGGGAGAAACTGCTTTGTGATGGGTGAATTCATCTCACAGAGCTACACCATTCTTTTTTTTTTTGAGCCGTTTGATTACACGGTTTTCGTGGAGTCTGCTATAGGATATTTGGCAGTGCATTGAACCTATTTTGACAAAGAACATATCCCCATAGAAAAACTAAAAATAAACTTTCTGAGAAACTGCTTTGTGATGTGGGAATTCAACTCACAGAGTTACCCTGTTCTTTTCATTAAGCGGTGTGCTAACACTGTTTTCCTGGATCTACAATAGGATATTTTGGAGTGCAGTGAAGCTTATTGTCAAAAAGTAAGTATCTGCAGACAAAAACTAAACAGAAACATTTTAAGAATCTGCTTTGTGAATTCATCTCACAGAGGTACACGATACTTTTAATGGTCCAGTTTGATAGCACTCTTTCTGGGGAAACTTTGAAGGGATATTTTGGATAGCATTGAAGCCTATGGTGACAACTGAAATATCCTCAGATAAAAAGTAGAAAGAAGCTTTCTGAGAAAGTCCTTTGTAATGTGTGAATTCATCTCCGGAAGTCACACCTTTCTTTTCATGGAGTAGATTGCTAACAGTCTTTTCATGGGATCTTCAAAGTGATGCTTGGTAGTGCAATGAGGCCTATGGTGAAAAAGGAAATAACTTCAGATAAAAACTAGAAAGAAGCTTACTGAGAGACTGCTTTGTGATGTGTGAATTCATTACACAGAGCTACACCATTCTTTCATTGAGTAGTTTGATAACACTTTTTTCATGGAATCTGCAATAGGACATTTGGGAGCACATTGAAGCTTATGGTGACAAAGGAAATATCCTCAGATAAAAACCGAAAAGAAAGTTTCTGAGAAACTACTTTGTGCCATATTTTTCATCTTACAGAATTACACTGTTCTTTTCATTGAGCAGTTTACTAACACTGTTTTCTTTTCATCTGCAATGGGGTATTTCAGAGCACAATGAATTTATGGTGATGAAGGAAATATTCACAGACAAAAATTAAAAGAAACTTTCTGAAAAACTGCTTTATGATGTGTGAATTCATCTCACAGACTCCACAATTCTTTTCATGGAGTAGTTTTGCAGTACTGTTTTTGGGGAATCTCAGAAGGGATACTTTGCATTGAATTGAAGCCTATGGTGACTAAAGAAATGCCCTCAGATAAAAAGTAGAAAGAAGCTTTCTGAGAAAGTTCTTTGTGATGTGTGAATTCATCTCACAGTGAAACACCATTGTTTTCATAGGCAAGAATGCTAACACAGTATTTGTGGAAACTGCAAAGGGATATTTGCGAGTGCATTGAGACCTATAGTGAAAAAGGAAATATCCTCATAGAAAAACAGAAAGAAGCTTTCTGAGAAAGTGCTTAGTGATGTGTGAATTCATCTCAGAGAGTTACACCTTTCTTTTCATGGAGCAGTTTGCTAACACTGTTTTCTTGGAGTCTACAAAGGTACATTTGGGAGTGCTTTGAGGCCTATGGTGAAAAAGAAAATATCCTCAGATAATTACTATCAAGAAGCTTTCTGAGAAACTGCTTTGGATGTGTGAATTCATCTCATGGAGTTACACTGTTCTTTTCATATAGAGGCCACCAACACTGTTTTCTAGGAATCTGCAATGCGATATTTTAGATCACATTGAAACTTATGGTGACAAAGGAAATATCTTCATATAAAAACTAGTAATAAGCTTTCTGAGAAACCACTTTGTGATGTGTTAATTCATTTCACTGACTTACACAACTCCTTTCATGGGTCTGTTTCATAGCACTCTTTTGTGTAAACTGAGAAGTGATATTTTGAATCACATTGAAGAATATGTTGACTAAGGAAATATCCTCAGATAAAAACTAGAAAGAAGCTTTCTGAGAAAGTTCTTCATGATGTGTGAATTCGTTTCACAGAGTTACACCTTTCCCTTCATGGTGCAGTTTGCTAACAGTGTTTTCGTGGAATTTCCAAAGGGATATTTGGTTGCGCAGTGAGGCCTAATGTGAAAAAGGAAATATCCTCAGATAAAAACTAGAAAGAAGCTTTCTGAGAAATTGCTTTGTGATGTGTGAATTCATGTCACAGGGCTACACTGTTCTATCCATTGAGCCGTTTGGTTACACTGCTTTTGTGGAATCTGCAATAGGATATTTGGGAGCACATTGAAGCCTATGGTGATAAGGAAATATCCTCATAGAAACACCAAAAAGAGGCTTTCTGAGAAACTGATTTGTGATGTGTGAATTCAACTCAAAGAGTTGCACTGTCCTTTTCACTGAGCAGGTTGCTCACACTGTTTTCTTGGAATCTACAATGGGATATTTTGGAGTGCATTGAAGCTTTCTGTGAAAAAGGAAATATCCTCAGACAAAAAGTAGAAAAAATCTTTCTGAGAAACCACTTTGTGATTTGTGAATACATCTCACAGAGATACACAATTCTTTTCATGGTTCAGTTTGATAGTACTGCTTTTGGGTAATCTGAGAAGGGATATTTTGGATCACCTGAATCCTCTGGTGACAAAGGAAATATCCTCAGATAAAAACTAGAAAGAAGCTTTCTAAGAAGGTTCTTTCTGATGTGTGAATTCACATCACAGATGTACACCTTTCTTTCCATGGAGCAGTTTCCTAACAGTATTTTCATGGAATCTGCAAAGGGATATTTGGAAGCTCATTGAGGCCTGTGGTGTAAAAGGAAATATCCTCAGATAAAAAGTAGAAAGAAGCTTTCTTGGAAACTGCTTTGTGATGTGTGAATTCATCACACATAATTACACTGTTCTTTTCATTGAGCAGTTTGCTAACACTGTTTCTTGAAATCTGCAATGGGATATTTCAGAGCGCATTGAAGCATATGGTGACAAAGAAAATATTCTCAGATAAAAACTAGAAGGAAGCTTTCTAAGAAAGTTTTTTGTGATGTGTGAATTCATATCACAGATTTACACCTTTCTTTTCATGGAGCAGTGTCCTAACAGTGTTTTCATGGAATCCACAACAGGATATTCGGGAGTGCATTGAGGCCTATGGTGTAAAAGGAAATATCCTCAGATAAAAACTAGAAAGAAACTTTCTGAGAAACTGCTTTGTGATGGATGAATTTATCTCACAGAGCTACCCGATTCTTTTCATCTAGCCATTTGATAACACTGCTTTTGTGGAGTCTGCAATAGGATATTTGGGAGCACATTGAAGCCTATTGTGACAAAGTAAATATCCTCATAAAAAAAAAACAAAAAGTAGCTTTCTGAAAAATTGCTTTGTGATGTGTGAATTTGTCTCACAGACCTACAACTTTTTTTTCATGGAACAGTTTGATAACACTGTTTTCTTTAAATCTGCTAAGGGATATTTGGGAGTGACTTGAGGCCTATGGTGAAAAAGGAAATATCTTCAGATAAAAGTTAGAAAGAAGTTTTCAGAGAAACTGCTTTGTGTTGTGTAAATTCATCTAACAGTGTTACACAGTTATTTTCATTGAGCAGTTTGCTAACACTGTTTTCTTAGAATCTGCAAAGGGATATTTCAGAGCACATTGAAGTTTATGGTGACAAACAAAATATCGTCAGAGCAAAACTAGAAAGAAGCTCTCTGAGAAACTGCTTTGTGATTTGTGAGTTCATCTCACAGAGTTACTTCTTTCTTTTCATGGAACAGTTTGCTAACACTGTTTCGGTGGAGTTTGCAAAAGTATATTTGGGAGCGCATTGAGGCCTATAGTTAAAAATCGAAATATCCTCAGTTAAAATCAAGTAAGAGCTTTCTGAGAAACTGCTTTGTGATGTGTGAATTCATCTGATGAGGTACACAGTTCTTTTCATGTAGCAGCATGTTAACACTGTTTTCCTAAAATCTGCAATGGGATATTGAGGAGCGCTTTGAGGACTATGGTGAAAAACTAAATATCCTCAGAAAATAACTAGAAAGAAACTTTCTGAGAAACTCCATTGTGTTTTGTGAATTCATCCCACAGTGATACACGATTCTTTTCATGGAGCAGTTTGTTGGCACTGTTTTGGGGGAATCTGAGAATTGATATTTTGGATTGCTTTGAAGCCTATGGTGACAATGGGAATATCATCAGATAAAAACTGGAAAGAAGCTTTCAGAGAAAGTTCTTTGTGATGTGTGAATTCATCTCACAGAGTTACACATTTCTTTTCATGGAACAGTTTGTTAACACTGTTTTTGAGGAATATGCAATGGGATATATGGGAGAGCAATGAAGCCTATGGTTTCAAAGGAAATATCCTCAGAAAAAAACAAAAAAGAAGCTTTCTGAGAAACTGATTTGTGATGTTTGAATTCATATCACCAAATTACAATGTTTTTTTCATTGATCTGTTTGATAACACTCTTTTCTTGGAATCTGTAATGGGATATTTTGGAGTGCAATGAGGCAAATGGAGAAAAAGGAAATATCCTCAGACAAAAAGTAGAATGAAGCTTTCTGAGGAACTGCTTTGAGATGTGCTAATTTATATCATCGAGTTACATCATCCTTTTCATGGATCAGTTTGGTAGCACTGTTTTTGAGGAGTCTGGGAATGGATATTTTGGATCACATTGAACCCTACAGTGACAAAGGAAATATCTTCAGATAAAAACTAGAAAGAAGCTTTCTGAGAAACTGATTTGTGATGTGTGAATTCACCTCACAGAGTTACAACTTTCTTTTCATAGGACAGTTTTTCTAACACTGTTTTTGTGGAATCTGCAATGGGATATTTGGGAGCGCATTGAGTACTCTGGTGAAGAACTAATTATCCTCAGATAAAAACTAGAAAGAAGGTTTTTTGAGAAACTGCTTTGTGATGTGTGAATTCATCTCACAGAGTTAGGCTGTTCTTTTCATGGAGCTGTTCGATAACACGGTTGTTGTGGAATTTTCAATAGCATATGTTGGAGCGCATTGAAGCCTATGGTAACAAAGCAAATATCCTAAGATAAAAACTATAAAGAAACTTTCTGAGAAACTGCCTTGTGATATGTGAATTCATCTCACAGAGTTACACCGTTCTTTTCATTGAGCAGAATGATAACACTGTTTTCTTTAAATCTGCAAAGAGATATTTCGGAGCGCATTGAAGTTTATAGTGACAAAGTAAATATCCTCAGACAGAAACTAGAAAGAAACTTACTGAGAAACTGATTTGTGATTTGTTAATTCATCTCACAGAGTTAGATGATTCTTTTCATGGAACAGTTTTGGTAGCACAGTTTTTGGGGAATTCAAGAAGGGATATTTTGGATCACATTGAAGTCTATGATGACAAAGGATATATCAACAGATAAAAATAAGAAAGAAGCTTTCTGAGACACTTCTTTGTGATGTGTCAGTTTATCTCCCTGAGTTACACTTTTCTTTTCATAGAAAAGTTTGCTAACACAGTTTTCGTGGAATCAGCAAAGGGATATTTGGAAGTGCATTGATGCCTATGGTGAAAAAGGAAAAATCTTCAGATAAAAACTAGAAAGAAGCTTTCTGAGAAAGTGCTTTGCGATGTGTGAATTCATCTCTGAGCCTTATACTGTTCTTCTCATTGAGCTGTTTGCCAACACCGTTTTCCTGGATTCTACAATGGGATACTTCAGACTGCATTGAAGCTTATGGTGACAAAGGAAATATCCTTGCAAAAAAAAACTTGAAACAAACTTTCTGAGAAACAACTTTATGATGTGTTAATTCATCTCTCAGAGTTACACGATTCTTTTCATGGAGCAGTTTGGTAGCACTGATTTTTAGAAAGAATCTTTCTGAGGAACTCTTTGTGATGTGTGAATACATCTCACACAGTAACACCTTTCTTTTCACAGAGTAGTTACCTAACACTCTTTTCCTGGAATCTGCAAAGGGATATTTGGGAGTGCCTTGAGGTCTATAGGGAAAAAGTTACATCATTCTTTTCATGGGTCAGTGTGGTAGAACTGTTTAGGGGAATCTGAGAAGGCATATGTTGGATCACATTGAAGCCTATCATGACAAAGGAAATATCCTCAGATAAAAACCAGAAAGAAGCTTTCTGAGAAAGTTCTTTTTGATGTGTGATTTCACTTCTCAGTGTTACAGCTTTCTTTCCATGGAAGAGTTTGATAACACTGCTTTTGAGGAATCTGCAAAGGGATATTTGGGAGTCCAATACTGAAAAAGGAAGTATCTTCAGATAAAAACTAGAAAGAGTCTTTCTGAGAAACTGCACCATGATGTGTGAATTCATCATACCCAGTTACACCACTCATTTAATTGAGCTTTTTGATAACACTTCGTGGAATCTGCAATAGGGTGTTTTGGAGAGTTTTGAAGTCTATGGTGACAAAGGAAATATCCTCAGATAAAAACCAAAAATAAGCTTTCTGTGGAACTGCTTTGTGGTGTGTGAATTCATCTTACAGAGTTACACCATTCTTTTCACTGAGAAGTTTGCTAACACCTTTTTCATGGAATCTACAGTGGGATATTCTGGAGCACATTGAGGAATATGGTGAAAAGGAAGTATCTTCAGTTAAAAACCAGAAATAATCTATCTGAGAAACAGCTTTGGATGTGTGAATTCATCTCACAGAGTTACACCACTCTTTCCATAGAGCAGTTGGGTAGCACTCTTTTTGGGGAATCTGAGAAGGGATAATTTGAATAGCATTGAAGCCTACATTGAAAAAGGAAATATCCTCAGCTAAAAACTAGAAGGAAACTTTCTGAGAAACTGCTTTGTGACCTGTGAATTCGTCTCACAGATTTATATGACTGTTTTCTTGGAGTAGCTTGCTAACACTGTTTTCGTGGAATTTACAATAGGATATTTGGGAGTGTGTTGAAGTCTAAAATGACAAAAGAAATGTCCTCAGATAAAAAACAAAAAGAAGCATTCTGAGAAACAGCTTTGGGATATGTGAATTCACCTCACAGATTTACACCTTTCTTTTCATGGAGCACTTTTCTAACGCTAATTTCATGCTTTCTACAAAGGGATATTCGGGAGAGAATTGAGGCCTATGGTGAAAAAGGAAATATCCTCAGACAAAAATAGAAAGAAGCTTTCTGAGAAACTGCTTTGTTATTTGTGAATTCATCTCACAGAGTTACTTGATTCTTTTCATGGAGCAGTTTTGTAGCACTGTTTTTGAGGATTATGAGAAATGATATTTTGGATCATATTGAAGCCCATGGTGACAAAGGAAATGTCCTGAGATAAAAACTAGAAAGAAACTTTATGAGAAACTGCTTTGTGATGTGTGAATTCATCTCACAGAGTTACACCTTTATTTTCTTGCAGCAGTTTGCTAACACTGTTTTCTGGGAATCTGCAAAGGGATATTTGGGAGCGCAGTGAGGCCTATGATTTAAAAGGAAATATCCTCAGATAAAAACTAGAAAGAAACTTTCTGAGAAAATGCTTTTTGATGTGTGACTTCACCTCACAGAATTACACTGTTCTTTTCATTGAGCAGTTTTCTAACACTGTTTTCTTGGAATCTGCAATGGGATATTTCAGAGGGCATTGAAGTTTATGGTGACAAAAGGAAATATCCTCAGACAAAAACCAGAAAGAAGTTTTCTGAGAAACTGCTGTGTGATTTGTGAATTCATCTCACAGAGTTACAGGATTCATTTAATGGATCAGTTTAGTATCACTGTTTTTGGGGAATCTGAAAAGTTGTATTAGACATCGCATTGAAGTCTATTTTGAAAATTAAATACCCTCGGATTAAAACAAGAAAGAAGTTTTCTGAGAAAGTTCTTTGTGACGTGCGAACTCATTTCACAGAGTTACACCAATATTTTCATTGAGCAGTTTGATAACACTCTTTCTGTGGAATCTGCAATGATATATTTGGGAGCGCATTGAAGCCTACGGTGACAAAGGAAATATCCTCAGATAAAAACCAAAAAGCAGATTTCTGAGAAACTGCTTTGTGTTGTGTGAATTCATCTCTCCGAGTTACACTGTTGTTTTCATTGAGCAGTTTTCATTGAGCAGTTTTCATTCCACCGTTTTCGTGGAATCTGCAATGGGATATTTCCGAGTGCATTGAAGCTTATGTTGACAAAGGAAATATCCTTAGGCAAAAACTCGAAAGTAGCTTTCTGAGAAATGGCTTTGTGATGTATGTATTCATCTCCCAGAGTAACACCTTTCTTTTCCTGCATCAGTTTCCTAACACTATTTTCTTGGAATCTACAGAGGGATATTTGGGAGAGAGTTGAGGCTTATGGTGAAAAGGGAAATATCCTCTGAAAAAAACTAGAAATAAGCTTTCTTAAAATCTACTCTGTGATGTGTGAATTCATCTCACTGAGTTACACCACTGTTTCATGGAGCAGTTTTGTGGCACTGTTTTGGGGGAATCTGAGAAGGGATAATTTAAACTGCCTTGAAGCCTATGGTGACAAAGGAAATATCCTCAGATAACAACTAGAAAGAAGCTTTCTGAGAAAGTTTTTTGTGATGGATGAATTCCGCTCTCAGAGTTACACCTTTCTGTTCCTGGAGCAGTTTGCTAACACTGTGTTCGTGGTATCTGCAAAGTGATATTTGGGAGCACATTGAGGCCTACAGTGAAAAAGGAAATATCCTCTATTGAAACCAATAGAAAGATTTCTGTGAAATTGCTTTGTGATGGGTGAATTCAGCTCACAGAGTTACACCTTTCTTTCCTTATAGCAGTTTGCTAACACTGTTTGCGTGGAATCTGCAATAGGATATTTGGGAGGGCATTGAAGCCTATGTTGACAAACGATTTATCCTCAGAAAAATAACCAAAAAGTAGCTTTCTGTGAAACTGCTTTGTGATATGTGAATTCATCTCACAGAGTTACACCTTTCTTTTCATGGAGCAGTTTGGTAACACTGTTTATGGGGAATCTGACGAAGAATATTTTGGATTTCATTGAAGCATATGCTGACAAATTAAATATCCAGAGAAAAAAAAACTAGAAGGAGGTTTTCTCACAAACTTCTTTGTGATGTGTCTATTCATGTCACAGAGTAGTAACTTTTGTAGCAGTTTGCAAACACTGTTTTTGTGGAATATAGAAAGGGATATTTGGGAGTGAGTTGAGGCCTATGGTGGAAAAGGAAATATCCTCATATAAAAGGTAGTCATAAACTTTCTGAGAACCTGCTTTATGATGTGTGAAATCATTTCACAGGGTTACACTGTTCTTTTCATTGAGCAGTTGACTAACAGTGTTTCCTTGGAATCTGCAAGGGGATAGTTCAGAGCTAATCAAAGCTTATTTTTACAAAGAAAATACCCTCATGTAAAACTAGACAAAAGTTTCCTGAGAAATGACTTTTTGATGTGTTACTTCATCTCACAGATTCACATGATTCTTTTCATAAATCAGTTTTGTAGAACTGCTTTTGGGGAATCTGTGAAGGGATATTCGCAAGTGCAATGAGCAATATGGTGCAAAAGGAAATATCCTCATAGAAAAATAAGAAAGAAGCTTTCTGTGAAACTGCTTTGTGATGTGTGAATTCATCTCACAGAGTTACACCATTCTTTTCATTGAGAAGTTAGCTAACACCTTTCCCTTGGAATATGCAATAAGATATTCTGGAGAGCATTGAGGAATATAGAGAAAAAGGAAACATCCTCAGATAAAAAATAGAAAGAAACTTTCTGAGAAATTACTTTGTGATGTGTGGATTCATCTCACAGAGTTGTGAGATGGATACACACACCACAAAGCAGTATCTCAGAAAGCTTCTTTCTAGTTTTCCTCTGAGGATATTTCCTTTGTCAATGTAAGCTTCATGGCACTGAGAAATATCCCATTGCAGATTTCAAGAATACAGTGTTAACAAGCTGGTCAATGAAAAGAAAAGTGTAACTCTGTGACTTGCATTCACACATCACAATGCAGTTTCTCAGAACGCTTCTTTCCAGTTTTTATCTCAGAATGTTTCTTTTTCACTGTAGACCTCAACGTGCTCCCAAATACCACTATGCGGATTCCATGAAAACAGTGTTAGCAAACTGCTTCATGAAGACAAAAGTGTAGCTCTGTGAGATGAATTCACACAGCACCAAGCAGTTTCTGAGAAGGCTTCCTTCCAGGTTTTATCTGAGGATATTTCACTTTTCACCATGGGATTCAATGATATCCAAAATATCACCTCTGAGATTCCACAGAAAAGGTGCTAGCTAACTCCTCCACTAAACAGTGGTGTAACTCTGAGAGATGAATTCGCACATCACAAAGCAGTTTCTCAGAATGCTTCTTTCTGGTTTTTGTCTGAGGATATTTCCTTTGACCGTATAGTCTTCAAAGTGATTCGAAATACCTGTTCTCAGATTCCACAAAATCAGGGCTAGCAAACGGCTCCACGAAATACAGGTGTAATTCAGTGAGTTAAATTCACACATCACAAAGCAGAGTCTCAGAAAGCTTCTTTCCTTTCTCATCTGAGTTTATTTCTGGTCTCAAAGCGCCCCCTTGTGTCTCATTGCAGATTCTGCGAAAAGGCTGTTAGCAAGCTTCTCAACGAAAACAGTGCTGTAATTCTGTGAGCTGAATTCACCTACAACAAAGCAGTTTCTCAGAGGGCTTCTCTGCAGTTTTTATCTGAGGATATTTCATTTTCCACCCTGGAATTCAACGATATCCAAAATATCACTTCTGAGATTCCACAAAATCAGTGCCAGCAAACTCCTCCATGAAAGAATGGTGTCACAGTGAAATGAATTCACACATCTCAAACCAGTTTCTCAGAAAGCTTCATTCTGCTTTTTATCTGAGGATATTTCCTTTGTCCATAGAGTGTTCATAGCGATCCAAATTATCACTTCTCAGATTCCACAGAAACAGTGCTAGCAAACGGCTGCTCGAAACACAGGTGTAACTCTAAGAGATGTAATCTCACATCAAAAAGCAGTATCTCAGGAGCTTGTTTCTGGTTTTTATCTGAGGAGATTTCCTTTGTCACCGTAAGCTTCATTGTGCTAAAAAATATCCCATCGCAGATTTCAAGAACAGAGTGTTAGCAAACTGATCAATGAAAAGAAAGGTGTAACTCTGAGTTGCAGTCACACATCACAATGCAGTTTCTCAGAAAGCTTCTTTCTCGTTTTTATTTGAAGATACTTCCTTTGTCAGTGTAGGTTTCAATGTGATCCAAAATATCCCTTTCAGATTCCCCAAAAACAATGGTAAGAGACTGCTCCATGAAATGAAAGAGTAACTCGGTGAGATGAATTCAGATATCAGGAAGCAGTTTCTGAGAAATCGTTTTTCTAGTTTTTATCTGAGGACATTTTCTTTTTCACCATAGCCCTTAGTGCGCTCCCAAATATCACTTTGCAGATTCCAGGAAAACGTGTTAGCAAACTGCTTCATTGAGAGAAAGGTGTAATTCTTTGAGATGAATTCACACATCACAAAGAAGTTTCTCGGAGAGCTTCTTTCTAGGTTTATCTGAGGATACTTCTTTTTTCACTATAGGCCTCAATGCCTTCTAAAATATCACTTTACATTTTCCATGAAAACTTTGTTAGCAAACTGCCTCATTGAGAGAAAGGTGTGGCTCTGTGAGATGAATTCACACGTCAAAAAGAAGTTTCTCAGAAAGCTTTTATCTGAGGATAGTTTTTATCTGAGGATATAGTTTTTATCTGAGGATATTTCCTTTTTCACCATAGGCCTCAAAGTGCTCCCAAATATCACTTTGCAGATCCACGAAAACAGTGTTAGCAAACTGCTTCATGAAGGGAAATGTGTAACTCTGTGCATTGAATTCACACCTCACAAAGAAATTTCTCAGAAAGCTTCTTTGTCGTTTTTATTTGAGGATATTTCCTTTGTCATCGTAGGCTTCAATGCGATCCAAAGTATCCCTTCTGAGATTCCCCAAAAGCAGTGGTAACAGACTGCTCCTTGAAGTGACATTTTAACTCTCTGAGACGAATTCACACGTCATAAAGCAGTTTCTCAGAAAGCTTCTTTCTACTTTTTATCTGAGGATGTGTCCTTTTTCACCATAGGCCTCGATGCGTTCCCAAATATCACTTTACGCATTCCAGGAAAACTGTGTGAGTAAACTGTTCCATGAAGAGGACACTTTATCTCTGTGAGATGAATTCACACTTCCCAAAGTAGTTTCTCAGAAAGCTTCTCTCTAGTTTTTATCTGAGGTATTTCCTTTTTCACCATAGGACTCAATGCGCTCCCAAATACATGTTGGCCGATTCCACGAAAACGGTGTTCACAAACTCCCTCATGGAGAGAAAGGTTTAACTCTGCAATATGAATTCACACATTAGAAAACAGTTTCTCAGAAGCTTCTTTCTAGTTTTTATCTGAGAATATTTCCTTTGTCAACATAGGTTTCAATGAGATCCAAAATATCGCTTCACAAATTGCCCAGAAACAGTGGTAACAGACTGCTCCATGAAACGAAAGTGTAACAATGTGGGAAGAATTTGCACATCAAAAAACAGTTTCTCAGTAAGTTTCTTTCTGGTTTTCATCTGAGGATATTTCCTTTTACACCATAGGTCTCAAACCGCTCCCAAATATCACTCCGCAGATTCCATGAAAACAGTGTTAGCAAACTGCTTCATGAAGAGAAATGTGTAACTCTGTGAGATGAATTCACACCTCACTAAGAAATTTCTCAGAAAGCTTCTTTCTCGTTTTTATTTGAGGATATTTCCTTTGACAACATAGGCTTCAATACGATCCAAACTATCCCTTTGAAATTCCCCAAAAAAATGGTAAGAGACTGCTCCATGAAATGAAAGTGTAACTCTGTGAGATGAATTCAGATATCAGAAAGCAGTTTCTCAGAAAGCGTCTTTCTAGTTTTGATCTGAGGATATTTCCTTTGTCAACATAAGTTCCAATGCGATCCAAAACATCGCCTCACAAATTCCCAAAAACAGTGGTAACAGACTGTTACATGAAGTGAAATTTTAACTCTGTGAGATGATTTCACACATCACAAAGAAGTTTCTCAGAAAGCTTCTTTCTCGTTTTTACTGAGGATATTTCCTTTTTCACTATAGGCCTCCATGCGTTCCCAAATATCACTTTACGGATTCCATGAAAACTCTGTTAGCAAACAGCCTCATTGAGAGAAAAGTGTACCTCTGTGAGATGAATTCACACGTCACAAAGAAGTTTCTCATACAGATTATTTCTAGATTTTTTCTGACGATATTTTCTTTGTCAACATAGGTTTCAATGCGATCCAAAATATCGCCTCACAAATTCCCCAGAAACAGTAGTAACAGATTGCTCCATGAAACGAAAGTGTAACTCTGTGAGAAGAATTCACACATCAAAAAGAAGTTTCTAAAAAAGCTTCTTTCTGGTTTTTATCTGAGGATATTTCCTTTTTCATCATAGGCTTCAAAGTGCTCCTAAATATCACTTTGCATATTCCATGAAAACATATTAGCAAACTGCTTCATTGAGAGAAAAGTGTAACTCTGTAAGATGAATTCACACATCACAAAGAAGTTTCTCAGAAAACTGCTTTCTAGTTTTTATCTGAGGAAATTTCCTTTGTCAACATATGTTTCAATGCGATCCCAAATATCGCCTCAAAAATTCCTCAAAAACAGTGTTAACAGACTGCTCCATGAAGTGAAATTTTAACTCTTTGAGATGAATTCACACATTACAAAGCATTTTCTCAGAAAGCTTCTTTCTTGTTTTTATCTGAAGAGATTTCCTTTTTCACCATAGCCTCAATGCACTCCCAAATATTACTTTGCAGATTCCACGAAAACAATGTTAGTTAACTGCTTCATAAAGAGAAACGTGTAACTCTATGAGATGAATTCACAGGTCACAAAGAAGTTTCTCAGAAAGCTTGTGTGAGGATATTTCATTTTTCAACATGGGATTCAATGATATCCAAATTATCACTTCTGAGATTTCACAGAAATAGTGCTAGCAAAATCCTCCACAAAAGAGTTGTGTAACACTGTGAGATAAATTCACACATCATAAAGCAGTTTGTCAGAAAGTTTCTTTCTGGTTTTTATTTAGGATATTTCTTTTGTCAATAGAGTCTTCATAGCGATCCAAAATATCACTTTTCAGATCCCACAAAAACAGTGCTAGCAAACGCCTCCATGAAATACAGGTGTAACTCTGTGAAATGAATTCACTCATCAGAAAGCAGTTTCACAGAAAACTTCATTCTGATTTTTATCTGAGGATGTTTCCCTTGGCCATAGAGTCTTCAAAGTGATCCAAAATATCAGTTCTCAGATTCCACAAAAACAGGGCTATCAAACAGCACCAAGAAAGACAGGTGTATCTCTGTGAGTTGAATTCACATATCACAAAGCAGTTTCTCAGAAAGCTTCTTTCCTTTTACTTCTGAGTTCATTTGTGGTCTCAAAGCGCCCCCATGTGTCTTATGGTAGATTCTGCGAAAACACTGTTAGCAAGCTTCTCAATGAAAACAATGCTGTAACTCTGTGAGCTAAATTCACCTACAACAAAGCAGTTTCTCAGAAGGCTTCTCTCTGCAGTTTTTATCTGAGGATATTTCTTTTTCTACCTTGGGATTCAACGATATCCAAGATATCACTTCTGAGATTCCACAAAATCAGTGTTAGCAAGTCCCTCCATGAAAGGGTGGTGTCACTGTGAAATGAATTCACACATCACAAACCAGTTTCTCAGAAAGCTTCATTCTGGTTTTTATCTGAGGGTATATCCTTTGTCCATAGAGTCTTCATAGCGATCCAAATTGTCACTTATCTGATTCCAGAAAAACAGTGCTAGCAAACGGCTCCTCGAAACACAGATGTAACTCTAAGAGATGCGTTGTCACAACACAAAGCAGTTTCTCAGAAAGCTTCTTTCTGGTTTTTATCTGAGTATATTTCCTTTTTCACCATAGGCCTCTATGGGCTTCCAAACATCACATTGCCGATTCCACGAAAACAGTGTTATCAAAGTGCTTCATGAAGAGAAATGTTTAACTCTGTGAGGTTAACTCACACATCACGCGGAAGTTTCTCAGAAAGCTTCTTTCTCGTTTTTGTTTGAGGATATTTCCTTTGTCAGTGTAAGCTTCAATGCGATCGAAAATATCCCTTCTAAGATTCCCTAATAACAGTGGTAGCAGACTGCCCCATGAAGAGAAATTTTACCTCTGTGAGATGAATTCACACATCATAAAGCATTTTCTCAAAAAGCGTCTTTCTAGTTTTTATCTGAGGATATTTTCTTTTTCACCATAGCCCCCAATGTGCTCCCAAATATCACTTTGCAGATTCCAAGAAAACATGTTAGCAAACTGCTTCATTGAGAGAAAGGGGTAATTCTGTTAGGTGAATTCACACATCACAAAGAAGTTTTTCAGAAAGCTTCTTTCTACTTTTTATCTGAGGAGATTTCTTTTGTCCACATAGGTTTCAATGCGATCCAAAGTATCGCGTCACAAATTCCCCAAAAATAGTGGTAACAGACTGCTCCATGAAGTGAAATTTTAACTCTGTGAGATGAATTCACACGTCTCAAAGAGGTGTCTCAGAAAGCTTCTTTCTAGTTTTTATCTGAGGATATTTCCTTTTTCACTTGAGCTCTCAGTGCACATCACTTTTCAGATTCCAAAAAAACATATTAGCAAACTGCTTCATTGAGAGGAAGGGGTAACTCTGTGGGGTGAATTCACACATCACAAAGAAGTATCTCAGAAAATTTCTTTCTAGCTTTTATCTGAGAATATTTCCTTTGTCAACATAGGTTTCAATGTGATCCAAAATATCACTTCACAAATTCCTCAGAAACAGTGGTAACAGACTGATCCATGAATTGAAATTTTAACTCTCTGAGATGAATTCACACATCACAAAGAACTTTCTCAGAAAGCTTCTTTCTAGTTTTTATCTGAGGATATTTCCTTTGTCAACAAATGTTTCAATGCGATCCAAATATTGCATCACAAATTCCACACAAGCAGTGGTAACAGACTGCTCCATGAGGTGAAATTTTAACTCTGTGAGATGAATTCACACATCACAAAGAAGTTTCTCAGCAAGTGTCTTTCTAGTTTTTATCAGAGGATATTTCCTTTTTCAGCATAGGGCTCAATGCATTCCTAAATATCACTTTGGAGATTCCACGAAAACAGTGTTAGCAAACTGTTTCATTGAAAGAAAGGTGTAACTCTGTGAGATGAATTCACACATTACAAGGAAGTTTCTCAAAAAACTTCTTTCTAGTTTTTATCTGAGGATATTTGCTTTGTCAACATACATCTCAATGCGATCCAAAATATGGCTTTAGAAATTCCCCAGAAACAGGGATAACAGATTGCTCCATGAAACGAAAGTGTAACTTTGTGAGAAGAAGTCGCACATCAAAAAGCAGTTTCTCAGAAAGCTTCTTTCTAGTTTTTATTTGAGGATATTTCCTTTTTCAACATACGCCTCAAAGCATTCCCAAATATCACTTTGCAGATTGCACTAAAACAGTGTTAGCAAACTTCTTCGTGAAGAGAAAGGTGAAAACTGTGAGATGAATTCACACATCACAAAGAAGTTTCTCAGAAAGCTTCTTTCTCATTTTTATTTGAGGATATTTTCTTTGTCAGTGTAGGCTTCAATGCGATTCAAAGTATCCCTTTTCAGATTCCCCAAAAACCGTGTAAGAGACTGCTACATGAAACGAAAGTGTAACTGTATCAGATGAATTCTGATATCAGAAAGCAGTGTCTCAAAAAGCTTCTTTCTAGTTTTTATCTGAGGATATTTCCTGCTTCACCATAGGCCTGAATGTGCTCCCAAATGTCCCTTCATGGATCTGTCCATGACGGAGTTCCAAAGTGTGTAATGTAAAGAAAGTTTTAACTACGTGAGATGAATAAACATATGTATCACAAAGCAGTTTCACAGAACTCTTCTTCCCAGTTTTTGTCTGAGGATATTTCCTTTTTCACCCTAGCCATCCATATGGTGGACGTCTGGCAGCCATTTCTCGAAAAGGAATTCCCCAATCCTCTATGAGAAGAAAGGTATAATTCTGTGAGTGGAATGCACACGTCACAAATCAGCTCCTTGGAAAGTTTCTATCCAGTTTCTATCTGAAGATATTTCCATTTAAATCATAAGCCTCAAAGTGCTCCCAAATATCCCTTCACAGACTAAACAGCTCAATCCAAGGATTGATTTAACTCTATGAGATGAATGCACACATCACAAATCAGTTGCTCAGAAAACTTCTCTCCACTTTTCAACGGAAGGCATTTCCTTGCTCACCACAGGCCTCTGGGCGCCACTTACTATCCCTTCACAGTTTCCTCAAAGACAGAGTTTCCAAACTGGGCAACGTGGAGTAATTTTTAACTCTGTGAAATGAATGCACATATCAGAGTGCAGTTTCTTAGAACACTTCTTTCTGGGTTTTATTGGAGGATATTTCACTTTTCGCCATAGTCTTCAATGCGCTCTGAAATATCACTGTATTGGTTTTACAGGAACAGTGTTCAAACACTGCCTTATGAGAAAAGAGATATAACTCGCTGAGTGAAATGCACACACAGCAAAGCAGTTTCTCAGAAAGCTTCTCTACAGTTTTTATCTTTTTCACCATAGGCAAGAATGTGATCCCGAATATCACTTTGCGGATCCATCCATGACGGAGTTTTCATGCTGGGTAATGTAAAGAAAGCTTTATCTATGTGAGATGAATAAACATAGCGAAAAGCAGATTCACAGAAACTTCTTTCCAGTTTTTATCTGAAGATATTTCCTTTTTCAGCACAGTCCTGAATGTGCTACTGAATGACCCTTCACAGATCCATCCATGACAAAGTTTCCAAGCTATGTAATATAAAGAAAGCTTTATCGATGTGAGATGAATAAACAGAGCAAAAAGCAGATTCACAGAAAGCTACTTTGCAGTTTTTTTCTTAAGATGTTTCCTTTTTCACCATTGTCCTGAATGCGCTCCCCAATGTCCCTTTGCGGATCCACCCATGACGGAGTTTCCAAGCTGTGTAATGTAAAGAAAGCTTGATCTATGTGAGATGAATACATATATCACAGAGCAGTTTCATAGAAAGCTTCTTTCCAGTTTTTGTCTTAGGCTATTTCCCTTTTCACCGTGGACATCAACATGCTCCTGAATATCACTTGGCTCCTTTTTCTACAAAAGAGTTTCCCCGATGCTGTATGAGAAGAGAGCTATAACACTGTGAGTGGAAAGCACACGTCACAAAGCAGTTCCTCAGAAAGATTCTCTCCAGTTTCGGTCTGAACATATTTCCTTTTACACCATAAGCCTCAAAGTGCTCCTGAATATCACTAAACACGCTAAAAATAAACAGTATAGAAAACTGCTCAATGACAAGAGAAGCTTAACTGAGTGAGAGGAATTCACACGACACATAGCAGTTTCACAGGAAACGTCCTTCTTGTTTTTATCTGAGGATATTTCTTTCTCCATATTCCAAAGAGCATTCCCAAATGTCCTTCCTCAGATTCCACAGAAACAGTGATTTCAAACTGCTCAATCCAAAGAATGGTTTAACTCTATGAGATGAATACACACATTGCAAAGCAGTTGCTCAGAAAGCTTCTCTCCAGTTTTCATCAGAAGACATTTCCTTACTCACCATAGACCTCTGGGCGCCACTTAATATGCCTTCACAGATTCCTCAAAGACAGATTTTCCAAACTGGGCAATGTACAGTAATCTTTAACTCTGTGAAGTGAATGCACATATCAGAGAGAAGTTTCTTGGAAAGCTTCTTTCTGAGTTTTATTTGAGGATAGTTGAATTTTCATCATAGTCTTCAACGCACCATGAAATATCACTTTTTCGGTTTTACAGGAACAGTGTTCAAACACTGCCTTATGAGAAAAGGGGTACAACCCCCTGAGTAGAATGCACACATCACGAAGCAGTTTCTCAGAAAGCTTCTCTCTGGTTTTTATCTGAAGATATTTTCTTTTTCACCATAGGCCCGAATGTGCACCCGAATGTCCTTTTGTGGTTCCGTCTGTGACAGAGTTTCCAAACTGCGTAATATAAAGAAAGCTTTATCTATGTGAGATGAATAAACATAGCAAAAAGCAGATTCACAGAAAGCTTCTTTCCCGATTTTATCTGAAGATATTTCCTTTTTCACCATAGTCCTGAATGTGCTCCCGAATATCCCTTCACGGATCCATCGATGACAGAATTTGCAAGCTGTGTAATGTAAAGAAAGTTTATCTATGTGAGATGAATACACATAGCAGAGAGCAGTTTCAAGAAAGCTTCTTTCCAGTTTTTCTCTGAGGCTATTTCCCTTTTCACCATATTCATCAATATGCTCCCGAATATCCCTTGGTACCTTTTGTCCAAATGGGTTTCCCCGATGCTGCATGAGACGAGAGGTATAACACTGTGAGTGGAATGCACACGTCACAAAGCAGTTCCTCGGAAAGCTTCTCTCCTGTTTCTACCTGAACATATTTCCTTTTTCACTGAAAGCCTAAAAACGTTCTGGAATATCCTCTCACATGCTAAACAAAAAAAGTGTTAGAATACTGCTCAATAAAAAGAGAAGCTTAACTGTGTCAGTGGAATTCACACAACACAGAGAAGTTTCACTGAAAGCTTCCTTCTGGTTTTTAACTGAGGGTATTCCTTTTTCAGCATATTCTAAAGAGCGTTCCCAAATGACCTTTCTCAGGTTCCACAGAAACAGTGACCTCAAACTGCTCAATCAAAAGAACGATTTACCTCTATGAGATGAATACACACATCCCAAAGCAGTTGCTCAGAAAGCTTCTCTCTAGTTGTCATCGGAAGACATTTTTTTGCTAACCACAGGCCTCTGGGCGCCACTTACTATCCCGTCACAGTTTCCTCAAAGACAGAGTTTCCAAACTGGGCAACGCAGAGTAAGCTTTAACTCTGTGAAATGAATGCACATATCAGAGAGCAGTTTCCTGGAATGCTTCCTTCTGGGTTTTATTTGAGGATATTTCAGTTTTTGCCCTAGTGTTCAATGCGCTACAAAATATCACTTTTTCGGTTTTACAGGAACAGTGTTCAAACACTGCCTTATGAGAAAAGAGGTATAACTCCCTGAGTGGAATGCACACATCACAAAGCAGTTTCTCAGAAAGCTTCTCTCCAGTTTTTATCTGAGGATATTTCCTTTTTCGTCAAAGTCCTGAATGTGCTCCCGAATGTCACTTCACGGATTCATCCATGACAGAGTTTGCAAGCTGCACAATGTAAAGAAAGTTTTATCTATGTGAGATGAATAAACATAGCAAAAAGCAGATTCACAGAAGGCTTCTTTCCCGTTTTTATCTGAAGATATTTTCTTTTTCACCAGAGTTCAGAATATGCACCCTAATGTCCCGTCGTGGTTCTGTTCATGACAGAGTTTCCAAGCTGTGAAATGTAAAGAAAGCTTTATCTATGTGAAATTAATACACATGATACAGAGCAGTTTCACAGAATGCCTCTTTCCAGTTTTGTCTGAGGCTATTTCCCTTTTCACCAAAAGCGTCAATATGCTCTCCGATATCCCTTGGTACCTTTTTCTCCAAAACGGTTTCCCTGATGCTATATGAGAAGAAAGCTATAACATTGTGAGTGGAATGCACACGTCAGAAAGCAGTTCCTCAGAAAACTTCTCTCCAGTTTCTATCTGGACATATTTCCTTTCTCACCATAAGCCTCAAAGCGATCCCGAATATCCCTTCACACACTAAACATAAACAGTGTTAGAAAACTGCTCAATGAAAAGAGAAGCTTAAATGAGCAAGAAGAATTCACAGGATACATAGCAGTTTCACAGAAAGCTTCCTTCTGGTTTTTATCTGAGGATATTTCTTTCTCCATATTGTAAAGAGCGTTCCCAAATATCCTTCCTCAGATTCCACAGAAGCAGTGATTTCAAACTGTTCAATCCAAAGAATGATTTAACTCTATGAGATAAATACACACTTCACAAAGCAGTTGCTCAGAAAGCTTCTCTCCAGTTTTCATCGCAAGACAATTCTTTGCTTACCACAGGCCTCCAGGAGCCACTTAATAGCTCTTTGCAGATTCCTCAAAGACAGAGTTTCCAAACTGGGCAATGTACAGTAAGCTTTAACTCTGTAAAATGAATGCACATATCAGAGAGCATTTTCTTGGAACGCTTCTTTCAGGGTTTTATTTGAGGATGTTTCACTTTTTGCCGTAGTCTTCAATGCGTTCCACAATATCACTTTTTCGGTTTCACAGGAACAGTGTTCAAACACTGCCATATGAGAAAAGAGGTTTATCTCCCTGAGTGGAATGCACACATCACAAAGCAGTTTCTCAGAAAGCTTCTCTCCAGTTTTTATCTGAGGATATTTCCTTTATCGTCATAGTCCTGAATGTGCTCCCGAATGTCCCTTCGTGGATTCATCCATGAGAGAGTTTGCAAGCTACGTAATATACAGAAAGCTTTATCTATGTGAGATGAATAAACATAGCAAAAAGCAGATTTACAGAAATTTTCTTTCCAGTTTTTATCTGAAGATATTTCCTTTTTCACCATAAGCCTGAATGTGCTCCCGAATGTCCTTTCACCAATCCGTCCATGACAGTGTTTCCAAGCTGCGTGATGTAAAGTAAGCTTTATCTATGTAGATGAATTCTCATATCATGGAGGAGTTTCACAGAAAGCTTCTTTCCAGTTTTTGTTTGAGGCTCTTTCCCTTTTCACCATAGACGTCAATATGCTCCTGAATATCCCTTGGTACCTTTTTCTCCAAAAGGATTTCCCCAATGCTTTATGAGAAGAGAGCTATAAACCTGTGAGTGGAATGCACACGTCACAAACAGTTCCTCGGAAAGCTTCTCTCCAGTTTCTATCTGAACATAATTTCTTTTTCACCGTAAGCCTAAAAGTGCACCTGAATATCCCTTCACACGCTAAACACAAACAGTGTTAGAAAACTGCTCAATGGAAAGAGAAGCATAAATGAGTGAGAGGTATTCACACGACACATAGCAGTTTCAGAGAATGCGTCCTTCTTGTTTATATCTGAGAATACTTCTTTCTCCATATTCTAAAGATCGTTCCCAAATATGCCTCCTCAGATTCCACAGAAACAGTGCTTTCAAACTGCACAATCGAAAGAATGATTTAACTCTATGAGATGAATATACACATCACAAAGCATTTGCTCAGAAAGCTTCTCTCCAGTTTTCATCGGAAGACATTTCTGTGCTCACCACAAGCCTCCGGGTGCCACTTAATATCGCTTCACAAATTCCTCAAAGACAGAGTTTCGAAATTGTGCAATGAAGAGTAAGGTTTAACTCTGAGAAATGAATGGACACAAAAGAGCAGTTTTTTGGAACACTTCTTTCTGGGTTTTATTTGTGGATATTTCACTTTTTAACCCAGTCTTTAATGCACTCTGAAATATCACGTTTTCTGTTTTACAGGAACAGTGTTCAAACATTGCCTTATGAGAAAAGGGGTATAACTCCCTGAATGGAATGCACACGTTATAAACAGATTCTCAGAAAGCTTCTCTGAAGTTTTCATCTGAAGATATTTCCTTTATCTCCATAAGCCTGAATGTGCTCCTGAATATCCCTTCGCGAATCCGTCCATGGCGGAGTTTCCAAAATGCGAAATATAAAGAAAGTTTTACCTATGTAAGATGAATAAACAAAGCAAAAAGCAGATTCACAGAAAGCTTCTTTCCAGTTTTTATCTGAAAATATTTCCTTTTTCACTATAGTCCTCAAGAATCTCCCAAATATCCCTGTGCGGATCCCTTCATGACAGAGTTCCCAAGCTACGGAATGTAAAGAAAGCTTTATCTATGTGTGATGAATACACATATCACAGAAGAGTTTCACAGAAATGGTTTCCTCGATGCTGTATGAGAAGAGAGGTATAACACTGTGAGTGGAATGCACACGTCACAAAGCAGTTCCTCGGAAAGCTTCTCTCCAGTTTCGGTCTGAACAGATTTCCTTTATCACCGTAAACTTCAAAGTGCTTTTGAATATCCCTTCGCATGCTAAACATAAACAGGGTTAGAAAACTGCTCAATGAAAAGAGAGGCTTAGCTGAGCGAGAGGAATTAAGATGACACAGAGCAGTTTCACAGAAAGTTTCCTTTTGGTTTTTTATCTGTGGGTAGTCCTTTTTCAGCATATTCTAAAGAGCATTCCCAAATGTCCTTTCTTAGGTTCCACAGAAACAGTGATTTCAAACTGCTCAGTCCAAAGAATGATTTAATTCTCTGAGATGACTACACACATCACAAAGTAGTTGCTCAGAAAACTTCTCTCCAGTTTTCAATGGAAGATATTTCCTTGCTCACAACACTTCTCCGGGTGCCACTTAATATCCCTTTGCAGATTCCTAAAAGACAGAGTTTCCAAACTGGGCAATGTAGAGTAAACTTTAACTCTCTGAAATGAATGCACATATCAGAAAGCAGTTTCTTGGAATGCTTCTCTCTGGGTTTTATTTGAGGATATTTCACTTTTCACCAAAGTCTTCAATGCGTTCTAAAATTTCACCCTTTCAGTTTTACAGGAACTGCGTCAAACACTGCCTTATGAGAAAAGAGGTATCACTCCCTGAGTGGAATGCCACATCACAAAGTAGTTTCTCAGAAAGCTTCTCTACAGTTTTTATCTGAAGATATTTCCGTTTTCACCATAGGCCTGAATGTGCTCCTGAAAGTCCCTTCATGAATCTGTCCATGACGGAGTTTCAAAACTGCAAAATAGAAAGAAAGTTTTATCTATGTGAGATGAATAAACATATCTATCACAAAGCAGTTTCACAGAAAGCTTCTTTCCATTTTTTGTCTGAGGATATTTCATTTTTCACCATAGCCATCCATATACTCCTGAACATCCCCTGGTAGCTTTTTCTCCAAAAGGGATTCCCCAATCCTCTATGAGAAGAAAATTATAACTCTGTGAGTGAAATGCACACGTCACAGAGCAGCTCCTCAGAAAGCTTGTCTCCAGTTTCTAGTTGAAGATATTTCCATTTTCACTATACGCCTCAAAGCGCTCCCGAGTACCCCTTTGCTGACTAAACTAAAACAGTGTTAGAATACTGCTCAATGAAAACGGAAGCTTAACACTGCGAGTGGAATTCACATGACATAGAGCAGTTTCACAGAAAGCTTCCTTCTGGTTTTTATTGGAGTGTATTTCTTTTTCAGCATATTCTTGAGAGCGTTCCCAATTATCCTTTCTCAGTTTCCACAGAAAGAGTGATTTCAAACTGCTCAATCCAAAGAATGATTTAACTCTATGAGAGGAATACACACATCACAAAGCAGTTGCTCAGAATGCTTCTCTCCAGTTTTCAACGAAAGACATTTCCTTGCTCACCACAGGCCTCTGGTTGCCACTTAATATCCCTTGGCAGAATCCTGAAAGACAGACTTTTAAAACTAGGAAACATAGAGGAAGCTTTAACTCTCTGAAATGAATGCACATGTCAGAGAGCAGTTTCCTGGAACACTGCTTTCTGGGTTTTATTTCAGGATATTTCACTTTTTGCCATAGTCTTCCATGTGATCCGAAATATTACTTTTTAGCTTTTACAGGAACAGTGTTCAAACACTGCCTTATGAGAAAAGAAGTATAACTCCCTGAGTGGAATGCACACATCACAAAGCAGGTTCTCAGAAAGTTTCTATCCAGTTTTTATCTGAAGATATCTCCTTTTCACCGTAGGCCTGAATGTGCTCCGGAATGTCCCTTTGCAGATCAGTCCATGACGGAGCTTCCAAACTGTGTAATATAAGGAATGTTTTATCTGTGTGAGATGATTAAACATATCTATCACAAAGCAGTTTCACAGAAAGCTTCTTTCCAGTTTTTGTCTGAGGATATTTCCTTTTTCACCATAGCCATCCCTATACTCCCGAATGTCCCTTGGTGGCTTTTTCTCCTAAAGGGATTTCCCAATCCTCTATGAGAAGAAAGGTATAATTCTGTGAGTGGAATGCACATGTCACAAAGCAGCTCCTTGGAAAGCTTCTCTCCAGTTTCTATCTGAAGATATTTCCTTTTTCACCATAAGCCTCAAAGCACTCCCGAATATCCCTTCGCAGACTAAACAAAAACAGTGTTAGAATACTGCTCAATGAAAATAGAAGCTTAACTCTGTGAGTGGAATTCACGCAACACAGAGCAGTTTCACCGAAAGCTTCATTCTGGTTTCTATCTGAGTTTATTTCCTTTTCAGGATATTCTAAAGAGCATTCCCAAATGTCCTTTCTCAGATTCCACAGAAACAGTGATTTCAAACTGCTCAATCCAAAGAATGATTTAACTCTATGAGATGAATAGAAACATCACAAAAGAGTTGCTCAGAAAGCTTCTCTCCAATTTGCAATGGAAGACAGTTCCTTGCTCGCCACAGGCCTCCGGTTGCCACATAATACCCCTTCGCAGAATTGTCAAAGACAGACTTTCTAAACTGGAAAATGTAGAGTAAAATTTAACTCTGTGAAACGAATGGACATATCAGAAAGCAGTTTCTTGGAATGCTTCTTTCTGTGTTTTGTTGGACGACATTTCACTTTCTGCCATAGTCTTCAATGTGCTTCGAATATCACTTTTTTAGTTTTACAGGAATAGTGTTCAAGCACTGCCTTATGAGAAGAAAGGTACAACTCCCTGAGTGGAATGCACACATCACCAAACAGTTTCTCAGAAAGCTTCTCTACAGTGTTTATCTGACGATATTTGCTTTTTCACCATAGGCCCGAATGTGATCCCGAATATCCCTTTGCGGATCCATCCATGACGGAGTTTCCAAGCTGCATAATGTAAAGAAAGCTTTATGTATGTGAGATGAATAAATATAGCAAAAAGCAGATTCACAGAAAGCTTCTTCCCGTTTTTATCTGAAGATATTTCCTTTTTCTCCATGGTCCTAAATATGCTCCCGAATATCCCATCATGGATCCGTCCAAGACAGAGTTTCCAAGCTGCATAATGTAAAGTAAGCTTTATCTATGTGAGATGAATACATATCTCACAGAGCAGTTTCATAGAAAGCTTCTTTCCAGTTTCTGTCTGAGGCGATTTCCCTTTTCATTATAGGCATTAATACTCTCCGCAATATCCCTTCATATCTATTTCTCCAAAAGGGTTTCCCTGATGCTATATGAGAAGAGAGGTATAACACTGTGATTGGAATGCACACGTCACAAAGCAGTTCCTCGGAAAGCTTCTCTCCAGTTTCAGTCTGAACAGATTTCCTTTTTCACCATAAACTTCAAAGTGCTTCCAAATATCCCTTCGCATGCTAAACATAAACAGGGTTAGAAAACTTCTCAATGGAAAGAGAGGCTTAGCTGAGCGAGAGGAATTAAGATGACACAGAGCAGTTTCACAGAAAGCTTCCTTCTGGATTTTACCTGAGGATATTTCTGTCTCCATATTCTAAGGAGCATTCCAAAATGTCCTTCCTCAGATTCCACAAAAACAGTGATTTCAAACTGCTGAATCCAAAGAATGGTTTAACTGCATGAAATGAATACACACATCACAAAGCAGTTGCTCAGAAAGCTTCTCTCCAGTTTTCAACGGAAGACGTTTCCTTGTTCACTGCAAGCCTCCGGGCGCCACTTAATATCCCTTCACAGTTTCCTCAAAGACAGAGTTTCCAAACTGGGCAACATAGAGTAAGCTTTAACTCTGTGAAATGAATGCACACATCAGAGAGCGGTTTCTTGGAATGCATCTTTCTGGGTTTTATTTGAGGATATTTCACTTTTCCCCATAGTCTTCAAAGCACTCTGAAATATCACTTTTTCGGTTTTACAGGAACAGTGTTCAAACACTGCCTTATGAGAAAAGAGGTATAACTCCCAGAGTGAAATGCACGCATCACAAAGCAGTTTCTCAGAAAGCTTCTCTCCAGTTTTCATCTGAAGATATTTCCTTTTTCACTATTGGCCTGAATGTGCTCCCGAATTTCCCTTCGCGAATTCGTGCATGACAGCGTTTGAAAACTATGTAATAGAAAGAAAGTTTTATCTATGTGAGATGAATAAATATATCTATCACAAAGAAGTTTCACAGAAAGCTTCTTTCCAGTTTTTGTCTCAGGATATTTCCTTTTTCACCATAGCCGTCCATATACTCCCGAATGTCTCCTCATAGTTTTTTCTCCAAAAGGAATTCCCAATCGTCTATGAGAAGAAAAATATAACTCTGTGAGTGGAATGCATATGTCACAAAGCAGCTCCTCGGAAATCTTCTCTCCAGTTTCTATCTGAAGATATTTCCTTTTACACCGTAAGCCTCAAAGTGATCCTGAATATCCCTTCGCAGACTAAACAAAACCTGTATTAGAATACAGCTCAGTGAAAAGAGAAGCTTAACTGTGCAAGCGGAATTCACGACACTGAACAGTTTCACAAAAGCTCCCTTCTGTTTTCTATCTGAGGTTATTTCCCTTTCCGGATATTCTAAAGAGTGTTACCAAATGTACTTTCTCAGATTCCACAGAAACAGTCATTTCATTCTGCTCAATCCAAAGAACGATTTAACTCTATGAGAAGAAACAAACATCACAAAAGTATTGCTCAGAAAGCTTCTCTCCAATTTTCAACGGAAGACAGTTCCTTGCTCGCCATAGTCCTCAGGCTGCCACTTAATATCCCTTCACAGAGTCCTCAAAGACAGACTTTCCAAACTGGGAAATGTAGAGTAAGCTTTAACTCTGTGAAATGAATGGGTGTGTCAGAGGACAGTTTCTTAGAATGCTTCTTTCTGGCCTTTATTGGACGACATTTCACTTTTCGCCATAGTCTTCAATGTGCTCCGAATTTCACTTTTTTAGTTTCACAGGAACAGTGTTCAAACAGTGCCGTATGAGAAGAAAGGTATAACTCAATGATTGGAATCCTCACATCACCAAGCAGTTTCTCATAAAGCTTCTCTCCACTTTTTATCTCCCGATATTTCCTTTTTCACCGTAGGCCTGAATGTCATCCCAAATATCCCTTCACTGAGCCATCCATGACAGAGATTCCAAGTTGCGTAATTTAAATAAAGCTTTATCTATGTGAGGTGAATAAACATAGGAAAAAGTAGATTCACAGAAAGCTTCTTTCCAGATTTAATCTGAAGATATTTACTTTTTCATCATAATCCTGAATGTTCTCCCAAATGTCCCTTCATGGATCTTCCATGACAGAGTTTCCAAGCTGTGTAATGTAATGTAAAGAAAACTTTATCACAAAACATCACAAAGCTTCCTTCTAGTTTCTATCTGAGGTCATTTCTTTTTCATGATATTCTAAAAAGCGTTCCCAAATGTCCTTTCTCAGATTCCACAGAAACAGTGATTTCAAACTGCTCAATTCAAAGAATCATTTAACTATAAGAGATAAATACAAACATCATAAAAGAGTTGTTCAGAAAGCTTCTCTCCAAGTTTTGATGGAAGACATTTTCTTGCTCACCACAGGCCTCTGGTCGCCACTTTATCTATGTGAGGTGAATACACATATCATAGAGCAGTTTCATAGAAAGCTTCTTTCCAGTTTTTCTCTGAGACTATTTCCCGTTTCACCATAGACATCAACATGCTCCTGAATATCACTTGGTACCGTTTTCTCTAAAAGGGTTTCACTGATACTGTATGAGAATAGAGGTATAACACCGTGAGTGGAATACACACGTCACAAAGCAGCACCTAGAAAAGCTTCTCTCCAGTTTTGGTCTGAATGTATTTCCTTTTTCACTGTAAGCCTCAAAGTGCTCCCGAATATCCCTTCACCCGCTAAACATAGACAGTGTTAGAAAACTGTTCAATGGAAAGAGAGGCTTAACTGAGTGAGAGGAATTAAGATGACACAGAGCAGTTACACAGAAAGCTTCCTTCTGGATTTTACCTGAGGATATTTCTTTCTCCATATTCTAATGAGAGTTTCCAAATGTCCTTCCTCAGATTCCAAAAAAAAAAACAGTGATTTCAAACTGCTCAACTTAAAGAATGGGTTAACTCTATGAGATGAATACACACATCACAAAGCAGTTGCTCACAAAGCTTCTTTCCAGTTTTCATCTTAAGACGTTTCCTTGCTCATCACAAGCCTCTGGACGCCACTTAATATCCCTTCACAGATTCCTCAAAGACAGACTTTCCAAACTTGGCAACGTAGAGTAAACTTTAACCCGGTGAAATGAATGCACATATCAGAGAGTAGTTTCTTGGAATGCTTCTTTCTGGGTTTTATTTGAGAATATTTCACTTTTCTCCATAGTCCTATATGCGATCCAAAATATCACTTTTTCGGTTTTACAGGAACAGTGCTCAAACACTACCTTTGAGAAAAGAGGTATGAATCACTAACTGGAATGCACACATCACAAAGCAGTCTCTCAGAAAGCTTCTCTCCTGTTTTTATCTGAAGATATTTCCTTTTTCACCATAGTCCTGAAGGTGCTCCAGAATGTAACTTGGTGGATCCATCCATGACGGTGTTTCCAAGCTATGTAATTGTAAAGAAAACTTTATCTATGTGAGATGAATAAACATAGCAAAAAGGAGATTCACAGAAATCTTCTTTCCAGTTTTTATCTGAAGATATTTCCTTTTTCACCATAGTCCTGAATGTGCTCCCAAATGTCCCTTCGCGGATGCTTGCATGACGGAGATTCCAAACTGCGTAAGGAAAGCTTTATCTGTATGAGATGAAAACACATAGCACAGAGCAGTTTCACAGAAAGCTTCTTTCCAGTTTTTGTCTCAGGCTATTTCCCTTTCCACCATAGGCATTAATGTGCCCCTGAATATCTCTTGGTATATCTTTCTTCAAAAGGGTTTCCCTGATACTGTATGATAAAAGAGGTATAACCCTGTGAGTGGAATGCACACGTCATGAAGCAGTGCCTCGGAAACCTTCTCTCCAGTTTTGGTCTGAACATATTTCCTTTTTCACCATAAGCCTCAAAGTGCTCCCGAATATCCCTTCACACACTAAACATAAACAGGGTTAGAAAACTGCTCAATGAAAAGAGAGGCTTAATGGAGTGAGAGGAATTAACAAGATACCGAGCAGTTTCACAGGAAGCTTCCTTCTGGATTTTACCTGAGGATATTTCTTTCTCCATATTCTAAAGAGCATTCCCAAATGTCATTCCTGAGATTCCACAAAAACAGTGATTTCAAACTGCTGAATCCAAAGAATGGTTTAACTCTATGAGATGAATACAGACATCACAAAGCAGTTGCTCAGAAAGCTTCTCTCCAGTTTTTATCGGAAGACGTTTCTTTGCTCACAAGAGGCCTCCGGGCGCTACTGAATATCTCTTCGCAGATTTCTCAAAGACAGATTTTCCAAACTGGACAATGTAGAGTAAGCTTTAACTTTGTGAAATGGATGCACATATAGGAGAACAGTTTCCTGAAAGGCTTCTTTCTGGGTTTTATCTGAGGATATTTCACTTTTCGCCCTAGTCTTCAATGCTCTCCGAAATATCACTTTTTCATTTTACAGGAGCAGTGTTCAAACACTGCCTTACGGGAAAAGAGGTAAAACTCCCTGAGTGGAATGCATACATAACAAAGCAGTTTCTCAGAAAGCTTCTCTCCAGTTTCTATCCGAACATATTTCCTTTTTCACCATAAGTCTAAAAGTGCTGCCGAATATCCCTTCACACGCTAAACATAAACAGTGTTAGAAAACTTCTCAATGAAAAGAGAAGCTTAACTGAGCGAAAGGAATTCACACGACACACAGCAAAAGGAATTCACACGACACACAGCAGTTTCACAGAAGGCTTCCTTCTGGTTTTTGTTATAACTGATATGTTGGTATTCTTAAAATAGGACGCATCCAATTAATGTCTCCAAGAAGCTTTTGAAAATCATGTAATGTTTTTAAATGATCACGTCGAATTTGAATTTTTTGGGGTCGAATATTTTGTGCCCCCAAGGTATAACCTAAATATTGAATAAGAAAATCCAATTAAATTTTTTCTGTGGCAATATTAAGTGAGTAGAAAGAAAGCTGAGTTTGTAATGATACAAAAGCATCTTGCTGCTTTTCTCTGGTTTTAACTTTGTGGGATAAGGGCAGGATTAGGAAGACCGGGCTGTAAACTTTTCCTAGGTTAAATGTAAACATTTATAGTTTTAAGACAAGACAAAGACGGGAATTCCATGCAGAAGTACGTGGCTTTAGATTCCTCTCGGCCATTTGTTTTTTGACTTACTCTTTTAAAGTCCTAAGTATTTCTTTAAATAATGGTCACTGTTTCACCTAAATAGGAGTGGTGGCTATGAGTTTAAAGGATTGTAGCCCATTTTGAACATCATATTTTTGGCAGCTGAGGAAATATGAGGAATGTTTAAAAAAGCAGCAAGTTGTTGTGAAAGATCTTGTTCCCAAAAATTAATATTGATAGGAACAATATAAAAATAAAAAAAACACTTGACCTTGTTGACCTTTAGGACCGACACAGGTTAAAGGTTCTACGTCTTGATAAACCACAGAAGCAGCACCCAAGCTAGTGAGTATAATGGAAACTTGTCTTTTTTCCCATTGTATAGGCCACTAATTTAAACAAATAATAGACATATTCACCCTCGTATCTATTAACCCTTTAAAAACTATTTCATTAATGTGCAATGAACATAAGGGCTTTTGATTAGAAACTAAAGTTTCCCAAAAAACAGTTTTTTCTGTGCTACCAAACCCTCCCTATTGAGAATACGTTCCCCTGCCTCTAGGCATATAAATTGTGAGACTTGAACCATAATAAGAATTTTATTAGTAACATCATGTCCTTTTGGCAAAGGGCCACACACTCTAGTAGCTAATTTATATACTGCTCTATTAGGAGACAAAGTATAAGGCTGATTAATAGCTAAGTCAGCAGCGGCGCTCTGCTTAGTTGCCGCATAAAGCTGAGAAACTGGGGTAAGGTGTGGGATCCTTAAGGAGGACTTGAATTTATTCCTTAATGTTGTAGGCCATTGCTCACTGAATATTGTAGTAGACTTGTATTGTAATTGTTGGGGCCCCAAGCCTGTGGGCCCCGGCTCCCGTTTCCCAGGAGAGGAGACAGTAAATTTCCACTTTTATCAGTTTTGGAACGACATTTATTTGTCCAATGTCGACCTTTACCACAACATTTGTACACCTCTGAAGGCAGCTTTCTGCCTTGAGGGATAAAAGTGTTCAATTTTTATGACATTCTTTTTTGAAATGTCTAGGTTTACCACACTGAAACCAAACACCTTGTTTGTTATTTCCTTTTAAGGCTTTAAACAAAGCTCCAGCAAATAAGTGAGCATTATAAATAGCCCCTCCAACACTAACACAAGTTTTAATATATTTATCTAAATTGGCCCCATTGGCCTTTAACGATTTTAACAATTTTTAACAGTCAGCATAAGCATTTTTAAAAGACAATGTTTGTAACAAACTTTTTGAAGCAAGGCCAGCACCCACAATTTTGAAGACAGCATCCTGAAGACGGGCTACGAAATATAGATATGGTTCATTTGTGCCCTGTAATATCTTCACAGAGGAAAGGGAAGATTTTCCTGTTATCTCTACCTTATTTCAGGCCCTTAAAAACAAAATCTTGATTTGAGTAAGGGTAACATCATCTAAACCAGCCTGAGCATTAAGAGTAGCATATTGACCCGTGCCTGTGAGTTGTTCCTCAGTGGGTCCAGGGGGATCACACATAACATTTTTCCTAGTCTGTACATGTGCCTTGTTCATTTACCAGCTGTGCAATTGTAACCACTGAGAACGATCAAGAAGAGCCTTCCCCAAAGTCTTCCAGTCTATAGGAATTATCAAATTTTCTAATGAAAAATATCAAGAAGACCAAGGATAAAAGGAGATTGAGGTCCATAGTTAGAAATGGCAGCTTTCATTTCTTTTTAAAAATTTAATTTGTAAGGCATTAAATTGGATATTATTGCCAGCATTTGAAAACTGAGCATTAGGAGCAAAAGAAGCACAAATAATTGGAAACAGATCCAGCTCCTTAAATTTTTTTTTAATTAAAAGTATATATAATATATAATAATACTCATATCCCCAAATATAAAGAATCCCAACATATTAATAGGAAAAGGTAAATAACCCAACCAAAAGTAGCAGAACAAAGAAATGACAATAAACCTATATGTCTAACATCATTACTCACTAGGAAATATGTATATTAATACCAAATTGAGAATCATTACATACACAATACAATGGTTAAAATTTAAAAACACAGAAAATATCAAGAGGTAGTTAATGTGTTAAGCAACTCGAATACTCAACTTCTGTTTGGAGTGTAAATTGGTGGAACCTATGCACCCCTATAACATAACAATTTCCTAGCTGGGGTTATTAATACTATATTAATATTAATAGTTAATATTAATGTGCTTATTTATTAACTATTGAAATACTCATAATATTTTAACAAACAATAAGATATACATATACACTGGTTTTGACATATTAAACAGGTGTTTAGTATAAATTTAAAGTATGTCTGATGTGAATAGGGCTTCAACTTTGCCAAACAAAGGTAAAGATAAGGAAGCCGGGGGGTTGGAGGCTCTGGAAAATCCTCTTTTAACAGTGCAGAAGGAAAAGAAACAGGGAAAGCTCGCAAAGATGAATTAGAAGAATATATCTGTAATATTTGTTGAAGCATTTCCATAATACACTGCATGTCAGAATTTCCCTTAGAAGAAGGAAGAGCTGGCTTTTTCACTTCTCCCCCTTTTGCTACCCCCCCCATCCTCTGTTATCCTGGCACAAATGGGCTCCATTTCAGATTTATTTTATTTTATATTTTTTTTCCAAATCCTCAGATACCTTTCCTCCTGTGGCTACATTACCACACTCTGAATCAGTCTCAAGTAACTCTAATGTCTGAGTGATAGAGTCACACAAGGTCCACAATTTTAGAGGCATAATATCCCCTAACTGGAGAGCTCTAAGCAGAGTTTTTACTACCTGTAACCATTCTCTGTGATTCAGCTGCACTTTAGTCTGATACTGAACCAGTAACAATGTTGTTCAACATGGGCAAACTATCGCTTCAAAGTCTTTTTCTTTTACTTCCACTCCTATAGACAGCAACAGTCCTTGAAACAGCCGTAAATATTCTGAGACCAGAGAGATGGAATTCCCCATAATGAAAGCTTAAGAAGGTTCCCCTTAACAATATCTGGGCCTTACCCGCCCCTAGGGGGTTCCCCTTCTTGTTCTCCCCTACTCACCCGTGCTGACCCTGCTCGCTGTGCCACTTGTTGGGGTGCGTGCCGGGTGTGGTGGAGAATGAAAGAACACACAAAAGACAAAGACACACAGAGGACATGGCGGCCGCACTCAGAGCCTCCGCCTCACTTTATTTATACTCCATAAACCCCACATCAGCAGAAAGAATGCAATGCAAAACAAACTTTCTTTTCCCACATGTAACCTTCTACTCAGTTCCTTGTTTCTATGCTCTTCCTTATCTGCCCGCCTTCTTGGCGCCTATGGGAGTTCATTAAAAGTTCAATTGGAGATACTGTCCTTGAGCCCTATCTATTCTCAGCATACTGTTTTCAAAGGCCCCTGCAAGTCCTGAATGTGCTCCCGAAGTCCCTTCGTGGATCTGTCCATGACAGAGTTTCCAAGCTGCGTAATGTAAAGAAAGCTTGATCTATGTGAGATGAATACATATATCACAGAGCAGTTTCATAGAAAGCTTCTTTCCAGTTTTTGTCTTAGGCTATTTCCCTTTTCACCGTGGACATCAACATGCTCCTGAATATCACTTGGCTCCTTTTTCTACAAAAGAGTTTCCCCGATGCTGTATGAGAAGAGAGCTATAACACTGTGAGTGGAAAGCACACGTCACAAAGCAGTTCCTCGGAAAGCTTCTCTCCAGTTTCGGTCTGAACATATTTCCTTTTTCACCATAAGACTCAAAGTGCTCCTGAATATCACTTCACATGCTAAACATAAACAGGGTTAGAAAACTGCTCAATGAAAAGAGAGGCTTAACTGATTGAGAGGAATTAAGAGGACACAGAGCAGTTTCCCAGAAACCTTCCTTCTGGATTTTACTTGAAGATATTTCTTTCTCCATATTCTAAGGAGCGTTTCCAAATGTCCTTCTTCAGATTCCACAAAAACAGTGATTTCAAACTGTTCCATCCATAGAATAGTTGAACTCTATGAGACGAATGCACACATCACAAAGCAGTTGCTCAGAAACGTCTCTCCAGTTTTTATTGGAAGTCGTTTCCTTGTTCACCACAAGCCTCCAGTCGCCACTTAATATCCCTTCACAAATTCCCAAAGAGAGAGTTTCCAAACTGGGCAGCATACAGTAAGTTTTAACTCTGTTACATGAATGCACATATCAGAGAGCAGTTTCTTGACATGCTTCTTTCTGGGTTTTATTTGAGGATATTTCACTTTTCACCATAGTCTTCAATGCACTCTGAAATACCACTTTTTCTGTTTTACAGAACACTGTTCAAATACTGCCTTATGAGAAAAGAGGTAAAACTCCCTGAGTGGAATGCACACCTCACAGAGAAGTTTCTCGGAAAGCTTCTCTCCAGTTTTTATCTAAAGATATTTCCTTTTTCACTACAGGCCTGAATGTGCTCCCGAATGTCCCTTCCCAGATCCGTCCATGATGGAATTTCCAAGCTGCTTATTGTAAACAAAGCTTTACCAATGTGAGATGAATAAACATAACAAAAAGCAGATTCACAGAAAGCTTCAATTCAGTTTTTATCCGAAGATATTTCCATTTTCAACATAGGCCTGAATGTACACCAAAATGTCCCTTCACAGATCCATCCATGACAGAGTTTCCAAGCTGCGTAATGTAAAGAAAGCTTTATCAATGTGAGAGGAATCAACATAGCAAAAAGCAGATTTAGAGAAAGCTTCTCTCCAGTTTTTATATGAAGTTATTTCCTTTTTCCCCATTGGCCTGAATGGGCTCCAGAATGTCCCTTCACATATCCGTCCATGACAGTGTTATCAAACTGGGTAATATAAAGAAACATTTATCTATGTGAGATGAATAAACATAGCAAAAAGCAGATTCACAGGAAGATTCTTTCCAGTTTTTATCTAAAGATATTTCCTTTTTCAACATAGTCCTGAATGTGCTCCCAAATGTCCCTTCGCGGATTCATCCATGACAGAGATTCCAAGTTGCGTAATGTAGAGCAAGCTTTATCTATGTGAGATGAATACACATATCACAGAACGGTATCACAGAGAGGGCTTGCCCGATGCTGTATGAGAAGCGAGGTATAACACTGTGAGTGGAATGCACACGTCACTATGTAGTTCTGCGGAATGCTTCTACCCAGTTTCTATCTGAACGTATTTTCTTTTTCACCATAAGCCTCAAAGTACTCCTGAATATCCCTTCATATGCTAAACATGAACAAGGTTAGAAAACTGCTCAATGAAAAGTCAAGCTTAACTGAGTGAGAGGAATTCACATGACACATAGAAGTTTCACAGAAAGCTTCCTTCTGGTTTTTATCTGACGATATTTCTTTCTCCATATTCTAAAGATCTTTCCCAAATGTCCCTCCTCAGATTCCACAGAAGCAGTAATTTCAAACTGCTCAAACCAAAGAATGATTTAACTCTATGAGATGAATACACCTATCACAAAGCAGTTGCGCAGAAAGCTTCTCTCCAGTTTTCATTGGAAGACATTTCCTTGCTCACCACAGGCCTCCGGGTGCCACTTAATATCCCTTCACAGATTCCTGAAAGACAGAATTTCCAAAGTGGGCAATGTAGGGTAAGCTTTACCTCTGTGAAATGAATGCACATATCCGAGAGCAGTTTCTTGGAATGCTTCTTTCTGGGTTTTATTTGAGGATATGTCACTTTTTGCCAGAGTCTTCAATGCGCTCTGAAATACCACTTTTTCGTTTTACAGGAACAGTGTTCAAACACTGCCTTATGAGAAAAGAGGTATAACTCCCTGAGTGGAATGCACACATCAGAGAAAGCTTCTCTCCAGTTTTTTTCTGAAGAAATTTCCTTTTTCACCATAGGCCTGAATGCACTTTTGAATATCCCATCGCGGATCTGTCCATGACAGAATTTCAAAACTGCATAATACAAAGAAAGTTTTATCTATGTGAGATGAATAAACATAGAAAAAGCAGATCCACAGAAAATTTCTTTCCAGTTTTTAACTGAATATATTTCCTTTTTCAACATAGTCCTGAATGTGCTCCCGAATATCCCTTTGTGGATTCATCCATGACAGAGTTTCCAAGCTGCGTAATGTAGATAAAGCTTTATCTATGTGAGATGAATACACATATCACAGAACAGTATCACAGAAAGGGTTTCCCCGATGCTTGTGAGAAGAGAGGTATAACACTGTGAGAGGAAGGCACACGTCACAAAGCAGTTCTGTGGAAAGCTTTTCTCCAGTTTCTATCTGAACATAATTTCTTTTTCACCATAAGCCTCAACGTGCTCCCATATATCCCTTCATATGCTAAACATGAACAATGTTAGAAAACTGCTCAATGAAAAGAGAAGCTTAACTGAGTGAGAGGAATTCACATGACACACAGCAGTTTCACAGAAAGTTTCCCTCTGGTTTTTATCTGAGGATATTTCTTTCTCCATATTCTAAGGAGCGTTCCCAAATGTCCTTCCTCAGATTCCATAGAAACAGTGATTTCAAACTCTTCAATCCAAAGAATGATTTAACTCTATGAGATTAATACACACATCACAAAGCAGTTGCTCAGAAAGCTTCTCTCCAGTTTTCAACGGAAGACATCTCCTTGCTCAAAACAGGCCTCTGGGAGCCACTTAATACCACTTTGCAGATTCTTCAATGACAGAGGTTCCAAACCGGGCAGTGTAGAGAAAACTTTAATTCTGTGTAATGAATGCACATATCAGAGAGCAGTTTGTTGGAACACTTCTTTCTGGCTTTTATCTGAGGATATTTCACTTTTTGCCATAGTCTTCAATGTGCTCTGTAATATCACGTTTTCTGGTTTACAGGAACAGTCTTCAAACACTGCCTTAATAGAAAGAGGTACAACTCCCTGAGTGGAATGCACACGTCACAAAGCAGTTTCTCAGAAAACTTCTCTCCCGTTTTAATCTGAAGATATTTCCTTTTTCACCATAGTCCTGAATGTGCTCCCGAATGTCCCTACGCAGGTCCGTCCATGACAGAGTTTCCAAGCTGTGGAATGTAAAGAACTTTATCAATGTGAGTTGAATCAACATAGCAAAAAGCAGATTTACAAAAAGCTTCTATCCAGTTTTTATCTGAAGATATTTCCTTTCTCACCATACTCCTGAATGTGCTCCCGAATGTCCCTTCGTGGATCCGTCCATGGCAGAGTTTCCAAGCTGCATAACATAAAGAAAGCTTTGTCAATGTGAGATGAATCAACATAGCAAAAAGCAGATTTACAGAAAGCTTTTTTCCATTTTTTATCTGAAGATATTTCCTTTTTCACCATACTCCTGAGTGTGCTTCTGAATGTCCGTTCACGGATCCATCCATGACAGAGTTTCCAAGCTGTGTAACATAAAGGAAGCTTTATGTATGTCAGATGAATACACATATCAAAGAGTAGTTTCACAGAAAGCTTCTTTCCAGTTTTAGTCTGAGTCTATTTCCTTTTCACCATATTCGTTAATATGCCCCTGAATATACCTTGGTACTTCTTCCTCCAAAAGTGTTTTCCCGAATCTGTATGAGAAGAGAGGTATAACACTGTGAGTGAAATGCACACGTCACAAAGCAGTTCCTCGGAAAGCTTCCCTCCAGTTTCTATCTGAACATATTTTCTTTTTCACTGTAAGTCTCAGGCGCTCCCGAATATCTCTTTGCACACTACACATAAACAGTGGTTTCAAATAGCTCAATGAAAAGAGAAGCTTAACTGAGCCAGGGGGATTCACATGACACATACCAGTTTCACAGAAAGCTCACTTCTGGTTTTCACCTGAGGATATTTTTTTCTCTATATTCTAAAGCGCGTTCCCAAATGTCTTTCATCAGATTCCACAGAAACAGTGATTTCAAACTACTCAATCCAAAGTATGATTTATCTCTATGAGATGAATACACATGTCACAAAGCAGTTGCTCAGAAAGTTTCTCTCCAGCTTTCAATGGAAGACATTTCCTTGCTCACCAGAGGCCTCCGAGCGCCAATTAATATCCCTTCACAGATTCCTCAAGGGAGAGTTTCCAAAATGGGCAACGTAGAGTAAGCTTTATTTCTGTGAAATAAAGGCACATATAAGAGAGCATTTTCTTGGAACACTTCTTTCTGGGTTTTAATTGAGGATAGTTCACTTTTCACCATAGTCTTTAAAGTGTTCTGAAATATCACTTTTTCGGTTTTACAGGAACAGTGTTCAAACACTGCCTTATGATAAAAGAGGTATAACTCCCTGAGTGGAATGCACACATCACAAAGCAGTTTCTCAGAGTTTCTCCTCCGTTTTTATCTGAAGATATTTCCTTTTTCACCATTGGCCTGCATGTACTCCCTAATGTCCCTTTGTGGATCTGTCCATGATGGAGTTTCCTAACTGCGTAATATAAAGAAGGTTTTACGTGAGATCAATAAGCATATCTATCACAAAGCAGTTTCACAGAAGGCTTATATCCAGTTTTTGTCTGACGATATTTCCTTTTTAACCATAGCCATCCGTATACTCCCAAATGTCCCATGGTAGCTTTTTCTCCAAGAGGGATTCCCCATACTCTATGAGAAAGAAGGTATAACTCTTTGAGTGGAGTGCACACGTCACAAAGCAACTCCTCAGAAAGCTTCTCTTCAGTTTCTATCTGAAGATATTTCCGTTTTCACAATAAGCCTCAAAGTACTCCCGAATATCCATCACAGACTAAAGAAAAACAGTGTTAGAATACTGCTCAATGAGAAGAGAAGCTGAAATGTGTGAGTGGAATTAACCTGACACAGAGCAGTCTCAGAGAAAACTTCCTTCTGTTTTTGATCTGAGGGTATTTCTTTTTCAGCATATTCTAAAGAGCGTTCCCAAATGTCCTTTCTCAAGTTCCACAGAAACAGTGATTTCAAACTCTTCAATCCAAAGAATGATTTAACTCTATGAGAATAATACACACATCACAAAGCAGCTGCTCAGAAGGCTTCTCTCCAGTTTTCAAAGGAAGACATTTCCTTGCTCACCACAGGCCTCCGGGAGCCACTTAATATCCCTTCGCAGATTCCTCAAAACCGGAGTTTCCAAACTGGGCAATGTAGAGTCTGCATTAACTCTGTGAAATGAATGCACATATCAGAGATTAGTTTCTTGAAATGCTTCTTTCTGGGTTTTATTTGAGGATATTTCAGTTTTCGCCATAGTTTTCAAAGTGTTCCTTAATATCTCATTTTCAGTTTTTAAGTAACACTGTTCAAACACTGTCTTATTAGAAAAGAAGTATAACTCCCTGAGTGGAAAGAACACGTTGCAAAGCAGTTTCTCAGAAAGCTTCTCTTCAGCTTTCATCTGAAGATATTTCCATTTTCAAGATAGGCCTGAATGCACTCCCGAAGGTCCCTTTGCAGATCCGTCCATGACGGAGTTTCCAAGCTGCGTAATATAAAGAAAAGTTTCTCAATGTGAGATGAATAAACATAGCAAAAAACAGATTCACAGAAAGCTTCTTTCCAGTTTTCATCTGAATATATTTACTTTTTCACCATACTCCTAAATTTGCTCCCAAATGTCCCTTCGTGGATCCGTCCATGACAGAGTTTCCAAGCTGCGTAATGTAAAGAAAGCTTTATCTATGTGAGATGGATAGACATACAACAGAGCAGTTTCACAGAAAGCTTCTTTCCAGTTTTAGTGTGAGGCTATTTCCTTTTTCACCATATGCCCCCAAATATCCCTTGGTACCTATTCCTCCAAAAGAGTCTTCCTGAATCTATATGAGGGAGAAGTATAACACTGTGACTGGAATGCACACATCACAAAGCAATTCCTCGGAAGGCTTCTCTCCAGTTTCTATCTGAACATATTTCCTTTTTCACCATAAGTCTCAAAGCGCTCCCGAAGATCCCTTCACACGCTAAATATAAACAGTGGTAGAAAACAGCTAAATGAAAAGAGAAGCTTAACTTAGCGAGAGGAATTCACACGACGCATAGCAGTTTCACAGAAAGCTTCCTTCTGGTTTTTATATGAGGATATTTCTTTCTCCATATTCTAAAGAGCGTTCCCAAATGTGTTTCCTCAGATCCCACAGACCCAGTGATTTCAAACTACTCAATCCAAAGAATGGTTTAACTCTATGAGATGAATACACACATCACAAAGCAGTTGCTCAGAAAGCTTCTCTCCAGTTTTCATCGGAAGACATTTCCTAGCTCACCAGAGGCCTCCGGGTGCCACTTAATGTCCCTTCGCAGATTCCTCAATGACAGAGTTTCCAATCTGGGCAAAGTAGAGTAAAAATTAACTCTGTTAAATTAATGCACATATCGGACCACTGTTTCCTGGAACGCTTCTTTCTGTATTTTATTTGAAGATGTTTCACTTTTCCCCATAGTCTTCAATGTGCTCCGAAATATCACTTTTTCAGTTTTACATAAACAGTGTTCAAATACTGCTTTATGAGAAAAGAGGTATAACTCCCTGAGTGGAATGCACACATCACAAAGCAGATTCTCAGAAAGCTACTCTCCAGTTTTTATCTCAAGTTATTTATTTTTTCCCTATAGGCCTGAATGTGCTCCCGAATGTCCCTTCTCGGATCCGTCCATGACGGTGTTTCCAAAGTGCATAATATAAGGAAAGTTTATTCTATGTAAGATGAATAAACATAGCAAAAAGCAGATTCACAGAAAGCTTCATTCCAATTTTTGTCACAGGATACTTACTTTTTCACCACAGTGCTGAATGTGCTCCGGAATGTCCTTTTGCGGTCCATGTATGACAGAGTTTCCAAGCTGCATAATGCAAGGAAAGTTTTACCTATGTGAGGTGAATACATATATCACAGAGCAGATTCACCAAAAGCTTCCTTACAGTTTTTGTCTGAGGCTATTTCCCTTTTCACCATAGGCGTCAGTATGCTCTGGGATATCCCTTGATACCGTTTTCTCCAAAAGGGTTTCCCCGATGCTGTATGAGAAGAGAGGTATAACACTGTGAGTGGAATGCACACTTTAAAAAGCTGTTCCTTGGAAAACTTCTCTCCAGTTTCTATCTGACCATATTTCCTTTTTCACCTTAAGCCTCAAAGCACTCCTGAATTTCCCTTTGCAAGCTAAACATAAACAGTGTTAGAAAACTGCTCAAGAAAAAGAGAAGCTTAACTGAGCAAAGGAATTCACGTGACACATAGTAGTTTCACAGAAAGCTTCCTTCTGGTTTTTATCTGAAGGTACTTTCTTCTCCTTATTCTAAAGATTGTTCCCACATGTCCTTCCTCAGATTCCACAGAAACAGTGATTTCAAACTGCTCAATCCAAAGAATGATTTAACTCTATCAGATGAATACACACATCACAAAGCAGTTACTCAGAAAGCTTCCCTCCAGTTTTCAACGAAAGACATTTCCTTGCTCACCACAGGCCTCTGGGCGCCACTTAATATCCCTTCACAGATTCCTCAAAGACAGAATTTCCAGACTGGGCAATGTAGAGTAAGCTTTAACTCTGTGAAATGAATGCACACGTCAGAGAGCAGATTCTTGGAATGCTTCTTCCTGGGTTTTATCTGAGGATATTTCACTTTTCTCCATTGTCTTCAGTGCGCTCCGAAATATCACTTTTTTGGTTTTACAAGAACGGTTTTCAAACACTTCCTTATTAGAAAGGAGGTATAACTCCCTGAGTGGAATGCAAACATCACAAAGTAGTTTCTCAGAAAGTTTCTCTCCAGTTTATATCTGAAGATATTTCCTTTTTCACCATAGGCCTGAATTTGCTCCCGAATGTCAATTTGTGGATCCGTCCATGATGGAGTTTCCAAACTGTGTAATATAAAGAAAACTTTATCTGTGTGAGATGAATAAACATATCTATCACAAAGCATTTACAGAAGAAGTTTCTTTTCAGTTTTTGCCTGAGGATATTTCCTTTTTCAACGTAGCCCTCCATATGGTAAATGTCCCTTGGCAGCTTTTTCTCCAAAAGGAATTTCCCAATCCTCTATGAGAAAAAAAGAATAACTCTGTGAGTGGAGTGCACACGTCACAAAGCAGCTCCTCAGAACGCTTCTCTCCGGTTTCTATCTGAAGATATTTCCGTTTTCAACATAAGCCTCAAAGCCCTACAGAATATCCCTTCACAGACTAAACGTAAACAGTGTTAGAAAACTGCTCAACGAAAAGAGAAGTTTAACGAGGGAGAAGAATTCACTCGACACATAACAGTTTCACAGAAAGCTTCCTTCTGGGTTTTATCTGAGGATATTTATTTCTCCATATTTTAAAGAGCATTCCTAAATGTCCTTCCTCAGATTCCACCCAAACAGTGATTTCAAACTGCTCAATCCAAAGAATGGCTTAACTCTACGAGATGAATACACACATCACAAAGCAGTTGCTCACAAAGCTTCTCTCCAGTTTTCATTGGAATACATTTCCTTGCTCAACACTGGCTCCCTGGCACCACTTAATATCCCTTCACAGATTCCTCAAAGACAGAGTTTCCAAACTGGGTAACGTGGAGTAATCTTTAACTCTGTGAAATGAATGCACATATCAGAGAGAAGTTTCTTGGAACGCTTCTCTCTGGGTTTTATTTGTAGATATTTCACTTTCTGCCATCATCTTCAAGGTGTTCCAAAATATCACCTTTTTGGTTTTACAGGAACAGTGTTCAAACACTGCCTTATGAGAAAAGAGATATAACTCCCTGAATGGAACGCACAGATTACAAAGCAGTTTCTCAAAAAGCTTCTCTCCAGTTTCTATCTAAAGATATTTCCTTTTCCACCGTAGGCCTGATTGTGCACCCGAATGTCCCTTCGCGCATACGTCCTTGATGGAGTTTACAAACGTGTAATATAAAGAAAGTTTTATCTATGTGAGATGAATAAACACATCTATCACAAAGTAGTTTCACAGAAATCTTCTTTCCAGCTTTTGTCTGAGGACCTTTCATTTTTCACCATAGTCCTGAATGTGCTCCCAAATGTCCCTTCATGAATCCGTCTATGACAGAGTTTCCAAGCTGGGTAATGTAAAGAAAGCTTTATCTATGTGAGATGAGTGCACACAGTACAGAGCAGTTTCACAAAAAGCTTCTTTCCAGTTTTTGTCTGAGGCTATTTCCCTTTTCACCATAGGTGTCAATATGCTCCCGGTTATCTCTTGATACCTTTTCCTCCAAATGGGTTTCTCCAATGCTGTATGAGAAGAAAGGTATAATTCTGTGAGTTGAATGCACACGTCACAAAGCAGCTCCTCAGAAAGCTTCTCTCCAGTTTCTATCTGAAGATATTTCCGTTTTCAGCAGAAGCCAAAAAGCGTTCCCAAATATCCCTTAGGAAACTAATCTGAAAGTGTTAGAATACTGCTCAATGAAATCAGAAGCTTAACTGTACGAGTGGAATTCACATGACACAGAGCAGTTTCACAGAGTGTCTCCTTCTGGTTTTTATCTGAGGGTCTTTCCTTTCCAGCATATTCTTAAGAACGTTGCCAAATGTCCTTTCTCAGGTTCCACAGAAACAGTGATTTCAGCCTACTCAATCCAAAGAATGATTTAACCCTATGAGATGAATACACACATCACAAAGCAGTTGCTCACAAAGATTCAAGTTTTCAACAGAAGACATTTCCTTGCTCAATACAGGCCTCCAGGCGCCACTTACTACCACTTCGCAGATTCTGGAAAGACAGAGTTTCCAAACTGGGCAATGTAGTGTTAGCTTTAACTCTTTGAAATGAATGTACATATCAGAGAGCAGTTTCTTGGAACACTTCTTTCTGGGTTTTATTTGAGGATATTTCACTTTTTGCCCTAGTCTTAAATGCACACCAAATATCACTTTTTCGGTTTTACAGGAACAGTGTTCAAACACTGCCTTATGAGAAAAGAGGTACAACTCCCTGAGTGGAATGCACACATCACAAAGCAGTTTCTCAGAAAGCTTCTCTCCAGTTTTTTTCTGAAGATATTTTCTTTTTCACCGTTGGCCTGAATGTGATCCTGAATATCCCTTCGCAGATCTGTCCATGAGAAAGTTTCCAAGCTACATAAGGTAAAGAAACCTTTATCTATGTGAGATGAATAAACATAGCAAAAATCAGATTCATAGAAATTTCTTTAAAGATTTATCTGAAGATATTTCCTTTTTCTCCACAGTCCTGAATGTGTTCCCGAATGTCCCTTCACGGTTCTGTCCATCACAGAGTTTCCGAGCTGCATAATGTAAAGAAAGCTTTATCTATTTTAGACGAGTACACATAGCACAGAGCAGTTTCACAGAAAGCTTCTTTCCAGTTTTTGTCTGAGGCTATTTCCATTTTCACCATAGGCATCACTATGCCCCTGAATATCCCTTGGTACTTTTTCTCCAAAAGGGTTTCCCTGATACTGTATGAGAAGAGAGGTATAAAACTGAGTGGAATGCACACGTCACAAAGCAGTTCCTTGGAAAGTTTCTCTCCAGTTTCTATCTGAACATATTTCCTTTTTCACCATAAGCCTCAAATCGCCCTGGAATAACCCTTCACACGCTAAACACCAACAGTGTTAGAAAACTGCTCAATGAAAAGAGAAGCTTAACTGAGTGAGAGAAATTCACATCATACACAAGAGTTTCACAGAAAGCTTCCTTCTGATTTTTATCTGAGGATATTTCTTTCTCCATATTCTAAAGAGCGTTCCCAAATGTCCTTCTTCAGATTCCACCCAAACAGTGATTTCAAACTGCTCAATCCAAAGAATGGTTTAACTCTATGAGTTGAATACACACATCACAAAGCAGTTGTTCACAAAGCTTCTCTCCAGTTTTCATTGGAAGACATTTCCTTGCTCAACACTGGCTCCCTGACGCCACTTAATATCCCTTCGCAGATTCCTCAAAGATAGAGTTTCCAAACTGCGCAACGTAGAGTAACATTTAACTCTGTGAAATGAGTGAACATATCAGAGAGCAGTTTCTTGGGATGCTTCTGTCTGAGTTTTATTTGCAGATATTTCACTTTCCGCCATCGTCTTCAAGGTGCTCCAAAATATCACCTTTTTGGTGTTACAGGAACAGAGTTCAAACTCTACCTTATGAGAAAAGAGGTATAACTCCCTGAATGGAATGCACAGATCACAAATCAGTTTCTCAGAAAGCTCCTCTCCAGCTTTTATCTAAAGATACTTCCTTTTTCACCATAGGCCTGAATGTGCTCCGAAAGTCCCTTTGCACATATGTCCTTGATGGAGTTTACAAACTGCATAATATAAAGAATGTTTTATCTATGTGAGATGAATAAACATATCTATCACAAAGTAGTTTCACAGAAATCTTTCCAGTTTTTGTCTGAGGACCTTTCGTTTTTCACCATAATCCTGAATGTACTCCCGAATGTCCCTTTATGGATCCATCTATGACAGAGTTTCCAAGCTGCGTAATGTAAAGAAATCTTTATCTATGTGAGATGAATGCACATATCACAGAGCAGTTTCAAAGAAAGCTTCTATCCGGTTTTTGTCTGAGGCTATTTCCCTTTTCACCATAGGCATCAATATGCTCCCGAGTATCACTTGGTACCTTTTTCTCCAGAAAGGTTTCCCCGATGCTGTATGAGAAGAGAGGTATAACACTGTGTGGAAAGCACGCATCACAAAGCAGTTCCGAAGAAAACTTCTCTTCCATTTTCTATCTGAACATATTTCCTTTTTCACTGTAAGCCTCAAATCACTCCCGAAAATCCCTTCCCACGATAAACATAAACAGGATTAGAAAACTGCTCAATGAAAAGAGAGGCTTAACTGAGTAAGAGGAATTAAGATGACACAGAGCAGTCTCACAGAAAGCTTTATTCCGGATTTTATCTGAGGATATTTCTTTCTCCATATTCTATTGAACGTTCCCAAATGTCCTTCCTCAGATTCCACAGAAACAGGATTTTCAAACAGCTCAATACAAAGAATGGTTTAACTCTATGAGATGAATACAAACATTACAAAAGAATTGCTCAGAAAGCTTCTCTCCAGTTTTCAAGGGAAGACATTTCCTTGCTCACCACAGGCCACAGGTAGCTACTTATTATCCCTTCGCAGAATCCTCAAAGACAGACTTTCCAAACTGGGGAATGTACGGTAAGATTTAACTTTGTGAAATGAACGCATATATCAGAGAGCAGTTTCTTGTAACGCTTCTTTCTGGGTTTTATTTGATGATACTTGACTTTTCGCCATAGTCTTCAATGGGCTCTGAAATATCACTGTCTGGGTTTTACAGGAACAGTGTTAAAACACTGCCTTATTAGAAGAGAAGTAAAACTCCCTGAGTGGAATTATCACATCACAAAGCAGTTTCTCAGAAAGCTTCTATGCAGTTTTTATCTGGAGATATCCCCTCTTTCACCATAGGCCTGAATGGGCTCCTGAATATCCCTTCGCGGATCTGTCCATGACAGAGTTTCCAAACTGCATAATATAAGGAAAGTTTTATCTAAGTGAGATGAATAAACTTATTTATCACAAAGCAGTTTCACAGAAATATTCCTTCCAGTTTTTGTCTGAGGATATTTCCTTTTTCACCATAGCCGTATATACTCCCGAATGTCCCTTGGTAGCTTTTACTCCAAAAGGGATTCCCCAATCCTCTATGAGAAAAAAGGTATAATTTTCTGAGTGGAATGCACAAGTCACAAAGCAGCTCCTCAGAAAGCTTCTCTCCAGTCTCTCCAGCTTCTATCTGAAGATATTTCCTTTTACACTGTAAGCCTCAAAGCACTCCCGAATATCCCTTCGCAGGCTAAACAAAAACAGTGTTAGAATACTGTTCAATGAAAAGAGAAGTTTAACTATGTGAGCGGAATTCATGCAAAACAGAGAAGACTCACAGAAAACTTCCTCTGGTTTCTATCTGAGGTTATTTCTTTTTCAGGATATTTTAAAGAGGGTTCATAAATGTCCTTTCTCAGATTCCACAGAAACAGTGATTTCAACCTGCTCAATCCAAAGAATGATTTAAGTCTATGAGATGAATACAAATATCACAAAGGAGTTGCTCTGAAATCTTCTCTGCAATTTTCAATGAAAGACATTTCCATGCTCTCCACAGGCCCCAAGTGCCACTTAATATCACTTTGCAGAATCCTCAAAGACAGACTTTCCAAACTTGGAAATGTAGAGTAAGGTTTAACACTGTGAAATGAATGGCCATGTCAGAGAGCAGTTTCTTGGAATGCTTCTTTCTGGGTTTTATTTGATGACATTTCACTTTTCACCATAGCCTTCAATGAGCTCCGAATACCACTTTTTTAGTTTTACAGGAGCAGTGTTCAAACAGTGCTTTATGACAAGAAAGGTATAACTCCCTGAGTGGAATGCACACATCACCAAGCAGTTTCTCAGAAAGCATCTCTCCAGTTTTTATCTGACGATATTTCCTTTTTCACCAGAGGCCCAAATGTGATCCCGAATATTCCTTTGCGGATGCATCCATAACGGAGTTTCCAAGCTGCATAATGTAAAGAAAGCTTTATCTATGTGAGGTGAATAAACATAGCAAAAATCAGATTCACAGAAAGCTTCTTTCCAGTTTTTATCTGAAGATATTTTCTTTTTCATCATAGTCCTGAATATGCTCACAAATGTCCCTTCGTGGATATGTCCATGACAGAGTTTCCAAGCTGCTTAATGTAAAGAAAGCTTTATCTGTGTGAGATTAATACACATATCACAGAGCAGTTTCATAGAAAACTTCTTTCCAGTTTTTATCTGAGGCTATTTCCCTTTTCACCATAGGCGTCAATATGCTCCCAGTTATCCCTTGGTTCCTCTTTCTCCAAAAGGGCTTCTCCAATGCTGTACGAGAAGAAAGACACAATTCTGTGAATGGAATGCACACGTCACAAAGCAACTCCTTAGAAAGGTTCTTTCCAGTTTCTATCTGAAGATATTTCTGTTTTTACCATAAGCCTCAAAGCGCTCTCGAATATACCTTTGCACACTAAACACAGTGTTAGGGTACTGCTCAATGAAAAGGGAAGCTGAACTCTGTGACTAGAATTCACATGACACAGAGATGTTTCACAGTAAGCTTCCTTCCAGTTTTTCTCTGAGGATATTTTTTTAGCATATTCTAAAGAGTGTTCCCAAATGTCCTTTGTCACATTCCACAGAAACAGTGATTTCAAACTGTTCAATACAAAGAATGATTTAACTCTATGAGATGAATACACACATCACAAAGCAGTTGCTCACAAAGCTTCTTTCCAGTTTTCATTGGAAGACATTTCCTTGCTTACCACAGGCCTCCGGGCACCACTAAATATCCCTTTGCAGATTCCTCAAAGATAGAGTTTCCAAACTGAGCAACGTACAGTAAACTTTAACTCTCTGTAATGAATGCTAATATCAGAGAGCAGTTTCTTGCAATGCTTCCTTCTGGGTTTTATTTCAGGATATTTCACTTTTCGCCACAGTCTTCCATGCACTCCAAAATATTACTTTTGGTTTCACAGGACCAGCGTTCAAACACAGCCTTATGAGAAAAGAGGTATAACTCCCTCAGTGGAATGCACACATCACAAAACAGTTTCTCAGAAAGCTTCTATCCAGTTTGTATCTGAAGATATCTCCTTTTTCACCGTAGGCCTGAATGTGCTCCCGAATGTCCCTTCGCAGATACGTCCATGACGAAGTTTCCAAACTGCGTAATATAAGGAAAGTTTTATCTATGTGAGATGAATAAACATATCTATCACAAAGCAGTTTTACAGAAAGCTGCTTTCCAGTTTTTCTCAGAGGATATTTCCTTTTTCACCATAGCTGTCCATATACTCTCGAATGTCCACTGGTAGCTTTTTCTCCAAAAGGGATTCCACAATCCTCTATGAGAAGAAAGGTTCAATTCTGTGAGTGGAATGCACACGTCACAAAGCAGCTCATTGGAAAGCCTCTCTCCAGGTTCTATCTGAAGATATTTCCTTTTTCACTGTAAGCCTCAAAGCACTCCCAAATATTCCTTCACAGACTAAACAAAAACAGTGTTAGAATATTGTTGAATGAAAAGGGAAACTTAATTGTGCAAGCGGAATTCACGTGACACAGAGCAGTTTCACAGACAGCTTCCTCTGGTTTCTATCTGAGGTCATTTCTTTTTCAGGATATTCTAAGGAGCGTTCCCAAATGTTCTTTCTCAGATTCCACTGAAACAGTGATTTCAAACTACTCAACTCAAAAAATGATTTAGCTCTATGAGATGAATACAAACATCACAAATAAGTTGCTCAGAAGGCTTCTCTCCAATTTTCAACAGAAAACATTTCCTTGCTCACCACAGGCCTTCAGTTGCCACTTAATATCCCTTCGCAGACTCCTCAAAGACAGACTTTCCAAACTGGGAAATGTAGAGTAAGTTTTAACTCTGTGAAATGAATGGACATGTCAGAGAGTAGTTTCTTGGAATGCATCTTTCTGGGTTTTATTGGAAGACATTTTACTTTTTGCCATAGTCTTCAATGTGCTCCAAATATCACTTTTTTAGTTTTACAGGAACAGTGTTCAAACAGTGCTTTATGAGAAGAAAGGTATAACTCCCTGAGTGGAATGCACACATCACCAAACAGTTTCTCATAAAGCTTCTCTCCAGTTTTTATCTGACGATATTTCCTTTTTTTCACCATAGGCCTGAATGTGATCCTGAATAATCCTTCGCGGATCCACCCATGATGGAGTCTCCAAGCTGCATAAAGTAAGCTTTATCTATGTGAGGCGAATAAACATAGCAACAAGCAGATTCACAGAAAGCTTCTTTCCAGTATTTATCTGAAGATATTTCCTGTTTCACCAGAGTCTTGAATGTGCTCACAAATGTCCCTTCGTGGATCTGTCCATGACAGAGTTTCCAAGCTGTGTAATGTAAAGAAAGCTTTACCTATGTGAGATGAATACACATATCACAGAGCAGTTTCATAGAAAGCTTCTTTCCAGTTTTAGTGTGAGGCTATTTCTCTTTTCACCATAGTCATCAACATGCTCCCGAATACCAGTTGGTACCTTTATCTCCAAAAGGGTTACCCGATGCTGTATGAGAAGAGAGGTATAACACTGTAAGTGGAATGCACACGTCATAAAGCAGTTCCTCGGAAAGCCTCTCTCTAGTTTCGGTTTGAACATATTTCATTTTTCACGGTAAGCCTCAAAGCACTCATGAATATCCCATCACAGGCTAAACATAAAAACGGTTAAAAAACTGCTCAATGAAAAGAGAGGCTTAACTGAGCGAGAGGAGTTAAGACAATACAGAGCAGTTTCACAGAAAACTTCCTTCTGGATATTACCTGAGGATATTTCTTTCTCCATATTCTAAGGAACGTTCCCAAATATCCTTCCTCAGATTCCACAAAAACAGTGAATTCAAAGTGCTCAAGCCAAAGAATGGTTTATCTATATGAGATGAATACACACATCACAAAGCAGTTGCTGAGAAAGCTTCTCTCCAGTTTTCATCAGAAGACGTTTCCTTGGTCACCACACGCTTCCGAGCGCCACTTAATATCCCTTCACAGATTTTTAAAGACAGAGTTTCCAAACAGGGCAATGTAGAGTAAACTTTAACTCTGTGAAATGAATGCACGTATCAGAGGACAGTTTCTTGGAATGCTTCTCTCTGGGTTTTATTTGAGGATATTTCACTTTTCGCTATAGTCTTCAATGCGCTCCGAAATATCACTTTTTTGGTTTTACAGAAACAGTGTTCGAACACTGCCTTACGAGAAAAGAGGTATAACTTACTGAGTGGAATGCACACATCACAAAGAAGTTTCTCAGAAAGCTTCTTTCCAGTTTTTATCTGATGATATTTTCTTTTTCACAATTGACTTGAATGTGATTCCGAATATCCCTTCATGGATCTGTCCATGACGGAGTTTCCAAGCTGCGCAATGTAAAGAAAGCTTTAACTATGTGAGGTGATTAAACATTGCAAAAGGCGGATTCACAGAAAGCTTTTTCCCAGTGTTTATCTGGAGATATTTCCTTTTTCACCACAGGCCTGAATATGCTCCCAAATGTGCCTTTGCATATCCATACATGACAGCGTTTCCTAGCTGTGTAATACAAGCAAAGTTTTATCTATGTGAAATGAATAAACATATCTATTACAAAGCAGTTTCACAGAAAGCTTGTTTCCAGTTTTTGTCTGAGGATATTTCCTTTTTCACCATTGCTGTCCATATACTCCCGAATGTCCCTTTGGTAGCTTTTTCTCCAAAAAGAATTGCCCAATCCTCTATTAGGAGAAAGGTATAATTCTGTGAGTGGAATGCACACATCACAAGCAGCTCCTCGGAAAACTTCTCTCCAGTTTCTATATGAAGATATTTCCGTTTTCACTGTAAGCCTCATAGCGCTCCCGAATATCAATTCGCATACTAAATACAGTCTTAGAATACTGCTAATTGAGAAGACAAGCTGAACTGTGTGAGTGGAATTCACATGACACAGAGCAGTCTCACAGGAACCTTCCTTCTGTTTCTTATCCGAGGATATTTCTTTTTCAGCATATTCCAAAGAGTTTTCCCAAATATCCTTTCTCAGATTCCACAGAAACAGTGATTTCAAACTCTTTAATCTAAATAATGATTTAACTCTATGAGAACAATACACACATCACAAAGCAGCTGCTCAAAAATCTTCTCTTCAGTTTTCAAGGGAAGACATTTCCTTGCTCACCACAGGCCTCTGGGAGCCACATAATATCCCATTGCAGATTCCTCAAAGACAGAGTCCAAACTGGACAATGTAGAGTAAGCTTTAACTCTGTTAAATGAATGCGCATATCAGAGAACAGTTTCTTGGAACGCTTCTTTCTGGGTTTTATTTGAGGATATTTCACTTTTCACCAAAGTCTTCAATGTGCTCCGTAATATCACTTTTTCGGTTTTACAGGAACAGTGTTCAAACACTGCCTTATGAGAAAAGAGGTATAACTCCCTGCGTGGAATGCACACGTCACAAAGCAGTTTCTCAGAAAGCTTCTCTCCAGTTTTTATCTGAATATATTTCCATTTTCAGCATAGGCCTGAATGTACTCCCGAATGTCCCTTCACAGATCCGTCCATGGCAGAGTTTCCAAGCTGAGTACTACAAAGAAAGCTTTATCAATGTGAGATGAATAAACATAGCAAAAAGATCACAGAAAGCTTCTTTCCAGTTTTTATCTGAAGATATTTCCTTTTTCACCATACTCCTGAATGTGCTCTCGAATGTCCCTTCGTGGATCCATCCATGACAGAGTTTCCGACCTGCATAATGTAAAGAAAGGTTTATCTATGTGAGAAAAATATACATATCACAGAACAGTTTCACAGAAAGCTTCTTTCCAATTTTAGTCTGAGGCTATTTTCCTTTTCACCATATTCGTCAATATACCCCTGAATATCTCTTGGTACCTTTTCCTCCAAAAGGGTTTCCCCGATGCTGTATGAGAAGAGAGGTAAAACACTGTGAGTGGAATGCACTCGTCATGAAGCAGTTCCTGTTAAAGCTTCTCTCCAGTTTTTATCTGAACATATTTCCTTTTTCACCATAAGTCTCAAAACATTTCCGAATATTCCTTTGAAACCTAAACATAAACAGTATTAGAGAATTTCTCATTGAAAAGAGAACCTTAACTGAGCGAGAGGAATTCACACAGCACATAGCAGTTTCACAGAAAGCTTCCTTCTTGTTTTTATCTGAGGATATTTCTTTCTCCATATTTTAAGGTGCATTCCCAAATGTCCTTTGGCAGATACCATAGAAACAGTGATTTCAAAGTGTTCAATCCAAAGAATGGTTTAACTCTATGTGATGAATACACACGTCACAAAGCAGTTGCTCAGAAAGCTTCTCTCCAGTTTTCAACGGAAGAAATTTCCTTGTTCACCACAGGTCTCTGGATACCAATTAATATCCCTTCGCAGATTCCTCAAGAGAGAGTTTCCAAGCTGGGCAATGTAGAGTAAGCTTTATCTATGTGAAATAAATGCACATATTAGAGAGCATTTTCTTAGAATGCTTCTTTCTGGGTTTTATTTTAGGATAGTTCACTTTTGGCCATAGTCTTTAAAGCGCTCTGAAATATCACTTTTTCGGTTTTACAGGAACAGTGTTCAAACATTGTCTTATGAGAAAAGAGGTATAACTACCTGAGTGGAATGCACACATTACAAAGCAGTTTCTCAGAGTTTCTCTCCTGTTTTTATCTGAAGATATTTCCTTTTTCACCATAGGCCTGAATGTGCTCCCTAATGTCCCTTTGCAGATCCGTCCATGACGGATTTTCCTAACTGCATAATATAAAAAGGTTTCATCTATGTGAGATCAATAAGCATATCTATCACAAAGAAGTTTCACAGAAAGTTTCTTTCCAGTTTTTGTCTGAGCATATTTCCTTTTTAACCACAGTGATACATATACTCCTGAATGTCCCATGGTAGCTTTTTCTCCAAAAGAGATTCCTCAATGATCTATGAGAAGAAAGGTATAACTCTGTGAGTGGAATGCACACATCACAAAGAACCTCCTCGGAAAGCTTCTCTGCAGTTTGTATTTGAAAATATTTCCGTTTTCACCATAAACCTCAAAGTGCTCCCGAATATCCCTTCACAGACTAAAGAAAAACAGTGTTAGAATACTGCTCAATGAGAAGAGAAGGTTAACTGTGTGAGTAGAATTCACATGACACAGAGCAGTTTCACAGAAACCTTTCTTCTGGTTTTTATTGGAGGGTATTTCTTTTTCAGCATATTCTTAAGAGCGTTCCAAAATGTCCTTTCTCAGGTTCCATAGAAAGAGTGATTTCAAACTGCTCAATGCAAAGAATGATTTAACTCTATGAGATGAATACATACATCAGAAAGCAGTTGCTCAGAAAGCTTTTCTCCAGTTTTCAATGGAAGATATCCTTGTTCGTCAGAGGCCTCCTATCATCACTTAATATCCCTTTGCAGAATCCTCAAAGACAGACTTTCCAAACTGGGAAATGTAGAGTAAGCTTTAACTCTCTGAAATGAATGCACATGTCAGAGAGCAGTTTCTTAGAATACTTCTCTCTGGGTTTTATTTGAGGATATTTCACTTTTCACCATAGTCTTCAATGCACTCCGAAATATCACTTTTTTGGTTTTACAGGGACAATGTTTAGACACTGCCTTATGAGAAAAGAAGTAAAACTCCCTAAGTGGAATGCACACATCACAAAGCAGTTTCTCAGAAAGCTTCTCTTCAGTTTTTATGTGAAGATATTTCCTATTTCACTACAGACCTGAAAGTGCTTCCGAATATCCCTTCGTGAATCCGTCAATGATGGCGTTTCAAAACTGCATAATAGAAAGATAGTTTTATCTATGTGAGATGAATAAACATATCTATCACAAAGTAGTTTCACAAAAAGCTTCTTTCCAGTTTTTGTCTGAGGCTATTTCCTTTTTCACCATAGCCGTCCATTTTTTTCATAAGCCTCACAGCGCTCCCGAGTATCCCTTAGCTGACTAAACTAAAACAGTGTTAGAATACTGCTTAGTGAAAACAGAAGTTTAACTGTGTGAGTGGAATACACAGGACGCAGAGTAGTTTCACAGAAAGCTTCTTTCTGATTTTTATTGGAGGGCATTTCTTTTTCAGCATATTGTTAAGAGCGTTCCCAAATGTCCTTTCTCTGGCGCCACAGAAAGAGTGATTTCAAACTGCTCAATCCAAAGAATGATCTAACTCTATGAGATAAATACACATCACACAAAGCAGTTGCTCAGAAAGCTTCTCTCCAGTTTTCCACGGAAGACATTTCCTTGCTCGCCACAGGCCTCCAGTCACCACTTAATATCCCTTTGCAGAATCCTCAAAGACAGACTTCCCAAACTGGGAAATGTAGAGTAAGCTTTAACTCTCTGAAATGAATGCACATGTCAGAGAGCAATTTCTTGGAACGCTTCTTTCTGGGTTTTATTTCAGGATATTTCACCTTTCGCCATAGCCTCCCATGTGCTTGAAATATTACTTTTTCGGTTTTACAGGAACAGTGTTCAAACACTGCCTTATGAGAAAAGAGGTATAACTCCCTGAGTAGAATGCACACATCACAAAACAGTTTCTCAGAAAGCCTCTTTCCGGTTTTTTTCTGAAGATATTTCCTTTTTCACCATAGGCCTGAATGTGCTGCGGAATGTCCCTTCGCAGATCCGAACATGACGGAGTTTTCAAACTGCATAATATAAAGAAAGTTTTATCTATGTGAGAAGAATAAACATCTCCATCACAAAGCAGTTTCACAGAAATCTTGTTTCCGGTTTTTGTCTGAGGATATTTCCTTTTTCACCATTGCTGTCCATATACTCCCAAATGTCCCCTGGTAGCTTTTTCTCCAAAAGGAATTCCCCAATCCTCTATGAGAAGAAAAGTATAACTCTGTGAGTGGAATGCACGTGACACATAGCAGTTTAATAGAAAACTTCCTTTTGGTTTTTATCTGAGAATATTTCTTTCTCCATATTTTAAACAGCATTTCAGGATATTCTAAAGAGAGTGCCCGAATATTCTTCCTGAGATTCCACAGAGTATTTTCAAACTGCTCACTCCAAAGATTGATTTAACTCTATGAGATGAAAACACACTTCCCAATGCAGTTGTTCAGTAAGCTTTTCTCCAGTTTTGAACGGAAGGCGTTTCCTTGTTCACCTGAGGGCTCCAGGCGCCACTTAATATCCCTTCACAGATTCCTCAAAGACACAGTTTGCAAACTGGGCAATGTAGAGTAAGCTTTAATTCTGTCAACTGAATGCACATATCAGAGAGTAGTTTCTTGGAACCGTTCTTTCCCGTTTTTATTTGAGGATAGTTCACTTTTCACCGTAGTCTTAAATGTGCTCTGAAATATCAATTTTTCAGTTTTACAGGAACAGTGTTCAAACACTGCCTTATGAAAACAGAGGTATAACTCCCTGAGTGGAATGCACATATCAAAAAGCAATTTCTCAGAAAGCTTCTATCCAGTTTTTATCTGAAGATATCTCCTATTTCCATGACGGAGTTTCCAAACTGCATAATATAAGGAAAGTTTTATCTATGTGAGATGAATAAACATATCTATCAAAAGCAGTTTCACAGAAAGCTTCTTTCCAATTTTTTTCTGAGAATATTTCCTTTTTCGCCATAGCTGTCCCTATACTCCCGAATGTCCCATGGTAGCTTTTTCTCCAAAATGGATTCCCCAATCCTCCATGAGAAGAAAGGTATAATTCTGTGAGTGGAATGCACACATTACAAAGTAGCTCCTCGGAAAGCTTCTCTCCGGTTTCTATCTGAAGATATTTCCTTTTTCACCATAAGCCTCAAAGCGCTCCCAAATATCCCTTTGCAGACTAAACAAAAACAGTGTTAGAATACTGCTCAATGAAAAGAGAAGCTTATCTGTGTGAGCGGAATTCTCACAACCCAGCGCAGTTTCACAGAAAGCTTCCTTCTGGTTTCAATCTGAGGTCATTTCTTTTTCAGGGTATGCTAAAGAGCGTTCACAAATGTCCTTTCTCAGATTCCACAGAAAAAGTGACTTCAAACTGTTCAATCCAAGGAAAGATTTAACTCTATGAGATGAATACAAAATCACGAGAGAGTTTCTCAGAAAGCTTCTCTCCATTATTCAATGGAAGAAATTTCCTTGCTTGCAACAGGCCTCTGGTTGCCACTTAATATCTCTTTGCAGAATCCTCGATGACAGATTTTCCAAACTGGCAAATGTAGAGTAAGCTTTAACTCTGTGAAATGAATGGACATGTCAGAGATCAGTTTCCTGGAATGCTTCTTTCTGGGTTTTATTTGAGGATATGTCACTTTTCACCATAATCTTTAATGTGCTCTGAATATCACTTTTTGGTTTTACAGGAACAGTGTTCAAACAGTGCCTTATGAGAAGAAAGGTATAACTCCCTGAGTAGAATGCACACATCACCAAGCAGTTTCTCAGAAAGCTTCTCTCCAGTTTTTTTCTGATGATATTTCCTTTTTCACCACAGGCCCGAAAGTGATCCCAAATATCCCTTCGCAGAATCCTTCCATGACAGAGTTTCCAAACTGCATAATGTAAAGTAAGCTTTATCTATGTGAGATGAATAAACATAGCAAAAAGCAGATTCACAGAAAACTTCTTTCCAGTTTTTATCTGAAGATATTTCCTTTTTCAACATAGTCCTGAATGTGCTCCTGAATATCCCTTCGTGGATTCATCCATGACATAGTTTCCAAGCTGCATAATGTAGAGAAACCTTTATCTATGTGAGATAAATACACATGTCTCAGAACAGTATCACAGAAAGGGTTTCCCTGATGCTGTAAGAGAAGATAGGTATAACACTGTGAGTGAAATGCACACGTTACAAAACAGTTCCCCGGAAAGCTTCTACCCAGTTTCTCTCTGAATATATTTTCTTTTTCACCATAAGCCTCAAAGTACTCCCATATATCCATTCATACGCTAAACATGAACAATGTTAGAAAACTGCTCAATGAAAAGAGAAGCTTAACTGAGTGAGAGGAATTCACACGACACACAGCAGTTTCACAGAAAGCTTCCTTCTGGTTTTTATCTGAGGATATTTCTTTCTCCATATTCTAAGGAGCGTTCCCAATGTCGTTGCTCAGATTCCATAGAAATAGTGATTTCAAACTCTTCAATCCAAAGAATGATTTAACTCTATGAGAATAATACACACATCACAAAGCAGCTGCTCAGAAAGCTTCTCTCCAGTTTTCAACGGAAAACATTTCCTTGCTCAAAACAGGCCTCCGGGAGTCACTTAGTATCCCTTCGCAGATTCCTCAAAGACAGAGTTTCCAAATTGGGCAATGTAGAGCAAACTTTAACTCTGTGTAACGAATGCACATATCAGAGAACAGTTTGTTGGAACACTTCTTTCTGGGTTTTATTTGAGGATATTTCACTTTTCATCAAAGTTTTCAATGCCCTCCTTAATATAACTTTTTCAGTTTTACAGGAACAGTGTTCAAACACTGCCTTATGAGAAAAGAAGTATAACTCCCTGAGTGGAAGGCACACATCACAACGCAGTATCTCAGAAATCTTTTCTCCAGGTTTTATCTGAAGAAATTTCCATTTTCACCATTGGCGTGCATGTGCTCCTGAATGCCTCTTTGCCAAACCTTCAATGACTGAGTTTCCAAACTGTGTAATAGAAAGAAAGTCTTATCTATGTGAGATGAATAAACATATCTATCACAAAGCAGTTTCACAGAAAGTTTCTTACCAGTTTGTGTCTGAGAATATTTTCTTTTTCACCATAGTCGTGCATATACTCCCGAATATCCCTTGGTAGCTTTTTCTTCAAAAGGGATTCCCCAATCCTCTATGAGAAGAAAGGGATCTCTGTGAATGTAATGCACACTTCACAAAGCAGCTCCTTGGAAAGCTTTCCTCCAGTTTCTATCTGAAGATATTTTCGATTTCACCATAAGCCTCAAAGTACTCCCAAATATCCCTTTGCAGACTAAACAAAAACAGTGTTAGAATCCTGCTCAATAAAAAGAGAAGCTGAACATTGTGAGTGAAATTCACACGACACATAGTAGATTCACAGAAAGCTTCCTTTTTTTTTTTTTTTTTTATCAGGGGGTATTTCTTTTTTAGGATATTCTAAAGAATCTTCCCAAATGTCCTTTCTCAGGTTCCAGAGAAACAGTGATATCAAATAGCTCAACCAAAAGAATGATTTAACTGTATGAGAAGAATACACACATCACAAAGCAGGTGCTCAGAAGGCTTTTCTCCAGTTTTCATTGGAAGACATTTCCTTGCTCACCACAGGCCTCTGGGCGCCACTTAATATCCTTTTGCAGATTCCTCAAAGACAGAGTTTCGAAACCTGGAAATGTAGAGTAAGCTTTAACTCTGTGAGTTGATTGCACATATCAGAGGGCAGTTTCTTGGAACGTTTCTTTCTGGATTTTATTTGAGGATATTTCACTTTTTGCCATAGTCTTCAATGCACTCCAAAATACCAGTTTTTTGGTTTTACAGGAACAGTGTTCAAACTCCGTCTTAAGAGAAAAGAAGTAAAACTCCCTGAGTGGAATGCACATATCACAAAGCCATTTCTCAGAAAGCTTCTCTCCAGTTTTTATCTGAAGATATATTTTTTTTCACCTTAGGCCTGAATGTGATCACGAATATCACTTCGTGGATCCATCCATGACGGAATTTCCAAGCTGCGTAATGTAAAGAGAGCTTTATCTATGTGAGACGTATAAACATAGCAAAAACCAGTTTCACAGAAAGCTTCTTTGCAGTATTTATCTGAAGATATTTCCTTTTTCACCAGAGTCCTGAATGTAATCCCGAATGTCCCTTCGCAGATCCATTCATGACAGAGTTTTCAAGCTGTGTAACATAAAGAAAGCTTTATCCATGTGAGGTGAATACACGTATCAAAGAGCAGTTTCACAGAAAGCTTCTTCCCAGTTTTTGTCTGAGGCTATTCTCTTTTCACCATAGGCATCTATATGCCCCCAAATATCCCTAGATACCTTTTTCTCCTAAAGGGTTTCCTCCATGTTGTATGAAAAGAGAGGTTTTACACTGTGAGTGGAATGCACACATCACAAAAAACAATTCCTTGGAAACCTTCTCTTCACTTTCTATCTGAACATATTTCCTTTTTCACCATAAGCCTCAAAGTGCTCCAGAATATCCCTTCACACGTTAAACATAAACAGTGTTAGAAAAATGCTCAATGAAAAGAGAAGCTTAACTGAAGGAGAGGAATTCACATGACACATAGCAGTTTCACAGAACGTTTCCTTGTGGTTTTTATTTGAGGATATTTCTTTCTACATATTCTGTAGAGTGTTCCCAAATTTCCTTCCACAAATTCCACAGAAAGAGTGATGTCAAACTGCTCAATCCAAAGAACGGTTTAATTCTATGAGATGAATACACACATCACAAAGCAGTTGCTCAGAAGGCTTCTCTCCAGTTTTCATCTGAAGACAGTTCCTAGCTCACCACAGACCTCTGGTGGCCACTTAATATCCCTTCACAGATTCTTCAAAGACAGAGTTTCCAAACTGGGCAATGTAGAGTAAGCTTTACCTCTTTGAAATGAATGCACATATCTGAGAGCAGTTTCCTGGAATGCTTCTTTCTAGGTTTTATTTGAGAATATTTCCCTTTTTGCCATAGTCTTCAATGCGCTCCAAAACATCACTTTTCGGTTTTACAGAAATGATGCTCAAACACTGCCTTATGAGAAAAGAGGTACAGTTGCCTGTGTGGAATGCAGACATCACAAAGCAGTTTCTCAGAAAGCTTCTATCCAGTTTTTATCTGAAGATATTTCCTTTTTCACTGTAGGCTGAATGTGCTCCTGAATGTCCCTTCGCGGATCCGTCCATGATGGAGTTTCCAAACAGCGTCATATAAAGAAAGTTTTATCTATGTGAGATGAATAAACATATCAAACAGAAAGCAGTTTCACAGAATATTTCTTTCCAGCTTTTGTCTGAGGACATTTCGTTTTTCACCATAGCCATCCATATACTCTCGAATGTCCCTGGATACCTTTTTTTTCCAAAAGGGATTCCCCAATCTTCTATGAGAAGATAGGTAAAGCTCTGTGAGTGAAATGTACATGTCACAAAGTAGCTCCTTGGAACGTTTCTCTCCAGTTTCTATCTGAAGATATTTCCGTTTTCACCATAAGCCTCAAAGTGCCCCCGAAATTCCCTTCACAGACTAAACAAAAACAGTGTTAGAATACTGTTTAATGAAATGAGAAGCTGAACTGAGAGAGTGGAATTCACATGACACAGAGTAGTTTCACAGAAAATTTCCTTCTGATTTTTATCTGAGGGTATTTTTTTTTTCAGCATATTCTAAGGAGTGTTCCTAAATGTCCTTTCTCAGGTTCCACAGAAACAGTGATTTCAAACTGCTCAATCCAAAGAATGATTTAACTCTATGAGATGAATATACACATCCCAAAGCAGTGGCTCAGAAAGCTTCTCTTCAGTTTTCAATGGAAGACATTTCCTTGCTCAACATAGGCCCTGGGGCACCACTTAATATCCCTTGGCAGATTCCTCAAATACAGTTTCCAAACTGGGCAATGTACAGTAAGTTTTAACTCCGTGAGATGAATGCACATATCAGAGAGTAATTTCTTGGAAAGCTTCTTTCTGGGTTTTATTCGAGGATATTTCACTTTCCGCCATAGTCTTCAATGCACTCTGAAATACCACTTTCTGGGTTAGAAATAGAAAAAGGTTCAATAGGAAAAGAAGGAATCCTCCCTAATTCATTTTATGAGGCCAACATCATCCTGATACCAAAGCCTGGCAGAGACAAAACAAAAACAAAAAAAAAAGAGAGAGAATTTTAGACCAATATCACTGATATTTCCTTTTTCACCATAAGCCTCAAAGTGCTCCCAAATATCCCTTCACAGAATAAACAAACAAAGTGTTAGAATACTGCTCAGTGAAAAGAAAAGCTAAACTGTGTGAGTGCAATTCACGCGACCCAGGGCAGTTTCACAGAAAGTTTCCTTCTGGTTTCTATCTTAGGTTATTCTTTTTCAGGATATTCCAGAAACTGTTCCCAAACGTCCTTTCTCAGATTTCACAGAAACAGTGATTTCTAACTGCTGAATCCAAAGATTGATTTAGCTCTATGAGATGAATACAAACATCACAAAAGAGTTGCTCAGAAGGCTTCTCTCCAATTTTCAACAGAAGACATTTCCTTGCTTGCCACACGCCTTGGGTTGCCACTAAATATCTCTTCTCAGAATTCTCAAAGACAAACTATCCAAACTGGGAAATGTAATGTAAACTTTAACTCAGTGAAATGAATGGACATGTTAGAGAACTGTTTTTTGGAATGCTTCTTTCCGTGTTTTATTTGACAACATTTCACTTTTCACCGTAGTCTTCAATGTGCTCTGAATATCACTTTTTTAGTTTGACAGGAACAGTGTTCAAACAGTGCGTTATGAGAAGAAAGGTATAATTCCTTGAGTGGAATGCACACATCACCAACCAGTTTCTCAGAAAGTTTCTCTCAAGTTTTTATCTGATGATATTTCCTTTTTCACCATAGGCCCAAATGTGATCCCAAATATTCCTTCACAGGTCCATCCATGACGGAGTTTCCAAGCTGTGTAATGTAAAGAAAGCTTTATCTATGTGAGATGAATAAACAGAGAAAAAAGCAGATTCAGAGAAAGCTTCTTTCCAGTTTTTACCTGAAGATATTTCCTTTTTCACCATAGTCCTGAATGTGCTCCTGAATGTCCCTTTGTGGATCCTTCCATGACAGAGTTTTCAAGTTTTGTAATGTAAAGAAAGCTTTAACTATGTGAGGTGAATACACATATCACAGAGCAGTTTCATAGAAAGCCTTTTTCCAGTTTTTGTCTGAGGCTATTTCCCTTTTCACCGTAGGCATTAACATGCTCCCGAATATCACTTGTTACCTTCTTCTCAAAAAGGGTTTCCCTGATGCTGTATGAGAAGAGAGGTGTAACACTGTGAGTGGAATCCACACCTCACAAAGTAGTTGCTCGGAAAGCTTCTCTCCAGTTTCTGTCTGAACATATTTCCTTTTTCACCGTTAACCTCAAAGCGCTCCTGAATATCCCTTCACACGCTAAACATAAACAGGGTTAGGAAACTGCTCAATGAAAAGGAAGGCTTAACTGACAGAGAGGAATTAAGATGACACAGAGCAGTTTCACAGAAAACTTCCTTCTGGATTTTACCTGAGGATATTTCTTTCTCCATATTCTAAGGAGTGTTCCCAAATGTCCTTGTTCAGATTCCACAAAAACAGTGATTTCAAACTACTCAATCCAAAGAATGGTTTAACTCTATGAGATGAATACACACATCACAGAGCAGTTGCTCAGAAAGCTTACCTCCGTTTTCATAGGATGAGGTTTCCTTGCTCAACACAAGCCTCCAGGCGCCACTTAGTATCCCTTGACAGATTCCTCAAAGAGAGAGTTTCCAAACTGGGTAATGTAGAGTAAGCTTTACATCTGTGAAATGAATGCACATATGAGAGAGCAGTTTCTTAGAATGCTTCTTTCTTGGTTTTATTTGAGGATATTCGACTTTTCACCGTAGTCTTCAATGTGCTCTGAAGTATCACTTTTTCGGTTTCACAGGAACAGTGTCCAAACACTGCCTTATGAGAAAAGAGGTATAATTCTCTGAGTGGAATGTGCACATCACAAAGCAGTTTCTCAGAAAACTTCTCTCCAGTTTTTATCTGAAGATATTTCCTATTTCTCCATAGGCCTGAATGTGCTCACGAAGGTCCCTTCGCAGATCCGTCCATGATGGAGTTTCCAAACTGTGTAATGTAAAGAAAGCTTTATCTATGTGAGATGAATAAACATATCTATCACAAAGCAGTTTCACAGAAAGCTTCTTTCCAGTTTTTGTTTGAGCATATTTCCTTTTTCAGCATAGCCGTCCATATACTCCCCCATGTCCCTTGGTAGCTTTTTCTCCAAAAGAGATTCCCCAATCCTCTATGAGAAGAAAGGTATAAGTCTGTGAGTGGAATGCACACGTCACAAAGCAGCTCTTTAGAAAGCTTCTCTGCAGTTTCTATCTGAAAGTATGTCCGTTTTCAACATAAACCTCAAAGTGCTCCCGAATATGCCTTCGTAGACTAAACAAAAACAGTGTTAGAATACTGCTCAATGAAAAGAGAAGCTGAATTGTTCTAGTCTAATTCATATGACACAGAGCAGTTTCACAGAAAGCTTCCTTCTGGTTTCTATCTAAGGGTATTTCTTTTTCAGCATATTCTAAAAACGGTTCCCAAATGTCGTTTCTCAGATTCCACAGAAACAGTGATTTCAAACTGCTGAATCCAAGGAATGATTAAATTCTACCAGATGAATACACACATTAGCTGCATAATGTAAATAATGTTTTATTTATGTGACACGAATAAGCTTAGCAAGATGTAGATTCACAGAAAACTTCTTTCAAGTTTTCATCTGAAGATAATTCCTTTTTCACCATAGTCCTGAATGTGCTCCTGAATGTCCCTTCTTGGAACCATCCATGACGTAGTTTCCAAGTTGTGTAATGTAAAGAAAGCTTTATGTATGTGAGATGAATGTACATATCACAGAGAAGTTTCATAGAAAGCTTCTTTCCAGTTTTTGTCTGAGGCTATTTCCCTTTTCACCATTGGCGTCAATATGCAAATGAACATAGCTTGATACATTTTTTTTCTCCAAAAGGGTTTTCCCGGTGATGTATGAGAAGAGAGGTATAACACTGTGCGTGGAATGCACACATCACAAAGGTGTTCCTTTAAATGCTACCCTCCTGTTTCTATCTGAACATATTTCCTTTTTCAACATAAGCCTCAAAGCGCTCCCAAATATCCCTTCATACACTAAACATAAACAGTGTTAGAAAACTGCTCAATGAAAATTATAGCTTAACTTAGTGAGAGAAATTCACACGACACATAGCAGTTTCGCAGAAAACTTCCTTCTGGTTTTTATCTGAGAATATTTCTTTCTCTATATTTTAAACAGCGTTTCAGGACATTCTAAAGAGCGTTCCCAAATGTCCTTTCTCAGATTCCACAGAAACAGTGATTTCAAACTACTCAATCCAAAGAATGATTTAACTCTATGAGATGAATAAAAACATCACAAAAGAGTTGCTCACAGGCCTGAAAGTGCTCCAGAATGTCCCTTCACGGATCCATCCCTAACAGAGTTTCCAAACTGCGATATATAAGGAAAGTTTTATCTATGTGAGATGAATAAACATATCTATCACAAAGCAGTTTCACAGAAAGTTTTTTCCAGTGTTTGTCTGAGGATATTTCCTTTTTCACCATAGCTGACTATATATTCCTGAATGTCCTTTGGTAGCTTTTCCTCCAAAAGGGATTCCCCAATCTTCTATGAGAAGAAAGGTATAATTCTGTGAGTGGAATGCACACGTCACAAAATAGCTCCTTGGAGAGCTTCTCTCTAATTTCAACCTGAAGGTATTTCCTTTTTCACCATAAACCTCAAAGCGCTCCCGAATATCCTTTCACAGACTAAACAAAAATAGTGTTAGAATACTGCTCAATGAAAAGAGAAACTTAACTGTGTAAGCAGAAATCACGAGACACAGTGCAGTTTCACAGAAAGCTTCCTTCTGGTTTCTATCTGAGGTTATTTTTTTTTCAGGGTATTCTAAAGACTGTTCCCAAATGTTCTTTCTCAGATTCCACAGAAACAGTGATTTCAAAATGCTCAATCCAAAGAATGATTAAACTCTATGACACGAATACAAGCATCACAAGGTATTTGCTCAGAAAGCTTCTCTCAATTTTCAATGGGAGACTTTTCCTTGCATGCCACAGTCCTCCAGTTGCCACTTAATATCCCTTCCCAGAATCCTCAAAGAGAGATTTCCAAAATGGGAAATGTAGAGTACGCTTTAACTCTGTGAAACGAATTGACATGTCAGAGAGCAATTTCTTGGAATGCTTCTTTCTGGGATTTATTTGACGACATTTCACTTTTTGCCATAGTCTTCAATGGGTTCCAAATATCACTTTTTCAGTTGTACAGGAACAGTGTTCAAACAGTGCCTTATTAGGAAAAAGGTATAAATCCCTGAGTGGAATGCACATACCACCAGGAAGTTTCTCAGAAAGCTTCTCTTCAGTTTTTAACTGATGATATTTCCTTTTTCACTATAGGCCTAAATGTGATCCCAAATATCCCTTCGCGGATCCATCCATGGCTGAGTTTCCAAGCTGTGTAATGTAAAGTAAGCTTTATCTATGTGATATGAATACACATATCACAGAGCAGTTTCATATAAAGCTTCTTTCCAGTTATTGTCTGAGGCTATTTCCCTTTTCACCGTGGGCAGCAACATGCTCCCAAATGTCACCTGGCACCTTTTTCTCCAAAAGGGTTTCCCTGATGCAGTTTGAGAAGAGAGATATAACACTGTGAGTGGGATGCACATGTCACAAAGGAGTTCCTCGGATAGCTTCTCTCCAGTTTCGGTCTGAACATATTTCCTTTTTCACTGTAAGCCTCAAAGCTCTCCCGAATATCCTTCACATGCTAAACACGCTTCCTTCTGGATTTTACCTGAGAATATTTCTTTCTCCATATTCTAATGAGAGCTTCCAAATGTCCTTCCTCAGATTCCACAAAAAGAGTGATTTCAAACTGCTCAATCCAAAGAATGGTTTAACTATATGAGATGAATACTCACATCACAGAGCAGTTGCTCAGAAAGCTTCTCTCCATGTTTCATCTTAAGACTTTTCCTTGCTCACCAGCAGCCTCCAGGTGCCACTTCATATCCCGTCATAGATTATTCAAAGGCAGAGTTTCAAAAATGGGCAACGTACTGAGAGCTTTAACTCAGTGAAATGAATGCAGATATCAGAGAGCAGTTTATTGGAACGCTTCTATCTGGGTTTTATTTGAGGATATTTCACTTTTGGCCATAGTCTTCAATGCGCTCTGAAATATCACTTTTTCCATTTTACAGCAACAGTGTTCAAACACTGCCTTATGAGAAAAGACATACAACTCCCTGAGTGGATTGCACACATCACAAAGCAGTTTCTCAGAAAGCTTCTCTCCAGTTTACCTTGAAGATATTTCCTTTTTCACCATAGGCCTGAGTGTGCTCCCGAATGACCCTTCACGAATCCATCATGACGATGTTTCAAAACCGTGTAATAGAAAGAAAGTTTTATCTATGTGAGATGAATAAACATATCTATCACAGAGCAGTTTCACAGAAAGTTTCTTTCCAGTTTTTGTCTGAGGATATTTCCTTTTTCACCATAGCTGCCCAAATACTCCCAAATGTCCCTTGGTAGTTTTTTTTCCAAAAAGGATATCCCAATCCTCTATGAGAAAAAACGTGTAACTCTGTGAGTGGAATGCACACGTCACAAAGCAGCTCCTTGGAAAGCTTCTCTCCTGTTTCTATCTGAAGATACTTCCGTTTTCACCATAAGCCTCAAAGCACTCCCTGTATTCCTTAGCTGACTAATCTAAAACAGTGTTGGAATACTGCTAAATGAAAACAGAAGCTTAACTTGTGAGTGGAATTCACATGACACAGAGCAGTTTCACAGAAAGCTTCCTTCTGGTTTTTATTGGAGGGTATTTCCTTTTCAGCATATTCTTAAGGGCGCTCCCAAATGTCCTCTCTCAGGTTCCACAGAAAGAGTGATTTCAAACTCCTCAATCCAAAAAATTATTTAACTCTATGAGATGAATACACACATCACAAAGCAGTTGCTCAGAAAACTTCTCCCCAGTTTTCAACGGAAGACATTTCCTTGCTCGACACAGTCCTCCGGTCGCCACTTAATATCTATTCACAGAATCCTCAAAGACAGACTTTCCAAACTGGGAAATGTAGAGTAAGCTTTAACTCTCTGAAATGAATGTACATGTCAGATACAAGTTTCTTGGAATGCTTCTTTCCCGGTTTTATTTGATGACATTTCACTTTTCAACATAGTCTTCCACGTGCTCCGAAATTACTTTTTTGGATTTACAGGAACAGTGTTCAAACACTGTCTTATGAGAAAAGAAATATAACACCCTGAGTGGAATGCACACATCACAAAGCAGTGTCTCAGAAAGCCTCTGTCCAGTTTTTATCTGAAGATATCTCCTATTCCACCATACGTGTGACCATGCTCCCAAATGTCACCTCACGAATCCATCCATGACAAGGTTTCCAAACTGCATAATCGAAGGAAAGTATTATCTATGTGAGATGAAAAAACATATCTATCACAAAGAAGTTTCACAGAAAGCGTCTTTCCAGTTTTTGTCTGAGGATATTCCCTTTTTCAACATAGCCATCCCTATACTCCCGAATGTCCCTCATTGGCTTTTTCTCCAAAAGGGATTCCCCAATCTTCTTTGAGAAGAAAGGTATAATTCTATGAGTGAAATACACATGTCACATAGTAGCTAATCGGAAAGCTTCTATCCAGTTTCTATCTGAAGTTATTTGGTTTTTCACCATAAGCCTCAAAGCGATCACGAATATCCCCTCACAGACTAAAAAAACAGTGTTAGAATACTGCTCAATGAAAAGAGAAGCTTAACTGTGCAAGCGGGATTCATGCGAGCCAGAGCAGTTTCACAGAAAGCTGTAACTCTGTGAGATGAATTCACAGATCACAAAGCAGTTTCTCAAAAAGCTTCTTTCTCATTTTTATCGGAGGATATTTCCTTTGGCGCTATAGTCTTCAGAGGGATCCGAAATATCAGTTCTCAGATTCCACAGAAATAAGGCTACCAAACAGCTCCATGAAATACAGCTGTAACTCAGTGAGTGGAAGTCACGCATCACAAAGCAGTTTTTCAGAAAGCTTCTTTCCAGTTTTTATCTGAGGATATTCTCTTTTTCACCATAGCCCTCTATGGGCTTCCAAATATCACTTTGAAAATTCCACAAGAACAGTCTTAGTGAAAGGCTTTTTGAGAGGAAAGCTGTAACTCTGTGAGATGAATTCACAGATCACAAAGAAGTTTCTCAGAAACCTTCTTTTTTTTTTTTAATCAAAGGATATTTCCTTTGGTCCCAGAGTCCTAAAAGGGATCCAAAATATCAGTTCTCAGATTCCACAGAAATAAGGCTAGCAAACAGCTCCAAGAAATACAGCTGTAACGCAGTGAGTGGAAGTCACAGATCACAAAGCAGTTTCTCAGAGCGCTTCTTTGTAGTTTTTATCTGAGGATATTTTATTTTTCACCATAGCCCTCCATGGGCTTCAAATATCACTTTGTAAATTCCACAAGAACATTCTTAGTGAATGGCTTCCTAAGGGAAAGCTGTAACCCTATGAGATGAATTCACAGATCACAAAGCCGTTTCTCAGAAAGCTTCCTTTCAGTTTTTATTTGAGGATATTTTCTTTTTCACCACAGCCCTCCATGGGCTTCCAAATATCACTTTGCAAATTCCACAAGAACAGTCTTAGCGAAAGGCTTCTTGAGAGGAAAGCTGTAACTCTGTGAGATGAATTCACAGATCACAAAGAAGTTTCTCATGAAGCTTCTTTCTCTTTTTTATCGGAGGATATTTTCTTTGGCCCTATAGTCTTCAAAGGGATCCGAAATATCAGTTCTCAGATTTCACAGAAATAAGGCCAGCAAACAGCTCCATGAAATACAGCTGTAATTCAGAGAGTTGAAGTCACACATCACAAAGCAGTTTCTCAGAAATCTTCTTTCCAGTTTTTCTCTGAGGATATTTTCTTTTTCACCATAGCCCTCCATGGGCTTCCAAATATCACTTTGCAAATTCCACAAGAACCGTCTTAACGAGCGGCATCTTGAGCAGAAAGCTGTAACCCTGTGAGATGAATTCACAGATCACAAAAAAGTTTCTCAGAGAGCTTCTTTCTCTTTTTTATCGGAGGATATTTCCTTTGGTCCTAGAGTCCTCAAAGGGATCCGAAATATCAGTTCTCAGATTCCACAGAAATAAGGCTAGCAAACAGCTCCAAGAAATACAGATGTAACTCAGTGAATGGAAGTCACAGATCTCAAAGCAGTTTCTCAGAAAGCTTCCATCCAGTTTTCATCTGAGGATATTTTATTTTTCACTGTAGCCCTCCATAGGCTTCCAAATATCACTTTGCAAATTCCCCAAGAACAGTCTTAGTGAACGGCTTCCTGAGGGGAAAGCTGTAACTCTCTGAGATGAAATCACAGATTACAAAGAAGTTTCTCAGAAAACTTCTTTCTCTTTTTTATCGGAGGATATTTTCCTTTGGCCCTATAGTCTTCAAATGGATCCGAAATATCAGTTCTCAGATTCCACAGAAATAGGGCTAGCAAACAGCTCAACTAAATACAGCTGTAACTCAGTGAGTTGAAGTCACACATCACAAAGCAGTTACTCAGAAAACTTCTTTCCAGTTTTTGTCTGAGGATATTTTCCCTTTCACCATAGCCCTCCATGGGCTTCCAAATATTACTTTGAATATTACACAAGAACAGTCTTAATGATCAGCTTCTTGAGGGGAAAGCTGTAACTCTGTGAGATGAATTCACAGATCACAGGACAATTTCTCAGAATGCTTCTTTCCAGTTTTTATCTGAAGATATTTTCTTTTTCACCATCGCCCTACTTGGGCTTCTAAATATCACTTTGCAAATTCCACAAAAAGAGTATTAGCGAATGGCTCCTTGAAGGGAAAGATGTAACTCTGTGAGATGAATTCAGAGATCAGGAAGAAGTTTCTCTGATTGCTTCTTTCTCTTTTTTATCGGAGGATATTGCCTTTGGCTCTATAGTCTTCAAAGGGATCCGAAATATCAGTTCTCAGATTCCACAGAAATAAAGCAAGCAAACAGCTCCACGAAATACAGCTGTAACTCAGTGAGTGGAAGTCACACATCACAAAGCAGTTTCTCAGAAAGTTTCTTTCCAGTTTTTCTCTGAGGATATTTTCTTTTTCACCATAGCCCTCCATGGCCTTCCAAATATAACTTTGCAAATTCCACAAGAACAGTCTTAGCAAACGACTTCTTGAGGGGAAAGCTGTAACTCTGTGTGATGAATTCACAGATCACAAAGAAGTACACACGTCACATAGCAGGTCCTTGGAAAGCTTGTCGGCAGTTTCTATCTGAAGATATTTCCTTTTTCACCGGGAGCCTCAAAGCACTCTGGAATATCGCTTCGGAGACAAAACAAAAACAGTTTTAGAATACTGCTCAATTAAAACAGAAGCTTAACTGTGTGAGCGGAATTCACACGACACAGAGCAGTTTCACAGAAAGCTTCCTTCTGGTTTCTATCTGAGGTTATTTCTTTTTCAGGGTATTGTAAAGAGCGTTCCCAAATGTCCTTTTTCAGATTCCACAGAAACATTGATTGCAAAATGTTCAATCCCAAGAATGATTTAACTCTATGAGATGAATACAAATATCACAAAGGAGTGGCTCAGAGAGCTTCTCTCCAATTTTCATTGGAAGACCTTTCATTGCTCGCTACAGGCCTCTGGTTGCCACTTAATATCACTCGCAGAATCCTCAAAGACAGACTTTCCAAACTGGAAAATGTAGAGTAAGCTTTATTTCTGTGAACTGAATGGACATGTCAGTGAGCAGTTTCTTGGAATGTTTCTTTCTGGGTTTTACTGGACGACATTTCACTTTTTGCCATAGTCTTCAATGTTCTCTGAATATCACTTTTGTAGTTTTACAGGAACAGTGTTGAAACTGTGCCTTATATGAAAAAAGGTATATCTCCCTGAGTGGAATGAACACATCACCAAGTAGTTTCTCAGAAACTTCTCTCCATTTTTTATCAGATGATATTTCCTTTTTCACCATAGGCACGAATGTGATCTGGAATATCTCTTCGTGGATCCATCCATTATGGAGTTTCCAACATGCATAATGTAAAGACAGCTTTATCTATGTGAGGTGAATACACATATCATAGAGCAGTTTCATAGAAAGTTCCTTTCCAGTTTTTTCTGAGGTTAATTTCCTTTTCACCATAGGCGTCAACATGCTCCCAAATACCATTTGGTAACTTTTTCTCCAAAGTGGTTTCCACGATGCTGTATGAAAAGAGAGGTATAACACTGTGAGTGGAATACAAATGTCACAAAGCAGTTCCTCGGAAAACTTCTCTCCAGTTTCGGTCTGAACATATTTCCTTTTTCACCATAAGGCTCAAAGCGCTGCTGAATATCCCTTCACACACTAAACATAAACAGTGTTAGAAAACTGCTCCATGGAAAGAGAGGCTTAACTGAGTGAGAGGAATTTAGACGACATGGAGCAGATTCACAGAAATCTTCCTTCTGGATTTTACCTGAGGATATTTCCTTCTCCATATTCTAAAGAGCATTTCCAAATGTCCTTCTTCAGATTCCAGAAAAACAGTGATTTCAAACTGCTCAATCCATAGAATAGTTTTACTCTATAAGACGAATACACACATCCCAAAGCAGTTGCTCACAAACCTTCTCTCCAGTTTTCATCGGAAGACATTTCCTTGCTCAACACAAGCCTCTGGACGCCACTTAATATCCCTTCAAAGATTCCTCAAAATCAGAGTTTCAAAACTGGGCAACGTAGAGTAAGCTTAAACTCTGTGAAATGAATGCACATATCAGGGAGCAGTTTCTTGGAACGCTTCTTTCTGGGTTTTATCTGAGGACATTTCATTTTTCGCCATAGTCTTCAATGCACTCCAAAATATCACTTTTTTGGTTTTACAGGAACAGTGTTCAAACACTGCCTTATGAGAAAGGAGGTATAACTCCCTGAGTGGAATTCCCTCGTCACAAAGCAGTTTCGCAGAAAGCTTCTCTTCAGTTTTGATCTGAAGATATTTCCTATTTCATTGTAGACCTGAATGTGCTCCAGAGTGTCCCTTCACGAATCTGTCCATGACAGTTTCCAAACTGCATATTAAAAGGAAAGTTTTATCTATGTGAGAAGAATAAACATATCTATCACAAAGCTGTTTCACAGAAATCTTCTTTCCAGTTTCTGTCTGAGGATATTTCCTTTTTCACCATGGCCATACATATACTCCCGAAATTCCCTGGTAGCTTTTTCTCCAAACGAGATTCCCAAATCCTCTATGAGAAGAAATGTGTAATTCTGTGAGTGAAATGCACACATCATCAGCAGTTTCTCAGAAAGCTTCTTTCCAGTTTTTATCGGACAATATTTCCTTTTTCACCATAGGCCCAAATGTAATCCCGAAAATCCCTTTGCCGATCCATCTGTGATGGAGTTTCCAAGCTGTGTAATGTAAAGAAAGCTTTCTATGTGAGATGAATAAACATAGCAAAAAGGAGATTCACAGAATGCTTCTTTCCAGTTTTAATCTGAAGATATTTCCTTTTTACCATAGTCCTGAACGTGATCCCCAATGTCCCTTTTTGGATCCGTTTATGACAGAGTTTCCAGGCTGTGTAGTGTAAAGAAAGCTTTATCCATCTGAGATGAATACACATGTCACAGAGCAGTTTCATAGAAAGCTTCTTTCCAGTTTTTGTCTGAGGCTATTTTCCATTTCACCACAGGCATCAACATGCTCCCAAATACCACTTGGTACCTTTTTCTCCAAAAGGGTTTCCCCGATGCTGTTTGGGTAGAGAAGTAAAACACTGAGAGTGGAATGCACACGTCACAAAGCAGTTCCTCGGAAAGCTTCTCTCCAGTTTCGATCTGAACATATCTCCTTTTTCACCATGAGCCTCAAAGCACTCCTGAATATCCCTTCACACACTAAACATAAACAGGGTTAGAAAAGTGCTCAAAGAAAAGAGAGGCTCAACTGAGTGAGAGGAATTAACGTGACACAGAGCAGTTTCAGGGAAAGCTTCCTCCTGGATTTTAACTGAGGATATTTCCTGCTCAATATTCTAAGGAGGGTTCCCAAATGTCCATCCTCAGATTCCACAAAAACAGTGATTTCAAAGTGCTCAATCCAAATAATGGTTTAACTCTATGAGATGAAAACACACATCACAAAGCAGTTGCTCAGAAACTTCTCTCCAGTTTTCATCCGAAGTCATTTCCTTGCTCACCACAAGCCTCCGGGCGTCACTTAATATCCCTTCACAGGTTCCTCAAAGAGAGAGTTTCCAAACATGGCAACATAGAGTAAGCTTTAACTCTGTCCAGTGAATGCACATATCAGAAAGCAGTTTCATGGAATGCTTCTTTCTGGGTTTGAATTGAGGATACTTCACTTTTCGCCATAGTGTTCAAATCGCTCCATAATATCACTTTTTCAGTTTTACAGGAACAGTGTTCAAACACTGCCTTATGAGAAAAGCGGTATCACTCCTTGAGTGGAATGCACACATCACAAAGCAGTTTCTCTGAAAGCTTCTCTCCAATTTTTACCAAAAGTTATTTCCTATTTCCCCATAGGCCTGAATGTGCTCCTGAAAGTCCCTTCACGAATCCATCCATGACGGAGTTTCAAAACTGCGTAATAGAAAGAAAGTTTTATCTATGTGAGTTGAATAGACATATCTATCACAAAGCAGTTTCACAGAAAGGTTCTTTCTAGTTTTTGTCTGAGGATATTTCCTTTTTCACCATAGACGTCCACATACTCGTGAATGTCCCCTGGTAGCTTTTTTTCCAAAAGGGATTCCCCAATCTTCTATGAGAAGAAAAGTATAACTCTGTGAGTGGAATGTACATGTCACAAAGCAGCTCCTCGGAAGGCTTCTCTCCTGTTTCTATCTGAAGATATTTCCGTTTTCACCATAAGCCTCAAACCACTCCCAAGTATCCCTTAGCTGACTAAACTAAAACAGTGTTAGAATACTGCTCAATGAAAACAGAAGCTTAACTGTGCAAGTGGAATTCACAAGACACAGAGCAGTTTCACAGAAAGCTTCCTCTGGTTTTTATCAGAGGGTATTTCTTTTTCAGCATATTCTTAAGAGTGTTTCCAAATGTCCTTTCTGAGGTTCGACAGAAAGAGTGATTTCAAACTTCTCAATCCAAAGAATGCTTTAACTCTATGAGATGAATACACATATCACAAAGCAGTTGCTCCGAAAGCTTCTCTCCAGTTTTCAATGGAAGAAATTTCCTTGCTTGCAACAGGCCTCCAGTCGCCACTTAATATCCCTTTGCAAAATCCTCAAAGACAGACTTTCCAAACTGGGAAATGTAGAGTAAACTTTAACTGTCCGAAATGAATGCACATGTCAGACAGCAGTTTCTTGGAACGCTTCTATCTGGGTTTTATTTGAGGATATTTCACTTTTCACTGTAGTCTTCAATGCGCTCCAAAATATCACTTTTTTTGGTTTTACAGGAACAGTGTTCAAACACTGCCTTATGAGAAAAGAGTTATAACTCGCTGAGTGGAAGGCACACATCATCAAGCAGTTTCTCAGAAAGCTTCCCTACAGTTTCTATCTGAAGATATTTCCATTTTCACCAGAGTCCTGAATGTGCTCCCGAATGTCCCTTCAGGGATCTGTCCATGACAGAGTTACCAAGCTGCGTAATGTAAAGAAAGCTTTATCTATGTGAGATGAATAAACACAGCAAAAAGCAGATTCACAGAAAACTTCTTTCCAGTTTTCATCTGAAAATATTTCCTTTTTCACCATTGTCTTGAATGTGATCCCAAATATACCTTCGCGGATCCTTCCATGTCAGAGTTTCCAAGCTGCATACTGTAAAGGAAGCTTTATCTATGTGAGATGAATACATATATCACAGAGCATTTTCACAGAAAGCTTCTTTCCTGTTTTTATCTGAGGCTATTTCCCTTTTCACAAGAGGCCTCAATATGCTCCCGGATATCCATTGGTAAATTTTTCTCCAAAGGGGTTTCCCTGATGCTGTATGAGAAAAGAGGTATAACACTGTAAGTGGAATGCACACGTCACAGAGAAGTTCCTCTGAAAGCTTTTCTCCAGTTTCTATCTGAACATATTTCCTTTTTCATCATAAGACTTAAAGCGCTCCTGAAAATCCATTTGCATGCTAAACACAAGCAGTGTTAGAAAATGGCTCGATGCAAAGAGAAGCTTAAGTGTGTGAGCAGAATTCACACAACACAGAGCAGTTTCACAGAAAGCGTCCTTCTGATTTTCATCTGAAGATATTTTCCTTTTCACCATAGTCCTGAGTGTGCTACAGAATGCCCTTCGCGGATCCATCCATGACAGAGTTTCCAAGCTGCGTAATGTATCAACGTGAGATGAATAAACATAGCAAAAAGCAGATTCACAGAGAGCTTCTTTCCAGTTTTTTTCTGAATATATTTCCTTTTTCACCGTAGTCCTGAATGTGCTCCCAAATGTACCTTTGCGGATCCGTCCATGACAGAGTTTCCAAGCTGTGTAATGTAAAGAAAGCTTTAACTATGTAACATGAATACACACATCACCAAACAGTTTCACAGAAAATTTCTTTCCAGTTTTTGCCTGAGGCTATTTCCCTTTTCATCATAGGCATCAATATACTCCCGAATGTCCCTTCATACCTATTTCTCCTAAAGGGTTTCCCCGACAGGTATAACACTGTGAGTGGAATACACATGTCACAAAGCAGTTCCTTGGAAAACTTCTCTCCAGTTTCGGTCTGAACATATTTCCTTTTTCACTGTAAGCCTCAAATCATTCCCGAATGTCCCTTCACAAGCTAAACATAAACAGTGTTAGAACACTGCTCAATGAAAAGAGAGTCTTACCTGAGCTAGAGGAATTAAGATGGCACAGAGTAGTTTCACAGAAACCTTCCTTCTGGATTTTACCTGAGGATATTTCCTCCTTCATATTCTAAGGAGCATTCCCAAATATCCATCCTTAGATTCCACAAAAACAGTGATTTCAAAGTGCTCGATACAAAGAATGGCTTAACACTATGAGATGAATACACACATCACAAAGCAGTTGCTCAGAAACTTCTCTCCAGTTTTCATCGGAAGTCGTTTTCTTGTTCACCACAAGCCTCCAGGCGCCACATAATATCCCTTTACAGATTCCTCAAAGAGAGAGTTTCCAAACCAGGCAACGTAGAGTAAGTTTCAGTTCTGTGAAGTGAATGCACATATCAGAGAGAAGTTTCTTGGAACGCTTCCTTTGGGTTTTATTTGAGGATATTTCACTTTTCGCCATAGCATTCAATGCACTCCGTAATATCACTTTTTCGGTTATACAAGAACATTATTCAAACACTGCCTTATGAGAAAAGAGGTATAACTCTCTGAGTGGAATGCACACATCACAAAGCAGTTTCTCTGAAAGCTTCTCTCCAATTTCTACCAGAAGATATTTCCTATTTCCCCATAGGCCTGAATGTGCTCCTGAATGTCCCTTCGTGAATCCATCCATGACAGAATTGCAAAACTGCGTAATAGAAAGAAAGTTTTATCTATGTGAGATGAATAGACATATCTATCACAAAGCAGTTTCACAGAAAGGTTCTTTCTAGTTTTTGTCTGAGGATATTTCCTTTTTCACCATAGACGTCCACATACTTGCAAATGTCCCCTGGTAGCTTTTTCTCCAAAAGGGATTCCCCAATCCTCTATGAGAAGAAAAGTATAACTCTGTGAGTGGAATGCACACGTCACAAAGCAGCTCCTCTGAAAGCTTCTCTCCAGTTCGTATCTGAAGATATTTCCATTTTCACCATAAGCCTCAAAGCACTCCCGAGTATCCCTTAGCAGACTAAAGTAAAAGAGTGTTAGAATTCTTCTCAATGAAAGTGGAAGCTTAACTGTGTGATTGGAATTTACATGACACAGAGCACTTTCACAGAATGCTTCCTTCTGGCTTTTATCAGAGGGTATTTCTTTTTCTGCACATTCTTAAGAGTGTTCCCAAATGTCCTTTCTCAGGTTCCTCAGAAAGAGTGATTTCAAACAGCTCATTCCATAGAATGATTTAACTCTATGAGATGAATAGACACATCACAAAGCAGCAGCTCAGAAAGCTTCTCTCCAGGTTTCAACAGAAGACGTTTCCTTGCTCACCACAGGCCTCTGGTTGCCACATAATATCCTTTTGCAGAATCCTCAAACACAGACTTTCCAATCTGGGAAATGCAGAGTAAGCTTTAACTCTCTGAAATGAATGCATATGTCAGAGAGGAGTTTCTTGGAACGCTTCATTCTGGGTTTTACTTCAGGATATTTCACTTTTGCCATAGTCTTCCATGCACTCCAAATTATTACTTTCTCGGTTTTACAGGAACAGTTTTTAAACACTGCCTTATGAGGAAAGAGGTATAACTCCCTGAGTGGAATGCACACATCACAAAGCTGTTTTTCAGAAAGCTTCTATCCAGTTTTTATCTGAAGATATCACCTTTTTCACCGTAGGCTTGAGTGTGCTCCAGAATGTCCCTTCATGTATTCGTCCATGACAGAATTTCCAAACTGAGTAACATAAGGGAAGTTTTATCTATGTGAGATGAATAAATATATCTATCACAAAGCAGTTTCACAGAAATATTCTTTCCAGTTTTTCTGTGAGGATATTTCCTTTTTCACCATAGTCGTCCATATAGTCCCAAATGTCCCCTGGTAGCTTGTTCTCCAAAATGAATTCCCCAATACTCTATGAGAAGAAAGGTATAATTCTGTGAGTGGAACGCATATGCACAAAGCACCTCTTCGTGAGGCTTCTCTACTCTTTTTATCTGAAGATATTTCCTTTTTCACCTTAAGCCTCAAAGCGCTCCTGAATATTCCTTTGCAGACCAAACAAAAACAGTGTTACACTACTGCTCAATGAAAAGAGAAGCTTAACTGTGCGAGTGGAATTCAAGCAACACAGAGCAGTTTCACAGAAAGCTTCCTTCTGGTTTCTATCTGAGGTTATTTCTTTTCCAGGATATTCTAAAGATCGTTCCCAAATGTCCTTTCTCAGATTCCACAGAAACAGTGATTTCAAACTACTCAATCCACAGAAGGATTTACCTCTATGAGATGAATACAAACATTACAAAAGAGTTGTTCAGAAGGCTTCTCTCCAATTTTCAACAGAAGACATTTCCTTGCTTGTCACAGGCCTCCAGTTGCCACATAATATCCCTTCGCAGAATCCTCAAAGACAGAATTTGAAAACTGGGAAATGTAGAGTAAGCTTTAGCTCTGTGAAATGAATGGACATGTTAGAGAGCAGTTTCTTGCAATGATTCTTTCTGGGTTTTATTTGATGATATTCCACTTTTTCCCATAGTCTTCAATGTGCTCCGAATGTCACTTTTTTAGTTTTACAGGAACATTGTCCAAACAATGACTTGTGAGAAGAAAGGTATAACTTCCTGAGTGGAATGCACACATCACCAAGCAGTTTCTCAGAAAGCTTCTCTCCAGTTTTTATCTGACGATATTTCCTTTTTTACCATAGACCCGAATGTGATTTTGAATATCCCTTCACAGATCCATCCATGATGGTCTTTCCAAGCTGCATAATGTAAAGAAATCGTTATCTATGTGAGATGATTAAACATAGCAAAAAGCAGATTCACAGAAAGTTCTTCTTCAGTATTTATCTGAAGATATTTCCTTTTTCCACCATAGTCCTGAATGTGCTCCCGAATGTCCCTTAGTGGATCTGTCCATGACAGAGTTTCCAAGCTGTGTAATGTAAAGAAATCTTGATCTACGTGAGATGAATACACATATCACAGAGCAGTTTCATAGAAAGCTTCTTTCCAGTTTTTGTCTGAGGCTATTTCCCTTTCCACCGTGGTCATCAACATGCTCACGAATACCACTTGGCACTTTTTTCTCCAAAAGGGTTTCCCCGATGCTGTATGAGAAGAGAGGTATTACACTGTGAGTGGAATGCAAATGTCACAAAGCAGTTCCTCGGAAAACATCTCTCCAGTTTCAGTCTGAAAATATTTCCTTTTTCACCGTAAGCCTCAAAGCAATCCCGTGTTGGGGTCCGTGTGTTTCCTAAACAAAGGAATGAACACACAAGACAACACAGGACAAGACATCCATGGAGTCTGCCTCGAACGGTACACACTGCTTTATTATATGCAGCCGTTTGTGGAATGTTGCCAAGTCATGGCGCATATGTTGCTTCTCTGGCCTTTCCTTGACTCACAAGATCAGTAAACATTGACCAGTTCCCAGAGCCCACTCCTTGCAGCTGGCTCCTTTGTCCTTCCTGTTTGCAGAGAAGGACTGTCCTGTTTTGTCTGCAAGAGCAGGGCTTATCGAGAACATCTCATTTGCGAGCATGCAGTCCTCTACATTTCCCCCTTCTTTATTTACAGGTTTGAATTTTTTTCAAAACCATCATCACATGTTGGGCTCGCTGGGATTTGGTATTTGCCCTTCGGCACCGTTTCCAGAAGACTGTGAAAATGCCAAAGGTAAAAACAACAATCAATACATTACTAGAAGCAGAAGTCAGTAAAGTTTGTACAGGACTCATAGGGTTTAAAGATTTTAAGCTTTGTGCAATACCAGTCATTAAATCTGTGCCAGTCAGCAATGATAATTGATTATGAAACATTTCAGAAATATTGTGTGTTCGTTCTTGTATTTCCAGGGAAAGATTATTATGGCCAATTAAAAACCTTTTTATCTCTGTCCAATTATGTACAGTGCTGTTAAAAGGAACAGGGATAATACAAAATTGAGTAGTATTCCAGTCACATTTTAACAAGGCTCAAGTATTTAACACTGTCAGCTGATCTCCTATCCAAGAAACCACTTGTTCTAAGTTATCTACTCATTTTGTCAAATGAGCATCGATGTCTCGTTGTTGCCACAACAAGTGAGATTGTTTATGCCATTGTTGCATGAACTCTGTATTTTGGATACTTTGATGTAACGCCAGTCCAGCAACAGCGGCGGTGGAAGCAATGGCCACAAGTCCTACTACTGCTGTTATGACGATCCCAACCATTCTCTGGCTGTGGTGGACAAGATCTTGCATTACTTTGTAAATCTGAGTAACCCCAGCAGATTCACTCCAGGTGCGTGTCAAGTTCACAGGTAACCAGGTTTCTTTTCTAGTTCTTAAAATATATATATCAGAGTGAGTCTTGTTCTAATTATTATGCCACCAAGTAGGATTTATACAGCTTAAAAATGTACAATTGCCTGTACAGTTAACTACTCCTGTATTATTATCCTATTTAAAGATTCCTACTAACAACAAGTAAGGTTTTTAAACACAAGCAATGACATATTTAGATCTGTTTTGATGTAAAGATATATGGAAAGGATTATAAAGATTAGTGGTATTTAAGGACATGTTTCCTGTAAAAGTAGACATTGGTTTGCCAGTAGCTAGTAACTTTTATATATGACTTTGTATTTATGAGGTGTTGGCCAAATGTGGCATAGGGGGCGACAAGCCACCATCATGCCAAAGAATAGTTTTGTTACCATCAGCATAAATGCTGTGATTATTTCTATGCCATCGTAGGCTAATATGGATAAACTTAGTCTGAAAATCCTCATGCACACTCCAGTCAGTGACAAGGTATTTGTAATTCCTACCTTTTACCTCTAATAATAATTGTGGTCTACTTCTTTTACATCTAGTCCACTCTAATTGGGACACATCTCTGGACACTTCAGGAATAGGACATAAGGATAATGTAGTAGGCAAGGTTTTATTAAGAAGAGCAGTATGATTATATTTAAAACTCTGAGTAACAACAATTATAGTAAATGCAGCAATGTGACTATGATTATAGTGCACAGCCTAAGCCTCATGAGAAGGATGTAAACAATGTGGACTGTTCCTAAGACATATAGGTAACCCTTTCACCCCAAATTGATATGAACTATTTATTGCAACTGTGTCTAACTCAGGATCATGATTTTTAAAAGGTGATGGCATCCAAGAAGTATCATCAGTAAATACTAAAACTTCTTTGTCTCCCCAGGCCACACCTTGATATAAGGGTGGAAAGGGAATAAAAGCCCAATATGTGAATTCTCCAGCTGTTACTCTCAGTTTACTACAGCTAGTATAGCCAGAAATAAGGTCAGTGAGGTTTTGGGCTGTCCAGCTTGTTGAAAAACCCCTTTAGTTTCTTGAGTAAGCTTTTTCAGCTGACCCCATGTCAGGGGTTCCACTCAACGAGTTCTGAAGGTGAAGGTTTTCTGAGCACTCAGATTTAATTCCTGAAATGCCACCAGGAAGTCTTCCGGCCAGCTCCTTTTCACCATGGCACTGCTTCAGCCGTCGGGATGGGAACCACTCATCTCCTGCAGCTGTACGAACGAGAGCATAACCTCGACCCCATTGTAATACTTTTCCTTTTAAATATTGGCCTTGTAATGAAGGATAGTACACCCACAAATTGTTAGCTTTTGGCTTTTCTAATGGTTGTTGAAAATGTTTTACTGCTGCGGATTGCTGTAATTGGCGCCAATAGTTCAGAAAATTTAAAGTAAAAAGAGCTTCAGAATTTGATGTTTTGGGGGAATCTCGTCCATTTCCCCCTGTTTGTTTTAAAAGTTGTAATTTTAAGGTAGCATTAGCTCTTTTAATAATTGCTTGACCTTGACTGTTAAATGGAATACCAGTGGAATGACGAATGTGGTATGAAGAGAGGAAGGCAGTCAATTTACGAGAGCAATAAGCAGGAGCATTGTCAGTTTTTAATTTAGTAGGAATTCTTATAACTGTAAAGCAAGTAAGAAAATGAGTAATAACAGAATCAGCTTTTTTAGAGGCTAATGGTGTAGCCCATTGGAAGTGTGACCACGTATCAATTGTATGATGAACATATTTTAAACGACCAAAAGAAGAAACATAAGTTACATCCATTTGTCAAATATGATTTTGTTGAGTGCCTCGGGGATTTATACCTGGACTTAAAAAGGGTGTAATAATAGGAGCACAAGATGGACAGGCTCTGATAATACTTTGGGCTTGATGGCGTGTTATAGAAAACTGCCGTTGTAATCCCAAACTGTTAGTATGATGTAATTGATGTTCATTTTGAGTCTGTTGGACATTGTTAACAAGTAAAGAATCAATTTGGTTATTACCAAAAGTTAAAGGTCCCAGTAAAGCTGAATAAGAACGGATATGAGTGATAAAAAGGGGGTTGTACGGGAAGTAAGAGTCAAGAACACTAAGGCAAATAGTTTTTGTAAAGGAGTTTTTGGGAGTAATGGTAAAGAAGTTTGAGAAATATACTTAGTCACATATACAACATATTGGGAATTACTAACTATATCACAAAGGGTTTGAGGCCAATTTTGCAGTACCATAAGAATGGCAAAAAGTTTTTCCTGTTGTACAGATTTAAATGGATAGTGAGAAATTTTTGAATTTTCTGATGCCCAGTATCCAGCTTTTTTATTGTTAGAAGTATCAATAAAAAAGGTGGGACCTTTAACTGGAGTATAAGAAATAGGATTATAGGGCAGGAAAGAATATTATTGTAAAAAAGCAAATAATCTATGACTGGGATAGTGCTGAGAAAAGGAACCAGTATACTCAGCGCAAGCCACTTGCCATTTTTTATGAGATTTTAGTAGAGAAGTAATGTATTGATTAGATAATTGTGTAATAATTGTTACAGGGTCAGTTTCAAGCATTTGACGAGCTCTATGTTACCCTTTAATAATCAATTTAGCCAATTTATTAATATAAAGGTAAATTTTTTTAATGGCTTTATTAGTCAAAAATTGTCACTCCAGAATGTTACTATCTTGATGTAAGATGGCTGTTGGTGAATGAGGAGTATAAAAAAGACATAAAGAAAGTGGAAGATTGGTTATAATATAATTAAAGTGAGCTTCACTAATTTTATTTTTTACAAAAGACAATTTTTTTCAGTAGTAGGGGATAATTTTTGAGAACTGATTAAATCTGAATCCCCTTTTAAGGTAGTAAACAAATGTTGTAATTTATAAGTAGTAATACCTAAGAGGAGACGAAGCCAATTAATATCTCCTAACAATTTTTGAAAATTATTAAGGGTTACAAGTTGATCTTTTTTAATTTGAAACTTTTGTGGGCGGATTTGTTTTTTAGTCAATGAGTACCTTAAATATTGAATGGGGAACTGAGTTTGTACCTTTTTTAGGAGATATTTGTAAATTATAATGAATTAACTGTTGTTGTAAACCTTAAAAACTTGATTTTGGAGGGTTACATGAGGGGTAGTCAATAAAATATCATTCATATAATGATAAATTAACACTGTTGGAAACTGATTTTTTACAGGATTTAAAGTCCTATGTATGAATTTTTGACATAAAGTAGGGCTATTAAGTATACCTTGGGGAAGAACCTTCCACTGATATCTTTGTGTGGGCTGTCTATTATTATATTTAGGAATAGTAAAGGCAAACTTCTCATAATTTTGAGGTTGTAATGGAATAGAGAAAAAACAATTTTTGAGATCTATGACCATTAATTTTTAACTTTGTGGGATAAGGGCGGGATTAGGAAGACCAGGCAGTAAACTCCTCATAGGTTGAATGTAAACATTTATAGTTTTAAGATTAGTTAATAAACGCCATTTTTTACTTTTAACAACAAAGACAGGGGAATTCCATGTAGAAGTATTTGGCTTTATATGCCCCTTGGCCAATTGTTTTTTGACTAACTTTTTTAAAGCCTCAAGTTTTTCTTTAGATAATGGCCACTGCTCCACCTAAACAGGAGTGGTAGTTTTTCACTTTAATTGTAAAGGTTGAGGCTGGTGAACAGTGGCTATGAGTTTAAAGGATTGTAGCCCATTTTGAACATCATATTTTTGGCAGCTGAAGAAATATGAGGAATGCTTAAAAATGTACCAAATTGTTGTAAAAGATCCTATCCTTAAAGATTAATATTGATAGAAACAATATAAAAAAAACACTTAACCTTGTTGACCTTTAGGACCGACTCAGGTTAAAGGTTCTACGCTTTGATAAACCACAGAAGCAGCACCTAAGCCAGTGAGTGCAACTGAAACTTGTCTCTTTTCCTATTGCATAGGCCACTGATTGAAACAAATGATAGACACATCCTCCCCTGTGTCAATTAACCCCTTAAAAACTATTTTATTAACGTGCAATGAACATAAGGGCTTTTGATCAGAAACTAAAGTTTTCTAAAAAAGTTTTTCCTGTGTTACGGAACCCTCCTTGTCAAGATACCTCTCTAGATAGGAACGGAAAGAAAGGCAATAAAAATAATTGTGCAATACGTTCCCCTGCCTTAGGCACATAAATTGTGAGATGTGTACTATAATAAGAATTTTAATAGTAAAATTAGGATCAATGATCCCGGGAATCATCATTAACCTCTGTATAGCACTGTCGTTTTGAACTAACAAAAGTCCTACATGTCCTTTTGGCAAAGGGCCACACACCCCAGTAGTTAATTTATATACTCCTCCATTAGGAGACAAGGTATAAGGCTGAGTAATAGCTAAGTCAGCAGCGGCACTTTGTTTAGTTGCCGCATAAAGCTGGGAAACTGGGGTAAGGGGTGGAATCCTTAAGGAGTACTTGAATTTATTCCTTGAAGTTGTAGGCCATTGCTCACTGGGTATTGTGGTAAGCTTGCATTGTAATTGTTGAGGGCCCAAGCCTGTGGGCCCTGGCTCCTGTTTTCCGGGAGAGGAGACAGTAAATTTCCACTTTTATCAGTTTTGGAATGACATTCATTTCTCCAATGTCGACTTTTGCCACAACGTTTGTACACCCCTGAAGGCAGCTTTCTGCCTTGAGGGATAAAAGTGTTTAATTTTTTATGACATTTTTTTCTTGAAATGTCCAGGTTTACCACATTGAAAGCAAACACCTTGTTTGTTATTCCTTTTTAAGGCTTTATATAGGGCTCCAGCAAATAATTGAGCATCATAAAAAGCCCCTCCAACACCAGCACAAGCTCTAATATATTTATCTAAATTGGCCCCATTGGCCTTTAATGGTCTTAACAATTTTTGACAGTCAGCATTAGCATTTTCAAAAGACAATATTTGTAACAAAATTTTTGAAGCAGGGTCAACACCTACAGTTTTCAAGACAGCATCCTGAAGACGGGCTACAAAATCCAGATATGGTTGATTTGCACCCTGTAAAATTTTTACAAAGGAGAGGGAAGATTTTCCTGCTATCTCTACCTTATTCCAGGCCTTTAAAAACAAAGTCTTGATTTGAATAAGGGCGACATCATCTAGGCCAGCCTGAGCATTAAGAGTAGCATATTGGCCTGTGCTGTGAGTTGTTTTTCAGTAGGTCCTGGGGGATCACACGTAGCACTTTTCCTAGCCTTCACATGTGCCTCGTCCATCCACCAGCTGCGCAATTGTAACCACTGAGAACGATCAAGAACAGCCTTCCCTAAAGTCTCCCAGTATATAGGAATCATCAAATTTTCTGATGAAAAAGCATCAAGAAGACCAAGGACAAAAGGAGATTGAGGTCCATAGTTAGAAATGGAAGCTTTTATTTCTTTCAAAAATTTAAATTGTAAGGCAGTAATATTGGAAGTTATTGCCACCATTTGGAAACTGAGCATTAGGAGCAAAAGGAACACGAATAATTGGAAACAGATCCAGTTCCTCAAATTCTCTTATCTTTTCCTTTTCTCCCTCCTCCAATGGCAGGAAAGGCACTGAGAAAACTTTGCCAGACAAAGGTAAGGCAGCTGGGGGAGGGGTGGAGGCACTGGAAAATCCTCTTCTAATGGGTCAGAAGGAAAAGAAACAGGGAAAGCTCACAAAGGTGAATTAGAAGAATGTATCTGTAATATCTGTTGAAGCATTCCTATAATACACTGCATGTCAAAATTCCCCTTAGAAGAAGGAAGAGTTGGCTCTTCCTCTTCTCCCTCTATTACTACCTCCCTATCCTCTGTTACCCTGGCATAAATGGGCTCCAGTTCAGATTCATTTTTTCCTAAATCCTCAGATGCCTTTCCTCCTGTGGCTACTTCACCACACTCTGAATCAGTCTCAAGTAACTCTAATGCCTGAGTGATAGTACTACACAAGGTCCACAAATTTAAAGTCATAGTATCCTCTAACTGGTGAGCTCTACACAGAGCTTTTACTGCCTGTAACCATTCTCTCCGATATAGCTACTCTTTAGTTTGATACTGAAACCAGTAACAATGTTGTTCAACATGGGCAAACAATCACTTCAAAGTCTTTTCTTTCACTTCTACTCCTATAGAAAGCAACAGTCCTTGAAACAGCCATAAATATTCTGAGGCCAGAGAGGTGGAATTCCCCATAATTTTTCCGTGGGTCCCCCTTTTTTACTTACATACCCAGCGAGCTCCCCCTCTAGTCTCTTGCTCTCTTGGAGCCACGGACCCTGCTCTCTGTGTCAGTTCTTGGGGTCCACGTGTTTCCTAAACAAAGGAATGAACACACAAGACAACACAGGACAAGATATACATGGAGGCCACCCCAAACGACACACACTGCTTTATTTTATCCAGCCGTTTGTGAAATGTTGCCAAGTCATGGGGCATGTGTTGCTTCTTTGACCTTTCCTTGACTCGCAAGATTAGTAAACATTGACCAGTTCCCAGAGCCCACTACTTGCAGCTGGCTCTTTTGCCCTTCCTGTTTGCAGAGAAGGACCATCTTGCTTTGTCTTAAAGAGCAGGGCTTCTCCGGAACGTCTCATTTGCAAGCCTGCAGACCTCTACACTCCCGAATGTTCCTTCACACACTAAATATAAACAGTGTTAGAAAACTGCTCAATGAAAAGAGAGGCTTAACTGAGCGAGAGGAATTAAGACGACACAGAACAGTATCACTGAAAGCTCCCTTCTGGATTTTACCTGAGAATATTTCCTCCTCCATATTCTAAGGAGCGTTCCCAAATGTCCATCCTCAGATTCCACAAAAACAGTGATTTCAAAGTGCTTGATCCAAAGAATGGTTTAACTCTATGAGACGAATACACACATCACAAAGCAGTTGCTCAGAAACTTCTCTCCAGTTTTCATCCGAAGTCTTTTCCTTGTTCACCACAAGCCTCCAGGCGCCACTTAATATCCTTTCACAGATTCCTCAAAGAGAGTTTGCAAACTGGGCAACATAGAGTAAGCTTTAACCCTGTGAAGTGAATGCACATATCAGAGAGCAGTTTCTTGGAACGCTTCTTTCTGGGTTTTATTTGAGGATACTTCACTTTTCGCCATTGTGTTCAATGCGCTCTGTAATATCACTTTTTCGGTTTTACAGGAACAGTGTTCAAACACTGCCTCATGAGAAAAGAGGTATAACTCCCTGAGTGGAATGCACATATCACAAAGCAGTTTCTCAGAAATCTTCTCTCCAGTTTTTATCAGAAGATATTTCCTATTTCACCATAGGCCTGAATGTGCTCCCAAATGTCCCTTTGTGAGTTCGTCCATGATGGAATTTCAAAACTGCGAAATAGAGAGAAAGTTCTATCTATGTGAGGTGAGTAAACATATCTGTCACAAAGCAGTTTCACAGAAAGCTTCTTTCCAGTGTTTGTCTTAGGATATTTCCTTTTTCACCACAGACGTCCATAAACTCCAGAATGTCTCTTAGTAGCTTTTTCTCCAAAAGGGATTCCCCAATCCTCTATGAGAAGAAAATTATAACTCTGTGAGTAGAATGCACACGTCACAAAGAAACTCCTCGGAAAGCTTCTCTCCAGTTCGTATCTGAAGATATTTCCATTTTCACCATAAGCCTCAAAGCACTCTCGAATATCCTTTAGCTGACTAAACTAAAACAGTGTTAGAATACTGCTCAATGAAAACAGAAGCTTAACTGTGTGAGTGGAATTCACATGACACAGAGCAGTTTCACAGAAAGCTTTCTTCTGGTTTTTGTCGGGGGGTATTTCTGTTTCAGCATATTCTTAAGAGAGTTCCCAAATGTCCTTTCTCAGGTTCCCCAGAAAGAGTGATTTCAAACAGCTCATTCCAAAGAATGATTTAACTCTATGAGATGAATACACACATCACAAAGCAGTTGCTCTGAAAGCTTCTCTCCAGTTTTCAATGGAAGACATTTCCTTGCTCACCACAGGCCTGCGGTCGACACTTAATATCCCTTCGCAAAATCCTCAAAGACAGACTTCCCAAACTGGGAAATGTAGATTAATCTTTAACTCTCTGAAATGAATGCACATATCAGAGAGCAGCTTCTTGGAACTCTTCTTTCTGGGTTTTATTTAAGGACATTTCACTTTTTGCCATAGTCTTCCATGTGCTCCGAAATATTATTTTTTTGATTTTACAGGAACTGTGTTCAAATGCTGCCTTATGAGAAAAGAGGTATAACTCCCTGAGTGGAATGCACACACCACAAAGCAGTTTCTCAGAAAGCTTCTATTCAGTTTTAATCTAAAGATACCTACTTTTTCACCGTAGGCCTGAATGTGCTCCTGAATGTCCTATTGTGGATCCTTCCATGATGGAGTTTCCAAACTGCGTAATATAAGGAAAGTTTTATGTAAGTGAGATGAATAAACATATCTATCACAAAACAGTTTCATAGAAAACTTCTTTCCAGTTTTTGTCCGAGGATATTTCCTTTTTCACCATAGCTGTCCGTATACTCCTGAATGTCCCTGGGTAGCTTTTTCTCCAAAAGTGATTCCCCAATCCTCTATGAGAAGAAAGGTATATTTCTGTGAGTGGAATGCACACGTCACAAAGCAGCTCCTCAGAAAGTTTCTCTCCAGTTTCTATCTGAAGATATTTCCTTTTACACCATAAACCTCAAAGCCCTCTCGAATATCCCTTTGCAGACTAAACAAAAACAGCGTTAGAATACTGCTCAATGAAAACAGAAGCTTAACTGTGTGAGCGGAATTCAAGCAACACAGAGAAGTTTCACAGAAAGCTTCCTTCTGGATTCTATCTGAGGTTATTTCTTTTTCAGGATATTCTAAAGAGCGTTTCCAAATGACCTTTCTCAGAATCCACAGAAACAGTTATTTCAAACTGGTCAATCCAAAGAATGATTTAACTCTATGAGATGAGAACACACATCACAAAAGAGTTGCTCAGAAAGCTTCTCTCCAATTTTCAATGGAAGACATTTCCTTGCTCACCACAGGCCTCAGGTGGCCACTTAATATCCCTTTGTAGAATCCTCAAAGACAGACATTCCAAACTGGGAAATGTAGAGTAAGCTTTAACTCTGTGAAATGAATGGACATATCAGATAGCAGTTCCTTGGAATGCGTCTTTCTGGGTTTTATTTGACGGCATTTCACTTTTTGCCATAGTTTTCAATGTGCTCCGAATATCACTTTTTTAGTTGTACAGGAACAGTGTTCAAACAGTGCCTTACGAGAAAAAAGGTATAACTCCCTGAGTGGAATGCACACTTCACCAAGCAGTTTCTCAGAAAACTTCTCTCCAGTTTCTACCTGAACATATATCCTTTTTCACCATAGGCCCGAATGTGATCCCGAATATCCCTTCGTGGATCCTTCCATGACAGAGTTTCCAAGCTGCATAATGAAAAGATAGTTTTATCTATGTGAGATGCATAAACATTTCTATCAAAAAACGTTTACACAGAAAACTTCCTTTCAGTTTTTGCCTGGGAATATTTCCTTTTCACTGTAGCCCTCCATGTGGTGCGTGTCCCTTGGTAGCTTTTTCTCCAAAAGGGATTTCCCAATCCTCTATGAGAAAAAAGATATAACTTTGTGAGTGGAATGCACACGTCAAAAAGCAGCTCCTTGGAAAGCTTCTCTCCAGTTTTGGTCTGAAGATATTTCCTTTTTCACCATAAGTCTCAAAGCGCTCCCGAATATCCTTCCACACACTAAACATAAACAGGGTTAGAAAACTGCTCAGTGTAAAGAGAGGCTTAACTGAGCGAGGGGAACTAAGACGACACAGAGCAGTTTCACAGAAAGCTTTTTTCTGGATTTTACCCAAGGATATTTCTTTCTCCATATTCTAAGGAACGTTCCCAAATGTCCTTCCTCAGATTCCACAAAAGCAGTGATTTCAATATGCTCAATGCAAATAATGGTTTATTCTATGAGACGAATACACACATCACAAACCAGTTGCTCAGAAAGATTCTCTACAGTTTTCATTGGAAGTTGTTTCCTTGCTCACAGAAGCCTCCTGGCACCACTTAATATCCCTTCACGGATTCCTCAAAGACAGATTTTCCAAACTGGGCAGCGTAGATTAAGCTTTAACTCCGTGAAATGAATGCACATATCAGAGAGCAATTTCTTGGAACGCTTCTCTCTGGGTTTTATTTGAGGATATTTCACTTTTCACCATAGTCTTCAATGCGCTCGGAAATACCACTTTTTTGGTTTTCCAGGAACAGTGTTCAAACAGTGCCTTATGACAAGAAAGGTATATCTCCCTGAGTGGGATGCACACATCACCAAGCAGTCTCTCAGAAAGCTTCTCTCCAGTTTTTATCTGATGATATTTCCTTTTTCACCATAGGCCCAAATGTGATCCCGAATATCCCTTTGCGGATCCATCCATGACGGAGTTTCCAAGCTGCATAATGTAAAGAAAGTTTTACCTATGTGAGATACATAAACATATCTATCACCAAACTTTTACACAGAAAGCTTCCTTTCAGTTTTTGCCTGAGAATATTTTCTTTTCCATTGTAGTCCCCCATATGGTGAATGTCCCTTGGTAGCTTTTTCTCCAAAAGGGATTTCATAATCCTCTATGAGAAAAAACATATAACTCTGTGAGTGGAATGCACACGTCACAAAGCAGCTCCTTGGAAAGATTCTCTCCAGTTTCTATCTGACGATATTTCCCGTTTCACCAAAGTCTCAAAGCGCTCCCGAATATCCCTTCACACGCTAAACATAAATAGGGTTAGAAAACTGCTCAGTGAAAAGAGAGGCTTACTGAGTGAGGGGAATTAAGAAGACACAGAGCAGTTTCACAGAAAGCTTCCTTCTGGATTTTACCTGAGGATATTTCTTTCTCCGTATTCTAAGGAACGTTCCCAAATGTCCTTACTCAGATTCCACAAAAAAAGTGATTTCCAACTGCTCAATCCAAAGAATGGTTTAACTCTATGAGACAAATACACACATCACAAAGTTGTTGCTCAGAAACTTCTCTCCAGTTTTCATCGGAAGACGTTTCCTTGCTCACCACAAGCCTCTGGGTCCCACTTAATATCCCTTCACAGGATCCTCAAAGACAGACTTTCCAAACTGGGCAACGTAGAATAAATTTTAACTCTGTAAAATAAATTAACATATCAGAGAGCAGTTTCTTGAAACGTTTCTGTCTGGGATTTATTTGAGGATATTTCAGTTTTCTCCATAGTCTTCAATGCGTTCCAAAATATCACTTTTTCGGTTTTACAGGAACACTGTTCAAACACTGTCTTATGAGAAAAGAGGCATAACTCCCTGAGTGGAATGCACACATCACAAAGCAGTTTCTCAGACAGCTTCTCTCCAGTTTTTATCTGAAGATATTTCCTATTTCACCATAGGCCTCAACGTTCTCCCGAAAGTCCCTTCGTGAATCCGTCCATGAAGGCGTTTGAAAACTGAATAATATAAAGAAAGTTTTATCTATGTGAGATGATTAAACATATCTATCACAAAGCAGTTTCACAGAAAGGTTGTTTCCAGTTTTTGTCTGAGGATATTTCCTTTTTCACCATAGCCATCCATATACTCCCGAATATCCCCTGGGAGCTTTTTCTCCAAAAGGGATCCCCCAATCCTCTATGAGAAGAAAAATGTAACTCTGTGAGTGGAATGCACATGTCAAAACGCAATTCCTCGGAAATCTTCTCTCCAGTTTCTATCTGAAGATATTTCCGTTTTCACCATAAGACTCAAAGTGCTCCCGAGTATCCCTTAGTTGACTAAACTAAGACAGTGTTAGAATACTGCTCAATGAAAACAGAAGCTTAACTGTGACAGAAGATTCACATGACACAGAGCAGTTTCACAGAAAGCTTCCTTCTGGTTTTTATTGGAGGGTATTTTCTTTTCAGCATATTCTTAAGAGCGTTCCAAAATGTCCTTTCTCAGGTTCCACAGAAAGAGTGATTTCAAACTGTAGAATCCAAAGAATGATTTAACTCTATGATATGAATACACACATCACAAAGCAGTTGCTCAGAAAGCTTATCTCCAGTTTTCAAAGGAAGACATTTCCTGCTCACAATAGGCCTCCGGTTGCCACTTAATATCCCTTTGCAGAATCCTCAAAGACACACTTTCCAAACTGGGAAATGTAGAGTCAGCTTTTACTGTCTGAAATGAATACATATGTCAGAGAGCAGTTTCTTGGAATGCTTCTTTCTGTGTTTTATTTCAGGATACTTCACTTTTCGTCATCGTCTTCCATGTGCTCCGAAATATTACTTTTTCAGTTTTACAGGAACAGTCTTCAAACACTGCCTTATGAGAAAAGAGGTATAACTCCCTGAGTGTAAGGCATACATCACAAAGTAGTTTCTCAGAAAGCTTCTATCCAGTTTTTATCTGAAGATATGTCCTCTTTCACTGTAGGCCTGAATGTGCTCCCAAATGTCCCTTCGCGGATACGTCCATGACGAAGTTTCCAAACTGTGTAATATAAGAAATGTTTTAACTATGTGAGATGAATAATTATATCTATCACAAAGTAGTTTCACAGAAATTTTCTTTCCAGTGTTTGTCTGAGGATATTTCCTTTTTCACCATAGTCGTCCCTATCCTCCCGCATGTCTCTTGGTAGCTTTTTCTCCAAAAGGGATTCCGGAATCCTCTATGAGAAGAAAGGTATAATTCTGTGAGTGGAATGCACACGTCACAAAGAAGCTCCTCAGAAAGCTTCTCTCCAGATTCTATCTGAAGATATTTCCTTTTTCACCATAAGCCTCAAAGTGCTCCCGAATATCCCTTCACAGACTAAAGAAAAAAAGTGTTAGAATACTGCTCAATGAAAAGAGAAGCTTTACTGTGTGAGCGGAATTCATGTGACACAGAGAACTTTCATAAAAAGCTTCCTTGTGGTTTTATCTGAGGTTATTTCTTTTTCAGGATATTCTAAAGAGCGTTCCCAAATGTCCTTTCTCAGATTCCACAGAAACAGTGATTTCAAACTGCTCAATCCAAAGAGTGATTTAACTCTATGAGATGAATACAAATATCACAAAAGAGTTGCTCAGAAAACTTCTCTCCAATTTCCGATGGAAGACATTTCCTTGCTTGCCACAGGCCTCAGGTTGCCACTTAATATCCCTTCACAGAATCCTCAAAGACCGACTTCCAAACTGAGAAATGTAGAGTAAGCTTTAACTTTCTGAAATGAATGAACATGTCAGAGAGCAGTTTCTTGGAATGCTTCTTTCTGTTTTTTATTGAACGATATTTCACTTTTTGCCATAGTATTTATCTGACCATATTTCCTTCTTCACCATAGGCCTGAATGTGATCCCGAATATCCCTTCACGGATCCATCCATGAGGGAGTTTCCAAGCTGCATAATGTAAAGAAAGCTTTATCTATGTGAGGTGAACAAACATAGCAAAAAGCAGATTCACAGAAAGCTTCTTTCCAATTTTTATCTGAAGATATTTCCTTTTTCACCATAGTCCTGAATGTGCTCCCGAATGTCCCTTCGTGGATCCGTCCATGACAGTTTCCAAGCTGCGTAATGTAAAGAAAGCTTTATCTATCTTAGATGATTTCACATATCACAGAGCAGTTTCATAGAAAGCTTCTTTCCTGTTTTTGTCTGAAGCTATTTCCATTTCTACTGTGGGTATCAACATTCTCCCGAATATCACTTGGTATCTTTTTCTCCAAAAGGGTTTCCCCAATGCTGTAGGAGAAGAGAGGTATAACCCTGTGAGTGAAATGCACACATCACAAAGCAGTTCCTCAGAATGCTTCTCTCCAGTTTCCGTCTGAACATATTTCCTTTTTCACCATAAGCCTCAAAGCGCTCAATCCAAAGATTGAGTTAACTCTATGAGATGAATACACACATCACAAAGCAGTTGTTCACAAAGTTTCTCTCCAGTTTTAATCGGAAGACGTTTCCTTCCTCACCACAAGCCTCCGGGCACCACTTATTATCCCTTCACAGATTACTCAAAGACAGAATTTCCAAACTGGGCAACATAGAGTAAGCTTTATCTCTGTGAAATGGATGCACAGATCAGAGAGCAGTTTCTTAGAACGCTTCTTTCTGGGTTTTATTTGAGGATATTTCACATTTTGCGATAGTCTCCCATGTGCTCCAAAATATCACATTTTCGGTTGTACAGGAACAGTGTTCAAACACTGTCTTATGAGAAAAGAGGTATAACTCCCTGAATGAAATGCACACATCACAAAGCAGATTCTCAGAAAGCTTCGCTCCAGTTTTTATCTGAAGATATTTCATTTTTCACCATTGGTCTGAATGTGCTCCTGAATGTCCCTTCATGAATCCGTCCATGAGGGTGTTTCAAAACTCTGTAATAGAAAGAAAGTTTTATCTATGTGAGATGAATAAACATATCTGTCACAAAGCAGTTTCACAGAAAGCTTCTTTCCAGCTTTGGTCTGATGATATTTCCTTCTTCACCAAAGCCATCCATATATTCCCAAATGTCCCCTGGTACCTTTTTCTCCAAAAAGGATTCCCCAATCCTCTATGAGAATAAAAGTATAACTCTGTGAGTGGAATGTACATGTCACAAAACAGCTCCTCAGAAATCTTCTCTCCAGTTTCTATCTGAAGATATTTTCGTTTTCACTGTAAGCCTCAAAGCGCTCCCTACTATCCCTTAGCTGACTAATCTAAAACAGTGTTAGAATACTGCTCAATGAAAACAGAAGCTTAACTGTATGCATGGAATTCACATGACACAGAGCAGTTTCACAGAATGTTTCCTTCTGGTTTTTATTGGAGGGTATTTCTTTTTCAGCATATTCTTTAGAGTATTCCCAAATCTCCTTTCTCAGTTTCCACAAAAGAGTGATTTCGAACTGCTCAATCCCAAGAGTAATTTAACTCTATGAGATGAATACACACATCACAAAGCAGTTGCTCAGAAAGCTTCCCTCCAGTTTTCAACGGAAGAGATTTCCTTGCTCATCACAGTCCTCCGGGCGCCACTTAATATCCCTTCACAGATTCTTCAAAGACAGAGTTTCCAAGCTGGGCAATGTAGAGTAAGCTTAAACTCTGTGAAGTAAATTCACATATCAGAGAGCCGTTTCTTGCAAATCTTCCTCTGGGTTTTATTTGAGGATACTTCACTTTTCACCACAGTCTTCAAAGTGCTCCAAAATATCACTGTTTTGCTTTTACAAGAACAGGGTTCAAACACTGCCTTATGAGAAAAGAGGTATACCTCCCTGAGTGGAATGCAGACATCACAAAGCAGTTTCTCTGAAATCCTCTCTCCAGTTTTTATCTGATTTTATTTCCTTTTTCACCATACTCCTTAATGTGCTCCCAAATGTCCCTTCACGTGTCTCTAAATGACAGAGTTTCCAAGCTGCGTAATGTAAAGAAAGCTTTATCTACATGAGATGAATGAACATAGCAAAAATCACATTCACAGAAAGCTTCTTTCCAGTTTTTATGTGACCATATTTTCTTTTACACCATAGTCCTGAAGGTGCTCCCAAATATCCCTTCGCGGATTCGTCCATGACAGAGTTTCCAAGCTGTGTGATGTAGAGAAAGCTTTATCCATGTGAGATGGATACATGTATCACAGAACAGTTTTACAGAAAGCTTCTTTCCGTTTTTTTGTCTGATGCTATTTCCCTTTTCAACATAGGCGTCAATATGCTCCCAAATATCCCTTGGTACCTTTCTCTCCAAAAGGGTTTCTCTGAGGCTGTATGAGAAGGGAAGTATAACACTGTGAGTGGAATGCACACATCACAAAGCAGTTCCTTGGAAAGTTTCTCTCCAGTTTTCTCTGAACGTATTTCCTTTTTCACCATAAGCCTCAAAGCGCTCCAGAATACCCCTTCATATGCTATACATAAACAGTGTTAGAAAATTCCTAAATGAAAATAGAATCTTAACTGCATGAAAGGAATTCACACGACACTTGGCAGTTTCACAGAAAGCTTCCTTCTGCTTTTTATCTGAAGATATTTCTTTCTTCGTATAGTATAGAGTGTTCTCAAATGTCTTTCCTCAGATTCCACAGAAATAGTGGTTTCTAACTGCTCAATACAAAGAATGGTTTAACTCTCTGATATGAATACACACATCACAAACTGTTTCTCAGAAAGCTTCTCTCCAGTTTTCATTGGAAGACATATCCTTGCTCACCACAGGCCTCCGGGCGCCACTTAATATCCCTTCGCAGATTCCTCAAAGACAGAGTTTCCAAACTGGGCAATGGAGAATAAGCTTTAAATCTTTGAAATGAATGCACATATCAGAGAGCAGTTTCTTGGAACGCTTCTTTCTGGGTTTTATTTGAGGATAGTTCACTTTTTGTCATAGTCCTCAAAGCATTCCCAACTATCACTTTTTCGTTTTTACAGGAACAGAGCTCAAACACTGCCTTATGAGAAAAGAAGTATAACTCCCTGAGTGGAATGCACACATCACAAGGCAGTTTCTCAGAAAGCTTCTCTCCAGGTTTTATGTGAAGATGTTTCCTTTTACACCATAGGCCTGAATGTGCTCCCAAATGTCCTTTCGTGGATCCATCCATGACGGAGTTTCAAAGCTGCGTAATAGAAGGAAATTTTTTTCTATGTGAAATGAATAAACATATATATCACAAAGTAGTTTCACAGAAAGCTTCTTTCCATTTTTTGTCTAAGAATATTTCCTTTCTCACCATAGCCATCCATATACCTCGAATGTCTCTTGGTAACTTTCTCTCGAAAAAGGATTCCCCAGTCCTCTAAGCGAAGAAAGGTATAACTCTGTGAGTGGAATGCACACGTCACAAAGCAGCTCTTTTGAAAACTTCTCTTCAGTTTCTATCTGAAGATATTTCGTTTATCACCATAAGCCTCAAAATGCTAACAAATATCTCTTCGCAGACTAAACAAAAACAGTGCTAGAATACTGCTCAATGAGAAGACAAGATGAATTGTGAGAGTGGAATTCACACGACACAGAGCAGTTTCACTGAAAGCTTCCTTCTGGTTTTTATCTAAGGGGATTTCTTTTTCAGCATATTCTAAAAATCATTCCCAAATGTCCTTTCTCAGATTCCACAGAAACAGTTATTTCAAACTGCTGAATCCAAGGAATGATTTAACTCTATGAGATGAATACACACATTAGCTGCATAATGTAAACAAAGCTTCATTTATGTGAGACGAATAAACATAGCAAAAAGCAGATTCACCGAAAACTTCTTTCCAGTTTTTATCTGAAGATATTTCCTTTTTCACCGTAGTCCTGAATGTGATCCCAAATGTCCCTTCATGGATCCTACCATGACATTTTCCAAGCTGCGTAATGTAAATAAAGCTTTATCTATGTGAGATGCATTCACATATCACAGAGCAGTTTTACAGAAAGCTTCTTTCCAGTTTTTGTCTGAGGCTATTTCCGTTTTTCCTTTGGCGTCAATATGCTAACAAATATAGCTTGATACCTTTTTCTGCAAAAGGGTTTCCCCATGTTGTGTGAGAAGAGAGGGATAACACTGTGAGTGGAATGCACCCACCACAAACAGTTCCTCGGAATGCTTCTCTCCAGTTTCTATCTGAACATATTTCCTTTTTCAATGTAAGCCTCAATGCGCTCCCGAATATCCCTTTGCATGCTAAACACAACGAGTGTTAGAAAACTGCTCAATGAAAAGAGAAGCTTAACTGAGTGAGAGAAATTCACATGACATATAGCAGTTTCACAGAAAGCTTCCTTCTGGTTTTTATATGAAGATATTTCTTTCTCTTATTCTAAAGAGCATCCCCAAATGTACTTCCTCAGATTCCACAGAAACAATGATTTCAAAATGCTCAATCCAAACAATGATTTAACTCTATGAGATGAATACACACATCTCATAGATGAATACACAAAGCGGTTGCTCAGAAAGCTTCTCTCCAGTTTTCATCGGAGTACATGTAGTTGCTCACCAAGAGCCTCTGGGCCTCACTAAATATCCCTCAGCAGATTCCTCAAAGACAACGATTCCGAACTGGACAATGTAGAGTAAACTTTAACACTGTGAAATGAATGCACATATCAGAGAGCAGATTCCTGGAATGCTTCTTTCTGGGTTTTATCTGCGGATACTTCACTTTTCGCCAGTGTCTTCAATGTGCCAAGAAATGTCACATTTTCGGTATTACAGGAACAGTGTTCAAACACTGCCTCATGAGAAAAGAGGTATGACTCACTGAGTGGAATGCACACATCACAAAGTAGTTTCTCAGAGAGCTTCTCTCCGGTTTTTATCTGAAAATATTTCCTTTTTCACCACAGGCCTGAATGTGCTCCTGAACGTCCCTTTGCGGATCCATCCATGACAGAGTTTCCAACCTGAGTAATGTATAGAAAATTTTATCTATGTGAGATGAATACATATATCACAGAGCACTTTCACAGAAAGCTTGTTTCCAGTTTTTGTCTGAGGCTATTTCCCTTTTCACCATAGGCGTCAATATGCTCCCGGATATCCCTTGGTACCTTTTTCTCCAAAAGCGTTTTCCTGAAGCTCTATGAGATGAGAGGTATAACACTGTGACTGGAATGCATACGTCACAAAGCAGTTCTTCGGAAAGCTTCTCTCCAATTTCTATCTGAATATAATTCCTTTTGCACCATAAGCAGCAAAGTGCTCCCGAATATCCCTTCACACGCTAAACATAAACAGAATTAACTGAGTGAGAAGCTTAAATGAGTGAGAGTAATTCACACGACACATAGCAGTTTCTCAGAAAGCTTTACTCCAGATATTATCTGAAGATATTTCCTTTTTCACCATATGCCTTAATTTGCTCCTGAATGTCTCTTCATGGAATCTTCCATGACGGAGTTTCCAAACTGTGTAATATAAGGAAGGTTTTATCTATGTGAGATGAATAAACATAGCAAAAAGCAGATTTACAGAAAGCTTCTTTCCAGTTTTTATCTGAAGATATTTCCTTTTTCACCGTAGTCCTGAATGTGCTTCCCAACATCCCTTCGCGGATCCATCCATGACAGAGATTCCAAGCTGCACAATGTAAAAAAAGCTTTATCTATATGAGATGAATACACATATCACAGAGCAGTTTCACTAAAAGCTTTTCTCCACTATTTGTCTGAGGCTATTTTCTTTTTCACCGTATGCATCAAGAAGCTCCCGAAGGTCCCTTGGTACCTTGTTCTCCAAAAGGATTTTCCCGATGCTCTATGAAAAGAGAAGTATAACACTGAGTGGAATGCACACGTCACAAAACAGTTCATCAGAAAGTTTCTATCTGAACATATTTCTTTTTCACCAAAAGCCTCAAAAAGCTCCTGAATATCCCTTCACATGCTAAATATAAACAGTGTTAGAAAACTGCTCAATGAAAAGAGAAGCTTAACAGAGTGAGAAGAATTCACACGACACATAGTAGTTTCACAGAAAGCTTCCTTCTGTTTTTTGTCTAAGGATATTTCTTTCTCCTTATTCTAAAGAGCGTTCCCAAATGTCCTTGCTCAGATTTAACAGAAACAGTGATTTCAAACTGCTCAATCCAAAGAATGGTTTAACTCTATAAGATGAACACACACATCACACAGCAGTTTCTCAGAAAGCTTCTCTCCAGTTTTTATCTGAAGATATTTCCTTTTTCAACATAGACCTGAATGTGCTCATGAATGTCTGTTCACGGATCCGTTCATGACGGAGTTTCAAAACTGCATAATACAGGGAATGTTTTATCTATGTGGGATGAATAAACATAGCAAAAATCAGATTCACAGAAAGCTTCTTTCTGGTTTTTTTCTGAAGATATTTGCTTTTTCACCATAGTCCTGAATGAGCTCCCGAACCACCCTTTGGGGATAAGTCAATGACAGAGTTTCCAAGCTGCATCATGTGAAGAAAGTTTCATCTATGTGAGATGAATACACATATCACAGAACAGTTTCACTGAAAGAGTTTCCCCGATGCTGTATGAGAAGAGAGGTACAACCCTGTGAGTGAAATGCACACATCAAAACTGTTCCTTGGAAAGCTTCTCTCATTTCTATCTGAACATACTTCCGTTTTCACCGCATGCTTCAAAGTGCTCCTGAATATCCCTTCGCATGCTAAGCATAAACAGTGTTAGAAAACTGTTCAATGAAAAGAGAAGCTTAACTGCGCGAGAGAACTTCATAAGACAAATAGCAGTTTCACAGAAAGGTTCCTTCTGGTTTTTATATGAGGATATTTCTTTCTCCATATTCTATAGAGCATTTCAAAATGTCCTTCCTCAGATTCCACAGAAATAGTGATTTCAAATTGCTCAATCCAAAGAATGTTTTAACTCTATGAGATTAATACACACATCACAAAGTAGTTGCTGAGAAAGCTTCTGTCCAGTTTTCATTGGAAGAGATTTCTTTGCTCACCACAGTCCTCTGGGTGCCACTTAATACCCATTCACGGATTCCTCAAAGACAGAGTTTTCAAACTGGGCAATGTAGAGTAAGCCTTAACTCTATGAAATGAAGTCACATATCAGAGAGCATTTTTTGGAATGCTTCTTTCTGAGTTTTATTTGAGGATATTTCAAGTTTCGCCATAGTCTTCAATGTGCTCAGAAATATAACTTTTTTGGTTATACAGGAATAGTGTTCAAACACTGCCTTATGAGAAAAGAGGTATAACTCCCTGAGTGGAATGCACACATCACAAAGCAGTTTCTCCGAAAACTTCTCTCCAGTTTTTATCTGAAGATATTTCCTTTTGCAACGTAGGCCTGAATGTTCTCCCAAATGTCCCATCACGGATAAGTCCATGACAGAGTTTCCAAACTGCGTAATACAAAAAATGTTTTATCTATGTATGATGAATAAACATATCTATCACAAAGCAGTTTCACAGAAAGCTTCTTTCCAGTATTTGTCTGAGGATATATCCTTTTTCAAGAGAGCCATGCATATAGTCCTGAATGTCCCTTGGTAACTTTTTCTCCAAAAGGGATTTCTCAATCCTCTATGAGAAGTAAGGTATAACTCTGTGAGTGGAATGCACACGTCACAAAGCAGTTCCCTGGAAAACTTCTCTCCAGTTTCTATCTGAACAGATTTCCCTTTTCACCATAAGCCTCAAAGCACTCCCGAATATGCCTTCACACGCTAAATATAAACAGTGTTAGAAAACTGCTCAATGAAAAGAAAAGCTTACCTGGGTGAGGGGAATTCACATGCCACATAGCAGTTTCACAGAAAGCTACCTTCTGGTTTTTATCTGAGGATAGTTCTTTCTCCAAATTATAACAGCGTTCTAATGTCCTTAATCAGATTCCACAGAAGCAGTGATTTTAAACTGCTCCATCCAAAGAATGGTTTTACACTACGAGATGAATACACACATCAAAAAGCAGTTGCTCAGAAAGCTTCTCTGTAGTTCTCATGGGAAGACATTTCATTACTCACCCCAGGCTTCCAGGCACCACTAAATATCCCCTTACAGATTCGTGAAAGACAGAGTTTCCAAATTGGGCAATGTAGAGAAAACTTTAAGTCTGTGAAATGAATGCACATATCAGAGAGCAGATTCTTGGAACGCTTCTTTCTGGGTTTTATTTAAGGATATTTCACTTTTCGCCAGAGTCTTCAAGGGGCTCCAATATCACATTGTCTGTTTTACAGGAACAGTGTTCAAACACTGCCTTAGGAGAAAAGAGGTGTAATTCCCATAGTTGAATGTACACATCACAATGCAGTTTCTCCAAAAGCTTCTCTCCAGTTTTTATCTGAAGATATTCCCTATTTCACAATAGGCCTGTATGTGCTCCCGAATGTCCCCTCATGAATCCATCCATAATGACGTTTCAAAACTGCATAATAGAAAGAAAGTTTTATCTAAGTGAGATGAATAAACATATCTATCACAAAGCAGTTTCACAGAAAGCTTCTTTCCAGTTTTTCTCTGAGGATATTTCCTTTTTTGCCATAGCCGTCCATGTAGTCCTAAATGTCCCTTGGTAGCTTTTTATGCAAAAGAGATTCCCCAATCCTCTATTAGAAGAAAGGTTTAATTCTGTGAGTTGAATGCCCACGTCACAAAACAGCTGCTCGGAAAGCTTCTCTCCAGGTTCTATCTGAAGATATTTCCGTTTTCACCATAAGCCTCAAAGTGCTCCCGAGTATCCCTAAGCTGACTAAACTAAAGTAGTGTTAGAATACTGCTCAATGAAAACTGTAGCTTAACTGTGCAAGTGGAATGCACATGACACAGCAGTTTCACAGAACGCTTCCTTCTGGTTTTTATCGGAGGGTATTTCTTTTTCAAAATAATCATAAGAGCACTCCCAAGTGTCCTTTCTCAGGTTCCACAGAAAGAGTGATTTCAAACTGCTCTATCCAAAGAATGATTTAACACTATGAGATGAATACACACATCACAAAGCAGTTGCTCAGAAAGCCTCTCTCCAGTTTTCAATGGAAGACATTTCATTGCTCGTCAAAGGCCTCCAGTTGCCACTTAATATCCCTTCACAGAATCCTCAAAGACAGACTTTCCAAACTGAGGAATGTAGAGTATATTAACTCTCTGAAATGGATGCACACGTCAGAGTGCAATTTCTTGGAACACTTCTTTCGGGGTTTTATTTCAGGATATTTCACTTTTCACCATAGTCTTCCATGTACTCCAAAATACTACATTTTTCGTTTCACAGGAAAAATGTCCCAACACTGCCTTATGAGAAAAATGGTATAAATCCCTGAGTGGAATGCATACATCAAAAAGCAGTTACTCAGAAAGCTTCTATCCAGTTTTTTTCTGAAGATACCTCATTTCTCACCGTAGGCCTGAATGTGCTCCAGAATGTCCCTTCACGGATCTATCCATGATGGAGTTTCCAGACTGCAAAATATAAGGAAAGTTTTATCTATGTGAGATGAATAAGCATATCTATCAAAAAGCAGTTTCACAAAAAGCTTCTTTCAGGTTTTGTCTGAGGATATTTTCTTTTTCACCATAGCCATCCCTATACTCCAGAATGTCCCTTGATAGCTTTTTCTCCAAAAGGGATTCCCCAATCCTCTATGAGAAGAAAGTTATAATTCAGTGAGTGCAATGCACACGTCACAAAGCAGCTCCTCGGAAATCTTCTCTTCAGTTTCTATCTGAAGATATTTCCTTTTTCACCATAAGCCTCAAAGCGCTCCCAAATATCCCTTCACAGACTAAAGAAAAAAAGTGTTAGAATACTGCTCAATGAAAAGAGAAGCTTGACTGTGTGGGCAGAATTCACGCAACACAGAACAGTTTCACAGAAAGCTTCCTTCTGGTTTCTATCTGAGGTTATTTCTTTTTCAGGATATTCTAAAGAGCGTTCTCAAATGTCCTTTCTCAGATTCCACAGAAACAGTGATTTCAAACTGGTCAATCCAAAGAATGATTTAACTCTATGAGATGAGAACACACATCACAAAAGAGTTGCTCAGAAAGCTTCTCTCCAATTTTCAATGGAAGACATTTCCTTGCTCGTCACATGCCTCCGGTTGCCACTTAATGTCCATTCGCAGAATCCTCAAAGACAGACTTTCCAAACTGGGAAATGTAGAATAAGCTTTAACTTGTCAAATGAATGGACATGTCAGAGAGCAGTTTCTTTGAATGCTTCTTTCTGGGTTTTATTTCAGGATATTTCATTTTTTGTCATAGTCTTCCATGCGCTCTGAAATATTACTTTTTCAATTTTGCAGGAACAGTGTTCAAACACTGCCTTATGAGGAAAAAAGTATAACACCCTAAGTGGAATGCACACATTACAAAGCAGCTTCTCAGAAAGCTTCTCTCCAGTTTTTACCTGAAGTTATCTCCTTTTTCACCATAGGCCTGAATGTGCTCCCTAATGTCCCATCGCAGATCCGTCCATGATGGAGTTTCCAAACTGTTTAATATAAGAAAACTTTTATCTCTGTGAGATGAATAAATATGTCTATCACAAAGCAGTTTCACAGAAATCTTCTTTCCAGTTTTTATCTGTGGATATTTCCTATTTCACCACAGCTGTCCTTATACTCCCTAATGTCTCTTGTTAGCATTTTCTACAAAAGGGATTCCCCAATCCTCTATGAGAAGAAAGGTATAATTCTGCGAGTGGAATGCACATGTCACAAAGCAGCTCCTTGAAAATCTTCTCTCCTGTTTCTCTCTGAAGATATTTCCATTTTCACTGGAAGCCCCAAAGTGCTCCCGAATATCCCTTCACAGAGTAAACAAAAACAGTGTTAGAATACTGCTCAATGAAAAGAGAAGCTTAACTGTGTGAGCAGAATTCATACGATGCAGAGCAGTTTCTCAGAAAGTTTCCTTCTGGTTTCTATCTGAGATTATTTCTTTTTCAGGATACTCTAAAGAGCGTTCCCAAATGTCCTCTCTCAGATTCCACAGAAACTGTGATTTCAAACTGCTCAATCCAAAGAATGATTTAATTCTATGAGATGAATACAAACATCACAAAAAAGTTGCTCAGAAAACTTCTCTCCATTTTTTGACGGAAGACAGTTCCTTGCCCACCACAGGCCTCCGGTTGCCACTTAATATCCCTTCACAGAATTCTCAAAGACAGACTTTCCAAATGGGGAAATGTAGACTAACCTTTAACTCTGTGAAATGAATGGACATTTCAGAGAGCATTTTCTTAAAATGCTTCTTTCTGGGTTTCATCGGAAAACATTTCACTTTTCGCCATAGTCTTCAATGCATTCCGAAATATCCCTTTTTTGATTTTACAGGAACAATGTTCAAACAGTACCTTATGAGAAGAAAGGTATTACTCCCTGAGTGGAATGCACACATGACAAGCAGTTTCTCAGAAAGCTTCTCTCCAGTTTTCATCTAATGATATTTCCCTTTTCATCATAGGCCTGAATGTATTCCCAAATATCCCTTCACGGATCCATCCATGACAGAGTTTCCAAGCTGCATAATGTAAAGAAATCTTTATCTATGTGACATGATTTAAACGTAGCAAAAAGCAGACTCACAGAATGCTTCTGTTCAGTTTTTATCTGAAGATACTACCATTTTTACCATAGTCCTGAATGTGCTCCCGAATGTCCATTCGCTGATCCAACCATGACAGAGTTTCCAAGCTGTGTAATAATAAGAAAGCTTTATCTATGTGAAACTAAAACACATAGCACAGAACAGTTTCACAGAAAGATTCTTTCCAGTTTCTGTCTGAGGCTATTTCCCTTTTCACCATAGGCGTCAATCTGCTCACAAATATCCCTTGGTACCTTTTTGTCCAAAAGTGGTTCCCCGATGCTGTATGAGAAAAGAGGTATAACACAGTGAGTGGAATGCACACGTCACAAAGCAGTTCTTCGAAAAGCTTCTCTCCAGTTTCTATCTGAACATATTTCCTTTTTCACTGTAATCCTCAAAGCGCTCCTGAATATCCCTTCACACACTAAACATAAACAGCATTTGAAAACTGCTCAACAAAGAGAAGCTTATCTGAGTGAGAGGAATTCAAACTACACATAGAAGTTTCATAGAAAACTTCCTTCTGGTTTTTATCTGAGGATATTTCTTTCTCCATATCCTGAGGAGCGTTCTCAAATGTCCTTCCTCAGATTCTACAGAAACAGTGATTTCAAACTGCTCAATCCAAAGAATGATTTACCTCTATGAGATGAATAGACACCTCATGAAGCAGTTGCTCAGAAAGTTTCTCTGAAGTTTTCAATGGTAGACATTTCCTTGCTCCCAAGAGGCCTTCGGGTACCACTCAATATCCCTTCCCAGATTTTTCAAAGATAGAGTTTCCAAACTGGGCAATGTATAGTAAACTTAACTCGCTGAAATGAACTCACATATCAGAGACCAGTTTCTTTTAACAATTCTTTCTGGGTTTTATTTGAGGATATTTCACTTTTTGCCCTAGTCTTCAATGTGCTCTGAAATAACACATTTTTGTTTTTATAGGAACTGTGTTCAAACACTGCCTTATGAGAAAAGAGGTATAAGTCCCTGAGTGTAATGCACACATCACAAAGCACTTTCTCAGAAAGCTTCTCTCCGGTTTTTATCTGAAGATATTTCGATTTTCACTATAGTCCTGAATGTGCTCCCAAATGTTCCTTAGGGGATCCGTCCATGACAGAGTTTCAAAACTGTATTACATAAAGAAAGATTTATCTATGTGAGATGAATAAATATATCTATCACAAAGCAGTTTCACAGAAAGCTTCTTCCCAGTTTTTGTTTGAGCATAATTCCTTTTTCACCATAGCCATCTATATACTCTGCAATGTCCCTAGGAGGCTTTTTCCCCAGAAAGAAATCCCCAATCCTCTATGAGAAGAAAGGTATAACTCTGTGAGTGTAATGCACACGTCACAAAGCAACTCCTCAGAAAGCTTCTCTTCAGTTTCTATCTGAAGATATTTCCGTTTTCACCATGAACCTCCAAACGCTCTCGAATATCCCTTCACTGACTAAACAAAAACAATGGTACAATACTGCTCAATGAAAAGAGAAGCTTAACTGTGCAAGTGGAATTCGCATGATTCAGAACAGTTTCACAGAAAGCTTACTTCTGGTTTTTATCTGAGGGTATTTCTTTTTCAACATATTCTAAGGAGCGTTCCCAAATGTCCTTTCTCAGGTTCCACAGCAACAGTGATTTCAAGCTTCTCAATCCAAAGAATGTTTTAACTCTGTGAGATGAAAACACATATCACAGGCAGTTGCTCAGAAAGCTTCTCTACAGTTTTCAATGGAAGAGATTTCCTTGCTCACCACAGGATTGTGGGCGCAACTTAATATTCCCTCGCAGATTCCTCAATGACAGATTTTCCAAAGTGGGCAATGTAGATTAAGTTTTAACTCTGTGAAATGAATGCACATATCAGAGAGCAGTTTCTTGAAATGCTTCTTTTTGGATTTTATTTGACAATATTTCACTTTTCGCCATATTCTTCAATGGTCTCCGAAATATCACTTTTTCAGTTTCACAGGAACAGTGTTCAAGCCCTGCTTTAGGAGAAAAGTGGTATAACTCCCTGAGTGGAATGCACACATCACAAAGCAGTTTCTCAGAAAACTTCTCTCCAGTTTTATATGAAGATATTTCCTTTTCTCCCTAGACCTGAATGTGATCCTGAATATCCCTTCACAGATCCATCCATGAGAGAATTTGACAGCTGCATAATGTAAAGAAAGCTTCATCTGTGTGAGATGAATACACATAGCAAAAAGCAGATTCACAGAAAGCTGCTATCCAGTTTTAATTTGAATATATTTCCTTTTTCACCATAGTACAGAATTTGCTCCCGAATGTCCATTTGTGTATCTGTCCGTGACAGAATTTTCAAACTGTGTAATGTAAAGAAAGCTTTATCTATGTGACATGAATACACATATCACAGAGCAGTTTCACAGAAATCTTCCTTCCAGTTTCTGTTTGAGGCTATTTCCCTTTTCACCATAGGGGTTAATGTGCCCCTGAATATCTCTTGGTACCTTTTTCTCCAAAAGGGTTTCCCTGATGCTGTATGAGAAGAGAGGTAGAACACTATGAGTGGAATGCCCACGTCACAAAGCAGTTCCTCAGAAAGCTTCTCTACAGTTTCTATCTGAACATGTTTCCTTTTTCACCATAAGCCTCAAAGAACTCCCGAATATCCCTTCACACGCTAAACATAAACAGTGTTAGAAAATTGCTCAATGAAAAGAGAAGGTTAGCTGAGCGAGAGGTATTCACATGACACATAGTAGTTTCACAGAAAGCTCCCTTCTTTCTTTTTATCTGAGGGTATTTCTTTCTCCATATTCCAAAGAGCATTCCCAAATGTCCTTCCTCAGATTCCACAGAAACAGTGATTTCAAACGGCCCAATCCAAGGTATGATTTAATTCTATGAGATGAATATGCACATCACAAAGCAGTTGCTGAGAATGATTCTTTCCATTTTTCAACGGAAGACGTTTTCTTGCTCACCACTGGCCTCCGGGTGCCACTTAATATCCCTTCGCAGTTTTCTCAAAGGCAGAATTTCCAAACTGGACAATGCAGAGAAAGCTTTACTTCTGTGAAATAATGCACATATCCAAGAACAGATTTTTGGAACGCTTCTTTCTGGGTTTTATTTGAGGATATACCACTTTTCACCATAGTCTTCAATGCACTCCGAAATATCACTTTTTTGTCGTACAAGAACAATGTTCAAACACTGCCTTATGAGAAAAGAGGTATAACTCCCCGAATGGAATGTACACATCACAAAGCTGTTTCTCCGAAAGCTTCTCTCCAGTTTCTACCTGAACATATTTCCTTTTTCATGGTAAGCCTCAAAGCACTCCCGAATATCCCTTCGCACAGTAAACATAAACAGTGTTAGAAAACTACTCAATGAAAAGAGAAGTTTAACTGAGTGAGAGGAATTCACACGACACATAGAAGTTTCACAGAAAGCTTCCTTCTGGTTTTTCTCTGAAGATATTTCCCTTTTCACCATAGTCCTGAATGTGCTCCTGAATGCCCTTCGCGGATCCATCCATGACAGAGTTTCCAAGCTGCATAATGTGAAGAAAGTATTGTCTACGTGAAATGAATAACCATAGAAAAACACAGATTCACAGAAAGCTTCTTTCAGGTTTTTATCCACAGATAATTCCTTTTTCACCATAGACTTGAATGTGCTCCCGAATGTCCGTTCACGGATCCATCCATGACAGAGTTTCGAAGGTGCATAATGTAAAGAAAGCTTTATCTATGTGTGATGAATAAACATAGCAAAAGCGAATTCAGAGAAAGCTTCTTTCCAGTTTTTATCTGAAGATATTTCCTTCTTCACCATAGTCCTGAATGTGCTCCCGAATGTCCCTTCATGGATCTGTCTATGACAGAGCTTCCAGGCTGTGCAGTGTAAAAAAAGCTTTATCTATGTGAGATGAATACACATATCACAGGGCAGTTTCATAGAAAGCTTCTTTCCAGTTTTTGTCTGAGGCTATTTCACTTTTCACCACAGGCATCAACATGATCCCGAATATCACTTGGTACCTTATTCTCCAAAAGGGTTTACCTGATGCTGTATGAGAAGAAAGATATAATTCTGTGAGTGGAATGCACACATCACAAAGCAGCTCCTTGGAAAGCTTCTCTCCAATCTCTATCTGAAGATATTTCCATTTTCACCGTAAGCCTCAAAGCGCTCCCAAATATACCTTTGCAAACTAAACATAAACAGTGTTCGAATACTGCTCCATGAAAAGAGAAGCTTAACTGTGTGAGCAGAATTCACGCAACACAGAGAAGTTTCACAGAATGCTCCGTTCTGGTTTCTACTGGAGGTTATTTCTTTTTCAGGATATTCTGAAGAGCGTTCCCAAATATCCTTTCTCAGACTCCAAAGAAAGAGTGATTTCAAACTGCTCAATCCAAAGAATGTTTTAACTCTATGAGATGAATACAAACATCACAAAAGAGTTGCTCAGAAAGCTTGTCTCCAATTTTCAATGGAAGACATTTCCCTGCTCACCACAGGCCTCCGGTTGCCACTTAATATCCTTTTGCAGAATTCTTAAAGACAGACATTCCAACCTGGTAAATGTAGAGTATGCTTTAACTCTGAAATGAATGGACATGTCAGAGAGCAATTTCTTGGGATTCTTCTTTCTGAGTTTTATTGGACAACATTTCACTTTCTGACATAGCCTTCAATGGGTTCCAAATATCACTTTTTTAGTTTTACACGTACAGTGTTCAAACAGTGCCTTATGATAAGAAAGGTATAACTCCCTGAGTGGAATTCACACATCACCAAGCAGTTTCTCAGAAAGCTTCTCTCCCTTTTTAATCTGATGATATTTCCTGTTTCACCATAGGCCCGAATGTGATCCTGAATATCCCTTTGCAGATCCATCCATGACAGACTTTTCAAGCCATGTAATGTAAAGAAAGCTTTATCTATGTGAGGTGAATAAACATAGCAAAACGCAGATTCACAGAAAGCTTCTTCCAGTTTTTCCCTCAAGATATTTCCTTTTTCACCATAGTCCTTAATGTGCTCCTGAATGTCCATTTGTGAATCCGTGCACGACAGAGTTTCCAACTGAATAATGTAAACAAGGCTTTATCTATGTGAGGTGAATACACTTATCATACAGCAGTTTCATAGAAAGCTTCTTTCCAGTTTTTATCTGAGGCTATTTTCCGTTTCACCATAGGCATCAACATGCTCGCGAATATCACTTGGTACCTTTTTCTCCAAAAGGGTTTCCCCAATGCTGTATGAGAAGAGAGGTATAACACTGTGAGTGGAAAGCACACGTCAGAAAGCAGTTCCTCAGAAAGCTTCTCTCTAGTTTCTGTCTGAACATATTTCCTTTTTCACTGTAAGCCTCATAGCATTCCCAAATATCCCTTGACATACTAAACTTAAAAAGGGTTAGAAAACTGCTCAATGGAAAGAGAGGCTTAACTGAGTGAGAGGAATTAAGATGACACACAGCAGTTTTACAGAAAGATTCTTTCTGGGTTTTACCTCTGGATATTACTTTCTCCATATTCTAAGCAGCATTCTAAAATGTCCTACCTCAGATTCCAGAAAAACAGTGATTTCAAACTGCTAAATCCAAAGAATTGTTTAACTCCATGAGAGGAATACACACATCACACAGCAGTTGATCACAAAGCTTGTCTCCAGTTTTCATTGGAAGACGTTTCCTTGCTCATCACAAGTCTCTGGGCGCCACTTGATATCCATTCACAGATTCCTCAAAGACAGAGTTTCCAAAATGGACAACGTAGAGTAAGCTTTAACTCTGTGAAATGAATGCACATATCGGAGAGCAGTTCCTTGGAACGCTTCTCTCTGTGTTTTATTTGAGGATATTTCACTTTTCGCCGTAGTCTTCAATGTGCTCCGAAATATCACTTTTTGGTTTTACAGGAACAGTGTTCAAACACTGCCTTATGAGAAAAGGTGTATAATGCCCTAAGTGGAATGCACACATCACCAAGTGGTGTCTCAGAAAGCTTCTCTCCAGTTTTTATCTGAAGATATTTCCTTTTTCACTATAGACCTGAATGTGCTACCGAATGTCCCTTCGTGAATCCGTCCATGACAGAGATTCCAAATTGCATAATAGAAAGAAAGTTGTATCTATGTGAGATGTATAAGCATATCTATCACAAAGATGTTTCACAAAAAGCTTCTTTTCAGTTTATGTTTGAGGATATTTCCTTTTTCAACATAGCCGTCCATATACTCCCGAATGTCCCCAGGTAGCTTTTTCTCCAAAAGGGATTCCACAATCCTCTATGAGAAGAAAAGTATAACTCTGTGAGTGGAATACACACGTCACAAAGCAGCCTCTCGGAAATTTTCTCCTCAGTTTCTATCTGAAGATATTTCCGTTTTCACCATAAGCCTCAAAGCACACCCGAATATCCTCTAGCTGACTAAAATAAAACAGTGTTAGAATATTGCTCAATGAAAACAGAAGCTTAACTATGTGAGTTTAATTCAGGAGACACCGAACAGTTACACAGAAAGCTTCCTTCTAGTTTTAATCGGAGGGTATTCCTTTTTCAGCATATTCTTAACAGCGTACCCAAATGTCCTTTCTCAGGTTCCACAGTAAGAGTGATTTCAGACTGCTCAGTCCAAAGAATGATTTAATTCTATGAGAGGAAAACACACATCATGAAGTAGTTGCTTAGAAAGCTTATCTCCAGTTTTCAACTGAAAACCTTTCCTTGGTCGCCAGAGGCCTCCAGTCACTCTTTAATATCCCTTCGCAGAATCCTCAGAGACAGACTTTCCAAACTGGGAAATGTAGAGTAAGCTTTAACTCTGTGAAATTAATGTACATCTCACAGAGCAGTTTCTTGGAATGCTTCTTTCTGGGTTTAATTTGACGGCATTTCACTTTTCACCATAGCCTTCAATTTGCTCCAAATATCACTTTTTTAGTTGTACAACAACAGTGTTCAAACAGTCCCTTATGAGAAAAAAGGTATAACTCCCTGAGTGGAATGCACACATCATGAAGCAGTTTCTCAGAAAGCTTCTTGCCAGTTTTTATCTGACGATATTTCCTTTTTCACCATAGGCCTGAATGTGATCCCGAATATCCCTTCGTGGATCCATCCATGACGGAGTTACCAAGCTGCGTAATGTAAAGAAATCTTTTTCTATGTGAGATGAATAAACATAGCAAAAAACAGATTCACAGAAAGTTTCTTTCCAGTTTTTATCTGAAGATATTTCCTTTTTCACCATAGTCCTGTATGTGCTCCCAAATGTCTCTTCTTGGATCCGTCCATGGCAGAGTTTCCAAGCAGCGTAATGTAATGAAAGTTTTATCTATGTGAGATGAATACACATATCACAGAGCAGTTTCATAGAAAGCTTCCTTCCAGTTTCTGTCTTAGGCTATTTCCTTTTTCACCATAGCCATCCATATAGTCCTGAATGTCCCTTGGTAGCTTTTTCTCCAATAGGAATTTCCCAATCCTCTATGAGAAGAAAGCTATAATTCTGTGAGAGGAATGCACAAGTCACAAAACAGCTCCTCAGAAAGTTTCTCTCCAGTTTCTATCAGAAAATTTTCCTTTTTCACGGTAAGCCTCAAAGCGCTCCAGAATATCCCTTTGCAGACTAAACAAAAACGGTGGTAGAATACTGCTCAAGAAAAAGAGAAGCTTAACTGGGTGAGCAGAATTCATGCAACACAGAGTAGTTTCACAGAAAGCTACCTTCTGGTTTCTATTTGAGGTTATTTCTTTTTCAGGATATTCTAAAGAGCGTTCTCAAATGTCCTTTCTCAGATTCCACAGAAACAGTGATTTCAAACTGCTCAATCCAAGGAATGATTTAACTCTATGAGATGTACACAAACATCACAAAAGAGTTGCTCACAAAGCTTCTCTGCAATTTTCAACCTAAAACATTTCCTTGCTTGCCACAGGCCTCCGGTTGCCACTTAATATCCCTTCGCAGAATCCTCAAAGACAGACTTTCCAAACTGGAAAATGTAGAGAAAGCGTTAACTCTGTGAAATGAATGGCATGTCAGATAACAGTTTCTTGGAATGCTCTTTCTGGGTTTTATTGGACGACATTTTGCTTTTCACCATAGTCTTCAATGTGCTCCAAATATCCCTTTTGTAGTTTTACAGGAACTGTGTTCAAACAGTGCCTTATGAGAAAAAAGGTATAACTCCCTGAGTGGAATGCACACATCACCAAGCATTTCTCAGAAAGCTTCTCTGCAGTTTTTATCTGATGATATTTCCTTTTTCACCATAGGCCTGAATGTGATCACCAATATCCCTTCACGGATACATCCATGATGGAGTTTCCAAGCTTCGTAATGTACAGACAGCTTTATCTATGTGAGATGAATAAAGATAGCAAAAAGCAGATTCACAGAAAACTTCTTTCCAATTTTTATCTGAAGATATTTCCTTTTTCACCATAGTCCTGAATTTGCTCCTGAATGTCCCTTGTCAGATCCCTGCATGACGGAGATTACAAAATGCATAATGTAAAGAAAGTTTTATCTATGTGAGATGAATACACATATCACAGAGCAGTTTCACAGAAAGCTTCTTTCCAGTTTCTGTCTGAGGCTATTTCCCTTTTCACCATAAGCATTAATGTGCCCCCGAATAATGCTTGGTACCTTTTTCTCCAAAAGGGTTTCCCTGATGCTGCATGAGAAGAGAGGTATAACACTGTGAGTGGAATGCCCACGTCACAAAGCAGTTCCTCGGAAAGCTTCTCTACATTTTCTGTGTGAACATGTTTCCTTTTTCACTGTAAGCCTCAAAGAACTCCCGAATATCCCTTCACATGCTAAACCTAAACAGTGTTAGAAAATTGTTCAATGAAAAGAGAAGCTTAACTGAGCGAGAGGTATTCACATGACACATAGTAGTTTCACAGATTGCTTCCTTCTTTTTTTTTAATCAGAGGGTATTTATTTCTCCATATTCTAATGAGCTTTCCCAAATGACCTTCCTCAAATTCCACAGAAACAGTGATTTCAAACAACTCAATCCAAAGTATGATTTAATTCTATGAGATGAATACACACATCACAAAGCAGTTGCTCAGAATGATTCTCTCCAGTTTTCAAAGGAAGACCTTTCCCTGCTCACCACAGCCCTCTGGGCGCCACTTAATATCCCTTTGCAGATTTCTGAGAGACAGAATTTCCAAAATGGGAAATGCAGAGTAAGCTTTACCGCTGTGAAATGAATGCACATATCCGAGAACAGTTTCTTGGAACGCTTCTTTCTGGGTTTCATTTGAGGATATATCACTTTTTGCCATAGATTTCAATGCACTCTGAAATATCCCTTTTTCGTTTTACAGGAACAGTGTTCAAACACTGCCTTATGAGAAAAGAGGTATAACTCTTTGAGTGGAATGCACACATCACAAAGCAGTTTCTCCAAAAGCTTCTCTCCAGTTTCTACCTGAACATATATCCTTTTTCATGGTAAGTCTCAAAGTGCTCCCGAATATCCCTTTGCACGCAAAACATAAACAGTGTTAGAAAACTGCTCCATGAAAAGAGAAGCTTAACTGAATGAGAGGAATTCACACGACACATGGCAGTTTCACAGAAAGCTTCTTTCCAGTTTTTATTCGAAGATCTTTCCTTTTTCACCATAGTCCTGAATGTGCTCCCGAATGTCCCTTTGTGGATCCATCCACGTCAGACTTTCCAATCTGCGTAATGTAAAGAATGCTTTATCTATGTGAGATGAATACACATAGCACAGAGCAGTTTCACAGAAAGCTTCTATCCAGTTTCTGTGTGAGGCTAGTTTCCTTTTCATCATAGGCATTAATATGCCCCCGAATATGTCTTGGTACCTTTTTCTTCAAAAGGGTTTCCCAGATGCAGTATGAGAAGAGAGGTATAACACTGTGAGTGGAATGCACACGTCACAAAGCATTTCCTCGGAAAGCTTCTCTCCAGTTTCTATCTGATCATATTTCCTTTTTCTCCATAAGCCTCAAAGCACTCCCGAATATTCCTTCACATGCTAAAAATAAACACTGTTAGAAAATTGCTCAAGGAAAATAGAAGTTTAACTGAGCAAGAAGAATTCACACGACACATAGTAGTTTCACAGAAAGCTTCCTACTTTTGCTTATCTGATTATATTTCTTTCTCCATATTCTAAAGAGCGTTCTCAAATGTTCTTCCTCAGATTCCACAGAAATAGTGACATCAAACTGCTCAATTCAAAGTATGATTTAACTCTATGAGATGAATACACACATCACAAAGCAGTTGCTCAGAAAGCTTACCTCCAGTTTTCAACGGAAGTCATTTCCATGCTCACCAAATGCCTCCGGGGGCCACGTACTATCCCTTCGCAGATTTCTCAAAGATAGAGTTGCCAAACTGGGCAATGTAGAATAAGCTTTATCTCTGTGAAATGAATGCACATATCAGAGAGCAGTTTCTTGGAATGCTTCTTTCTGGGTTTTATTTGAGGATATTTCACTTTTTGCCATAGTCTTCAATGCGCTCCAAAATATCACTTTTTTGGTTTTACAGGAACAGTGTTCAAACACTGCCTTATGAGAAAAGAGGTATAACTCCCTGAGTGGAATGCACACATCACAAAGCAGTTTCTCAGAAAGCTTCTGTCCAGTTTTTACCTGAAGATATTTCCATGTACCCAGAGTCCTGAATGTGCTCCCGAGTTCCCTTCAGGGATCCATCCATGACAGAGTTACCAAGCTGTGTAATGCAAAGAAAGCTTTATCTATGTCAGATGAATAAACACAGCAAAAAGTAGATTCACAGAAAGCTTCTTTCCAGTTTTCATTTGAAAATATTTCCTTTTTCAACATAGTCCTGAATGTGCTCCCAAATATCCCTTCGCGGATCCTTCCATGACAGAGTTTCCAAGCTTTGTACTGTAAAGGAAGCTTTATCGATGTGAGATGAATACATATATCACAGAGAAGTTTCACAGAATGCTTATTTCCTGTTTTTATCTGAGGCTATTTCCCTTTTCACAATAGGGATAAATATGCTCCCGGATACCCCTTGGTAAATTTTTCCCCAAAGGGGTTTCCCTGATGCTGTATGAGAAGAGAGGTATAACACTGTTAGTGGAATGCACACGTCACAAAGTAGTTCCTCGGAAAGCTTCTTTCCGGTTTATAACTGAACATATTTAATTTTTCACCATAAGCCTCAAAGCGCTTCTGAAAATCACTTCGCACGCTAAACATAAACAGTGTTAGAATACTGCTCAATGAAATTAGAAGCTTAACTGTGCGAGTAAAATTCACACAACACAGAGCAGTTTCACAGAATGCTTCCTTCTGGTTTTTATCTGAGGGTATTTCATTTTCAGCATATTCTGAAGTGCATTTCCAAATGTCCTTTCTCAGGTTCCACAGAAAGAGTGATTTCAAACTGCTCAATCCAAAGAATGATTTCACTCTATGAGATGAAAACACACATCACAGGCAGTTTCTCAGAAGGCTTCTCTACAGTTTTCAATGGAAGAGATTTCCTTGCTCACCACAGGCCTCAGGGCACCACTTAATATCCCCTCGCAGATTTGTCAAAGACAGAGTTTCCAAACTGAGCAACGTAGAGTAAGATTTAACTCTGTGTAATGAATGCATATATCAGAGAGAAGTTTCTTGGAACACTTCTTTCTGTATTTTATTTGAGGATATTTCAGTTTTCTCCATATTATTCAATGCACTCCAAAATATCACTTTTTTCGGTTTTACAGGAACAGTGTTCAAACACTGCCTTATGAGAAAGGAGGTATAACTCCCTAAGTGGAATGTACACATCACAAAGCAGTTCCTCAGAAAGCTTCTCTCCTTTTTTTATCTGAAGTTATTTCCTTTTTCTCCATAGTCCAGTATGTGATCCCAAATATCCCTTCGTGGATCCATCCATGACGGAATTTGAAAGCTACATAATGTAAAGAAAGCTTTATCTGTGAGAAATGAATAAACATAGCAAAAATCAGACTCACAGAAAGCTTCTATCCAGTTTTTATCTGAATATATTTCCTTTTTCACCAGAGTCCTGAATGTGCTCCAGAATGTCCCTTCACGGATCTGTCCATGACAGTTTCCAAGCTGTGTAATATAAAGAAAAATTTATCTATGTGACATGAATGCACATATCACAGAGCAGTTTCACAGAAAGCTTCATTCCTGTTTCTGTCTGAGGCTATTTCCCTTTTCACCATAGGCATCAATGTATCCCGGATACCCTTGGTAAATTTTTCCCCAAAGGGGTTTCCCTGATGCTGTATGAGAAGAGAGGTATAACACTGTGAGTGGAACGCACACGTCACAAAGCAGTTCCTGGGAAAGCTTCTCTCCATTTTCTATCTGAAGATATTTCCTTTTTCACCATAAGCCTCAAAGCGCTCCCGAAAATCCCTTTGCACGCTAAACATAAACAGTACTAGAAAACTGCTCAATGAAAAGCGAAGCCTAACTGAGTGAGAGGAATTCACATGACACATAGCAGTTTTACAGAAAGCTACCTTCTGGTTTTTATGTGAGGATATTTCTTTCTCCATATTGTAAAAAGCATTCCCAAATATCCCTCCTCAGATTCCACAGGAACAGTGATTTCAAACTGCTTAATCCAATGAATGATTTAACTCTATGTGATGAATACACACGTCACAAAGGAGTTCCTCAGAAAGCTTCTCTCCAGTTTTGAACGGAAGATGTTTCCTTGCTCACCACAGGCCTGTGGGCACCACTTAATATCCTTTGGCAGATTCCTCAAAGACAGAGTTTACAAACTGGGCAATTTAGTGTAAGCTTTAACTCTGTGAAATGAAGGCACATTGTCAGAGAGTAGTTTCGTGGAAGGCTTCTTTCTTTTTTTTTTTTTTTTAAGGACATTTCACTTTTCTCCATAGTCCTCAATGCGCTCTGAAATATCACTTTTTCAGTTTTACAGGAACAGTGTTCAAACACTACCTTATGAGAAAAAAGGTATAACTACCCAGTGGAATGCACACATCACAAAGCAGTTTCTCAGAAACTACTCTCCAGTTTTTATCAGAATATATTTCTTTTTTCACCATAGTCCTGAATGTGCTCCTGAATGTAACTTGGCGGATTCGTCCATGACGGTGTTTCCAAGCTACGTAATGTAAAGAAAACTTTATCTATGTGAGATGTGTGCACATAGAAAAGAGAAGATTCACAGAAAGCTTCTTTCCAGTTTTTATCTGAAGATATTACCTTTTTCACCACAGTCCTGAATGTGCTCCCGAATGTCCCTTCGTAGATCCATCCATGATGCAGTTTCCAAACTGCGTAATATAAAGAAAGTTTTATCTATGTGAGATGAATAAACATATCTATCCAAAACCAGTTTCACAGAAAGTTTCTTTCCAATTTTTGTCTGAGGATATTTCCTTTTCACCATAGCCATCTATATACTCCTGAATATCCCTTGGTAGCTTTTTCTCCAAAAGGGATTCCCCAATCCTCTGAGGAGAAAGCTATAACTCTGTGAGCACATGTCACAAAGCAGCTTCTCAGAAAGCTTCTCTCCAGTTTTTATCTGAAGATATGTCCTTCTTCACCATAACCCTCAAAGTGCTACCGAATATCCCTTTGCAGACTAAACATAAACAGTGTTAGAATACTGCTCAATGAAAACAGAAGCTTAACTGTGCAAGTGGAATTCACGTGCCACAGAGCAGTTTCACAGAAGCTTCCTTCTCGTTTTTATTGGAGGGTATTTCTTTTTCAGTATATTCTAAAGAGCATTCCCAAATGTCCTTTCTCAGGTTCTACAGAAAGATTTATTTCAAACTGCTCAATCCAAAGAATGATTTAACTCTATGAGATGAATACACACATCACAAAGCAGTTGCTCAGAAAGCTTCTCTCCAATTTTCAATGGAAGACATTTCCTTGTTCGCCACAGTCCTCTGATTACCACTTAATATCCCTTCGCAGAATCCTCATAGAGAGACTTTCCAAACTGGAAAATGTAGAGTAAGCTTTAACTCTGTGTAATGAATGAACATGTCAGAGAGCAGTTTCTTGGAATGCTTCTTTCTGGGCTTTATTTGATGACATTTCACTTTTCGTCATAGTCTTCACGTGCTCCGAATATCACTTTTTTAGTTTTACAGGAACAGTGTTCAAACAGTGCCTTATGAGAGGAAAGTTATAACTCCCTGAGTGGAATGCACCCATCACCAGGCACTATCTCAGAATGTTTCTCTCCAGTTTTTATCTGACGATATTTCCTTTTTCACCATAGGCCCCAACATGATTCCAAATATCCCTTCGTGGATCCATCCATGACGGAGTTTCCAAGCTGCACAATGTAAAGAAAGCCTTATCTATGTGAGATGAATAAACATAGCAAAAAGTAGATTCACAGAAAGCTTCTTTTCAGTTTTTATATGAAGATATTTCTTTTATCACCATAATCCTGAAAGTGCTCCCAAATGTCCCTTCGTGGATCCACCCATGACAGTTTTCAAGCTGTGTATTGTAAAGAAGGTTTATCTATGTGAGAAGAATACACATATCACACAGTAGTTTCATAGAAAACTTCTTTCTAGTTTTTGTCTGAGGCTATTTCTCTTTTCACCATAGACATCAACATACTCCCGAATATCACTTGGTACCTTTTTCTTCAAACGGGTTTCCCTGATGCTGTATGAGAAGAGAGGTATAATACTGTGATTGGAATGCACACGTCACAAAGCAGTTCCTCGGAAAGCTACTCTCCAGTTTCGGTGTGAACATATTACTGTTTTCACCATAAGCCTCAAAGCACTCCCGAGTATCCCGTAGCAGACTAAAGTAAAACACTGTTAGAATTCTTCTCAATGAAAGTGGAAGCTTAACTGTGAGAGTGGAATTTACATAACACAGAGCAGTTTCACAGAAAGCTTCCTTCTGGTTTTTATTGGAGGGTATTTCTTTTTCTGCATATTCTTAAGAGTGTTCCCAAATGTCCTTTCTCAGGTTCCCCAGAAAGAGTGATTTCAAACAGCTCATTCCAAAGAATGATTTAACTCTATGAGATGAATACACACATCACAAAGCCGTTGCTCAGAAAGCTTCTTTCCAGGTTTCAATGGTAGACATTTCCTTGCTTGCCACAGGTCTCCGGTTGCCACTTAATATCCATTCATAGAATCCTCAAACACATACTTTCCAAACTGGGAAATGTAGAGTAAGCTTTAAGTCTCCGAAATGAATGTGTATGTCAGAGAGGAGTTTCTTGGAAAGCTTCATTCTGGGTTTTACTTCAGGATATTTCACTTTTCGCCATAGTCTTCCATGTGCTCCGAAATATTACTTTTTCGGTTTTACAGGAACAGTTTTTAAACACTGCCTTATGAGAAAGAGGTATAACTCCCTGAGTGGAATGCACACATCACAAAGCTGTTTCTCAGAAAGCTTCTATCCAGTTTTTATCTGAAGATATCCCCTTTTTCACCGTAGGCCTGAATGTGCTCCCGAATGTCCCTTCGTGGATCCATCCATGACAGAGTTTCCAAGCTGCGTTATGTAAAGAAATCTTGATCTATGTGAGATGAATACATATATCACAGAGCAGTTTCATAGAAAGCTTATTTCCAGTTTTTGTCTTAGGCTATTTCCCTTTTCACCATGGACATCAACATGCTCCCGAATATCACTTGGCTCCTTTTTCTACAAAAGAGTTTCCCCGATGTTGTATGAGAAGAGAGCTATAACACTGTGAGTGGAATGCACACGTCACAAAGCAGTTCCTCGTAATGCTTCTCTCCAGTTTCGGTCTGAGCATATTTCCTTTTTCACCATAAGACTCAAAGCGCTCCTGAATATCACTTCACACGCTAAACATAAACAGGGTTAGAAAACTGCTCAAAGAAAAGAGAGACTTAACTGATTGAGAGGAATTAAGATGACACAGAGCAGTTTCCCAGAAACCTTCCTTCTGGATTTTACTTGAAGATATTTCTTTCTCCATATTCTAAGGAGCGTTTCCAAATGTCCTTCCTCAGATTCCACAAAAACAGTGATTTCAGACTGTTCAATCCATAGAATAGTTGAACTCTATGAGACGAATGCACACATAACAAAGCAGTTGCTCAGAAACGTCTCTCCAGTTTTTATTGGAAGTCGTTTCCTTGTTCACCACAAGCTTCCAGGTGCCACTTAATATCCCTTCACAGATTCCCAAAGAGAGAGTTTCCAAACTGGGCAGCGTACAGTAAGCTTTAACTCTGTTACATGAATGCACATATCAGAGAGAAGTTTCTTGGAATGCTTCTTTTTTTTTTTTTTTTTTTAGAAATTTGTCATTTAATATACAACATATGTATGAAAAAGACGTTTCCATAAGACATCTGATTTGCAATAGCAGCGAGTTTTCAGAGTCATCATTAGATATAAAACATATATATACCACTACATTCTTAGGCTATGTGTCTTAAAGAAATGAAACTCAACATTTTAATATAAATTTAAGTTCAATATTGGGAAAAATACATTAGAGTGCATTTAAAAAGTAAAAATGAAAATGAGACCAAACCGAATTAGCTTAGTCCTGAAGTTGGTATTTTCACATTATTTTGTGGTTTGTCAGCATCAATAACTGTAAATTATCCAAAGATCCAAAGATATAAAAAGATCAAACACACACATTCCACACCATCTACAATGCCAACATAAGACCCCAAAATACCATCTGAGCTCAGAATAAGAAAATTCACTTTGATATTTATTATATAATCTCTTTTTGATATACCTTGTAAAAGAAACAGTTTGTATATTAAATGATAAAGGTGACTTACTTTAATTAGGAGTATTATTTTAGGGTGTTTTGGCAAGCTTCCTGCTTTGTGTATGTGTGTGCATGCATGCTCAAGCTGATGAGATCAGCAAAAGAAGTAAAATTTTTTGATGATATGAATCCAGTGGTCCATATAAGGTCATTTTTTAATGGGATCCAGGGTACATCCCAAACCAATGGTCAATTAGCACTAATATGGAAACTGGCTTCTATCATTGCTGCAACTCAGTACTTACAGTGTGCAATAACAACCCAGAACAGACTTGGTGACCAACACAAGGCCAAATGCCAAACCTGATTTATGATAGTTCTCCAAGCGAGCCATCTCATGTTACCACAAACCTTGTTACCACATACCTTTAATGGATGATTCCTGCAGTGTTTTTAATTATGACTAAGTAGAATCACATCATTTCTTATATGTGTATTATCTTCTCTGAACATCAATTTGATGTTCATATGGTATGGATATTTCTGATTGTTTGTAGCCATCCAGTTCTTTCTCAGTAGGATAATCCAGGTTTTGAGTTTTACTTATTGGTTTTTAGCATGCTTTGTGAATTATAAGCAATAGAGTAGACACAGCATTCTGGATTTTGGTTTCTCCTTAAAAGGTAAGTCTATTCTTTTGCAATGTGTTACATATGCATGCATTTGATACAGAAAATTCTCTGAGAGTCAGAATCTAATTTAGTATAAAAATGTATTTCAGGGATAGGTGTGGTTACATTTAAGTTAAACTTGATGCTTGAAAATATAATCTATATTTAGAAATATTTGGTCAATGACTTGCCCCATTGTAAAGTTGGTGCATGTATGTGTGTATATGTGCTTAGTAAATTACAAATGTATCTAGAATATGGAGCAATACTTATGACTCTAATTCTATTCCCAGAAGTTATGTTTATATTCCCAATTAATTTTGAGGTTTTTAATTTAAATAGAAAATGATAATATTTTATTTTACATATATATAATACTTTCCTGCTAAGATAAGCAAAATTTCTAGTGACAATCAAATACATATACTTTTTAAATATCAATATAATTATTGCTGCTTATTTTAAGGCTGAGTCTTGCATCTGTTTTTAAATAGTAGTTCTTGTTGTTATTAATAGCTAACATTTTATGTTATGAATTCAGACTGGGTTGTTTTTCCCCATCAGACTGCTTCGTCTTTTGCTCACATAATCTTCTTTTTTTTATTATTATTATCATACTTTAAGTTCTAGGGTACATGTGCATAACGTGCAGGTTTGTTACATATGTATACTTGTGCCATGTTGCTGTGCTGCACCCATCAACTCGTCAGCACACATCAACTAGTCATTTACATCAGGTATAACTCCCAATGCAATCCCTCCCCCGGCCCCTCTCCATGATAGGGCCCGGTGTGTGATGTTCCCCTTCCCGACTCCAAGTGATCTCATTGTTCAGTTCCCACCTATGAGTGAGAACATGCAGTGTTTGATTTTCTGTTCTTGTAATAGTTTGCTAAGAATGATGGTTTCCAGCTGCATCCATGTCCCTACAAAGGACACAAACTCATCCTTTTTTATGGCTGCATAGGATTCCATGGTGTGTACGTGCCACAATTTCTTAATCCAGTCTGTCACTGATGGACATTTGGGTTGATTCCTAGTCTTCGCTATTGTGAATAGTGCCACAATAAACATACGTGTGCATGTGTCTTTATAGCAGCATGATTTATAATCCTTTGGGTATATACCCAGTAATGGGATGGCTGGGTCATATGGTATTTCTAGTTCTAGATCCTTGAGGAATCGCCATACTGTTTTCCATAATGGTTGAACTAGTTTACAATCCCACCAACAGTGTAAAAGTGTTCCTATTTCTCCACATCCTCTCCAGCACCTGTTGTTTCCTGACTTTTTAATGATTGCCATTCTAACTGGTGTGAGATGGTATCTCATTGTGGTTTTGATTTGCATTTCTCTGACGGCCAGTGATCATGAGCATTTTTTATGTGTCTGTTGGCTGTATGAATGTCTTCTTTTGAGAAATGTCTGTTCATATCCTTTGCCCACTTTTTGATGGGGTTGTTTGTTTTTTTCTTGTAAATTTGTTTGGTTCTTTGTAGGTTCTGGATATTAGCCCTTTGTCAGATGAGTAGATTGCAAAAATTTTCTCCCATTCTGTAGGTTGCCTGTTCACTCTGATGGTAGTTTCTTTTGCTGTGCAGAAGTTCTTTAGTTTAATGAGATCCCATTTGTCAATTTTGGCTTTTGTTGCTGTTGCTTTTGGTGTTTTAGACATGAAGTCTTTGCCCATGCCTATGTCCTGAATGGTACTACCTAGGTTTTCCTCTAGGGTTTTTATGGTATTAGGTCTAACATTTAAGTCTCTAATCCATCTTGAATTAATTTTCGTATAAGGAGTAAGGAAAGGATCCAGTTTCAGCTTTCTACTTACGGCTAGCCAATTTTCCCAGCACCATTTATTAAATAGGGAATCCTTTCCCCATTTCTTGTTTCTCTCAGGTTTGTCAAAGATCAGATGGCTGTAGATTTGTGGTATTATTTCTGAGGACTCTGTTCTGTTCCATTGGTCTATATCTCTGTTTTGGTACCAGTACCATGCTGTTTTGGTTACTGTAGCCTTGTAATATAGTTCGAAGTCAGGTAGTGTGATGCCTCCAGCTTTGTTCTTTTGACTTAGGATTGTCTTGGAGATGTGGGCTCTTTTTTGGTTCCATATGAACTTTAAAGCAGTTTTCTCCAATTCTGTGAAGAAACACATTGGTAGATTGATGGGGATGGCATTGAATCTATAAATAACCTTGGGCAGTATGGCCATTTTCACGATATTAATTCTTCGTATCCATGAGCATGGTATGTTCTTCCATTTGTTTGTGTCCTCTTTTATTTCACTGAGCAGTTGTTTGTAATTTTCCTTGAAGAGGTCCTTTACATCCCTTGTAAGTTGGATTCCTAGGTATTTTATTCTCTTTGAAGCAATTGTGAATGGAAGTTCATTCATGATTTGGCTCTCTGTTTGTCTGTTACTGGTGTATAAGAATGCTTGTGATTTTTGCACATTAAGTTTGTATCCTGAGACTTTTCTGAAGTTGCTTATCAGCTTAAGGAGATTTTGGGCTGAGACAATGCGGTTTTCTAAATATACAATCGTGTCATCTGCAAAGAGCGACAATTTGACTTCTTCTTTTCCTAACTGAATACCCTTGATTTCTTTCTGGGTTTTATTTGAGGATATTTCACTTTTCGACATAGTGTTCAATGTGCTCCGTAATATCACTTTTTCAGTTTTACAAGAACAGTGTTCAAACACTGCCTTATGAGAAAAGAGGTATAACTCCCTGAGTGGAAGGCACACCTCAGAAAGAAGTTTCTCAGAAAGCTTCTCTCCAGCTTTTATGTGAAGATATTTCCATTTTCACCAGAGTCCTGAATGTGATCTCGAATGTCCCTTCAGGGATACGTCCATGACAGAGTTTCCAAGCTGCATAATGTAAAAAAAGCTTTATCTATGTGAGGTGAATAAACACAGAAAAAAGCAGAGTCACAGAAAGCTTCTTTCCAGTTTTCATCTGAAATTATTTTCTTTTTCACCATAGTCCTGAATGTGCTCCCAAATGTACCTTCACGGAGCCTTCCATGGAAGAGTTTCCAAGCTGTGTACTGTAAAGGAAGCTTCATGTATGTGAAATGAATACATATATCACAGAGCTGTTTCACAGAATACTTCTTTCCTGTTTTTATCGGAGGCTATTTCCCTTTTCACAATAGGGATAAATATGCTCCCAGATATCCCTTGGTAAATTTTTCCCCAAAGGGGTTTCCCTGATGTTGTATGAGAAGAGAGGTATGACACTGTAATTGTAATGCACACGTCACAAAGCAGTTCCTCAGAAACCTTCTCTCCAGTTTCTATCTGTACATATTTCCTTTTTCACTGTAAGCCTCAAAACACTCTGGAAAATCCCTTTTCATGCTAAACATACGCAGTGTTAGAATATGTCTCAATGAAAATGGAAGCTTAACTGTGCGAGTGAAATTCACACAACACAGAGCAATTTCACAGAAACCTTCCTTCTGGTTTTTATCTGAAGATATTTCCCCTTTTACCATAGTCCTGAATGTGCTCCCAAATGCCCTTCGCGGATCTGTCCATGACAGAGTTTCCAAGCTGCTTAATGTAAAGAAAGATTTCTCTACGTGAGATGAATAAACATAGTCAAAAGCAGATTCACAGAAAGCTTCTTTGAGTTTTTATTTGAATATATTTCCTTTTTCACCATAGTCCTGATTAGCTCCCAAATGTCCCTTCACGGATTCGTCCATGACAGTTTCCAAGCTGCATAACGTAAAGAAAGCTTTAACTATGCGACATGAATATACATATCACCAAGCAGTTTCACAGAAAACTTCTTTCCAGTTTTTGTCTGACGCTATTTCCCTTTTCACCCTAAGCATCAACATGCTCTAGAATATCACTTGACACATTTTTCTCCCAAAGGATTTCCCCAATGCTGTATGAGAAGAGCGATATAACACTGTGAGTGGAATGCACACGTCACAAAGCAGCTACTCGGAAAGCTTCTCTCCAGTTTTGTTCTGAACATATTTCCTTTTTCACTGTAAGCCTCAGGGTGCTCCCAAATATCCCTTCACACGTTAAACATAAACATGGTTAGAAAACTGCTCAATGAAAAGAGAGGCTTAACTGAGTGGAAGGAATTAAGACGACACAGAGCAGTTTCACAGAAACCTTCCTTCTGGATTTTACTTGAGGATATTTATTTCTCCATATTCTAAAGAGCGTTCCCAAATGTCCTTCCTCAGATTCCACAAAAACAGTGATTTCAAACTGCTCAATCCAAAGAATAGTTTAACTCTATGAGACGAATACACACATCACAAAGCAGTTGCTCACAAACCTTCTCTCCAGTTTTCATCAGAAGACGTCTCCTTACTCATCAGAAGCCTCTGGACACCACTTAATATCCCTTCACAGATTCCTCAAAGACAGAATTTCCAAACTGGGCAACGTAGAGTAAGCTTTAACCCTGTGAAATGAATGCACATATCAGAGAGCAGTTTCTTGGAATGCTTCTCTCTGTGTTTTATTTGAGGATATTTCACTTTTTGCCGTAATCTTCAAAGTGCTCCAAAATATCACATTTTCGGTTCTACAGGAACAGTTTTCAAACACTGCCTTATGAGAAAAGATGTATAACACCGTGAGTGGAATACACACATCACAAAGCAGTTTCTCAGAAAGCTTCTCTCCAGTTTTTAACTGAAGATATTTCCTTTTTCACCATAGGCCTGAATGAGCTCCCGAATGTCCCTTCACAAATCCGTCCATGACGACGTTTCAAAACTGTAATAGAAAGAAAGATTTATCTATGTGAAATGAATAAACATATCTATCACAAAGCAGTTTCACAGAAAGCTTCTTTCCAGTTTTTGTCTGAGGATATTTCCTTTTTCACCATAGCCGTCCATATACTCCGGAATGTCACTTGGTAGCTTATTTTTCGAAAGGAATTCCCCAATGCTCTATGGAAGAAAGCTATAACTGTGACCGGAATGCACATGCCACAAAGCAGCTCCTCGGACAGCTTCTCTCCAGTTTCTATCTGAAGATATTTCCTCTTTCATTGTAAGCTTCCTTCTGGTTTCTATTTGAGGTTATTTTTATTTCAGGAGATTCTAAAAAGCATTCCGAAATGTGGTTTCTCAGATTCCAAAGAAACCATGATTTCAAACTGCTCAATCAAAAGAATGATTTAACTTAGGAGATGAATACGAACATCACCAAAGAGTTGTTCAGAAACCTTCTCTGCAATTTTCAACCTAAGACATTTTGTTGCTCGCCACAAGCCTCAGGTTGCCACTTAATATCCCTTCACAGAATCCTCAAAGACAGACTTTCCAAACTGGGAAATGTAGACTAAGCTTTAATTCTGTGAAATGAACGGACATGTCAGAGAACAGCTTCTTGGAATGCTTCCTTCTGGGTTTTACTTGATGACATTTCACTTTTCATCATAGTCTTCAATGTGCTCTGAATATCACTTCTTTAGTTTTACAGGAAGAGTGTTCAAACAGTGCCTTATGAGAAGAAAGGTCTAACTCCCTGAGTGGAATACACACATCACCAAGCAGTTTCTCAGAAAGCTTCTCTGCAGTTTTTATCTGAAGGTATCTCCTTTTTCACCATAAGCCTCAAAGTGCTCAAGAATATCCCTTCGCAGACTAAAGAAAAACAGTGTTAGAATACTGCTCAATGAAAAGAGAAACTTAACTGTGTGAGCGGAATTCACGTGACACAGAGCAGTTTCACAGAAAGCTTCCTTCTGGTTTCTATCTGAGGTTATTTCTTTTACAAGATATTCTAAAGAGCGTTCCCAAATGTCCTTTGTCAGATTCCACAGAAACAGTGATTTCAAACTGGTCAATCCAAAGAATGATTTAACTCTATGAGATGAATACAAACATTCCAAAATTGTTGCTCAGAGACCTATCCAATTTTCAATGGAAGACATTTCATTGCTCACTGCAGGCCTCCAGTTGCCATTTAATATCCCTTTGCAGAATCCTCAAAGACAGACTTTCCAACTTGGGAAATGTAGAGTACGCTTTAATTCTGTGCAATGAATGGATATGTCAGAGAATAGTTTCTTGGAATGCTTTTTTCCGGGTTGTATTGGGTGACATTTCACTTTCTGCCATAGTCTTCAACGTGTTCTGAATATCACCTTTTTAGTTTTACAGGAACAGTGTTCAAACAGTGCCTTATGACAAGAAAGGTATAACACCCTGAGTGAAATGCATACATCACCAAGCAGTTTCTCAGAAAGCTTCTCTCCAGTTTTTATCTGAAGATATTTCATTTTTCACCATAGGTCCGAATGTGATCCTGAATATCCCTTCGCAGATCCATCCATGACAGAGTTTCCAAACTGCGTAATGTAAATAAAGCTTTATCTATGTGAGATGAATAAGCATAGCAAAAAGCAGATTCACAGAAAGCTTCTTTCCAGTTTTTATCTGAAGATATTTCTTTTTTCACCATAGTCCTGAATATGCCTCTGAATACACCTTCGTGAATCCGTCCATGACAGAGTTTCCAAGCTGCATAATGTAAAGAAAGTTTTATCTATGTGAGGTGAATACACATATCATAGAGCAGTTTCATAGAAAGCTTCTTTCCAGTTTTTCTCTGAGGCTATTTCCCATTTCACCATAGGCATCAACATGCTCCCGAATATCACTTGGTACCTTTTTCTCCAAAAGGGTTTCACCCATGCTGTACGAGAACAGAGGTATAACACTGTAAGTGGAATACTCACATCACAAAGCAGTACCTAGGAAAGCTTCTCGCCAGTTTCGGTCTGAAAATATTTCCTTTTTCACCATAAATCTCAAAGTGCTCGTGAAAATCCCTTCAAATGCTAAACATAAACAGTGTTAGAACACTACTCAATGGAAAGAGAGGCTTAACTGAGTGAGAGGAAATTAGAAGACACAGAGCAGTTTCACAGTAAGATTTCATCTGAATTTTACCTGAGGGTATTTCTTTCTCCATATTCCAAGGAGCGTTCCCAAATATTCTTCTTCAGATTTCATGGAAGCAGTGATTTCAAAGTGCTCAATGCAAAGACTGGTATAACTCTATGAGATGAATACACACATCACAATGCAGTTTCTGAGAAAGCTTCTCTCCAGTTTTCATCGGATGGTGTTTCTTTGCTCACCCCAAGCCTCCGTATGACACTAAATATCCCTTCACAGATTCCTCAAAGACAGAGTTTCCAAAATGGGCAACATAGAGTAAGCTTTAACTCTGTGAAATGAATGCACATATCAGAGAGCAGTTTTTGAAACTCTTCTTTCTGGGTTTTATTTTGGGATATTTCACTTTTCACCATAGTCTTCAATGCACTCCAAAATATCACTTTTTCGGTTTTACAGGAACAGTGTTCAAACAATGCCTTATGAGAAAAGACATATAACACCCTGAGTGGAATGCACACATCACAAAGCAGTTTCTCAGAAAGCTTGTCTCTGGTTTATATCCGAAGATATTTCCTTTTTCACCATAGGCCTGAATTTGCTCCCAAATGTCAATTCACGGATCCTTCCATGATGGAGTTTCCAGACTGCGTAATATAAGGAAAGTTTTATCTATGTGAGATGAGTAAACATATCTATCACAAAGCATTTACAGAAAAAGCTTCTTTTCACTTTTTACCTGAGGATATTTCCTTTTTCACTGTAGCTGTCCCTATACTCCTGACTGTCCCCTGGTAGCTTTTTCTCCAAAAGGGATTCTCCAATCCTCTATGAGGAGAAAAGTATATCACTGTGAGTGGAATGCAGAAGTCACAAAGCAGCTCCTCGGAAATTTTCTCTCCAGTTTCTATCTGAAGATATTTCCTATTTCAACATAGGCCTGAATGTGCTCCGGAATGTCCCTTCGCAAATCTGTCCATGACGGCGTTTCAAAACAGGGTAAGAGAAAGAAAGTTTTATCTACGTGAGATGAATAAACATATCTATCACAAAGCAGTTTCATTGAAAGCTTCATTCCAGTTTTTGTGTGAGGATATTTCCTTTTTCACCATAGCCGTTCCTATACTCCCGAATGTCCCCTGGTAGCTTTTTCTCCAAAAGTGATTCCCCAATCCTCTATGAGGAGAAAAGTATAACTCTGTGATTGGAATGCACACGTCACAAAGCTGCTCCTCAGAAATCTTCTCTTCAGTTTTTATCTGAGATATTTCCATTTTCACCCTAATCCTCAAAGCACTCCCGAGTATCCCTTAGTTCACTAAACTAAAAAAGTGTTAGAATACTGCTCAGTGAAAACAGAAGCTTAACTATGTGAGTGGAATTCAAATGACACAGAGCAGTTTCACAGAAAGCTTCCTTCTGGTTTTTATCTAAGGGTATTTCTTTTTCAGCATATTCTAAAAACCTTTCCCAAATGTCCTTTCTCAGATTCCACGACAGTGATTTCAAACTGCTGAATCCAAGGAATGATTTAACTCTATAGGATGAATACACACATTAGCTGTATAATGTAAATAAAGTTTTATTTATGTGACACGAATAAACACAGCAAAAAGCAGATTCACAGAAAATTTCTTTCCAGTTTTTATCTGAAGATATTTCCTTTTTCACCATATTCCCGAATGTGCTCCCGAATGTCCCTTCTCGGAACCATCCATGATGTAGTTTCCAAGCTGCATAATTAAAGAAAGCTTTATCTATGTGAGATGAATACACATATCCCAGAGCAGTTTCACAGAAAGCTTCTTTCCAGTTTTTGTCTGAGGCTTTTTTTTTTTCACCATTGGCATCAATATGCAAACAAATATAGCTTGATACCTTTTTCTCCAAAAGGGTTTCCCCGATGATGTATGAGAAGAGAAGTATAACACTGTGCGTGGAATGCACACGTCACAAAGCAGTTCCTTTTAAACCTACCCTCCTGCTTCTATCTGAATATATTTCCTTTTTCACTGTAAGCCTCAAAGTGCTTCCGAATATCCCTTCACACGTTAAACAAACAGTGTTAGAAAACTGTTCAACGAAAAGAGAAGCTTAACTGAGTGAGAGGAATTCACACGACACATAGCAGTTTCTCAGAAAGCTTCCTTCTGGTTTTTATGTGAGGATATTTCGTTCTCCATATTTTAAACAGCGTTTCAGGATATTCTAAAGAGCGTTCGCAAATATTCTTCCTGAGATTCCACAGAAACAGGATTTTCAAACTGCTCAATCCAAAGAATGATTGAACTCTATGAGATGAATACACACTTCACAAAGCAGTTGTTCAGAAAGCTTCTCTCCAGTTTTCAACGGAAGACATTTCCTTGCTCACCACAGGCACCCGGGTGCCATTAATACCCCTTTGCAGATTCCTCAAAGACAGAGTTTCCAAACTGGGCAATGTAGAGTAAGCTTTAATTCTGTGAAGTGAATGCACATATCAGAGAGTAGTTTCTTGGAATGGTTCTTTTTGGGTTTTATTTGAGGATAGTACACTTTTCACCATAGTCTTCAATGTGCTCCAAAATATCACTTTTTCTATTTTACAGGAACAGTGTTCAAACACTGCCTTATAAGAAAAGAGGAATAGCTCCTTGAGTGGAATGCACATGTCACAAATCAGTTTCTCAGAATGCTTCTCTCCGGTTTTTATCTGAAGATATTTCCTTTTTCACCATAGTCCTGTATGTGCTCCCGAATGTCCCTTTGTGGATCCATCCATGACAGTTTTCCTGCTGTGTAATGTAAAGAAAGTTTTATCTATGTGAGATGAATACACATATCAAGAGCAGTTTCACAGAAAGCTTCTTTCCAGTTTTTTTGTGAGGCTATTTCACTTTTCACCATAGGCGTCAATATGCTCCCGAATATCCCAAGGTACCTTTTTCTCCAAAAGGTTTTCCCGGATGCTGTATGAGAAGAGTGGTATAACACTGTGAGTGGAATGCACACGTTAAAAGCTGTTCCTCGGAAAGCTTCTCTCCAGTTTGTATCTGAACATACTTCCTTTTTCACTATAAGCTTGAAAGCGATTCTGAATATATCTTTACACGCTAAACATAAACAGTGTTAGGAATCTGCTCAATGAAAAGAGATGCTTAAATGAGCGAGAGGAATTCCCACGATGCATAGCAGTTTCACAGAAAGCTTCCTTCTGGTTTTTATCTGAGGATATTTCTTTCTTCATATTCTATAGAGAATTCCAAAATGTCCTTCATCAGATTCCACAGAAATAGTGATTTCAAAGTGCTCAATCGAAAGAATGCTTAACTCTATGAGATGAATACACACATCACAAAGCAGTTGCTCAGAAAGCTTCTCTCCATTTTTCACTGGAAGACATTTCCTTGCTCACCACAGGCCTCCAGGTGCCACTTAATACCCCTTCGCAGATTCCTCAAAGACAGAGTTTTAGAACTGAGAAATGTAGAGTAAGCTTGAACTCTATGAAATGAATGCACATATCAGATAGCAGTTTCTTGCAATGCTGCTTTCTGGAATTTATTTGAGAATATTTCACTTTTTGCCATAGTCCTCAATACGTTCTGAAACATCCTTTTTTTTTTGGTTTTACAAGAATAGTGTTCAAACACTGCCTAAGAGAAAAGAGGTATAACTCCCCGAGTGGAATGCACACATCATGAAGCAGTTTTTCAGAGTACTTCTCTCCAGTTTTTATCTGAAGAGATTTCCTTTTTCACCATAGGCCCGAATGTGATCCCAAATATTCCACCATGCATCTGTCCATGATGTAGTTTCCAGGCTGCGTAATGTAAAGAAAGTTTTATCTATGTGAGATGAATAAACATAGCAAAAGGAGATTCAGAGAACACTTCTTTCCAGTTTTTATCTGAAGATATTTCCTTTTTCACCATATTGCTGAATGTGCTCCCGAATGTCCCATCAGGCATCCGTCCATGACGGAGTTTCCAAACTGCATACTGTAAACAAAGTTTTATCTTTGTGAGATGAATATATATATCTAACACAAAGCAATTTCACAGAAAACTTCTTTTCAGTTTTTGTCTGAGGATGTTTCCTTTCTCACCATAGCTGTCCATATACTCCAGAATGTCCTTTTGTAGCTTTTTCTCCAAAAGGGATTACCCAATCCTCTATGAAAAGAAAGGTATAACTCTGTAAGTGCAATGCACACGTCACAAAGCGGCTCCTTGGAAAACCTCTCTCCAGTTTCTATCTGAAGTTATTTCGCTGTTCACCATAAGCCTCAAAGAGCTCCCAAATATCCCTTCGAAGACTAAACAAAAAGAGTGTTAGAATACGGCTCAATGAAAAGAGAATCTTAACTGTGCAAGTGGAATTCACACAACACAAAGCAGTTTCCCAGAAAGCTTCCTTCTGGTTTTTGTCTGAGGGTATTTCATTTTCAGTATATTCTAAAGAGCATTCCCAAATGTCCTTTCTCAGGTTCCACAGAAACAGTGACTTCAAACTGCTCAATCCAAAGAATGACGTAAGTCTATGAGATGAAAACACACATCACAGGCAGTAGCTCAGAAACCTTCTCTACTGTTTTCAATGGAAGAGATTTCCTTGCTCATCACAGACCTCCGGGCGCCACTTAATATCCCCTCACAGATTCCTCAAGGACTGATTTCCCAAACTGGGCAATGTAGAGTAAGATTTAACTGTGTGAAATGAATGCACATGTCAGAGAGTAGTTTCTTGGAGCACTTCTTTCTGGATTTTATTTGATGATATTTCACTTTTCGTCATATTCTTCAAAGCTCTCCAAAATATCACTTTTTAGGTTTTACAGGAACAGTGTTGAAACATTGCCTTATGAGAAAAGAGGTAAAACTCCCTGTGTGGAAGGCACACATCACAAAGCAGTTTCTCAGAAAGCTTCTCTCCAGTTTTTATCTGAAGATATTTCCTTTTTCACCATAGGCCTGAATGTGACCCCAAATATCCCTTCGCCCATCCCTCCATGATGGAATTTGAAAGTTGGGTAATGTAAAGAAAGCTTTATCTATGTGAAATGAATAAACATAGCAAAAAGCAGATTCACAGAAAGCTTCTCCAGTTTTAATCTGAATATATTTCCTTTTTCACCATCATCCTGAATGTGCTCCCGAATGTCCCTTCACGGATCTGTCCATGTCAGTTTCCAAACTGTGTAATGTAAAGAAAGCTTTATCTATGTGAGATGAATAAACATAGCAAAAAGCAGATTCGCAGAAAGCTTCTTTCCAGTTTTTATTTGAAAATATTTCCTTTTTCACCATAGTCCTGAATGTGCTCCCAAATGTCCCTTTACTGATCTGTCCATGACAGTTTTCAAGCTGTGTAATATAAAGAAAGCTTTACCTATGTGAGATGAATACACATATCACAAAGCAGTTTCACAGAAATCTTCTTTCCAGTTTTTGCCTGAGGCTATTTCCCTTTTCACCTTAGATGTCAATGTGCTCCCCAATATCCCTTGGTACCTATTTCTCCAAAAGGGTTTCCCCGATGCTGTATGAGAAGAGAGGTATAACACTTTGAGTGGAATGCACACATCACAAAGCAGTTTCTCAGAAAGCTTCTCTCCAGTTTTCATCTGACAATATTTCCTTTTTCACCCTAGGCTCAAATGTGATCCCAAATATCCCTTCGCAGATCCATCCATGACAGAGTTTCCAAGCTGCGTAATGTAAAGACAGCTTTATATATGTGCGATGAATAAACATAGCAAAAAGCAGATTCACAGAAAGCTTCTTTCCAGTTTTTATCTGAAGATATTTCCTTTTTCACCATAGTCCTGAATGTGCTCCCGAATGTCCCTTCGTGGATCCGTTCAGGACAGAGTTTCCAAGCTGCGTAATGTAAAGAAAGCTTTATTTATGTGACATGAATACACATATCACAGAGCAGTTTCATAGAAAGCTTCTTTCCAGTTTATGTCTGAGACTATTTCCCTTTTCACCATAGGCGTCAATATGCTCCCAAATATCACTTGGTACATTTTTCTCCAAAAGGGTTTCCCTGATGCCGTATGAGAAGAGAGGTATAACTGTGTGACTGGAATGTACACATCACAAAGTAGCTCCTAAGAAAGCTTCCCTCCAGTTTCTGTCAGAACATATTTCCTTTTTCACCGTAAGCCTCAAACTGCTCCCGAATATCCCTTCCCATGCTATACATAAACAGGATTAGAAAACTGCTCAATGAAAAGAGAGACTTAACTGAGCGAGAGGAATTAAGACGACACAGAGCAGTTTCAGAGAAAGCATCATTCCGGGTTTTACCTGAGGATACTTCTTTCTCCATATTCTAGTGAGCGTTCCCAAATGTCCTTCCTCAGATTCTGCAGAAACAGTGATTTCAAACTGCTCAATCCAAAGAACGGTTTAACTCTATGAGATGAATACACACATCACAAAGCCATTGCTCAGAAAGCTTCTCTCCAGTTTTCATTGGATGACGTTTCTTGCTCACCACAGGTCTCTGGTCGCCACTTAATATCCCTTCGTAGAATCCTAAAAGACAGACATTCCAAACTGGGAAATGTAGAGTAAACTTTGACTCTCTGAAATGAATGCACATGTCAGAGAGCAGTTTCTTGGAGCACTTCTTTCTGGGTTTTATTTCAGAATATTTCACTTTTCGCTATAGTCTTCCATGTGCTCCGAAATATCACTTTTTCGGTTTCAGAGGAACAGTGTTCAAACACTGCCTTTTGAGAAAAGAGGTATAACTCCCTGAGTGGAATGCACACATCACAAAGCAGTTTCTCAGAAAGCTTCTCTTCAGTTTTTATCTGAAGATATCTCCTTTTTCACTGTAGGTCTGAATATGCTTCCGAATTTCACTTCACGGATCCGTCCATGAGGGAGTTTCCAAACTGCACAATATAAGGAAAGTTTTATCAATGTGAGATGAATAAACATATGTATAACAAAGCAGTTTCACAGAAATCTTCTTTCCAGTCTTTGTCTGAGCATATTTCCTTTTTCACCATAGCCATCCATATATTCCTGAATGCCCCTGGTAGCTTTTTCTACAAAAAGGATTCCCCATTCCTCTATGAGAAGTAAAATATAACTCTGTGAGAGGAATGCACACGTCACAAAGTAGTTGCTTGGAAATCTTCTCTCCAGTTTCTATCTGAAGATATTTCAGTTTTCAAAATAAGCCTCAAAGCACTCCCGACACTACCTTAGCTAACTAAGCTAAAACAGTGTTAGATTACTGCTCAGTGAAAACAGAAGCTTAACTGTGTGAGTGGAAATCACATTTAACGCTTCTTTCTGTGTTTTATTTAAGGATAGTTCACTCTTCGCCATAGTGTTCAATGCGCTCCATATTATTACATTTTCGGTTTTACAGGAACAGTGTTCAAACACTGCCTTATGAGAAAAGAAGTATATATCCCTGACTGGAATGCACACATCACAACGCAGTTTCTCAGAAACCTTCTATCCAGTTTTTATCTGAAGATATCTCCTTTTTCATCGTAAGCCTCAAAGCGCTCCTGAATATTCCTTCGCAGACTAAACAAAAACAGTGTTAGAATATTGCTCAATGAAAAGAGAAGCTTAACTCTGTTAGCGAAATTCACTCAACACAGAGTAGTTTCACAGAGAGTTTCTTTCTGGTTTCTATCTGAGGTTATTTCTTTTTCAGGATATTCTAAAGAGCGTTCCCAAATGTCCTTTCTCAGATTCCAAAGAAACAGTGATTTCAAACTGCTCAACACAAAGAATGATTTAATTCTATGAGATGAATACAAACATCACAAAAGAGTTACTTAGAATGCTTCTGTCCAATTTTCAATGGAAGACATTTCCTTGTTTGCCACAGGCCTCCAGTCACCACTTAATATCCCTTCGCAGAATCCTCAAAGACAGACTTTCCAAAGTGGGAAATGTAGACTAATCTTTAATTCTGTGAAATGAACGGACATGTCAGAGAATAGCTTCTTGGAATGCTTCTTTCCGGGTTTTATTGGACAACATTTCACTTTTCGCCATACTCTTCAATGTGCTCCGAATATCACTTTTTTAGTTTTACAGGAACAGTGTTCAAACAGTGTCTTGTGAGAGAAAAAGTATACCTCCCCGAGTGGAATGCACACATCACCAAGCAGTTTCTCCGATAACCTCTCTCCAGTCTTTATCTGATGATATTTCTTTTATCACCATAGGCCTGAATGTGATCCCGAATATCCATTCACAGATCCATCCATGACGGAGTTTCCAAGCTGCGTAATGTAAAGAAAGTTTTATGTATGTGAGATGCATAAAGATATCTATCACAAAACATTTACACTAAAAGCTTCCTTTCAGTTTTTACCTGAGAATACTTCCTTTTTCTCCATAGCCCTCCATATGGTGAATGTCCCTTGGTAGATTTCTCTTCAAAAGGGATTTATAATCCTGTATGAGAAAAAATATATAACTGTATGAGTGGAATGCACATGTCACAAAGCAGTACTTTGGAAAGTTTCTCTCCAGTTTCTATCTGAAGATATTTCCTGTTTCACTGTAAGTCTCAAAGCGCTCCTGAATATCCCTTCACACACTAAACGTAAACAGGGTTAGAAAACAGCTCAGTGAGAAGAGAGGCTTAACTGAGTGAGGGGAATTAAGACGACACAGAGCAGTTTTACAGAGAGCTTCCTTCTGGATTTTACTTGAGGATATTTCTTTCTCCATAATCTAAGGAGCATTGCCAAATGTCCATCCTCAGATTCCACAAAAACAGTGATTTCAATCTGCTCAATCCAAAGAATGGTTTAACTCTATGAGACGAATACACACACCACAAAGCAGTTAGTCAGAAAGCTTCTCTCCAGTTTTCATCGGAAGACGTTTCCTTCCTCACCAGAAGCCTCTGGGCACTAATTAAGATCCCTTCACAGATTTCTCAAAGATAGAGTTTCCAAACTGGGTAACATAGAGTAAGCTTTAATTCTGTGAAATGAATGCACATATCAGAGAGTAGTTTCTTGAAACGCTTCTCTCTGGGTTTTATTTGAGGATATTTCACTTTTCACCACAGTCTTCAATGCGCTCCGAAATATCACCTTTTCGGTAATACAGGAACAGTGTTCAAACACTGCCTTACGAGAAAACAGGTATAACTCCCTGAGTGGAATGCACACATCACAAAGCAGTTTCCCAGAAAGCTTCTCTCCGCTTTTTATCTGATGATATTTCCTATTTCACCATAGGCATGAATATGCTCCTGAATGTCCCTTCGCAAATCTGTCCATGAAAGCGTTTCCAAACTGCATAATAGAAAGAAAGATTTATCTATGTGAGATGAATAAACATATCTTTCACAAAGCATTTTCACAAAAAGATTCTTTCCAGTTTTTGTCTGGAATGTGCACCCGAATGTCCCTTCGTGGATGTGTCCATGACAGCGTTTCCATGCTGTGTAATGTAAAGAAAGCTTTATCTTTGTGAGATGAATAAACACAGCAAAAAACAGACATACAGAAAGCATCTTTACAGTTTTTATCTGAACATATTTCCTTTTTCACCATAGTCCTGAATATGCTCCCGAATAACCCTTCACGGATCCATCCATGATGGAGTTTCCAAACTGCATAATATAAGGACAGTTTTATCTACGTGAGATGAATGAACATATGTGTCACAAAGTAGTTTCACAAAAAGCTTTTTTCCAATTTTTGTCTGAGGATATTTCCTTTTTCACCATAGCTGTCCATATACTCCCGAATGTCCCTTGGTAGCTTTTTCTCCAAAAGGGATTCCCCAATCCTCTATGAAAAGAAAGGTATAACTCTGTGAGTGGAATGCAATCTCACAAAGCAGCTCCTCGGAAAGCTTCTCTACAGTTTCTATCTGAAGATATTTCCGTTTTCACCATAAGCCTCAAAGCACTCTCGAATATCCCCTCGCAGACTAAACAATAATAGTATTAGAATAAAGCTCAATGAAAAGAGAAGCTTAACTATGAGAGTGGATTTCACACGAAACAGAGCTGTTTTACAGAAAGATTCCTTCTGGTTTTAATCTGAAAGTATTAATTTTTCAGCATATTCTAAAGAGTGTTACCAAATGTCCTTTCTCAGGTTCCACAGAAATAGTGATTTCAAAGTGCTCAATCTAAAGAATGATGTATCTTTATGAGATGAATACACACATCACAAAGCCGTTGCTCAGAAAGGTTTTCTCCAGTTTTCATCAGAAGATGTTTCCTTGCTCACCAGAGGCCTCCGGGTGCCACTTAATATCCCTTCGCAAATTCCTCACAGACAGAGTTTCCAAACTGGGCAACATAGAGTTAGTTTTAACTCTGTGAAATGAATGCATATCAGAGAGCAGTTTCTTGGAATGCTTCTTTCTGGCTTTTATTTGAGGATATTTCACTTTTTGCCATAGTCTTCAATGGGCTTCGAAATATCACTCTTTCAGTTTTACAAGAACAGTGTTCAAAACACTGCCTTATGAGAAAAGAGGTATAACTCCCTGAGTGGACATATCACAAAGCAGTGTCTCAGTAAGCCTCTCCAATTTTCATCTGAAGATATTTTCTTTTTCACCATAGTCCTGAATGTGCTCCCGAATGTCCCTTCGTGGATCTGTCCATGACAGAGTTTTCAAACTGTGTAATGTAAAGAAAGCTTTATCTATGTGACATGAAAGCACATATCACAGAGCAGCTTCACAGAAAGCCTCTTTCTAGTTTCTGTCTGAAGCTATTTCCCTTTTCACCATAGGGGTTAATGTGCCCCTGAATATCTCTTGGTACCTTTTTCTCCAAAAGGGTTTAGCTGATGCTGTATGAGAAAAGAGGTATAACAGTGTGAGTGGAATGCCCACGTCACAAAGCAGTTCCTCGGAAAACTTCTCCTCAGTTTCTATCTGAACATGTTCCCTTTTTCACCATAAGCCTCAAAGCACTCCTGAATATCCCTTCACTCGCTAAACATAAACAGTGTTAGAAAATTGCTCATTGAAAAGAAAAGCTTAACTGAGTGAGGGCTATTCACACGACACATAGTAGTTTCACAGAAAGCTTCCTTCTTTTTTTTTTAATCTGAGGGTATTTTCTTCTCCATATTTTAAGAGTGTTTCCAAGTGTCCTTTCTCAGATTCCACAGAAACAGTGATTGCAAACTGCTCAATCTAAAGAATGATTTGACTCCATGAGATGAATACAAACATCACAAAAGAGTGGATCAGAAAGCTTCTCTTCAATTTTCAACGGAAGACATTTCATAGCTCACCACAGGCCTCAGGTTGCCACTTAATATTGCTTCACAGAATCCTCAAAGACAGACTTTCCAAACTGGAAAATGTAGGGAAAGCTTTATTTCTGTGAAATGAATGGACATGTCAGAGAGCAGTTTCTTGGAATGTTTCTTTCTGGGTTTTACTGGATGACATTTCACTTTTAGCCATAGTCTTCAATGTTCTCTGAATGTCACTTTTGTAGTTTTACGGGAACAGTGTTGAAACAGTGCCTTATGTGAAAAAATGTATAGGTCCCTGAGTGGAGTGAACACATCATCAAGCATTTTCTCAGAAAGTTTCTCTCCAGTTTTTATCAGATGATATTTCCTTTTTCGCCATAGGCACAAGAATGATTTAACTCTACTAGATGAATACACACATCACAAAGTAGTTGTTCAGAAAGTTTCTCTCCAGTTTTCAATGGAAGATATTTCCTTGCTCACCACAGGCCCTCCCGGTCGCCACTTAATATCCCTTCGCAGAATCCTCAAAGACAGACTTTCCAAATTGGGAAATGTAGAGTAAGCTTTAACTCTCTGAAATGAATGCACATGTCAGACAGCAGTTTCTTGGAACACTTCTTTCTGGGATTTATTTGAGGATATTTCACTTTTCTCCATAGTCTTCAATGCGCTCTGAAATATCACTTTTTTGGTTTTGCAGGAACAATGTTAAAACACTGCCTTATGAGAAAAGAGGTATAACTCCCTGAGTGGAAGGTACACATCGCCAAGCAGTTTCTCAGAAAGCTTCACTCCAGTTTCTACCTGAATATATTTCCTTTTTCACCATAGGCCTGAATGTGATCCCGAATATCCCTTTGCAGATCCATCCATGACGGAGTTTCCAAGCTGCATAATGAAAAGAAAGTTTTATCTATGTGAGAGGCATAAACATATCTATCACAAAACATTTACAAAGAAGACTTCCTTTCCGTTTTTGCCTGAGAATATTTCCTTTCTCACTGTAGCCCTCCATATGGTGCATGTCCCTTGGTAGCTTTTTCTACAAAAGGGATTTCCCAATCCTCGATGAGAAAAAAAGATATAACTTTGTGAGTGGAATGCACACATCACAAAGCAGCTCCTTGGAAAGCTTCTCTCCAGTTTTTATCTGAAGATAATTCCTTTTTCACCATAAGTCTCAAAGCACTCCCGAATATCCTTCCACACACTAAAGATAAACAGGGTTAGAAAACTGCTCAGTGAAAAGAGAGGCTTAACTGAGCAAGGGGAATTAAGATGACACAGAGCAGTTTCACAGAAAGCTTCCTTCTGGATTTTATCTGAGGATATTTCTTTCTCCATAGTCTAAGGAACATTCCTAAATGTCCTTCCTCAGATTCCACAAAAACAGTGATTTCAATCTGCTCAATCCAAAGAATGGTTTAACTCTATGAGACGAATACACACATCACAAAGCAGTTGCTCAGAAAGCTTCTCTCTAGTTTTCATTGGAAGTCGTTTCCTTGCTCACCACAAGCCTCCTGGTGCCACTTAATATCCCTTCACAGATTCCTAAAAGACAGACTTTCCAAACTGGACAACATAGAGTTTCCAAGCTGCATAATGTAAGGAAAGTTTTATCTATGTGAGATGCATATACATATCTATCACAAAACCTTTACACAGAAAGCTTCCTTTCAGTTTTTGCCTGAGAATATTTCCTTTTTCATTGTAGCCCCCCATATGGTGAATGTCCCTTGGTAGCTTTTTCTCCAAAAGGGATTTCATAATACTCTAGGAGAAAAAACATATAACTCTGTGAGTGGAATGCACATGTCACAAAGCAGTTTCTCATAATGTTTCTTTCTGGTTTTTATCTGAAGATATTTCCTTTTACACCATAGTCCTGAATATGTTCTTGAATGTCCCTTCGCAGATCCGTCCGTGACAGAGTTTCCAAGCTGAGTAATGTATAGAAAGTTTTATCTATGTGAGATGAATACACATATCACAGAGCAATTTCACAGAAAGCTTGTTTCCAGTTTTTGTCTGAGGCTATTTCCCTCTCCACCATAGGCGTCAATATGCTCCCGGATATCCCTTGATACCTTTTTCTCCAAAAGTGTTTTCCCGAAACTCTATCAGATGAAAGGTATAAAACTGTGAGTGGAATGCACACGTCATTTTCTCTAGTTTTCATGGGAAGACATTTCGTTACTCATCACAGGCTTCTAGGCGTCACCAAATATCCCCTCACAGATTCGTGAAAGATAGAGTTTCCAAACTGGGCAATGTAGAGGAAGCTTTAACTCTGTGAAATGAATGCACATATCAGAGAGCAGTTTCTCGGAACTCTTCTTTCTGGGTTTTCTTTGAGGATATTTCACTTTTCAGCATAGTCTTCAGCGGCTTCAATATCACATTGTCTGTTTTACAGGAACAGTGTGCAAACACTGTCTTATGAGAAAAGAGGTGTAATTCCCATAGTGGAATGTACACATCACAGTGCAGTTTCTCAGAAAACTTCTCTCCAGTTATTACTTCAAGATATTTCCTTTTTCACCACAGACCTGAATGTGCTCCCGAATGTCCCTTCACAGATCCGTCCATGGCGGAGTTTCCAAACTGCGTAATATAATGAAAGTTTTATCTAAAAGAGATGAATAAACATAGCTATCACAAAGCAGTTTCACAGAAAGTTTCTTTCCCGTTTCTGTCTGAGGATATTTCCTTTTTCACCATAGCTGTCCATGTACTCCCTAATGTCCCTTGGTGGCTTTTTCTCCAAAAGAGATTCCCCGACCCTCTATGAGCAAAAAGGTATAACTTGGTGAGTGAAATGCCCACTTCATAAAATAGCTCCTCGGAAAGCTACTCTCCAGTTTCTATCTGAAGATATTTAGGTTTTCACCTTAAGCCTCAAAGTGCTCCCGAATATCCCTACACAGACTAAACAAAAATAGAGTTAGAATATTGTAGAATGAAAAGAGAAACTTAACTGTGTGAGTGGAATTTACATGACACAGAGCAGTTTCACAGAAGACTTCCTTCTGGTTTTTACCTGAGGGTATTTCTTTTTCACCATATTCTAAAGAGCATTCCGAAATGTCCTTTCTCAGGTTCCACAGAAACAGTGATTTCAAAATGCTCAATTCAAAGAATGATTTAACTCTATGAGATGAATGCACACATCATAAAGCAGTTTCTCAGAAAGTTTCTCTCCAGTTTTTATCTGAATTTATTTCCTTTTCCACCATAGTCCTGAATGTGATCCTGAATATCCCATCATGGATCCGTCCATGATAGAGTTTCCAAGCTGAATAATGTAAAGAAAGCTTTACCTATGTTAGATGAATAAACACAGCAAAAAGCAGATTAACATAAAGCTTCTTTCCAGTTTTTATCTTAAGTTATTTCCTTTTTCACCACATTCCTCAATGTGCTCCCGAATATCCCTTTGTGGATCCGTCCTTGACAGAGATTCCAAGCTGCATAAAGTAACGAAAGCTTTATCTATGTGACATGAATACACATATCACAGAGAATTTTCACAGAGAGTTTCCTTCTGGATTTTACCTGAGGATATTTCTTTCTCCATATTCTAAGTAGCATTCCCAAATATTCTCCCTCAGATTCCACAATCTTTCCTTGCTCACCACAAGCCTCTGGGAGCCACTTAATATCCCATCACAGATTCCTCAGATACAGAGTTTCCAAACTGGGCAACGTAGAGTAAGCTTTAACTGTGTGAAATGAATGCATATATCAGAGAGTAGATTCTTGGAATGCTTCTTTCTGGGTTTTATTTCAGGATATTTCACTTTTAGAAATAGTCTTCAATGCACTCCAAAATCACACTTTTTTGGATTTACAGGAACAGTGTTCAAACACTGCCTTATGAGAAAGGAGGTATAATTCCCTGAGTGGAATGCACACATCACAAAGCAGTTTCTCAGAGAGCTTCTCTCCAGTTTTTATCTGAAGATATTTTCTTTTTCACGATAGGCCTGAATGTGCTCCCGAATGTCCCTTCATGAATCCATCCATGACGGCACTTCAAAACCACGTAATAGAAAGAAAGTTTTATCTATGTGAGATGAATAAACATATCTATCACAAAGCAGTTTCACAGAAAGCTTCTTTCCAGTTTTTGTCTGAGGATATTTCCTTTTTCACTATAGCCATCCATAGACTCCCAAATGTCCCTTGGTTGCTTTTTTTCCAAAAGGGATTCCCTAATCGTCTATGAGAAGAAAGGTATACCTCTGTGAATGGAATGCAAACGTCACAAAGCAGGTCCACGGAAAGCTTCTCTCCTGTTTCTATCTGAAGATATTTCTGCTTTCACGATAAGCCTCAAAGCGCTCCCGAGTATTCCTTAGCTGACTAACCTAAAACAGTGTTAGAATACTGCTCAATGAAAACAGATGCTTAACTGTGTGAGTGCAATTCACATGACACAGAGCAGTTTCTCAGAAAGCTTACTTCTGGTTTTTATAGGAGGGTATTTCTTTTTCAGCATATTCTTAAGAGCGTTCCCAAATATGCTTTCTCAGGATCCACAGAAAGAATGATTTCAAACTGCTCAATCCAAAGAATTATGTAACTCTATGAGATGAATACACACATCACAAAGCAGTTGCTCTGAAAGCTTCTCTCCAGTTTTCAACGGAAGACATTTCCTTGCTCGCCACAGGCCTCCGGTCGCCACTAAATATCCATTTACAGAATCCTCAAAGACAGACTTTCCAAACTGGGAAATGTAGAGTATGCTTTAACTCTCTGAAGTGAATGTATATGTCAGATAGCAGTTTCTTGGAATGCTTCTTTCCCAGTTTTATTTGACGACATTTCACTTTTCACCATAGTCTTCCATGCACTCCGAATATTACTTTTTCAGTTTTACAGGAACAGTGTTCAAACACTGCCTTATGAGAAAAGAAGTATTACTCCCTGAGTGGAATGCACACATCACAAAGTAGTTTTTCAGAAAGCCTCTATCTAGTTTTTATCTGAAGATATCTCCTTTTCCACCATAGGCCTGAATGTGCTTCCAAATGTCCCTTCATGAATCTGTCCATGACAACGTTTCCAAACTGCATAATAGAAGGAAAGTTTTATCTATGTGAGATGAATAAACATATCGATCACAAACCCGTTTCATGGAAAGCTTATTTCCAGTTGTTGTTTAAGGATATTTCCTTTTTTTACCATAACTGTCCCTATATTCCCAAATGTCCCTTGTTAGCTTTTTCTCCAAAAGGGATTCCCCAATCCTGTATGAGAAGAAAGATATAATTCTGTGAATGGAATGCACATGTCACCAACAGCTCCTCAGAAAGCTTCTCTCCTGTTTCTATCTGAAGATATTTCCTTTTTCACTATAAGCCTCAAAGTGATCCCGAATATCTCTTCGCAGACTAAACAAAAGCAGTGTTAGAATACTGCTCAATGAAAATAGAAGCTTAACTGTGTGAGCGGAATCCAGTGACACAGGGCTGTTTCACAGACAGCTTCCTTCTGGTTTCTATCTGAGGTTATTTCTTTTTCAGGTTATTCTAAGGAGCGTTCCCAAATGTCCTTTCTCAGATTCCGCAGAAACAGTGATTTCGAACTGCGCAATCCAAAGAATGATTTAACTCTATGAGATGAATATAAACATCACAAAAGTGTTGCTCAGGAAGGTTCTCTTCAATTTTCAATGGAACACATTTCCTTGCTTGCCACAGGCCTCTGGTTGCCACATAATATCCTTTTGCAGAATCCTCAAAGACAGACTTTCCAAACTGGGAAATGGAGAGTAAGCTTTAACTCTGTGAAATGAATGTACATGTCCGAGAGCAGTTTCTGGGAATGCTTCTTTCTGGGTTTTATTTCATGGGATTTCATTTTTTGCCTTAGTCTTCAATGTGCTCCGAATATCACTTTTTTAGTTTTTCAGGAACAGTGTTCAAACAGTCCCTTATGAGAAGAAAGGTATGACTCCCTGAGTGGAATGCACACATCACCAAGCAGTTTCTCAGAAAGCTTCTCTCCAGTTTTTATCTGAAGATATTTTCTTTTTCACCATAGGCCCTAATGTGATCGTAAATATCCCTTCTAGGATCCATCGATGACGGGGTTTCCAAGCTGTATAATGTAAAGAAAGCTTTATTTATGTTAGATTAATAAACATAGCAAAAACCAGATTCAGAGAAAGCTTCTTTCCAGTTTTTATCTGAAGATATTTCCTTTTTCACCATAGTCCTGAATGTTCTCCCAAATGTCTGCTCGTGGATCAGTCCATGGCAGAGTTTCCAAGCTGCGAAATGTAAAGAAAGCTTTATCTATGTGGGATGAATACACATATCACAGATCAGTCTCATAGAAAGTTTCTTTCCAGTTTTTGTCTGAGGCTATTTTACTTTTCACCATAGGCATCAACATGCTCCCAAATATCTCTGGTACCTTTTTCTCCAAAAGGGTTTCCCCGATGCTGTATGAGAAGAGAGGTATAACACTGTGAGTGGAATGCACACGTCACAAAGCAGTTCCTCAGAAAGCTTCTCTCCAATTTCTGTCTGAACATATTTCCTTTTTGACCATAAGCCTCAAATCACTCCCGAACATCCCTTCACACGCTAAACATAAACAGGGTTAGAAAACTGCTCAAAGAAAAGGGAGGCTTAACTGAGGGAGAGAAATTAAGATGACACAGAGCAGTTTCACAGAAAGCTTCCTCTGGATTGTACCTGAGGATATTTCTTTCTCCATATTCTAAGGAGCATTCCAAAATAGCCTTCCTCAAGATTCCACAAAAACAGTGATTTCAAACTGCTCAATCTAAAGAATGGTTTAACAGTTTGACATGAATACACACATCACAAAGCAGTTGCTCAGAAAACTTCTCACCACTTTTCATCAGAAGACGTTTCCTTGCTCACCACAAGCCTCCTGGCACCACTTAATATCCCTTCTCAGATTCCTCAAAGACAGAGTTTCCAAACTAGGCAACGTGGAGTAAGCTTTACCTCTGTGAATTGAATGCACATATCCGAGAACAGTTTCTTAGAATGCTTCTTTCTTGGTTTTATTTGAGGATATATCCCTTTTTGCCATTGTCTTCATTGCGCTCCGAAATATCACTTTTTCGTCTTACAGTAACAGGGTACAAACACTGCCTTATGAGAAAAGAGGTACAAATCCCTGAGTGGCATGCACACATCACAAATCAGTTTCTCAGAAAGCTTCTCTCCAGTTTCTAACTGAACATACTTCCTTTTTCACTGTAAGACTCAAAGCGCTCCTGAATATCCCTTCGCACACTAAACATAAACAGTGCTAGGAAACTGCTCAATAAAAAGAGAAGCTTAACTGAGGGAGAGGAATTCACACGACACATAGCAGTTTCGCAGAAAGCTTCCTTCTGGTTTTTATCTGAAATATTTCCCTTTTCACCATAGTTCTGAATGTGCTCACGAATGCGCTTCGCAGATCCGTCCATGACAGGATTTCCAAGCTGCATAATGTAAAGAAAGCATTATCTACGTAAAGTGAATAAACACAGCAAAAAGCAGATTCACAGAATGCTTCTTTCCAGTTTTTATCCGATCATATTTCCTTTTTCACCATAGTCCTGAATGAGCTCCCGAATATCCCTTCGTGGATCTGTCCATGACAGAGTTTCGAAGGTGCGTAATGTAAAGAAAGCTTTATCTATGTGAGATGAATGCACATAGCACAGAGCAGTTTCACAGAAAGCTTCTGTCCAGTTTCTGTCTGAGGCTATTTCCCTTTTCACCATAGGCGTTAATATCCCCTGCAATATCTTTTGGTATCTTTTTCTCCAAAAGGGTTTTCCTGATGCTGTAGGAGAAGAGAGGTATAGCACTGTGAGTATAATGCACACGTCTCAAAGCAGTTCCTCAGAAGGCTTCTCGCCAGTTTCTATCTGAACATATTTCCTTTTTCTCTGTAAGCCTCAAAGCGCTCCCGAATATCCCTTCACATGCTAAAATAAACACTGTTAGAAAATTGCTCAATGAAAATAGAAGTTTAACTGAGCAAGAGGAATTCACACGACACATAGTAGTTTCACAGAAAGCTTCCCAACTTTGTATATCTGATTACATTTCTTTCTCCATATTCTAAAGAGCATTCCCAAATGTCCTTCCTCAGATTCCACAGAAAAAGTGATATCAAACAGTTCAATTCAAAGTGTGATTTCACTCTACGAGATGAATGCACACATCACAAAGCAGTTGTACAGAAAACTTCCCTCCAGTTTTCAACAGAAGTCGTTTTCTTGCTCACCAAAGGCCTCCAGGTGCCACTTACTATCCCTTCACAGATTTCTCAAAGATAGAGTTTCCAAACTGAGTAATGTAGAGTAGGCTTTATCTCTGTAAAATGAGTGCACATATCAGAGAGCAGTGAATTGGAACACTTCTTTCTGGGTTTTAATTGAGTATATTTCCCTTTTTCCATAGTCTTCAATGCGCCCCGAAATATCACTTTTTCAGTTTTACAAGAAGAATGCTCAAACACTGCATTATGAGAAAAGAGGTATAATTCCCTGAGTGGAATGCACGCATCTCAAAGCAGTTTCTCAGAACACTTCTCTCCAGATTTTAACTGAAGATATTTCCATTTTCACCATAGTCCTGAATGTGCTCCCAAATGTCCCTTCATGGATCCATCCATGACAGAGTTACTAAGCTGCATAATGTAAAGAAAGCTTTATCTACGTGAGATGAATAAACATAGCAAAAAGCAGATTCACAGAAAGCTTCTTTCCAGTTTTCATCTGAAAATATTTCCTTTTTCAATATAGTCATGAATGTGCTCCCGAATGTCCATTCGCCGATGCTTCCATAACAGAGTTTCCAAGCTGTGTACTGTAAAGAAAGCTTTATCTATGTGAGATGAATACGTATATCACAGAGCAGTTTCACAGAATGCGTCTTTCCAGTTTTTGTCTGAAGCAATTTCCCTTTTCACAAAAGGCATCAATATGCTACTGGATATCCCTTGGTAAATTTTTCCCCAAAATTGTTTCCCTGATGCTGTATGAGAAGAGAAGTATAACACTGTGAGTGGAATGCACAAGTCACAAACAGTTCCTTGGAAAACTTCTCTCCAGTTTCGGTCTGAACATATTTCCTTTTTCACCGTAAGCCACAAAGTGCTCCCACCTATCCCTTTGCATGCTAAACATAAACAGTGTTAGAAAACTGCTCAATGAAAAGAGAAGCTTCATTGAGTGAATAGAATTCGCACGACACAGAGCAGTTTCACAGAAAGCTTCCTTCTGGTTTTTATCCGAGGACATTTCTTTTTCAGCACATTCTTCAGAGCATTCCCAAATGTCCTTTCTCAAGTTCCACAGAAAGAGTGATTTCAAACTGTTCAATCCCAGGAATGATTTAACTGTATGAGATGAATACACACATCAAAAAGCAGTTGCTCAGAAAGTTTCTCTTCAGTTTTCAACGGAAGATATTTCCTTGTTCAACACAGGTCTCCGGTCGCCAGTTAATATTCCTTTGCAGAATCCTCAAAGACAAACTTTCCAAACTGGGAAATGTAGAGTAAGCTTTAACTCTCTGAAGGGAATGCACATGTCAGAGGGCAGTTTCTTGGAATGCTTCTTTCTGGGTTTTATTTGACAACATTTCACTTTTCGCCATAGTCTTCAATGTGCTCCAAATATCACTTTTTTACTTTTACAGGAACAGTGTTCAAACAGTGCCTTATGAGAAGAAAGGTATAACTCCCTGAGTGGAACGCACACTTCACCAAGCAGTTTCTCAGAAATCTACTCTCCAGTTGTTATCTGAAGATATTTCCTTTCTCACCATAGACCCGAATGTGATTCTGAATATCCCTTCACTGATCCATCTATGACAGAGTTTCCAAGCTGTGTAATGTGAGAAAGTGTTATCTATGTAGATGGTTAAACATAGCAAAAAGCAGATCCACAGAAAGCTTCTTTTCAGTATTTATCTGAAGATATTTCCTTTTTCACCATAGTCCTGAATGTGCTCCCGAATGTCCCTTCGTGGATCCGTCCATGACAGAGTTTCCAAGCTGTGTAATGTAAAGAAAGCTTGATCTATGTGAGATGAATACACTTATCACAGAGCAGTTTCATAGAAAGCTTCTTTCCAGTTTTTGTCTGAGGTTATATCCCTTTTCACCACGGGCATCAACATGCTCCCGAATATCACTTGGCATCTTTTTCTCCAAAAGGGTTTCCCCGATGCTGTATGAGAAGAGAGGTATAACACTGTGAGTGGAATGCACACCTCACAGAGCAGTTCCTCGGAAGGCTTCCCTCCAGTTTCTATCAGAAAATATTTCCTTTTTCACCACAAGTCTCAAAGTGCTCCTGAATATCACTTCACACACTAAACATAAATAGGGTTAGAAAACTGCTCAATGAAAATAGAGGCTTAACTGTTTGAAAGGACACAGCAGTTTCACAGAAACCTTCCTTTTGGATTTTACTTGAGGATATTTCTTTCTCCATATTCTAAGGAGCATCCCCAAATGTCCTTTCTCAGGTTCCACAGAAAGAGTGATTTCAAAATGCTCAATCCAAAGAATGATTTGATTCTATGAGATGAATACACACATCACAAAGCAGTTGCTCAGAAAGCTTCTCTCCAGTTTTCAATTGAAGACATTTCCTTGCTCACCACAGGCCTCTGGTCACCACTTAATATCCCTTCCCAGAATCCTCAAAGACAGACTTTCCAAACTGGAAAATGTAGAGTAAACTTTAACTCCCTGAAGTGAATGCACATGTCAAGGAGCACTTTCTTGGAACAATTCTTTTTGGGTTTTATTTGAGGATATTTCACTTTTCGCCCTAGTCTTCAAAATGCTCTGAAATACCACTTTTTCGGATTTACAGGAACAGTTTTCAAACACTGCCTTATGAGAAAAGATGTTTAACACCATGAGTGGAATGCTCACATCACAAAGTGGTTTGTCTTTTTTTCGTTTGTTTTTTGTTTGTTTGAGACGGAGTCTCGCTCTGTTGCCTGGGCTGGAGTTCAGCGGCCGGATCTCAGCTCACTGAAATCTCTGCCTCCCAGGTTTATGCCATTCTCCTTCCTCAGCCTCCCGAGTAGCTGGGACTACAGGTGCCCGCCAACTCGCCCGGCTAGTTTTTTGTATTTTTTTTAGTAGAGATGGGGTTTCACCGTGTTAGCCAGGATGGTCTTGATCTCCTGACCTTGTGAACTGCCCATCACGGCCTCCCAAAGTGCTGGGATTACAGGCTTGAGCCACCCCGCCTGGCCGACAAAGCGGTTTCTCAAAAAGATTATCTAAAGTTTTTATCTGAAGATATTTTATTTTTCACCATAGGCCTGAATGTGCTCCTGAATGTCCCTTCGTGGTTCTGTCCATGACGGCATTTCAAAACTGCATAATAGAAAGAAAGTTTTATCTATGTGAGATGAATAAACGTATCTATCACAAAGCAGTTTCACAGAAAGCTTCTTTCCATTTTTTTCTCGAGAATATTTCCTTTTTCCCCATAGCTGTCCATATACTCTAGAATGTCACTTGGTAGCTTTTTCTCTGAAAGGGTTTCCCCAATCCTCTATGAGAAGAAAGCTATAACTCTGTGAGCAGAAAGGACACGCCACAAAGTGGCTCCTCGGAATGTTTCTCTCCAGTTTTTATCTGAAGATATTTCCTTTTTCACCATAAGCCTCAAAGGGCTCCCGAATATCCCTTCGCAGACTAAACAAAAACAGTGTTAGAACACTGCTCAATGGAAAGGGAAGCCTAAATGGGTGAGCGGAATTCACGTGACTCAGAGCAGTTGCACAGAAAGATTCCGTCTGGTTTTTCTTTGAGGTTATTTGTTTTTCAGGATATTCTAAAGAACATTCCCCAATGTCCTTTCTCAGATTCCACAGAAACAGTGATTTCATACTGCTCAATCCCAGGAATGATTTAACTCTATGAGATGAACACAAACATCACAAAAGAGTTGCTCAGAAAGCTTCTCTGCAGTTTTCAACCTAAGACATTTCCTTGCTCGCCACAGGCCTCCAGTTGCCACTTAACATCCCTTCGCAGAATCCTCAAAGACAGACTTTCCAACCTGGGAAATGTAGAGTAAGCTTTAACTCTTTGAAATGAATGGACATGTCCGAGAGCAGTTTCTTGGAATGCTTCTTTCTGGGTTTTATTGGACGACATTTCACTTTTCGTCATAGTCTTCAATGTGCTGCGAATAACCCTTTTGTAGTTTTACAGGAACAGTGTGCAAACAGTGCCTTATGAGGAAAAAGGTATAATTTCCTGAATGGAATGCACATATCAACAAGCAGTTTCTCAAAAAGCTTCTCTCCAATTTTTATCATGCGTTATTTTCTTTTTCACCATAGGCCCGAATGTGACCCCGAATATCCCTTCGCGGATCTATCCGTGACGGAGTTTCCAAGCTGTGTAATGTAAGAAAGCTTTTTCCTATGTGAGATGAATAAACGTAGCAAAAAGCAGACTCACAGAAAACTTCTTTCCAGTTTTTATCTGAAGATATTTCCTTTTCACCATAGTCCTGAATGTGCTCCCGAATGTCCCTTCTTGGATCCGTCCATAACAGAGAATCCAAGCTGCGTATTGTAATGAAAGTTTTATCGATGTGAGATGAATACACATATCACAGAGCAGTTTCATAGAAAGCTTTTTTCCAGGTTTTAACTGAGATTATTTCCCTTTTCACCATAGGTATCAACATGCTCTCAAATATCACTTGGTACCTTTATCTACAAAAGGGTTTCCCCGATGCTGTATGAGAAGAGAGACATAACTCTGTGAGTGGAATGCACACGTCACAAACCAGTTCCTCGGAAAACTTCTCTCCAGCGTTGGTCTGAACATATACCCTTTTTCAACGTAAGCCTCAAAGCACTCCCGAATAATCCTTGAGAAGCTAAAAATAAACAGGGTTAGAAAACTGCTCAATGAAAAGAGAGGCTTAACTGAGTGAGAGGATTTAAGATGACACGGAGCAGTTTCACAGAAAGCTTCCTTCTGGATTTTACCTGAAGATATTTCATTCTCCATATTCTAAAGAGCATTCCCAAATGTCCTTCCTCAGATTCCACAAAAACAGTGATTTCAAACTGCTCAATCCAAAGAATGGTTTAACTCTATAAGACGAATACACACATCACAAAACAGTTGCTCAGAAAGTTTCTCTCCAGTTTTCATCAGGAGACGTTTCCTTGCTCACCACCAGCCTCCAGGCGCTACTTAATATCTCTTCACAGAATCCTCAAAGACAGTTTCCAAACTGGACAACATAGAGTAAGCTTTTCCTCTGTGAAAGGAGTGCACATATCAGAGAGCAGTTTCTTTTCTTTTTTCTTTTTTTTTTTTTTTTTTTGAGACAGAGTCTCGCTCAGTCACCCAGGCTGGACTGCGGTGGCCGGATCTCAGCTCACTGCAAGCTCCGCCTCCTGGGTTCAGGCCATTCTCCTGCCTCAGCCTCCCAAGTAGCTGGGACTACAGGCACCCACCACCTCGCCCGGCTAGTTTTTTGTATTTTTTAGTAGAGACGGGGTTTCACCATGTTAGCCAGGATGGTCTCGATCTCCTGACCTCGTGATCCGCCCGTCTTGGCCTCCCAAAGTGCTGGTATTACAGGCTTGAGCCACTGTGCCAAGCCAGAGAGCAGTTTCTTGGAACATTTCTTTCTGGGTCTTATTTGCGATATTTCACTTTTCGCCATAGTCTTCAATGCGTTCCAAAATATCACTTTTTCGATTTCACAGGAACAGTGTTGAAACACTGCGTTATGAGAAAAGAGGTATAACTCCCTGAGTGGAATGCACACATCACAAAGCGGTTTCTCAGAAAGCTTCTCAGCAGTTTTTATCTGAAGATATTTCCTATTTCACCATAAGCCTGAATGTGCTCCCAAATGTCCCTTCGTAAATCCGTCCATGATGGCGTTTCCAAACTGTGTAATAGAAAGAAAATGTATCTATGTGAGATGAATAAACATATTTATCACAAAGCAGTTTCACAGAAAGCTTCTTACCAGTTTTTGTCTGATGATATTTCCTTTATCACCATAGTCGTCCATATACTCCCGAATGTCCCCTGGTAGCCTTTTCTCCAAAAGGGATTCCCCAATCCTCTGTGAAAAGAGAAGTATAACTCTGTGAGTGGAATGCACACATCACAAAGTAGCTCCTCAGAAAGCTTCTCTCCTGTTTCCATCTGAAGATATTCCTTTTTCAAAATAAGCCTCAAAGCACTCCCAAATAGCCCTTCACAGACTAAACAAAAACAATGTTAGAATACTGTTCATTGAAAAAAGAAGCTTAACAGTGTGAGCGGAATTCATGCAACACAGAGAAATTTCACAGAATGCTTCCTTCTTGTTTGTATCTGAGTGAATTCCTTTTTCAGGATATTCTAAAGAGCGTTCCCAAATGTCCTTTCTCAGATTCCAAAGAAACAGTGATTTCAAACTGATCTATTTAAAGAATGATTTAACATTATGAGATGAATACAAACATCACAAAAGAGTTGCTCAGAAAGCTTCTCTCCAATTTTCAACAGAAGACTTTTCCTTGCTCGCCACAAGCCTTAATATCTCTTCACAGAATCCTCAAAGACAGACTTCCTAACCTGGGAAACGCAGAGTACGCTTTAACTCTATGAAATGAATGGACATGTCAGAGAGTGGTTTCTTGGAATGCTTCTTTCCGTTTTTTATTGGACGACATTTCACTTTCTGCCATAGTATTCAATGTGTTCCGAATATCACTTTTTAATTTTACACGAACAGTGTTCAAACAGTGCCTTATGAGAAGAAAGGTAAAACTCCCTGAGTGGAATGCACACATCACCAAGTAGTTTCTCAGAAAGCTTCTCTCCAGTTTTTATCTGATGATATTTCCTTTTTCACCATAGGCCTGAATGTGATCCCTCATATCCCTTCATGGATCCATCCATGACGGAGTTTCCAAGCTATGTAATGTAAAGAAAGCTTTATCTATGTGAGATGAATAAACATAGCAAAAAGCAGATTCACAGAAAGCTGCTTTCCAATTTTTATCTGAAGATATTTCCTTTTTCACTATAGTCCTGAATGTGCTCCCAAATGTCCCTTTGTGGATCCATCCATGACAGAGTTTTGAAGCTGCGTAATGTAAAGAAAGTTTTATCTTTGTGAGGTGAATACACATATTGCAGAGCAGTTACATAGAAAACTTCTTTCCAGTTTTTGTCTGAGGCTATTTGCCATTTCACCATAGGCATCAACACGCTCCCAAATATTACTTGGTACCTTTTTCTCCAAAAGGGTTTCCCCAATGCTGCATGAGAATAGAGGTATAATACTGTGAGTGAAATGCCCACGTCACAAAGCAGTTCCTCGGAAACCTCTCCAGTTTTGGTCTGAACATATTTCCTTTTTCAACACAAGCCTTAAAGTGCTCCCAAATATCCCTTCAAACGTTGAACATAAACAGGGTTAGAAAACTGCTCAATGAAAAGAGAGGCTTAACGGAGTGAGAGGAATTAAGAAGACACAGAGCAGATTCACGGAAAGCTTCCTTCTGGATTTTACCTAAGGATATTTCTTTCTCCATATTTTAAAGAGCGTTCCCAAATGTCCTTCCTCAGATTCCACAAAAACAGTGATTTCAAACTGTGCAATCCAGAGAATGGTTTAACTCTATGAGATGAATGCACACATGACAAAGCAGTTGCTCAGAAAGCTTCTCTCCAATTTTCATGGGAAGACGTTTCCTTGCTCACCACAATCCTCCAGGCTCCACTTAATACCCCTTCACAGATTACTCAAAGACAGAGTTTCCAAACTCGGCAATGTAGAGTAAGTTTTAACTCTGTGAAATCAATGCACATATCAGAGAACAGTTTCTTGGAACACTTCTTTCTGGGTTTTATTTCAGGATATTTTACTTTTTGAAATAGTCTTCAATGCACTCCGAAATATCACTTTTTTGGTTTTACAGGAACAGTGTTCAAACACTGCCCTATGAGAAAAGAGGTATAACTCCCTGAGTGGAATCCACACATCACATTGCAGTTTCTCAGAAAGCTCCTTTCCAGTTTCTATCTGAAGATATTTCTTTTTTCACTGTAAGTGAAAAAACGCTCAAGAATATCCCTTCGCAAACTACAGAAACACAGTGTTAGAATCCTCCTCAATGAAAAGAGAAGCTTAACTGTGTGAGTGGAATTCACGTGACACAGAGCAGCTTCACAGACAGCTTCCTTCTGGTTTCTATCTGAGGTTATTTCTTTTTCAGGATATTCTAAAGAGCGTTCCCAAATGTCCTTTCTCAGATTCCACAGAAACAGTGATTTCAAACTGCTCAATCCAAAGAATGATTTAACTCTATGAGATGAATACAACCATCACAAAAGTGTTGCTCAGCAAGCTTCTCTTCAATTTTCAATGGAATACATTTCTTTGCTCGTCACAGGCCTCGGGTTACCACTTAATATCCCTTCCCAGAATCCTTAAAGACAGACTTTCCAAACTGGGAAATGTAGAGTAAGCTTTAACTCTGTGAAATAAATGGGCATGTCTGAGAGCAGTTTCTGAGAATTCCTCTTTCTGGGTTTTATTTCATGGCACTTCACTTTTTGCCTTAGTCTTCAATGTGGTCTGAATATCACTTTTTTAGTTTTACAGGAACACTGTTAAACAATCCCTTATGAGGAGAAAGGTATAACTCCCTGAGTGGAATTCACACATCACCAAGCAGTTTCTCAGAAAGCTTCTCTCCATTTTTTATCTGAGGATAATTCCTTTTTCACCATAGGCTCTAATGTGATCCCAAATATCCCTTCTCGGATCCATCAATGACGGAGTTTCCAAGCTGTGTAATGTAAAGAAAGCTTTATTTATGTTAGATGAATAAACATAGCAGAAACCAGATTCAGAGAAAGCTTCTTTCCAGTTTCTGTCTGAGGCTATTTCCCTTTTCACCACAGGCATCAATATGCTCCCGAATATCCATTGGTACCTTTTTGTCCAAAAGTGTTTCCCCGATGCTGTATGAGAAGAAAGGTATAACACAGTAAGTGGAATGCACACGTCACAAAGCAGTTCCTCGAAAAGCTTCTCTCCAGTTTCTATCTGAACATATTTCCTTTTTCACCATAACCCTCAAAGCGCTCCTGAATATCCCTTTGCACATTAAACATAAACAGCATTGGAAAACTGCTTATTGAAAAAAGAAGCTTAACTGAGCGAGAGGAATACAAACTACACATAGAAGTTTCATAGAAATCTTCCTTCTGGTTTTTATCTGAGGATATTTTTTTCTCCATATTCTGAGGAGCGTTCCCAAATGTCCTTCCTTAGATTCCACAGAAACGGTGATTCCAAACTGCTCAATCCAAAGAATGATTTACCTTTATGAGATGAATACACATCTCATGAAACAGTTGCTCAGAAAGTTTCTCTGCAGTTTTCAATGGTAGGCATTTCCTTGCTTCCCACAAGCCTCTGGATGCCACTTAATATCCCTTCCCAGATTCCTCAAAGATAGAGTTTCCAAACTCGGCAATGTATAGTAAACTTTAACTCTCTGAAATGAACACACATATCAGAGAGCAGCTACTTTTAACGATTCTTTCTGTGTTTCATTTGAGGAGATTTCACTTTTCGCCATAGTCTTCAATGCGCTCTGAAATATCTCTTTTTAGGTTTTACAGGAACAGTGCTCAAACCCCGCCTTATGAGAAGAGAGGTATAACTCCCTGAGTGCAACTCACACATCACAAAGCACTTTCTCAGAAAGCTTCTCTCCAGTTTTTATCTGAAGATTTTTCTAGTTTCACCATAGGCCTGAATGTGCTCCTGAATGTCCCATCGTGAATCCGTCCATGACGGCGTTTGAAAACTGCGTAATAGAAAGAAAGTTTTATCTATGTGAGATGGATAAACATATCTATCACAAAGAAGTTTCACAGAAAGCTTCTTTCCAGTTTCTGTCTGAGGATATTTCCTTTTTCCCCATAGCCGTCTATATACTCCGGAATGTCACTTGGTAGCTTTTTCTCAGAAAGGGATTCCCCAATCCTCTATGAGAAGAAAAATGTAACTCTGTTAGTGGAATGCACACATCACAAAGCAGCTTCTCGTAAATCTTCTCTCCAGTTTCTATCTGAAGATATTTCCATTTTCACCATAAGCCTCAAAGCACTCCCGAGTATCCATTAGCTGACTAAACTAAAACAGTGGTAGAATACTGCTCAATGAAAACAGAAGCTTAACTGTGTGAGTGAAATTCACATGACACAGAGTAGTTTCACAAAGAGTTTCCTTCTGGTTTTTATCGGAGGTTATTTCTTTTTTGGCACATTCTTAAGAGCGTTCCCAAGTGTCGTTTCTCAGGTTCCAGAGAAAGAGTGATTTCAAACTGCTCTATACAAAAAATGATTTAAGTCTGTGAGTTGAATACACACATCACAAAGTTGTTGCTCAGAATGCTTCTCTCCAGTTTTCAATGGTGGACATTTCCTGGCTCGCCACAGGTCTCCAGTTGCCACTTAATATCCCTACACAGAATCCTCAAAGACAGACGTTCCAAAATGGAAAATTTAGGGTAAGCTTTAAACCTCTGAAATGAATGCACATATCAGAGAGCAGTTTCTTGGAATGCTTTTCAGGGTTTTATTTCAGGATATTTCACTTTTCACCGTAGTCTTCCATGTATTTTGAAATACTACCTTTTTTGGTTTTACAGGAACAGTGTTCAAACACTGTCTTATGAGAAAAGTGGTATAACGCCCTGAGTGGAATACACACATCACAAAGCAGTTTCTCAGAAAGCTTCTATCCAGTTTTTATAAGAAGATATCTCCTTTTTCACCATAGGCCTGAATGTGCTCCCAAACGACCCTTCGTGGATCTGTCCCTGACGGAGTTTCTAAACTGTGTAATATAAGGAAAGTTTTATATATGTGAGTTGAATAAACATATCTATCTCTAAGCAGCTTCAAAGAAATCTTTTTTCCCGTTTTTGTCTGAAGATATTACCTTTTTCACCATAGCCGTCCCTATAATTACGAATGTCCATTGGTAGCTTTTTCTCCAAAAGGGATTTCCCAATCCTCTATGAGAAGAAAGGTATAACTCTGTGATTGGAGTGCACACGTCACAAAGTAGCTCCTCAGAAAGCTTCTCTCTAGTTTCCATCTAAAGATATTTCCTTTTCCACCCTAAACCTCAAAGCACTCCCGAATATCCTTTCACAGACTAAATAAAAACAGTGTTAGAATACTGATCAATGAAAACAGAAGCTTAACTGTGTGAGCAGAAATCACGAGATGCAGAGCAGTTTGACAGTAAGCTTCCTTGTGGTTTCTATCTGAGGTTATTTCTTTTTCAGCATATTCTTAAGAGCGTTCCCAAATGTCCTTTCTCAGGTTCCACAGAAAGAGTGATTTCAAAATGCTCAATCCAAAGAATGATTTAACTCTATGAGATGAATACACACATCACAAAGCAGTTGCTCAGAATGCTTCTCTCCAGTTTTCAACGGAAGACTTTTCCTTGCTCACCAGAGGCCTCTGGTCGCCACTTAATATCCATTTGCAGAATCCTCAAAGACAGAGTTTCCAAATTGGGAAATGTAGAGTAAGCTTTAACTCCCTGAAATGAATGTACATGTCAGAGAGAAGTTTCTTGGAATGCTTCTTTCCCAGTTTTATTTGACAGCATTTCACTTTTCACCATAGTCTTCCATGTGCTCCGAAATATTACTTTTTCGGTTTTACAAGAACAGTGTTCAAACACTGCCTTATGAGAAAAGAGGTATAACTCCCTGAGTGGAATGCATACATCACAAAGTAGTTTCTCAGAAAGCTTCTATCCAGTTTTTATCTGAAGATATCTCCTCTTTCACCGTAGACCTGAATGTGCTCCCGAATGTCCCTTTGCAGATCCGTGCATAACGGAGTTTCCAAAATGCATAATGTAAGAAAAGTTTTAACTATGAGAGATGAATAAATATATCTATCACAAAGCAGTTTCACAGAAATCGTCTTTCCAGTTTTTGTCTGAGGATATTTCCTTTTTCACCATAGCCATCCCTATACTCCCGAATGTCTCTTGGTAGCTTTTTCTCCAAAAGGGATTTCGGAATCCTCTATGAGAAGAAAGGTATATTTCTGTGAGTGGAATGCACACATCACAAAGCAGCTCCTCAGAAAGCTTCTCCCCAATTTCTATCTGAAGATATTTCCTTTTTCACTTTAAGCCTCAAAACACTCCTGAATATCCCTTCGCAGACTAAACATAAACAGTGTTATACTACTGCTCAATGAAAAGAGAAGCTTAACTGTGTGAACAGAATTCACATGACTCAGAGCAGTTTCACAGAAAACTTCCTTCTGGTTTCTATCTGAGGTTATTTCTTTTTCAGGATATTCTAAAGAGCGTTTCCAAATGTCCTTTCTCACATTCCACAGAAACAATGATTTCAAACTGCTCAATCCAAAGAATGATTTAACTCTATGAGATGAATACAAATATCACAAAAGAGTTGCACAGAAAACTTCTCTCCAATTTTTGATGGAAGACATTTTCTTGCTCGACACAGACCTCTGGTTGCCACTCAATATCCCTTCACAGAACCCTCAAAGACCGACTTTCAAACTGGGAAATATAGAGTAAGCTTTACCCTGTGAAAAGAATGGACATATCAGAGAACAGTTTCTTGGAGTGCTTCTTTCTGTTTTTTATTGGACGATATTTCACTTTTTGCCATAGTCTTCAATGTGCTCCGAATATCTTAGTTTTACAGGAACAGTGTTCAAACAGTGCCTTATGAGAATAAAGTTATAACTCCCTGAGTGGAATGCACACATCACCAAGCAGTTTCTCAGAAAGCTTGTCTACAGTTTTTGTCTGACCATATTTCCTATTTCACCATAGGCCCAAATGTGATCCCAAATATCCCTTCGCAGATCCATCCATGATGGAGTTTCCAAGCTGTGTAATGTAAAGAAAGCTTTATCTATGTAAGATGAATAAACATAGCAAAAAGCAGATTCACAGAAAGCTTCTTTCCAATTTTTATCTGAAGATATTTCCTTTTTCACCATAGTCCCGAATGTGATCCCAAATATCCCTTCGCAGATCCATCCATGATGGAGTTTCCAAGCTGTGTAATGTAAAGAAAGCTTTATCTATGTAAGATGAATAAACATAGCAAAAAGCAGATTGACAGAAAGCTTCTTTCCAATTTTTATCTGAAGATATTTCCTTTTTCACCATAGTCCTGAATGTGCTTCCGAATGTCCCTTCGTGGTTCCGTCCATGACAGAGTTTCCAAGCTGTGAAATGTAAAGAAAGCTTTATCTATTTGGGATGAATACACGTATCACAGATCAGTCTCATAGAAAGCTTCTTTCTAGTTTTTGTCTGAGGCTATTTCCGTTTTCACCTTCAACATCAACATGCTCCCGAATATCACTTGGTCTCTGTTTCTCCAAAAGGGTTTCCCCAATGCTGTATGAGAAGAGAGGTATAACACTGTGAGTGGAATGCACACGTCACAAAGCAGTTCCTCGGAAATCTTCTCTCCAGTTTCGTTCTGAACATATTTTCTTTTTCACTGTAAACCTCAAAGTGCTCCCGAATATCCCATCACACGCTAAACATACTCAGGGTTAGAAAACTGCTCAATGAAAAGAGAGGCTTAACTGAGCGTGAGGAGTTTAGACAACACAGAGCAGTTTCACAGAAAGCTTCTTTCTGGATTTTACTTGAGGATATTTCTTTCTCCATATTCTAAGGATCGTTCCCAAATGTCCTTCCTCAGATTCCACAAAAACAGTGATTTCAATCTGCTCAATCCAAAGAATGGTTTAACTCTATGAGACGAATGCACACATCACAAAGCAGTTGCTCAGAAAGTTTCTCTGCAGGTTTCATCGGAAGACATTTCCTTGCTCACCACAAGTGCTGGGCGTCACTAAATATCCCTTCACAGATTCTTCAAAGACAGAGTTTTGAAACTGGGCAACATAGAGTAAGCATTAACTCTGTGAAGTGAATGCACATATCAGAGAGCAGATTCTTGGAACGCTTCTTTCTTGATTTTATTTCAGTATATTTCACTATTCGCCATAGTCCTCAGTGCGCTCCGAAATATCACTTTTTCGGTTTTACAGGAACAGTGTTCAAACACTGCCTTATGAGAAAAGAGGTATAACTCTCTGAGTGGAATCCAAACATCACAAAGCAGTTTCTCAGAAAGCTTCTAACCAGTTTTTATCTAAAGATCTCTCCTTTTACACTGTAGGCCTGAATGTGCTCCAGAATGTCCCTTTGCTGATCCGTTCTTGACAGAGTTTCCAAACTGCGTAATATAAGGGAAGTTTTATGTATGTGAGATGAATAAGCATATCTATCACTAAGCAGTTTCACAGAAATCTTCTTTCCAGTTTTTGTCTATGGACATTACCTTTTTCACCATAGCCATCCCTGTACTCCCGAATGTCCCTTGGTAACTTTTTCTCCAAAAGGGATTCCCAAAACCTCTAAGAGAAGAAAAGTATAACTCTGTGAGTGGAATACACAGGTCACCAAGCAGCTCCTTGGAAATCTCTTCTCCTGTTTCTATGTGAAGACGTTTCCATTTTCACCATAAGCCTCAAAGTGCTCTCGAGTATCCCTTAGCAGACTAAACTAAAACAGTGGTAGAATACTGCTCAATGAAAACAGAAGCTTAACTGTGGTAGTGGAATTCACATGACACAGAGCAGTTTCACAGAAACCTTCCTTTGTTTTTTATCGGAGGATATTTCTTTTTCAACATATTCTTAAGAGCATTCCCAAATGCCCTTTCTGAAGTTACACAGAAACAGTGATTTCAAACTACTCAATCCAAAGAATGATTTAACTCTATGAGATGAATACACACATCACAAAGAAGTTGCTCAGAAAGCTTCTCTCCAGTTTTCAATGGAAGACACTTCCTTGCTCACCACAGGCCACCTGTCTCCCCTAAATATCCCTTCGCAGAATCCTGAAAGACAGACTTTCCAAACTGGGAAATGTAGAGTAAACTTTAACTCTCTGAAATGAATGCACACGTCAGAGAAAAGTTTCTTGTAATGCTTCCTTCTGGGTTTTATTTCAGGATATTTCACTTTTTGTCATAGTCTTCCTTGTGCTCCGAAATATTATTTTTTTGGTTTTACAGGAGCAGTGTTCAAACACTGCCTTATGAGAAAAGAGGTATAACTCCCTGAGTGGAATGTACACATCACAAAGCAGTTTCTCAGAAAGCTTCTCTCCATTTTTTATCTGAAGATATCTCTGTTTTCACCATAGGCCTGAATGTGCTCCCGAATGTCCCTTCGCAAATCCGCCCATGACCGAGTTTCCACACTGCCTAATATAAGGAAAGTTTTATCTATGTGAGATGAATAAATATATCTATCACAAAGGAGTTTCACAAAATTCTTCTTTCGAGATTTTGTCTGTGGATATTTCCTTTTTCACCGTAGGCCTGAATGTGCTCTCGAATGTCCCTATGTGGTTCGTCCATGATGGAGTTTCCAAGCAGAGTAATGTAAATAAAGCTTCATCTATGTGTCTTGAATAAACATAGCAAAAAGCAGATTCACAGAAAACGTCTTTCCAGTTTTTATCTGAAGATATTTCCTTTTTCATCATAGTCCTGTACGTGCTCCCAAATATCCCTTCATGGATCCGTCCATGATGGAGTTTTCCTGCTGCGTAATGTAAAGAAAGATTTATCTATGTGAGATGAATACACAAATCACAGAGCAGTTTCACAGAAAGCTTCTTTCCAGTTTTTGTGTGAAGCTATTTCACTTTTCACCATAGGTGTCAATATGCTCCCGAATATCTCATGGTACCTTTTTCTCCAAAATGTTTCCCCGATGCTGTATGAGAAGAGAGGTATAACACTGTGAGTGGAATGCACACGTCAAAAGCTGTTCCTCAGAAAGTTTCTCTCCAGTTTTTATCTGAACATACTTACTTTTTCACTGTAAGCTTCAAAGTGTTCCTGAATATACCTTTGCACGCTATACATAAACAGTGTTAGAAAACTGCTCAATGAAAAGAGATGCTTAAATGAGCGAGAGAAATTCACATGACACACAGCAGTTTCACAGAAAGCTTCCTTCTGGTTTTTATCTGAGGATATTTCTTTCTCCATATTCTATAGAGCATTCCAAAATGTCCTTCATCGGATTCCACAGAAATAGTGATTTCAAAGTGCTCAATCCAAAGAATGCATTAACTCTATGAGATGAATACACACATCACAAAACAGTTGCTCAGAAAGCTTCTCTCCAGTTTTCACCATAAGGCATTTCCTTGCTCATCACAGGCCTCCGGGTGCCACTTAATACGCCTTCACAGAATCCTCAAAGACAGAGTTTTCAATCTGGGCAATGTAGAGTAAGCTTGAACTCTGTGAAATGAATGCACATATCAGAGAGCAGTTTCTTGCAACACTGCGTTCTGGATTTTATTTGAGGATATTTCACTTTTCACCATAATCCACATTGTGCCCTGAAATATCACTTTTTTGGTTTTACAGGAATAGTGTTCAAACACAGCCTTAAAAGAAAAGAGGTATAACTACCTGAGTGGAATGCAAACATCACAAAGCAGATTCACAGAAAACTTCTCTCCAGTGATTATCTGAAGAAATTCCCTTTTTCACCATAGGCCTGAATTTGATCCCGAATATCCCACCCTGCATCTGTCCATGACGGAGTTTCCAGGCTGTGTAATGTAAAGAAAGCTTTATCTATGTGAGAAGAATAAACATAAAAACAGCAGATTCACAGTACACATCTTTCCAGTTTTTATCTGAAGATATTTCCTTTTTCACCATATTCCTGAATGCATTCCTGAATGTCCCATCGTGCATCCATCCATGACGGAGTTTCCAAACTGTGTACTATAAAAAAAGTTTTATCTATGTGAGATGAATATACATATCCATCACAAAGCAATTTCAAAGAAAATTTCTTTCCAGTTTTTGTCTGAGGTTATTTCCTTTTTCACCATAGCCGTCCATATCCTCCTGAATGTCCCTTGGTAGCTATTTCTCCAAAAGGGATTACCCAATCCTCTACGAGAGGAAAGGAATAACTCTGTGAGTGCAATGAAAACGTCACAAAGCTGTTCCTCGGAAAGCTTCTCTCCAGTTTCTATCTGAAGATATTTCACCATAAGCCTCAAACTGCTCCCAAATATCCCTTCACAGACTAAACAAAAACAGCGTTAGAACACTGCTCAATGAGAAGAGAAGCTTAACTGTGCAAGTGGAATTCGCACGACACAGAACAGTTTCACATAAAGCTTCCTTCTGGTTTTTATCAGAGGGTATTTCTTTTTCAGCATATTCTTAAGAGCGTTCCCAAATGTTCTTTCTCAGGTTCCACAGAAAGAGTGATTTCAAACTGCTCAATCCAAAGAATGATGTAACTCTATGAGATAAACACACACATGACAAAGCAGTTGCTCAGAAAGCTTCTCCCCAGTTTTCAACGGAAGACATTTCCTTGCTTGACACAGGCCTCCAATCGCCACTTAATATCCCTTCGCAGAATCATCAAACACTGACTTTCCAAACTGGGAAATGTCGAGTCAGCTCTAACTCTCTGAAATGAATGCACAAGTCAGAGAGCAGGTTCTTGGATTGCTTCTTTCTGGGTTTTATTTGAGGATATTTCACTTTTCACCATAGTCTTCCAGGTGCTCCGAAATATTACTTTTTCGGTTTTACAGGAACAGTGTTCAAAAATTGTCTTATGAGAAGAATGGTATAACTCCCTGAGTGGAATGCACACATCACCAAGCAGTTTCTCAGAAAGCTTTTCTCCAGTGTTTATCTGACCATATTTCCTTTTTCACCACAGGCCCGAATGTGATCTCAAGTATCCCTTCGTGGATCCATCCATGACAGAATTTTTATGCTGCATAATGTAAAGATAGCTTTATCTATGTGAGAGGAATAAACATAGCAAAAAGCAGATTCACAGAAAGCTTCTTTCCAGTTTTTATCTGAAGATATTTCCTTTTTCACCAATGTCCTGAAAGTGCTCCCTAATGTCCGTTCGTCGATCCGTCCATGACAGAGTTTCCAAGCTGTGTAATGTAAAGAAAGTTTTACCTATGTGAGATGAATACACATATCACAGAACAGTTTCATAGAAATCATTTTTCCAGTTTTTGTCTGAGGTTATTTCCCTTTTCACCATAGGCATCAATATGCTCCTGAATATCACTTGATACCTTTTTCTCCAAAAGGATTTCCCCAATGCTGCATGAGAAGAGAGGTATAACACTGTGAGTGGAATGCATACTTCACAAACGAGTTCCTCGGAAAGCTTCTCTCCAGTTTCGATCTGAACAGATTTCCTTTTTCACTGTAAGCCTCAAAGCACTCCCGAATATCCTTTCACATGCTACACATAAACAGGGTTAGAAAACTGCTCAATGAAAAGAGAGGCTTAACTGAGTGAGAGGAATTAAGATGACACAGAGCAGTTTCAGAAAAAACTGCGTAATATGAAGAAAGTTTTAAACATCCGAGAGGAATAAACATATCTACCACAAAGCAGTTTCAGAGAGAGCTTCTTTTACAGTTTTTGTCTGAGGATATTTCCTTTTTCACCATAGCCGTCAATATACTCCCGAATGTCCCCTGGTAATATTCTCTCCCAAAGGGATTTCCCAATCCTCTATGAGAAAAAATGTATAACTCTGTGAGTGGAATGCACACGTCACAAAGCAACTCATCAGAAAGGTTATCACCAGTTTCTATCTGAAGACATTTCCGCTTTCACGATAAGCCTCAAAGTGCTCCCGAATATCCCTTGGCAGACTAAACAAAAACAGTGTTAAAATACTGCTAAATGAAAACAGAAGCTTAACTGTGCGAGTTGAATTCACATGACACAGAGCAGTTTCACAGAAAGATTCCTTCTGATTTTTATCTGAGGGTATTTCTTTTTCCACATATTCTAAAGAGTGTTCCCAAATGTCCTTTTTCAGGTTTCACAGAAAGAGTGATTTCAAACTGCTCAATAGAAACAATGATTTAACTCTATGACATAATTACACACATCACAAAGCAGTTGCTCAGAAAGTTTCTCTCCACTTTTCAACCGAAGACATTTCCTTGCTCACCACAGGCCTCCAGGCAACACTTAATATCCCTTCACAGATTCCCCAAAGACAGAGTTTCCAAACTGGGTAGCACAGAGTAAGCTTTAACTCTAAGAAGTGAATGCACATATCAGAGAGCAGTTCTTGGAACGCTTCTTTCTGTGTTTTATTTAAGGATAGTTTGCTTTTCGCCATAGTTTTCAGAGCACTCCAAAATATCACCTTTTTAGTTTTACAGGAACAGTGATCAAAAACTGCCTTATGAGAAAAGAGGGATAACTCCCTGAGTGGAATGCACACATCACATTGCAGTTTCTCAGAAAGCTTCTCTCCAATTTTTTCTGAAGATATTTCCTTTTTCACCATAGGCCTGAATGTGCTCCCGAATGTCCCTTCACAGATCCTTCCATGTCAGAGTTTTCAAGCTGCATAATGTAAAGAAAGCTTTATCTATGTGAGATGAAAAAGATAGCAAAAAACAGATTCACAGAAAGCTTCTTTCCAGTAATTATCTGAAGATATTTCCTTTTTCACCATAGTCCTGAATGTGTTCCTGAATGTCCCTTCACAGATCCATCCATGACAGTTTCCAAGCTGTGTAATGTAAAGAAAGCTTTATCTCTGGGAGATGAATAAACATATCTATCACAAAGCTGTTTCACAGAAAGCTTCTATCCAGTTTTTATCTGATATTATTTCCTTTTTCTCCATAGCCATCCATATACTTCTGAATGTCCCTTGGTAGCTTCTTCTCCAAAAAAGATTCCCCAATCCTCTATGAGAAGAAAGGTATAACTCTGTGAGTGGAATGCACACATATCAAAATAGCTCCTTGGAAAGCTTCTCTCCAGTTTTGATCTGAAGATATTTCCATTTTGACTGTCAGCCTTAAAGCGCTCCCGAATATCCCTTCGCAGACTACACAAAAACAGTGTTAGAATACTGCTCAATGAAAAGAGAAGCTGAACTGTGTGAATGGAATTCACTTGACACAGAGCCGTTTCACAGAATCTTTCTTCTGGTTTTTATCAGACAGTATTTCTTTTTTAGTATTTTCTAAAGAGCGTCCCCAAATGTTATTTCTCAGGATCCACAGAAACAGTGATTTCAAACAACTCCATCCAAAGAATGATTTATCTCTATGAGATGAATAAACACATCACAAAGCAGTTTCTCAGAAAGCTTCTCTCCAGTTTTCAATTGAAGACATTTCCTTACTCACCACGGGATTCCGGGCACCACTTAATATCCCTTCGTGGATTCCTCAAATACAGAGTTTCCAAACTGGGCAAAGTACAGTAAGCTTTAACTCTGAGATGAATGCACATATCAGAGAGCAGTTTCTTGGAACACTCCCCTCTGGGTTTTATTTGAGGATATTTTACTTTTCGCCATAGTCTTCAATGCATTCCCATATATCACATTTTTGGTTTTACAGGAACAGTGTTCAAACACTACCTCATGAGAAAAGTGATATAACTCCCTTAGTGGAATGCACCATCACAAGGCAGTTTCTCAGAAAGTTCCTCTCCGGTTTTTATCTGAGGATATTTCCTTTTTCACCATAGTCCTGAGTGTGCTCCCGAGTGTCCCTGTTTGGAACCATCCATGGCGGAGTTTCCAAGATGCTTAATGTAAAGAAAGCTTTATCTATGTGAGATGAATACACGTATCACAGAGTAGTTTCACAGATCGCTTCTTTCCAGTTTTTGTCTGAGGCTATTTCCCTTTTCACCATAGGCATCAATATATCCCTGAATATCCCTTGGTATCTTTTTCTCCAAAAGGTTTTCTCTGATGCTGTATGAGAAGAGAGGTATAACCCTGTGAGTGGAATGCACATGTCACAAAGCAGTTCCTCGGAAAGCTGATCTCCAGTTTCTATATGAACATATTTCCTTTCTCACCGTAAGTCTCAAAGGGTTCCCGAATATCCCTTCACCCGTTAAACATAAACAGTGTTAGAAAACTTCTCAATGAAAAGAGAAGCTTAACTGAGCAAGAGAAATTTACATGACACATAGCAGTTTAACAGAAACCTTTCTTCTGGTTTTTATCTGAAGATATTTCTTTCTTCATATTCCAAGAGTGTTCTCAGATATCCTACCTCAGATCCCACAGAAACAGTTATTTCAAACTGCCCAATCCAAAGAATAGTTTAACTCTATGAGATGAATGCACACATCACAAAGCAGTTGCTCAGAAAGCTTCTCTCCCGTTTTCATCGGAAGACATTTCCTCGCTCACCACAGGCCTCCAGGCGCCACCGAATATCCCTTTGCAGATTTCTCAAAGACAGAGTTTCCAAACAGGGCAATTTAGAGTAAGCTTTAACTCTGTGAAATGAATGCACATATCAGAGAGCAGTTTCTTGGAATGCTTCTTTCTGAGATTTATTTGAGGATATTTCACTTTTCGCACTAGTGTTAAATGCACACAGAAATATCACTTTTTCGGTTTTACAGGAACAGTGTTCACACACTGCCTTAGGAGAAAAGAGGTATAACTCCCTGTGTGGAATGCACACATCACAAAGCACTTTCTCAGAAAGCTTGTGTCCAGTTTTTATCTGAAGATATTTTCTTTTTCACCATAGACCTGAATGTGCTGCCGAATGTCCCTTCGCTGATCCATCCATGACAGAGTTTCCAAACTGTGTAATATAAAGAAAGTTTTATCTCTGTGAGATGAATAAACATATCTATCACAAAACAGTTTCATAGAAAGCGACTTTTAAGTTTTTGTCTGAGGATATTTCCTTTTTCACCATAGTCGTCCATATACTCCCAAAGGTCCCTATTTAGCTTTTTCTCCAAGAGGGATTCTCCAATCCTCTATGATAAGGAAGGTATAACTCTGTGAGTGGAATGCACACATCACAAAGCAGCTCCTCTGAAAGTTGATCTCCAGTTTCTATCTGAAGATATTTCCGTTTTCACTATAAGCCTCGAAGCGCTCACGAATATCCCTTCACAGACCAAACACAGTGTTAGAAAACTGCTCAATGAAAAAGAGAAGCTTAACTGAATGAAAGGAATTCACACGACACAAAGTAGTTTCACAGAAAGCTTCCTTCTGCTTTTTATCTGAGGATATTTCTTTCTCCGTATTCTAAAGAGCGTTCCCAGATATTCTTCCTCGGATTCCACAGAAACAGTGATTTCAAACTGCTCAATTCAAACAAAGGTTTAACTCTAGGACATGAATACACACATCACAAAGCAGTTGCTCAGAAAGTTTCTCTCCAGTTTTCATCAGAAGACATGTCATTGCCCACCACAGGCCTCTGGGTGCCACTAAATATCCCTTCACATATTCCTCAGAGACAGAGTTTCAAAACTGGGTAATTTAGAGTAAGCTTTAACTCTGGGAAATGAATGCACATATCAGAGAGCAGTTTCTTGGAATGCTATTTTCTGGGTTTTATGTGAGGATATTTCACTATTCGCCATAGTCTTCAAAGTGCTCTGAAATATCATTTTTCGGTTTTTCAGGAACAATGTTCAAACAATGCCCTTTAGGAAAAGATGTATAACTCCCTGAGTGGAATGCACACGTCACATTGCAGTTTCTTAGAAAGCTTCTCTCCTGTTTTTGTCTGAAGAAATTTCCTTTTTCACCATAGGAATGAAGGTGTCCCGAATGTCCCTTTGTGGATCCATCCATGATGGAGTTTCCAAACTGCATAATATAAAATAAGTTTTATCTACGTCAGATGAATACACATATCTACCACAAAGCAGTTTCAGAGAAAGCTTCTTTCCAGTTTTGGTCTGAAGATATATCTTTTTTCACAGTAACCATCCATATACTCCTGAATGTCCCTTGGTAGCTTTTTGTCCAAAAGGGATTCCCCAATCCTCTATGAGAAGAAAGGCATAACTCTGTGAGTGGAACGCACACATCCCAAAGCAGCTCCTCGGAAAGCTTCAAGAGCAATCCTAAATGTCCTTTCTCAGATTCCAACGAAACTGTGATTTCAAACTGCTCAATCCAAAGAATGATTTAACTCTATGAGATGAATACATACATCACAAAGTGGTAATTCAGAGGGCTTCTTCCCAGTTTTCATTGGAAGACTTTTTCTGGCTTACCATAGGCCTCCGGGCGCCAATTACTATCCCTTCGCAGATTCCTCAAAGACAGACTTTTCAAACTGGGCAACGTAGAGTAAATTTTAACTCTGTGAAATGAATGCACATATCAGAGAGCAGATTCTTGAAACGCTTCTTTCTGGGTTTTATTTGAGGATCTTTCACTTTTCTCCATAGTCTTCAATGAGCTCTGAAATATCACTTTTTTGGTATTACAGGAACAGTGTTCAAACACTGCCTTATGAGAAAAAAGGTATAACTCCCTGAGTGGAATGCACACATCACAAAGAAGTTTCTCAGAAAGCTTCTCTCCAGTTTTTATATGAAGACATTTCCATTTACCCAGAGTCCTGAATTTGCTCCCAAATGTCAATTCGCGGATCTGTCCATGATGGAGTTTCCAAACTGCGTAATATAAAGAAAGTTTTATATATGTGAGATGAATAAACATATCTATCACAAAGCATTTACAGAGAAGGCTTCTTTTCAATTTTTGCCTGAGGATATTTCCTTTTTCACCATAGCCCTCCATATGGTGAATGTCCCTAGGTAGCTTTTTCTCCAAAAGGTATTTTGCGATCCTCTATGAGAAAAAAGGTATAACTCTGTGAGTGGAATGCATACGTCACATTGCAGCTCCTCGGAATGCTTCCCTCCAGTTTCTAACTGAAGACATTTCCGTTTTCATCATAAGCATCAAAGCGCTCCAGCATATCCCTTCGCACACTAAACATAAACAGTTTTAGAAAACTGCTCAAGAAAAAGAGAAGAGAAGCTTAACGAGGGAGAGGAATTCACTCAAAACATAGCAGTTTCACAGAAAGCTTCCTTCTGGTTTTCATCTGTGGATATTTCTTTCTCCGTATTCTAAAGAGCGTTCCCAAATGTCCTTCCTTAGATTCCACCCAAACAGTGATTTCAAACTGCTCAATCCAAAGAATGGTTTAACTCTATGAGATGAATACACACATCACAAAGCAGTTGCTCAGAAAGCTTCTCTCCAGTTTTCAATGGAAGACATTTCCTTGCTCACCACAGGCCTCCAGGCAACACTTAATATCCCTTCGCAGATTCCTCAAGGACAGAGTTTCCAAACTGGGCAAAGTAGAGTAATCTTTATCTCAGTGAAATGAATGCACATATCAGAGAGTAGTTTCTTGGAACGTTTCTGTCTGGGTTTTATTTCAGGATATTTCACTTTCTGCCATAGTCTTCAAGGTGCTCCAAAATATCACTTTTTCGGTTTTACAGGAAGAATGTTCAAACACTGCCTTATGAGAAAATAGGTATAACTCCCTAAGTGAAATGCATAGATCACAAAGCAGTTTCTCAGAAAGCTTCTCTCCGGTTTTTATCTAAAGATATTTCCTTTTTCACCATAGGCCTGAATGTGCTCCTGAATGTCCCTTCGCAGATACGTCCATGATGGAGTTTACAAACTACGTAATATAAAGAAAGTTTTACCTATGTGATAAGAATAAACATATGTATCACAAAGCAGTTTCACAGAAATCTTCTTACCAGTTTTTGTTTGGGTACCTTTCCTTTTTCTCCATAGTCCTGAATGTGCTTCCTGAATGTGCTTCCAAATTTCCCTTCATGGATACGTCCATGACAGAGTTTCCAAGCTGTGTAATGTAAAGAAAGCTTTATCTATGTGAGATGAGTACACATAGCACAGAGCAGTTTCACAAAAAGCTTCTTTCCTGTTTTTGTCTGAGGCTATCTCCATTTTCAGCATAGGCCTCAATATGCTCCCAGTTATCCCTTGGTACCTTTTTCTCCAAAAGGATTTCTCAAATGCTGTATGAGAAGAAAGGTATAATTCTGTGAGTGCAATGCACAAGTCACAAAGCAGCTCTTCAGAAAGCTTCTCTCCAGTTTCTCTCTGAAGATATTTCCATTTTCACCATGAGCCTCAAAGCGCTCCAGAATATCCCTTAGGAGACTAATCTAAAACAGTGTTAGAATACTGCTCAATGAAAACAGAAGCTTAACTGTGTGAGTGGAATTCACATGACACAGATCAGTTTCACAGAATGCCTCCTTCTGGTTTTTATCTGACAGTCTTTCTTTTTCAGCATATTCTTAAGAGCGTTCCCAAATGTCTTTTCTAAGGTTCCACAGAAACAGTGATTTCAACCTGCTCAATCCAAAGAATGATTTAACCCTATGAAATGAATACACACAACACAAAGCAGTTGCTCACAAAGCTTCTCACCAGTTTTCAACAGTAGACATTTCCTTGCTCAACACAGGCCTCCAGGAGCCACTTACTACCCCTTTGCAGATTAATGAAAGACAGAGTTTCCAAACTGGGCAATGTAGAGTACGCTTTAACTCTGTGAAATGAATGCACATATCAGAAAGCAGATTCTTGGGATGCTTCTTTCTCGGTTTTATTTGATTATATTTCATTTTTCACCATAGTCTTCAAGATGCTACAAAATATCACTTTTTCAGTTTTACAAGAACAGTGTTCAAACACTGCCTTATAGGAAAAGAGGTATGATTCCCTGAGTGGAATGCGCACACCACAAAGCAGTTTCTCAGTAAACTTCTTTCCAGATTTCATCTGATGATATTTCCTTTTTCACCCTAGGCCCAACTGTGATCCCGAATATCCCTTTGTGGACCCATTCATGATGGAGTGTCCAAGCTGCATAATGTAAAGAAAGCTTTATATACGTGCGATGAATATACATAGCAAAAAGCAGATTCACAGAAAGCTTCTTTCAATTTTTTATCTGAAGATATTTCCTTTTTCACCATATTCTTGAATGTGCTCCTGAAAGTCCTTCATGGATCCATCCAGGACAAAGTTTCCAAGCTGCGTAATGTAAAGAAAGCTTTATCTATGTGAGATGAATGCACATATCACAAAGCAGTTTCACAGAAAGACTTTTTGCAGTTTTTGTCTGAGGCTATTTCCGTTTTCACCATAGGTGTCAATATAACCCTGAATATCACTTGGTACCTTTTTCTCCAAAAGGGTTTCCCCAATGCTGTATGAGAAGAGAGGTATAACACTGTGGAATGCACACATCACAAAGCTCCTAAGAAAGCTTCTCTCCAGTTTCTATCTGAAGATATTTCCATTTTCACCATAAGCCTCAAACCAATCCCGAATATCCCTTCCCATGCTAAATATAAACAGTATTAGAAAACTGCTCAACGAAAAAAGAGGCTTAACTGAGGGAGAGAAATTAAGATGACACAGAGCAGTTTCAGAGAAAGCTTCATTCTGGGTTTTCCCTTAGGATATTTCTTTCTCCATATTCTAGTGAACGTTCCCAAATGTCCTTCCTCAGATTCCACAGAAACAGTGATTTCAAACTGCTCAATCCAAAGAATGGTTTAACTCTATGAGACGAATACACACATCACAAAGCAATTGCTCAGAAAGTTTCTCTCTAGTTTTCATCGGAAGACGTTTCCTTGCTCACCAGAAGCCTCCAGGCATCACTTAATATCCATTCACACATTCCTCAAAGACAGAGTCTCCAAACTGTGCAACATAGATTAGGCTTCAACGCTGTGAAATGAATGCACATATCAGAGAGCAGTTTCTTGGAACGCTTGTCTCTGGGTTTTATTTGAGAATATTTCACTTTTCGCCATATTCTTCAATAAGGTCCGAAATATCACTTTTTGGTTTTACAGGAACAGTGTTCAAACATTGTCTTATGAGAAAAGAGGTATAACTCCCTGAGTGGAATGCACACATCACAGAGCACTTTGTCAGAAAGCTTCTATCCAGCTTTTATTTGAAAATATCTCCTTTTTCACTGTAGGCCTGAATGTGCTTCCGAATTTCTCTTCGCAGATCCGTCCATGATGGAGTTTCCAAACTTCGTAATATAAGGAAAGTTTTATCTATGTGAGATGAATAAACATATGTATCACAAAGCAGTTTCACAGAAATCTTCTTTCCAGTATTTGTCTGAGCTCATTTCCTTTTTCACCATAGCCGTCCATATACTCCTGATGTCCCCTGGTAGCTTTTCCTCCAAAAGGGATTCCCCAATCCTCTATGAGAAGTAAAGTATAACTCTGTGAGTGGAATTCACACATCACAAAGTAGTGGCTCAGAAATTTTCCCTTCAGTTTCTATCTGAAGATATTTCTGTTTTCACCATAAGCCTTAAAGCGCTCCCGACTATCCCTTAGCTAACTAAGCTAAAACAGTGTTAGAATACTGCTCAATTAAAACAGAAGCTTAACTGTGCCAGTGGAATTCACATGACACAGAGCAGTTTCACAAAAAGCTTCCTTCTGGTTTTTATCAGAGGGTATTTCTTTTTCAGCATATTCTTAAGAGCATTCCCAAATGTCCTTTCTCTGGTGCCACAGAAAGAGTGATTTCAAACTGCTCAATCCAAAGAATGATTTAACTCTATGAGATGAATACACACATCACAAAACAGTTTCTCAGAGAACTTCTCTCCAGTTTTCAACAGAAGACATTTCCTTGTTCGCCACAGGCCTTCAGTCGCCACTTAATATCACTTCGTAGAATCCTCAAAGACAGACTTTCTAAACTGGGAAATGTAGAGTAAACTTTTACTCTCTGAAATGAACGCATATGTCAAATAGCAGTTTCTTGGAACGCTTCTTTCTGGGTTTTATTTCAGGATATTTCACTTTTTTGCAATAGTCTTAAATGCACTCCAAAATATTACTTTCGGTTTTACAGAAACAGTATTCAAACACTGCCTTATGAGGAAAGAGGTATAACTCCCTGAGCGGATTGCACACATCACAAAACAGTTTCTCAGAAAGTTTCTATCCGGTTTTTATCTGAAGATATCTCTTTTTCACCGTAGATCTGAATGGCCTCCCGAATGTCCCTTTGGGGATCCCTCCACAATGGAATTTCCAAACTGCGTAATATAAGGGAAGTTTTACCTGTGTGAGATAAATAAACATATCTATCACAAAGTAGTTTCACAGAAAGCTTCTTTCCAGGTTTTATCTGAGGATATTTCCTTTTGGACCATAGCCATCCATATACTCCCGAATGTCTCCTGATAGCTTTTTCCCCAAAAGGGATTCCCCAATCCTCTATGAGAAGAAAAGTATAACTCTGTGAGTGGAATGCAAATGTCACAAAGCAGCTCCTCGGAAATCTTCTCTCCAGTTTCCATCTGAAGATATTTCCGTTTTCACCATAAGCCTTAAAGCACTCCTGAGTAACCCTTAGTTCATTAAACTAAAACAGTGTTAGAATACTGCTAAATGAAAACAGAAGATTAACTGTGCGAGTGGAATTCACATGACTCAGAGCAGTTTCACAGACAACTTCCTTCTGATTTTTATCGGAGGGTATTTCTTTTTCAGCATATTCTTAAGAGCGTTCCCAAATGTCCTTTCTCAGGTTCCACAGAAAGAGTGATTTCAAACTGTTCTATCCAAAGAATGATTTAACACTATGAGATAAATACACACATCACAAAGCCGTTGCTCAGAAAGCTTTTCTCCAGTTTTCAATGGAGGACATTTTTTTTTACTCACTAGAGGCCTCGGCTCACCACTTAATATCCCTTCACAGAATCCTCAAAGACAGACTTTCTAAGCTGCGAAATGTAGAGTAAGCTTTAACTCTCTGAAATGAATGGACATGTCAGAGCAGATTCTTGGAACACTTCTTTCTGGGTTTTATTTCAGGATATTTCACTTTTCAAGATAGTCTTCCATGCGCTCCGAAATATAACTTTTTCAGTTTTATAGGAACAGTGTTCAAATGCTGCCTTATGAGAAAAGAGGTGTAACTCCCTGAGTGGAATGCACATATCACAAAGCAGTTTCCCAGAAAGCTTCTCTCCAGTTTTTATCTGAAGTTATCTCCCATTTCACCATAGACCTGAAATGCTCCCAAATGTCCTTTCAGGGATCCGTCCATGACGGCGTTTCAAAACTGCGTAATAGAACGAAAGTTTTATCTATGTGGGACGAATAAACATATGTATCACAAAGCAGTTTCACAGAAAACTTCTTTCCAGTTTTGTTTGAGGATATTTCCTTTTTCAACATAGCCCTCCATACGGTGAATGTCCCTTGGTAGCTTTCTTTCTAAAAGGGATTTCATTATCCTCTATGAGAAAAGAGATATAACTCTATGAGTGTAATGCACACGTCACAAAGCAGTTCCTTGGAAAGCTTCTCTCCAGTTTCTATCTGAAGATATTTCCTTGTTTCACCATAAGTCTCAAAGCGCTCCCGACTCTCCCTTACACAAAAGTTGCTCAGAAAGCTTCTCTCCAATTTTCCACAGAAGATATTTACTTGCTAGCCACAAGCCTCCATTTGCCACTTAATATCCCTTCACAGTATCCTCAAAGACAGACTTTCCAAACTGGGAAATGTAGAGTAAGCTTTGACTCTCTGAAATGAATGTACATGTCAGAGAGCAGTTTCTTGGAGCGCTTCTTTCTGGGTTTTATTTCAGGATATTTCACTTTTCGCTATATTCTTCCATGCACTCTGAAATATCACCTTTTCGGTTTTAGAGGAACAGTGTTCAAATACTGCCTTATGAGAAAAGAGGTATAATTCCCTGAGTGGAATGCACACATCACAGAAAGCTTCTCTCCAGTTTTTTTCTGAAGAAATTTCCTTTTTCACCATAGGCCTGAATGCACTTTTGAATATCCCATTGTGGATCCATCCATGAGGGAGTTTCAAAACTGCATCATATAAAGGAAGTTTTATCTATGTGAGATGAATAAACATAACAAAAATCAAATTCACAGAAAATTTCTTTCCAGTTTTTATCTGAAGATATTTCCATTTTCAACATAATCCTGAATGTGCTCCCGAATATCCCTTCATGGATTCATCCATGATAGAGCTTCCAAGCTGGGTAATGTAGACAAAGCTTTATCTTTGTGAGATGAATACACATATCACAGAATAGTATCACAGAAAGAGTTTCCCTGATGCTGTATGAGAACAGAGGCAGAACACTGTAAGGGGATTGCACATGTCACAATGCAGTTCTGCGGAAAGCTTCTATCTAGTTTCTATCTGAACATATTTCCTTTTTCACTGTAAGCCTCAAAGCACTCCCAAATATCCCTTCACACGCTAAACATAAACAGTGGTTGAAAACAGCTCAATGAAAACAGAAGCTTCACTGAACTAGAGGAATTCACGTGACACAGAGCAGTTTCACAGAAAGCTCCCTTCTGGTTTTTATCTGAGGATATTTCTTTCTCCATATTGTAAAGAGCGTTCCCAAATGTCCTTCCTCAGGTTGCATAGAAACAGTGATTTCAAACTGCTCAATCCAAAGTATGATTTAACTCTATGAGATGAATACACACGTCAAAAAGCAGTTGCTCAGAAAGCTTCTCTCGAGGTTTCATCGGAAGACATTTCCTTGCTCACAGGCCTCCGGGTGCCAATTAATATCCCTTAGCAGATTTCCTCAAGGGAGAGTTTCCAAACTGGGAAACGTAGAGTAAGCTTTATTTCTGTGAAATAAATGCACATATAAGAGAGCATTTTCATGGAACGCTTCTTTCTGGGTTTTAATGGAGGATAGTTCACTTTTCGCCATAGTCTTTGAAGCACTCAGAAATATCACTTTTTCGGTTTTATAGGAACAGTGTGTATTTATTCATTTATTTTATTTTTATTTTATTTTATTTTTTTTTTTGAGACGGAGTTTCACTCTGTCGCCCAGGCTGGAGTGCAGTGGCCAGATCTCGGCTCACTGCAAGTTCCGCCTCCTGGGTTTAGGCCATTCTCCTGCCTCAGCCTCCCGAGTAGCTGGGACTACAGGCGCCCGCCACCTCACCTGGCTAGTTTTTTGTATTTTTTAGTAGAGACGGGGTTTCATCAGGTTAGCCAGGATGGTCTCGATCTCCTGACCTTGTGATCCGCCCATCTCGGCCTCCCAAAGTGCTGGGATTACAGGATTGAGCCACCACACCCCCCCGGAACAGTGTTTAACACTGCCTCATGACAAAAGAGGTATAACTCCCTGAGCGGAATGCACACATCACAAAACAGTTTCTCAGAGTTCCTCCTCCTTTTCTATTTGAAGATATTTCCTTTTTCACCATAGACCTGAATGTGCTTCTGAATGTCACTACGCAGATCCGTCCATGATGGAGTTTCCTAACTGTGTAATATAAAGAAGGTTTTATCTATGTAGATGAATAAGCATATCTATCAAAGGCAGTTTCACAGAAGGCTTCTTTCCAGTTTTTGTCTGATGATATTTCCTTTTTAACTGTAGCTATCCATATACTCCCAAATGTCCCCTGGTAGCTTTTTCTCCAAAAGGGATTCCCCAATCCTCTATGAGAAGGAAGGTATAACACTTTGAGTGAAGTGCACACATCACAAACAGCTCCTTGGAAAGCTTCTCTCCAGTTTCTATCTGAACATATTTCTGTTTTCACCATAAGCCTCAAAGTGCCCCTGAAATTCCCTTCACAGACTAAACAAAAACTGTGTTAGAATACTGTTCAATGAAATGAGAAGCTGAACTGAGTGAGTGGAATTCACACGAGACAGAGCAGTTTCACAAAAGTTTCCTACTGATTTTTATCTGAGGGTATTTCTTTTTCAGCATATTCTAAGGAGCATTCCCAAATGTCCTTTTTCAGGTTCCACAGAAACAGTGATTTCAAACTGCTCAATCCAAAGAATGATTTAACTCTATGACATAAATACACACATCCCAAAGCAGTGGCTCAGAAAGCTTCTCTCCAGTTTTCAACGGATGACATTTCCTTACTCAACACAGGCCTCCGGGCTTAATATCCCTTTGCAGATTCCTCAAATACAGAGTTTCCAAACTGGGCAATGTACAGTAAGTTTTAACTCTGTGAGATGAATGCACATATCACACTGTAGTTTCTTGGACTGCTTCTTTCTGGGTTTTATTTGAGGATATTTCACTTTTCTCCATAGTCTTCAATGCGCTCTGAAATACCACTTTCTCGGTTTTACAGGAACTGTGTTCAAACACCGCCTTATGATAAAACAGGTAAAACTCCCTGAGTGGAATGCACAAATCAAAAAGCAGTTTCTCAGAAAGCTTCTCTGCGGTTTTTATCTGAAGATATTTCCTTTTTCACCATAGTCCTGAATGTGCTTCTGAATGTCCCTTCGTGGATCAGTCCATGACGGAGTTTCCAAGCTGCATAATGTAAAGAAAGCTTTATCTATGTGAAATGAATAAACACAGCAAAAAGCAGAATCACACAATGCTTCTTTCCAGTTTTTATCTGAAGATATTTCCTTTTTCACCAGAGTCCTGAATGTGCTCCGAAACGTCACTTCGTGGATCAGTCCATGACTTAGTTTCCAAGCTGTGTAACATAAAAAAGCTTTATGTATGTGAGGTTAATACACATAGCAAAAAGCAGGTTCACGGAAAGCTTCTTCACCATTTTTATCTGATGATATTTCCTTTTTTAACCTAGTCCTGAATGTGCTCCTGAATGTTCCTTCGCAGATCCGTCCATGACAGAGTTTCCAAGCCGCATAATGTAATGAAAGCTTTATCTATGTGAGATGAATACACATAGTATAGAGCAGTTTCACAGAAAGCTTTTTTTCTCTTTTTGTCTGAGCCTATTTCCCTTTTCACCATAGGAGTCAATATGCTCCCGAATATACCTTGGTACCTTTTCCTCCAAAAGGGCTTCCCCTATGCCGTATGAGAACAGAGGTATAACACTGTGAGTGGAATGCACACGTCACAAAGCAGCTACTCAGAAAGCTTCTCTCCAGATTCGGTCTGAACATATTTCCTTTTTCACTGCAAGCCTCAAAGTGCTCCTGAATATCCCTTCGCACATCAAACAAAAACAGTGTTAGGAAACTGCTCAATGAAAAGAGAAGCTTAACTGAGTGAGAGGAATTCACACCACACATAGCAGTTTCACAGAAAGCTTCCTTCTGGTTTTTATCTGAGGCTATTTCTTTCTCCATATTCTAAAGAGCATTCCCAAATGTCCTTCCTATGATTCCACAGAAACAATGATTTCAAACTGCTCAATACCAAGAATGATTTAACTCTATGAGATGACTACACAAGTTATGAAGCAAGAGCTCAGAAAGCTTCTCCCCAGTTTTCAACGGAAGACCTTCTTTGCTCATCACAGGACTCTGGGCACCACTAAATATCCCTTTGCAGATTTCTCAAAAACAGAGTTTCCAAACTGGGCAATGTAGAGCAAGCTTTAACTCTGTGAACTGAATGCAAATATCAGAGAGCAGTTTCTTGTAACGTTTCTTTCTCGTTTTTATTTGCGGATAGTTAAATTTTTGCAGTAGTCTTCAATGCACTCTGAAATATCACTTTTTCGGTTTTACAGGAACAGTGTTCAAACACTGTCTTATGAGAATAGAGGTATAACTCCCTGAGTAGAATGCACACATCACAAAGCATTTTCTCAGAAAACTTCTATCCAGTTTTTATCTGAAGACATCTCCTTTTTCACCGTAGGCCTGAATGTGCTCCCCTATGTCCCTTCATGGATCTGTCCATGATGGAGTTTCCAATCTGTGTACTGTAAAGGAAGCTTTATCTATGTTAGGTGAATACATATATCACAGAGCAGTTTCACAGAATGCTTCTATCCTGTTTTTGTCTGAGGCTATTTCCCTTTTCACAAAAGGCATCAATATGCTTCCGGATATCCCTTGATAAATTTTTCCTCAGAGGGATTTCCCTGATGCTGTATGAGAAGACAGGTATAACACTGTAAGTGGAATGCACACGTCACAAAGCAGTTCTTCGGAAAGCTTCTCTCCAGTTTCTATCTGAACATATTTCCTTTTTCACTGTAAGCCTCAAGAGCTCCCGAATATACCTTCACACGCTAAACATAAACAGGGTTACAAAACTGCTCAATGAAAAGAGAGGCTTAACTGAGTAAGATGAAATAACAAGACACAGAGCAGTTTCACAGTAAGCTTTCTTCTTGATTTTACCTGAAGATATTTCTTTCTCCATATTCTAAGGAGCGTCTCAAATGTTCTTCCTCAGACTCCATGGAAGCAGTGATTTCAAAGTGCGTAATCCAAAGAATGGTTTAACTCTATGAGATGAATATACACATCACAAAGCAGTTGCTTAGAAAGCTTCTCACCAGTTTTCATCGGAAGACGTTTCCTTGCTCACCCCAAGCCTCCGGGCGCCACTAAATATCCCTTCAGAGTTTCCTCAAAGACAGAGTTTCCAAATTGGGCAACATAGAGTAAGCTTTAACTCTGTGAAATGGATGCACATATCAAAGAGCAGTTTTTTGAAACTCTTCTTTCTGGGTTTTATTTGGGGATATTTCACTTTTCACCATAGTCTTCAAAGCGATCCGAAATATCACTTTTTCGGTTTTTCAGGAACAGTGTTCAAACAATTCCTTAGGAGATAAGAGATATAACTCCCTGAGTTGAATGTACACATCACAAAGCAGTTTCTCATAAAGCTTCTCTCCTGTTTTTATCTGAAGATATTTCCTATTTCAACATAGGCCTGAATGTGCTGCCAAATGTCCCTTTGTGAATCTGTCCATGACGGCATTTCAAAACAGGGTAAGAGAAAAAAGTTTTGTCTATGTGAGATGAGTAAACATATCTATCACAAAGCAGTTTCACTGAAAGCTTCTTTTCAGTTTTTGTGTGAGGATATTTCCTTTTTCACCATAGCCGTCCATATACTCTTGAATGTCCCGTGGTAGCTTTTTCTCCAAAAGGGATTCTCCAATCCTCTATGAGGAGAAAAGTATAACTCTGTGATTGGAATGCACACGTCACAAAGCTGCTCCTCAGAAATCTTCTCTCCAGTTTCTATCTGAAGATATTTCCATTTTCACCGTAATCCTCAAAGCGCTCCCGAGTATCCCTTAGTTGACTAAACTAAAAAAGTGTTAGAATGCTGCTCAGGGAAAACAGAAGCTTAACTATGCGAGTGGAATGCACATGACACAGAGCAGTTTCACAGAAAGCTTCCTTCTAGTTTTTATCTAAGGGTATTTCTTTTTCAGCCTATTCTAAAAACCATTCCCAAATGTCCTTTCTCAGATTCCACAGAAACAGTGATTTCAAACTGCTGAATCCAAGGAATGATTTAACTCTATAGGATGAATACACACATTAGCTGCATAATGTAAATAAAGCTTTATTTATGTGACACGAATAAACACAGCAAGGAGCAGATTCACAGAAAGCTTCTTTCCAGATTTTATCTGAAGATATTTCCCTTTTCACCATATTCCTGAATGTGCTCCCAAATGTCCCTTCTCCGAACCATCCATGACGTAGTTTCCAAGCTGCATAATGTTAAGAAAGCTTTATCTATGTGAGATGAATACACATATACCAGAGCAGTTTCACAGAAAGCTTCTTTCCAGTTTTTGTCTGAGGCTATTTCCGTTTTCACCATTGGTGTCAATATGCAAACGAATATAGCTTGATACCTTTTTTTCGAAAGGGTTTCCCCGTTGATGTATGAGAAGAGAAGTATAACACTCTGCGTGGAATGCACATGTCACAAAGCAGTTCCTTTAAAACCTGCCCTCCTGTTTCTATCTGAACATATTTTCTTTTTCACTGTAAGCCTCAAAGTGCTTCCGAATATCCCTTCATATGCTAAACATAAACAGTGTTAGAAAACTGCTCAATGAAAAGAGAAGCTTAACTGAGCGATAGGAATTCACACGACACATAGCAGTTTCTCAGAAAGCTTCCTTCTGGTTTTTATGTGAGGATATTTCTTCTCCATATTTTAAACAGCGTTTCAGGATATTCTAAAGAGTGTTCCCAAATATTCTTCCTGAGATTCCACAGAAACAGGATTTTCAAACTGCTCAATCCAAAGAATGATTGAACTCTATGAGATGAATACACACTTCACAAAGCAGTTGTTCAGAAAGCTTCTCTCCAGTTTTCAATGGAAGACATTTCCTTGCTCACCACAGGCCTCCGGGCGCCATTAATATCCCTTTGCAGATCCCTCAAAGACAGAGTTTCCAAACTAGACAATGTAGAGTAAGCTTTAATTCTGTCAAGTGAATGCACATATCAAAGAGCAGTTTCTTGGAATGGTTCTTTTTGGGTTTTATTTGAGGATAGTTCACTTTTCACCATAGTCTTCAATGTGCTCCAAAATATCACTTTTTCAGTTTTACAGGAACAGTGTTCAAACTCTGCCTTATAGGAAAAGAGGAATAGTTCCCTGAGTCGAATGCACATATCAGAAATCAGTTTCTCAGAATGCTTCTGTCCGGTTTTTATCTGAAGATATTTCCTTTTTCACCATAGGCCTGAATGTGCTCCCGAATATCCCTTCGTGGTTCGTCCATGACGGAGTTTCCAAGCAGAGTAATGTAAAGAAAGCTTCATATATGTGAGATGAATAAACATAGTAAAAAGCAGATTCACAGAAAGCTTCTTTCCAGTTTTTTCGAAGATATTTTCTTTTTCACCATAGTCCTGTATGTGCTCCTGAATGACACTTGTGGATCCGTCCATGACTGAGTTTTCCTGCTGCATAACATAAAGAAAGCTTTGTCTATGTGAGATGAATACACATATCACAGAACAGTTTCACAGAAAGCTTCTTTCCAGTTTTTGTCTGAGGCTATTTCACTTTTCAACATAGGCATCAATATGCTCCCGAATATCCCATGGTACCTTTTTTCCAAATGGTTTTTCCCGATGCTGTATGAGAAGAGTGATATAACACTGTGAGTGGAATGCACACGTCAGAAGCTGTTCCTAGGAAAGCTTCTCTCCAGTTTGTATCTGAACATACTTTCTTTTTCACCGTAAACTTCAAAGTACTTCTGAATATACCTTTACACGCTAAACATAAACAGTGTTAGAAAACTGCTCAATGAAAAGAGATGCTTAAATTAGCGAGAGAAATTCACATGACACATAGAAGTTTCACAGAAAACTTCCTTTTGGTTTTTATCTGAGGATACTTCTTTCTCCATATTCTATAGAGAATTCCAAAATGTCCTTCATCAGATTCCACAGAAATAGTGATTTGAAATGCTCAATCCAAAGAATGCTTTAATTCTATGAGAAGAATACACACATCACAAAGCAGTTGCTCAGAAAGCTTCTCTCCAGTTTTCACCGGAAGGCATTTCCTTGCTCACCACAGGCCTCCGGGTGCCACTTAATAGCCCTTCACAGATTCCTCAAAGACAGAGTTTTCGAACTGGGTAATGTAGAGTAAGCTTGAACTCTGTGAAATGAGTGCACATATCAGAGAGCAGTTTCTTGTAATGCTGCTTTCTGGATTTTATTTGAGGATATTTCACTTTTCATCATAGTCCTCAATGTACTCCAAAATATCACTTTTTGGTTTTACAGGAACAGTGTTCAAACACTGCCTTAAGAGAAAAGAGGTATAACTCCCTGAGTGGAATACACACATCATAAAGCAGTTTCTCAGAAAGCTCCTCTCCAGTTTTTATCTGAAGATATTTCCTTTTTCACCATAGGCCTGAATGTGATCCTAAATATCCCTTTGCTGATCCCTCCATTATAGAATTTGAAAGCTGGGTAATGTAAAGAAAGCTTTATCTATATGAGATGAATAAATATAGCAAATAGCAGATTCACAGAAAGCTTCTCTCCAGTTTTTATCTGAAGATATTTCCTTTTTCACCATCATCCTGAATGTGCTCCCGAATGTCCCTTCGCAGATCTGTGCATGACAGAGTTTCCAAGCTGCGTAATGTAAAGAAAGCTTTACCTATGTGAGATGAATACACATATCACAAAGCAGTTTCACAGAAAGCTTCTTTCCAGTTTTTGCCTGAGGCTATTTCCCTTTTCACCTTAGGTGTCAATATGCTCGCCAATATCTGTTGGTACCTATTTCTCCAAAATGGTTTCCCCGATGCTGTATGAGAAGAGAGGTATACCATTTGAGTGGAATGCACACGTCACAAAGCAGTGCAGGGGAAATCTTCTCTATAGTTTCTATCTGAACATATTTCCTTTTTCACCATAAGCCTCAAAGCCCTCCTGAATATCTGTTCGCAATTAAACATAAACAGTTTTAGAAAACAGTTCAATGAAAAGAGAAGCTTAACTGAGCGAGAGGAATTCACATGACATGTAGCAGTTTCATAGAAAGCTTCCTTCTGGTTTTTATCTGAAGATATTTCCCTTTTCACCATAGTCCTGAATGTACTCCTGAATGCCCCTTGCGTATCTGTCCATGACACAGTTTCCAAGCTGCATAATATAAAGAAAGCTTTATCTACATGAGATGAATAAGCATAGAAAAAAGCAGATTCACAGAAAGCTTCTTTCTGGTTTTTATCTGAAGATATTTCCTTTTTCACCATCGTCCTGAATGTGCTCCCGAATTTCCCTTTGCGAATCCGTCCATGACAGAGTTTCAAAGCTGCGTAATGTAAAGAAAGCTTTACCTACGTGAGGTGAATACACATATCACAAAGCAGTTTCACAGAAAGCTTCTTTCCAGTTTTTGTCTGAGGCTATTTCCATTTTCACCATAGGCATCAATATTTTCCCGAATATCCCTTGGTACCTTTTTCTCCAAAAATGTTTCCCCGATGCCATATGAGAAGAAAGTTATAACACTGTGAGTGGAATGCACACATTACAACAGTTCCTCAGAAAGCTTCTCTTCAGTTTCGATCTGATCATATTTCCTTTTTCACCATAAGTCTCACAATGCTCCCAAATATCCGTTCGTACACTAATCAAAAACAGTGTTAGAAAAGTGCTCAATGAAAAGAGAAGCTTAACTGAGCGAGAAGAATTCACCCGAAACATAGCAGTTTCATAGAAAACTTACTTCTGATGTTTACCTGAGGGCATTTCTTTTTCAGCATATTCTAAAGAGCATTCCCAAATGTCCCTTCTCAGGTTCCACAGAAACAGTGATTTCAAACTGCTCAATTCAAAGAATGATTTAACACCATGAGGTGAATATACAGGTCACAAAGCAGTTGCTCAGAAAGCGTCTCTCCAGTTTTAAACAGAGGACATTTCCTTGCTCAATACAGACCTCCGGGTGACACTTAATATTCCTTCACAGATTCCTCAAAGACAGAGTTTCCAAACTGGGCAACGTGGAGTATGCATTAACTCTGTGAAATGAATGCACATATCAGAGAGCAGTATCTTGGAAGGCTTCTTTCTGGATTTTATTTGAGGATATTTCGCTTTTCACCATAGTCTTCAATGTGCTCTGAAATATCACTTTTTTGGTTTTACAGGAACGAACAGTGTTCAAACACTGCCTTATGAGAAAAGAGGTATAACTCCGTGAGTGGAATCTACACATCACAAAGCAGTTTCTCAGAGCGCTTCCCTCTCTTTTTTATCTGAAGATATTTCCTTTTTCACCACAGGCCTGAATGTGATCTCGAATATCCCTTTGCAGATCCGTCCATGATGGATTTTTCTGGCTGTGTAATGTAAAGAAAGCTTTATCTATGTGACATAAATAAACATAACGATAGCAGATTCACAGAAAACATCTTTCCATTTTTTATCTGAAGATACTACCTTTTCACTGTAGTAATGAATATGCTCCCAAATGTCCCTTCACGGATCCATCCATGACAGAGATTCCAATCTGCGTAATGTAAAGAATGCTTTATCTATGTGAGATGAATACACATATCACAGAGCAGTTTCACAGAAAGCTTGTTTCCTGTTTTTGTCTGAGGCTACTTCCCTTTGCACCATATGCATCAATATGCTCCCGAATATCCCCTGGTAACTTTTTCTCCAAATGGGTTTACCCAATGCTGTATGAGAAGAGAGGTATATCACTGTGAGTGGAATGCACACGTCACAAAGCAGTTCCATGAAAAGCTTCTCTCAAGTTTATATCTGAGCATATATCCTTTTTCCACTAAGCCTCAAGCTCTCCCAAATATCTATTTGCATGCTAAATATAAACAGTGTTAGAAAACTGCTTAGTGAACAGAGAATCTTAACTGAGTGTGAGGAATTCACACAACACATGGCAGTTTCACAGAAAGCTTCCTTCTGGCTTTTATCAGATTATTTATCCATATTATAAAGATCGTTCTCAAATGTACTTCTTCAGATTCCACAGAAAGGGTGATTTAAAACTGCTCAATCCAAAGAATGATTTAACTCTATGAGATGAATACACACATCACAAAGAAATTGCTCAGATAGCTTCTCTCAAGTTTTCAATGTAAGACATTTCCTTGTTCTTCTCAGGCCTCTGGGCACCACTTAATATCCCTTCAGAGTATCCTCAAAGACAGAATTTCCAAACTGGGAAATGTAGAGTAAGCTTTAACTCTGTGAAATGAGTACACATGTCAGAGAGCAGTTTCTTGGAATGCTTTTTTCTGGGTTTTATTTCAGGATAGTTGACTTTTCACCATAGACTTCAATGCACTCCGAAGTAACCCCGTTTTGGTTTTACAGGAGCAGTGTTCAAACATTGCCTTATAAGAAAAGAGGCATAACTCCTTGAGTGGAATGCACACATCACAAAGCAGTTTCTCAGAAGACTTCTCTCCAGTTTTTATCTGAAGATATTTTCTTTTTCACCACAGGTCTGAATGTGATCCCAAATATCTCTTCGCGGATCCATTTATTAGGAACTTTCCAAGCTGCATAAGGTAAAGAAACATTTATCTTTGTGAAATGAATAAACGTAGCAAAAATCAGATTCATAGAAACTTCTTTAAAGATTTGTCGGAAGATATTTTCTTTTTTCCACAGTCCTGAATGTGCTCCCAAATGTCCCTTCGGGATGCGTCCATGACAGAGTTTCCAATCTGCATAATGTAAAGAAAGGTTTATCTATGTGAAATGAGTACACATAGCGCAGAGCAGTTTCACAGAAAGCTTCCTTCCAGTTTTTGTCAGAGGCTTTTCCATTTTCAACATAGGCATCAATACGCCCCAGAATATCCCTTGGTACTTTTTCTCCAAAAGGGTTTCCCAGATGCTGTATGTGAAGACAGGTATAACACTTCAAGTGGAATGCACACGTCACAAAGCTGTTCCTCAGAAATCTTTTCTCCAGTTTCTACCATAAGCCTCAAAACGCTCCCGAATATCCCTTCACCCGCTAAAAACAGTGTTAGAAAATTGAACTGTGTGAAATGAATGCACAAATCAGAGAGCAGATTCTTGGAACGCTTCTGTACGAGTTTTATCTGAGGATATTTCACTTTTTTCCATAGTCTTCAATGCGCTCAGAAATATCAGTTTTTCAGTTTTACAGGGACAGTGTTCAAACACTTCCTTATGAGAAAAGAGGTATAACTCCCTGAGTGGAATGCACACATCACAAAGCAGTTTCTCAGAAATCTTCTCTCTGATTTTTATCTGAGGATATTTCCTTTTTCACCATAGGCCTGAATTTGTTCCCAAATGTCAATTTGCAGATCCGTCCATGATGGAGTTTCCAAACTTCGTAATATAAAGAAAGTTTTATCTATGTGAGATGAATAAACATATCTATCACAAAGCATTTACAGAGAAAGCTTCTTTTCAGTTTTGCCTGAGGATAGTTCCTTTTTCACTGTAGTGCTCCATATGGTGAATGTCCCTTGGTAGCTTTTCCTCCAAAAGGGATTTCCCAATCCTCTATGAGAAAAAAGGTATAACTCTGTGAGTTGAATACACACGTCACAAAGCAGCTCCTCAGAACGCCTCTCTTCAGTTTCTATATGAAGATATTTCCGTTTTGACCATAAGCCTCAAAGCGCTGCAGAATATCCCTTCACAGACTAAACATAAACAGTTTTAGAAAACTGCTCAACGAAAATAGAGGCTTCACGAGGGAGAGGAATTCACTTGACACATAGCAGTTTCACGGAAAACTTCCTTCTAATTTTCAGCTGAGGATATTTCTTTCTCCATATTCTAAAAAGCGTTCCCAAATGTCCTTCCTCAGATTCCACCCAAACAGTGATTTCAAACTGCTCAATCCAAAGAATGGTCTAACTCTATGAGATAAATACACACGTCACAAAGGAGTTGTTCAGAAAACTTCTCTCCAGTTTTCATCAGAAGACATTTCCTTGCTCACCACAGGCCTCCCGACATCACTTAATATCCCTTTGCAGATTCCTCAAAGACAGAGTTTCCAAACTGGGCAACGTAGAGTAAACTTTAACTCTGTGAAATGAATGCACATATCAGAGAGCAGTTTCATGGAACGCTTCTGTCTGAGTTTTATTTGAGGATATTTCACTTTACACCATAGTCTTCAAGGTGCTCCGATATATCACTTTTTCGGTTTTACAGGAGCAGTGTTCAAACACTGCCTTAGGAGAAAATAGGTATAACTCCCTGAGTGGAATGCACAGATCACAAGGCAGTTTCTCAGAAATCTTCTCCCCAGTTTTTATCTAAAGATATTTCCTTTTTCAACATAGGTCTGAATATGCTCCCGAATGTCCCTTTGCAGATATGTCCATGATGGAGTTTACAAACTGCATAATATAAAGAAAGTTTTATCTATGTTATATGAATATACATATCTATCACAAAACAGTTTCACAGAAATCTCCTTTCCAGTTTTTGTCTGAGGACCTTTTCCTTTTTCACCATAGTCCTGAATGTGCTCCCGAATGTCCCTTCATGGATCAGACCATGACAGAGTTTCCAAGCTGTGTATTGTAAGGAAAGTTTTATCTATGTGAGATGAGTACACATAGCACAGAGCAGTTTCACAAAAAGCTTCTTTCCATTATTTGTCTGAGGATATTTCACTTTTCACTATAGGCCTCAATACGCTCCCCATTATCCCTTGGTACCTTTTTCTCCAAAAGGTTTCTCAAATGCTGTATGAGAAGAAAGGTATAATTCTGTGAGTGGAATTCACACATCACAAAGCAGCTCCTCAGTAAGTTACTCTCCAATTTCCATCTGAAGATATTTCCATTTTCACCATAAGCCTCAAAGCACTCCAGAATATCACTTAGGAGACTAATCTAAAACCGTATTGGAATACTGATCAATGAAAACAGAAGCTTAACTGTATGAGTGGAATTCACACTACACAAAGCAGTTTCAGAGAATGCCTCCTTCTGGTTTTTATCTGAGGGTCTTTCTTTGTCAGCATATTCCTAAGAGCGTTCCCAAATGTCCTTTCTCAGGTTCCACAGAAACAGTGATTTCAACCTGCTCAATCCAAAGTATGATTTAACTCTATGAGATGAATACAAACATCACAAAGCAGTTGCTCACAAAGCTTCTCACCAGTTTTCAACAGAAGACATTTCCTTGCTCAACACAGGCCTCTGGGCGCCACTTAGTACCCCTTCGCAGATTATTGAAAGACAGAGTTTCCAAACTGGGCAATGTTGAGTAAGCTTTAACTCTGTGAAATGAATGCACATATCACTGAGCAGATTCTTGGAACTCTTCTTTCTCGGTTTTATTTGATTATATTTCCCTTTTCACCATAGTCTTCAAGGTGCTACGAAATATCACTTTTTCAGTTTTACAGGAACAGTGTTCAAACACTGCCCTATAGGAAAAGAGGTATGATTCCCTGAGTGGAATGCACACATCACAAAGAAGTTTCACAGAAAGCTTCTTACCAGTTTTCCTCTGAGACTATTTCCCTTTTCACCCTAGGCATCAACATGTTCCCAAATATCACTTGGTACCTTTTTCTCCAAAAGGGTTTCCCCGATGCTGTATGTGAAGAGAGGTATAACACTTTGCGTGGAATGCCCACGTCACGAAGAGGTTCCTCAGAAAGCTTCTCTACAGTTTCTATCTGAACATATTTCCTTTTTCACCCTAAGCCTCCAAGTGCTCCTGAATATTCCTTCCCATGCTAAACATAAACAGGATTATAAAACTGCTCAAGGAAAAGATAAAAGGAAATATGCTCGGATAAACACTAGAAAGAATCTTTCTGAGCAACTGTTTTGTGATGTGTGGATTCATCTCTCAGAGTTACACTGTCCTTTTCATTGAGCAGTTTGCTACCACTGTTTTCTTAGAATCTGCAATGGGATATTTTGGAGTGCATTGAAGCTTATTTTGACAGAGGGAATATCTTCAGACAAAAACTAGCAAGAGTTTCTGGGAAACATCACTGTGATGAGTGAGTTCATCTCACAGAGTTACACCACAGTTTTTATGTGGAAGTTTGATAGCACTGTTTTTGGGGAATCTGAGAAGGGATATTTTGAATCACCTTGAAGCCTATGTTGACAAAGCAAATAACTTCAGAAAAAAAGTTGAAAGAAGCTTTCTAAGAAACCTGTTTGTGATGTGTGAATACACCTCACCGAGGTACACCATCCTTTTCATGTAGCAGTTTGCTAACACTGTTTTCGTGGAATCTGCAAAGGGATATTTGGGAGCACATTGAGGACTATAGTGAAAAAGGAAATATCCTCCGATGAAAACTAGAAAGAAATTATCTGAGAAACTGCTTTGTGATGTGTGAATTCATCTCACAGACTTACACCATACTTTTCATTGGGCAGTCTGATAACACTGGTTTCGTGGAATCTGTAAAAGGATACCTGGGAGTGCATTGAAGTCTATGGTGACAAAGAAAATATCCTCAGAGAAAAACCGAAAAGAAGCTTTATGAGAATCTGCTTTGTGATGTGTAAATTCATCCCACAGAGTTACAACATTCTTTTCATTGAACAGAATGCTAACACTCTTTTCGTGGAATCTGCAATAAGATATTATGAGCACATTGAAGCCTATGGTGAAAAATGAAATATCTTCAAATAATAACTAGAAAATAGCTTTCTGAGAAACTGCTTAGTGATGTTTGAATTCATCTCAAAGAGTTACACTGTTGTTTTGATTGAGCAGTTTGCTACCACTGTTTTCTTGGAATCTGCAATGGGATATTTCAGAGTGCATTGAAGCTTATTTTGACAAAAGAAATGTCCTCAGATAAAAACTAGAAAGAAGCTTTCCGAGAAACCACTTTGTGATGTGTGAGTTCATCTCACAGACTTACACCACTGTTTTCATGGAGAAGTTTGGTAGCACTGTTTTTGGGGAACCTGAGAAGGGATATTCTGAATCACCTTGAAGCCTAGGGTGTCAAAGGAAATATATTCAGGAAAAAACTAGAAAGAAGCTTTCTAAGAAACTTGTTTATGATGTTGAATTCAACTCACTGAAGTACACCATTCTTTTCATGTAGCAATTTGCTAACACTATTTTTGTGGAATCTGCAAAGGGATATTTGGGAGCACGTTGAGGATTATAGTGAAAAAGGATATATCCTCCGATAAAAATTAGAAAAAAATTGTCTGAGAAACTGCTTTGTGATGTGTGAATTCACCTCACAGAGTTACACCATACTTTGCATTGGGCAGTCTGATAACACTGGTTTCGTGAAATCTGTAGTAGGATACTTGGGAGCACATTGAAATCTATGGTGACAAAGGAAATATCCTCAGAGAAAAACCGAAAAGAAGCTTTCTGAGAATCTGCTTTGTGATGTGTGAATTCATCTCACAGAGCTACACCATTCTTTTCATTGAGCAGTATGCTAACACTCTTTTCATGGAATCTGCAATAGGATATTTTGGAACACATTGAAGCATACGGTGAAAAATGAAATATTTTCAAATAATAACTAAAAAATAATTTTCTGAGAAACTTCTTTGTGATGTTTGAATTCATCTCACAGAGTTATGCTGTTGTTTTGATTGAGCAGTCTGCTACCACTGTTTTCTTGGAATCTACAATGGGATATTTCAGAGTGCATTGAAGCTTATTTTGACTAAGGAAATATCCTCAGATAAAAACTAGAAAGAAGCTTTCCAAGAAACCACTTTGTGATGTGTGAGTTCATGTCACAGACTTACACCACTGTTTTCATGGAGCAGTTTGGTAGCACTAAAGTGACAAATAAAATATCTTCAGATAAAAATTAGAAAGAAGCTTTCTAAAAAACTTCTTTGTGATGTCTGAATTCATACCACAGAGGTACACCTTTCTCTTCATGTAGCAGTTTGCTAACACTGTTTTCATGGAAGCTGCAAAGGGATATTTAGGAGCGCATTGAGGATTACAGAGAAAAATGAAATAACCTCAGATAAATCTAGAAAAAAATTGTCTGAGAAATTACTTTTTGATGTGTGAATTTGTCTCACAGAGTTACACCATATTTTTCATTGGGCAGTCTGATAACACTGGTTTCATGGAATCTATAATAGGATACTTGGGAGCACATTGAAGCCTATGGTGACTAAGGATATATCCTCAGATAAAAACCGAAAAGAAGCTTTCTGAGAAACAGCTTTGTGATGTGTGAATTTATCTCTCAGAGTTACACTGTTCTTTTCATTGAGAAGTTTGCTAATACTGTTTTCATGGAATCTGCAAAGGGATATCTGGGAGCACATTGAGGCCTGTAGTGTAAAAGGAAAAATCCTCAGATAAAAACTAGAAAGAAGCTTTCTGAGAAACTGTTTTGTGATGTGTGAATTCATCACACGGAGTTACACTGTTCTTTTCATTGAGCTGTTTGATAACACCGTTTTCATGGAATCTGCAATAGGATATTTGGGAGGGCATTGAAGCCTATGGTGAAAAAGGAAACATCCTCAGGTAAAAAGCAAAAGGAAACTTTCTGCGAAACTTCTTTGTGATGTTTGAATTCATCTCACATACTTACACTGTTCTTCTCATTTAGCAGTTTGGTAACACTGTTTTCTTGGAATCTGCAACGGGATATTTTGGAGCGCACAGAAGCTTATGGTGACAAAGGAAATACTCTCATATAAAAAGTAGAAAGAAGCTTTTGGAGATACTACTTTGTGATGAGTTAACTTATCTCAAGAGTTACACGACTCTTTTCATTTAAAAGTTTGGTTGCACTGTTTTGGGGGAATCTGAGAAGGGATATTTGCGATCGCATTGAAGCCTATAGTGACAAAGTAAATATCCTCAGATGAAAACTAGAAGGAGGCTTTCTGAGAAAGTTCTTTGAGATGTGTGAATTCACCTAATAGACTTACACCATTCTTTACACTGAGCAATTTGATAACACTGTTTTCGTGGTATCTGCAACAAGATATTTGGGAGCGCATTGAATCCTTTGGTGACAAAGAAATATCCTCAAATAATAAAGCAAAAAGAAGCTTTCTGAGAGATTGCTTTGGGAAGTGTGAACTGATATCATGGAATTACAGTGTTCTTTTCATTGAGCAGTTTACTAACACTGTTTTCTTGGAATCTGGAATAGGATATTTGGGAGCACATTGAAACCTATGGTGACAAAGAAATATCCTTAGATAAAAATGAAAAAGATGCTTTTTGAGAAACTGCTTTGTGATGTGTGAATTCATGACACAGAGTTACACTGTTCTTTTCAACGAGCAGTTTGACAACACTGTTTTTGTGGAATACGCAATAGAAAATTAATTAGCACTTTGAAGCCTATGGTGACAAAGGAACTATCCTCAGATAAAAGCTAGAAGGAAGCTTTCTAAGACACTGCTTTGTGATGTGTGAATTCATCTCCAAGAGTGACACTGTTCTTCTCATTGAGCAGTTTGCTGAAACTGTTTTCTTAGAATCTGCAATGGGATATTTCATAGCACATTGAAGCTTATGGTCACAAAGGAAGTAGTCTCAGATAAAAACCAGAAAGAAGCTATCTGAGATATTTATTTGAGGCGTGTGAATTCAACTCACAGAGGTTCAGCTTTCTTTTCTTGGAGCAGTTTGCTAGCACAGTCTTTGTGGTATCTGCAAAGGGATATTTGAGAGTGCACTGAAGACTATGGTGAAAAAGTAAATATCCTGAGATAGAAACCAAAAAGAAGCTTTTGGAGAGATTGTTTTGTGATGTGTCAATTGATCTCACAGAGATACACTGTTCTTTTCATTAAAAAGTTTACTAACAGTGTTTTCTTGGAATATACAATGAGATATTTCAGAGCTAATTGAAACTTAGGGTGACAAAAGAAATTCTCTCATGTAAAAACTAGAAAGAAGGTTTCTGAGGAAATGCTTTGTGATGTATGAATTCATCTCACAGAGTTACAGGATTCTTTTCATGGAGCAGTTTGGTATCACTGTTTTTGGGAAATCTGAGAAGGGATATTTTGGACCACATTGAAGCCTGTGGAGACAAAGGAAATATCCTCAGATAAAAACAAGAAGGAAGCTTACTGAGAAAATTCTTTGTGATGCATGAATTGATCTCATAGAGTTACAGCTTTCTTTTCATGGAGTAGTTTGCTAACACAGTTTTCATGGAAACTGCAATGGTTATTTGGGAGCGCGTTGAGGCCTACCTTGAAAAAGGAAGCATCCACAGATTAAAAAGTAGAAAGAATCGTTTTTAGAAACTGCTTTGTGTTGTGTGAATTCATCTAACAGAGTTCCACAATTATTTTCATATAGTAGTTTGCTAACACTGTTTTCATGGAATCTTCAAAGGGATATATGGGAGTGACTTGAGGCCTATGGTGAAAAAGGAAATATCCTCAGATAAAAACTAGAAAGAAGCTTTCTGAGAAACTGCTTTGTGATGTGTGAATTCATCTCATGGAGTTACACTGTTATTTTCTTTTACCACTTTGCTAGCACTCTTTTCTTGGATTCTGCAATGGGATATTTCCGAGCGCATTGAAGCTTATGGTGACAAAGGAAATATCCTCATATAAAAACTAGAAAGAAGCATATTGAGAAACTGCTTTATGATGTGGTAATTGATCTCACAGAGTTAACATGATTCTTTTCATGGATCAGTTTGGTAACACTTTTTATGGGGTATCTGAGAAGGGATAGTTTTGATCACCTTGAAGCCTGTGGTGACAAAGGAAATATGCTCAGAAAAAACCTAGATAGAAGCAATCTGAGAAAGGTTTTTGTGATGTGTGAGTTCAACTCACAGAGTTACACCTTTATTTTCATGGAGGAGTTTGCTAATACTGCTTTTGTGGAATCTGCAAAGGGATATTTGGGAGCTCATTGAGGCCTAGGAAATATCCTCAGATTAAAAACTAGAAAGAAGCTTCCTGAGAAAAAACTTTGTGATGTGTGAATTCATCTCACAAAGTTACACCATTCTTTTCATGGAGCAGTTTGTTAGCACTGCTTTTGGGGAATCTGAGAAGGGATGTTTTGAACTGCATTGAAGCCTAAGGTGAAAAAGGAAATATCCTCAGATAAAACTTAGAAAGAAACTTTCTGAGGAAGTTCTTTTTGATGTGTTAAATCATTTCACAGAGTTACACCTTTGCTTTCATGGGCTGTTGGATAAAACTCTTTTAGTGGAATCTGCAATAGGATATTTGGGAGTGCATTGAAGTCTATGGTTACAAAGGAAATATGCTCAGATAAAATCCAAAAAGAAGCTTTCCGTGAAATTGCTTTGTAATAGGTGAATTCATCTCACTGAGTAACACTGTTCTTTTCATTGAGAAGTTTGCTAACACTTTTTTCGTTTAATCTGCAATGGGCTATTCTGGAGTGCATTGAGGAATACGGTGAAAAAGGAAATATCCTCAGATAAAAACTAGAAAGAAACTTTCGGAGAAACTCCTTTGTGATGTGTGCATTCATCTCATAGAGCTAAACGTTTCTGTTGAGGGAGAACTTTGGCATCACTGTATTTGTGGTGTCTAAGAAGGGATATCTGAGAGCGCATTGAAGCCTATAGTGGCAAAGGAAATATCCTCAGACAACAACCAACAACAAGCTTTCTGAGAAACTGCTTTACAATGTTGAGTTCATGTCACAGATTCACATCTTGCCTTCCAGGGAGCAGTTTGCTAACACTATTTTCATGGAATCTGCAAAGGAATATTCATAAGTACATTGAGGCATATGGTATAAAAGGAAATATCCTCAGACAAAAACTAGAAAGATGCTTCCTGACAAACTGCTTTGTGATTTGTGAATATATCTCACAGAGTTACAGTATTCTTTCCATGGAGCAGTTTGGTAGCACTCTTTTTGGAGAATCAGAGTGGCATAATTTGCATCATATTGAAGACTATGTTGACATAGGATATCCTCACATAAAATATAAAAAGAAACTTTCTGAGAAACTTCCTTGTGCTTTGTGAATTCATCTCACAGAATTACAAGGTTCTTTTCATTGACAAGTTTGCTAACACTTTTTTCGTGGAATCTGCAATGGGAAATTATGGAATATATTGAGACATATGGTGAAAAAGTAAATATCCTCAGATAAAAACTAGAAAGAAGCTTTCTGAGAAACTCCTTTCTGATTTGTCAATTCATCTCACAGAGATACACCATTCTTTTCATGGAGCAGTTTAGTAGCACTGATTTAGGGGTATTTGAGAATGGATATTTTGGATTGCTTTGAAGCCTATGGTGACAAAGGAAATATCTTCTGAAGAATAAAGAAAGAAGCTTTCTGAGAAGTTTCCTTGTGATGTGTGAATTCATCTCAGAGTTCCACCTTTCTTTTCATGGAGCAATTTGCTTACACTGTTTTCGTGGTATCTGCAAAGTGATGTATGGGAGTGCATTGAGGCCTATGGTGTGAAAGGAAATATCCTCTGATAAAAACCAGAAAGAAGCTTTCTGAGAAACTAACTTCAGATGGGTGAATTCATCTTACAGAGATACACTCTTGTTTTCGTTGAGCAATTTGATAACACTGTTTTCATGGAATCTTAAATAGGATATTTGGGAGTGTATTGAAGCCTACGGTGACAAAGTAAATATCCTCAGAGAAAAACCAAAAAGAAGCTGTCTGAGAAACTGCTTTGTGATGTGTGAATTCATCTCACAGATTTACAGCTTTCTTTTCATGGAGGAGATTGCTAACACTGCTTTCCTGGAATCTGCAAAGGGATATTCATGAGCCCATTGAGGCCCAGGGTGACAAAGGAACTATCCTCATATGAAAGCCAAAAAGAAGCTTTCTGTGAAATGGCTTTGTGATGTGTGAATTCATCTCATAGAGTTACACCGTTCTTTTCATTGAGAAGTTTGCTAACAGTTTTTTCAATTATTCTGCAAAGGGATATTCGAGAGCGCCTTGAAGAATATGTTGAAAATGCTAATATCCTCAGATAAAACTAGAAAGAAGGTTTGTAAGAAACAGCATTGTGATATGTGAATTCATCTCACAGAGTTACACCGTTCTTTTCATTGAGCAGTTTGCTAACACTCTTTTCATGGAATCTGCAAAGAGATATTTGGGAGCACACTGAAGCCTATAGTGAAAAAGGAAATATCCTAAGATAAAAAGTAGAAAAAATCTTTCTGAAAAACTGCACTGTGATGTGTGAATTCATCTCACAGTTTTGCCATTCTTTTCATTGAGCAGGGTGTGAACACTGTTTTTGTAGAATCTGCAATAGGATATTTGGGATAAAAAGCAATACGATAAAAAGTAAAAAGGAAGCTTTCTGAGAAACTACTTTGTGATGTTTGAATTCATCTCACACAGTTACACTGTTGTTTTCCTTGAGAAGTTTGCTAAAACTGTTTTTTGGGGATCTGCAATGGGATATTTCAGAGTGCATTGAGGCTTGTGGTGACAAAGGAAATATTCTCATGTAAAAACTAGAAAGAAGGTTTCTGAGAAACTGCTTTGTGATTTTTGAATTTCTGTCGCAGAGTTACACGATTCTCTTCATGAAGCAGTTTCATAGCACTGTTTTTGGGGAATCTGAGAAGGGATATATGGGATCGCATTGAAGCCTATGGTGCCAAATTAAATACCTGAGATAAAAACTAGAAAGAAGCTCTATGATAAACTGCTTTATGATGTGTGAATCCGTCTCACAGAGTTACACTGTTGTTTTCATTGACCAGTTTTCTAACACTATTATCTTGGAAAATGCAATGGAATAGTTCACAGTGCATTGAAGCTTATGGTGAAAAAGGAAATATACAAGTATAAAAATTAGAAAGAAGCTTCTGAGAAACCGATTTGTGATGTGTTAATTCATTTCACAGAGTTACACTATTCTTTTCATGGATCAGTTTGATAGAACTGTACTTGGGGAATGTGAGAAGGCATATTTTGGATTGCATTGAAGGATATCGTGTCAAAGGAAATATCCTCAGATAAAAACTAGAAAGAAGCTTTCTGAGAAAGTACTTTGTGATGTGTGAATTCCTCTCATGGAGAAACATCTTTCTTTTCATGGAGCCATTTGATAAAGCTGTTTACATGGAATCTGCAAAGGGATATTTGGGAGTGCATTGAGGCCTCTGTGAAAAAGGAAATATCCTCAGATAAAAACTGGAAAGAATCTTTCTGAGAAACTGCTCTGTGATGTGTGAATTCATCATACAGAGTTACCCGTAAGTTTTATTGAGTACTTTGATACACTGTTTTCATGGAATCTGCAAAAGTATCTTTCGGAGTGCATTGAAGCCCGTGACAAAGGAAACAGTGACAAAGGAAATATCCTCAAACAAAAATCAAAAAGAAGCTTACTGTGAAACTGCTTTGTGATGTGTGAATTCATCCTTTTCATTGAGAAGTTTGCTAACACTTTTTTCAAGGAATCTGCAAGGAGATATTCCAGAGCACATTGAGGAATATGATGAAAAAGGAAATATTCTCAGATAAAAACTAGAAAGAACATATCTGAGAAACAGCATATCTGAGAAACAGCTATGTGATGTATAAATTCATCTCACAGAGTTAAACCCCTCTTTTCACAGACCAGTTTGGTAGCACTCTTTTTGGGGAATCTGAGAAGGGATATTTTGAATAGCCTTGAAGCCTATGGTGACAAAGGAAATATCCTCAGTTAAAAACCAGAAAGAAGGTTTCTGAGAAACTGCTTTGTGATGTTTTAAATCATCCCGCAGATTTACTTGATTGTTTTCTTGGAGTAGTTTGCTAACACTGTCTTCTTGAAATCCAAAATAGGATATTTGGGAGCACGTTAAAGCCTATATTGACCAAGGAAATATCCTCAGGCAAAAACCAAAAAGAAGCTTTCTGAGAAACAGCTTTGAGTTGTGTGAATTCACCTCACAGATTTACACCTTTCTTTTCATGGAACACTTTGCTAACCCTATTTTCGTGGAATCTACAAAGGGATATTTGGGAGCGCATTGAGGCTGAGGGTGAAAAAGGAAATATCTTCAGATAAAAACTAGAAAGAAGCTTTCTGAGAAACTGCTTTGTGATTTGTGAATTCATCTCACAGAGTTACCTGATTCTTTTCATGAAGCTGTTTTTTAGCACTGTTTTGGGGAATTTGAGAAGGTATATTTTGGATTGCATTGAAGTCTATGATGACAAAGGAAACATCCTCAGATTAAAACTAGAAAGAAGTTTTCTGAGAAACTGCTTTATGATTTGTGAATTTATCTCACAGAGTTACACAATTCTTTTCATGGAGCTGTTGGGTTACCCTGTTTTTGGGGAATCTGAGAAGGGATATTTTGGATCACGTTGAAGCCTATGGTGACAAAGAAATATTAAACAGATAAAAACTAGAAAGAAGCTTTCTCAGAAACTTCTTGGTTATGTGTGTATTCATCTCACAGAGTAACACCTTTCTTTTCATGAAACAGTTTGCTAACAATGTTTGTGTGCTATCTACAAAGTGATATTTGGGAGCGAGTTGAGACCTATAGTGAAAAAGAAAATATCTTCAGATAAAAACTAGGAAGAAGCTTTCTGAGAAAATGCTTTGTGATGAGTGAATTAATCTCACATAATTACACCACTAATTTCGTGGAGAAGTTTGCTAACACTGTTTTCTAGGAATCTGCAACAAGATATTTTGGAGTGCATTGAAGCTTATGGTAACATACAAAATATCCTCAGACAAAAACCCAAAAGAAACTTTCTCTGAAACTGCTTTGTGACATGTGAATTCATCTCCCAGAGCTACATCTTTCTTTTCATGGAGCAGTTTGCTGATACTGTTTTCGTGGAATCTGCAAAGGGACTTTCGGGAGCGCATTGAGGCTTATAGTGAAAAAGGAAATATCCACAAATAAAAACCAGAAAGAAGGTTTCTGAGAAACTGCTTTGTGATGTGTGAATTCATCTTATAGTGTTACACTGTACTTCTCATTGAGCAGTTTGCAAACACTGTTCTCTTGGCTGCTGCAATGGGATATGTTGGAGCACTTTGAAGCTTATAGTGACAAAGGAAATATCCTCATATAAAAATTAGAAAGAAGCTTTCTGAAAAACTGCTTTGTGATGTGTCAATTCACCTCACAGTGTTACACTATTCTTTTCATGGAACAGTTTGGTAACTGTTTTGGGGGACTATGAGGAGGGATACAGTTGATCTCATTGAAGCTTTTGGTGATGAAGGAAATATCCTCAGATAAAAACTAGAAAGAAGCTTTCTGAGAAAGTTCTTTGTAATGTTTGACTTCATCTGACCGTTTTACATATTTCTCTTCATAGAGCAGTTTGATAACACTGGTTTTGTGGAATCTGCAAAGAGATATTTGGGAGCGCATTGAGACCTACAGTGAAAAAGGAAATATCCTCAGATAAAAACTAGAAGGAAGCTTCCTGAGAAACTGCTATGTGATTTGTGAATTCACCTCGCAGAGTTACACCTTTTCTTTTCACGGAGCTGTTTGGTAGCTCTGCTTTTGGGGAGTCTGAGAAGGAATATTTTGGATGATATTGAAGCCTATATTGACAAAGGAAATATTATCACATAAAAACTAGAAAGAAGCTTTCTGAGAAACTTCTTCATGATGTGTAAATTCATCTCACAGAGTTATAGTTTTCTTGTCATGGAGCAGTTTTCTAACACTGTTTTTATGGAATCTGCAAAGGTATATTTGGGAGAACATTGAAGCCTATAGTGACAAAGGAAATAACCTCAGATAAAAACCAAAAATAAGCTTTCTGAGAAACTGTTTTGTGATGCATGATTTCGTCTCACAGAGTTACACCATTCTTTTCATTGAGAAGTTTGCTAACACTTTTCTCGTTTAATCAGCAATGGGATATTCAGATGCACATTCAGGAATATAGTGAAAAAGGAAATATCCTCAGATAAAAACTAGAAAAAGGTTTCTGAGAAAGTTCTTTTTGATGTGTGTATTCATCTCACAGAGCTTCAGCTTTATTTTCATGAAACTATTTGCTAACAGTTTTTGTGGAAACTCCAAAGGGGTATTTGGGAGCACATTGAGGCCTATCTTGAAAAAGGAAGTATCCACAGATAAAAAGTAGAAAGAAGCTTTCTGAGAAACTGATTTGTGATGTATAAATTAATCTCACAGAGTTACACTGTTCACTTCATTGAGTAGTTTGCTAATACTGTTTTCATGGAATCTGCAATAGGATATTTGGGAGGGCATTGAAGTCTACGGTGACAAAGGTAATATTCTCAGATAAAAACCAAAAAGAAGCTTTCTGAGAGACTGCTTCACAATGTGTGAATTGAATTCACAGAGTTACACTGTTGTTTTCAATGAGTTACACTGTTGTCTGCAATGAGTTATTTTGGAGCGTACTGAAGCTTATGGTGACAAAGCAAATATCCTCAGACAAAAATTAGAAAGAAGCTCCCTGAGAAACTGCTTCATGATTTTTCAATTCACTTCAGAGAGTTATACCTTTCTTTTCATGGATCAGTTTGGTAGCACTGTTTTTGGGGAATCTGAGAAGGGATATTTTGGATTACAATTTAAACTATATTGACAAAGGAAATGTCCTCAGATAAAAACTAGAAAGAAACTTTCTGGAAAACTCCTTCATTATGTGTGAATTCATCTCACCAAGTTACACCTTTATTTTCATGGAGCAGTTTTCTAACACTGTTTTCATGGAATCTACAAAGGGATATTTGGGAACACATTGAGGCCTAAGGTGAAAAATGAATTATTCTGAGATAAAAATTAGAAAGCCATTTTCTGAAAAACTGCTTTGTGATTTGTGAATTCATCTCACAGCGTTACACTGTTCATTTCATTGAGTAGTTTGCTAACACTCTTTTCATGGAATCTGCAATGGTATATTTTGGAGCTTATTGAAGGTTATGGTGACAAAGGAAATATCCTCAGACAAAAACTAGAAAGAAGCTTTCTGAGAAACCGCTTTGTGATGTGTGAATACATCTCACAGAGATAAACAATTCTTTTTATGGAGCAGTGTGGTAGCACTGTTTTTGAGGAATCTGAGAAGGGATATTTTGGATCGCATTGAAGCCTCTGGTGACAATGGAAATATCCTCAGATAAAAACTAGAAAGACGCTTTCTGAGAAATTTCTTTGTGATGTGTGAATTCATCTCACAGAGTTACAGCTCTCTCTCTTTTCTTGGAGTAGTTTGCTAACACTATTTTCGTGGAATATGCAAAGAGATATTGAGAGCACATTGAAGCCTGTGGTGACATAGGAAATATCCTTAGATAATAATCAAAAAGAAGCTTTCTGAGAGACTGCTTAGTGATGTGTGAATTGATCTCACAGATTTACACTAATCTTTTCATTGAGCAGTTTATTAACAATGTTTTCTTGAAATCTGCAATGAGATGTTTTGGAGTGCATTGAAGCTTAGGGAGACAAAGGAAATATCCTCAGACAAAAACTAGAAAGCAACTTTCTGAGAGACTGCTTTGTGATTTCTGAATCAATCTCACAGAGTTACATGATACTTTTCATGTAGCAGTTTGGTAACACTGTTTTTTTGGAATCTGAGAAGGGATATTTTGGATTGCATTGAAGCCAAGGGTGACAAAGGAAATAACCTCAGATAAAAACTAGAAAGAAGCCTTCTGAGTAACTGCTTTGTTTGTGTAAATTTATCTCACAGAGTTTCAGTGCTCTTTTCATTGAGCAGTTTCCTAACACTCTTTTTAGGGAATCTGTAAAGGGATATTTTGGAGTGACTTGAGGCCTATCATGAAAAAGGAATTATCCTCAGATAAAAACTAGATAGAAGTTTTTCTGAGATGCTGCTTTGTGATGTGTGAATTCATTTCATGGAGTTACACTGTACTTTTCACTCAGCAGTTTGCTAACACTGTTTTCTTTGAATCTGCAGTGGGATATTTCAATGTGCATTGAAGATTATGGTGACAAAGGAAATATCCTCAGATAAAAACCAAAAGTAAGCTCTCTGAGAAACTGCTTTCTGATGTGTGAATTCATCTCACAGAGTTACATCGTTCTTTCCATTGGGAAGTTTGCTTACACTTTTCTCGTTTAATCTGTAATCTGATATAAAGGCACACATTCAGGAATATAGTGACAAAGGAAATATCCTCAGATAAAAACTAGAAAGAAGCTTTCTGAGAAACAGATTTGTGATGTATGAATTAATGTCACAGAATTACACCACTGTTTTCATGGAGCAGTTTGGTAGCACTGCTTTTGGGGAACCTGAGAAAGGATATTTTGAATTGCATTGAAGCCTATGGAGACAAAGGAAATATCCTCAGACAAAAAGTAGAAAGAAGCTTTCTGAGAAAGTTCTTTGTGAAGTGTGAATTCATCTCACAGAATTACACCTTTCTTTTCGTGGAGCAGGTTTCTACCACTGTTTTTGGGGAATCTGCATTAAGATATTTAGGATCTCATTAAAGCCTATGATGACAAAGGAAATATCCTCAGATAAAAACCCCAAAGAAGCTCTGAGAGACTGCTTTGTGTTGTGTGAATTCATCTCACAGAGTTACATTGCTCTTTTCATTGAGCAGTCTCCTAAAACTCTTTCTCTGGAATCTGGAAAGGGATATTTTGGAGCAAATTGAGGTCTATGTTGAAAAAGGAATTATCCTCAGAGAAAAACTAGAAGGAAGCTTTCTGAGAAACTGCTTTGTAATGTGTGAATTAATCTTATGGAGTTACACTGTACTTTTCACTCGGCAGTTTGCTAACACTGTTTTCTTGGAATCTGCAGTGGGATATATCAGAGCACATTGAAGATTATGGTGACAAAGGAAATATCCTCAGATAAAAACCAAAAATAAGGTTTCTGAGAAAACGTTTTGTGATGTATGAATTCATCTCACAGAGTTATACCGTTCTTTTCATTGAGAAGTTTGCTAACACTTCTCATTTAATCTACAATCTGATATATGCGCACACATTCTGGAATATAGTGACAAAGGAAATATCCTCAGATAAAAACTAGAAAGAAGATTTATGAGAAAGTTCTTTGTGATGTGTGAATTCATCTCAGAAAGTTACACACTCCTTTTCATGAATCAGTTTCCTAACATTGTTTTCATGGAAACTGCAAAGGGATATAGGGGAGTGCTTTGAGGACTATAGTGAAAAGGGAAATGTCATCAGAAAAAAAACGAGAAAGAAGCTTTCTGAGAAACTAGTTTGTGATCTGTGAATTCATCTCACAGAGTTCCACCGTTCTTTACATTGAGTAGTATGATAAGACTGTTTTCATGTAATCTGCAATAGGATATTTGGGAGTACTTTGAAACCTATGGTGATAAAGGAAATATCCTCTGATAAAAAACAAAATGACGCTTTCTGAGAAACTGCTTTGTGATGTGTGAATTCATCTTACAGAGTTACACTTTAATTGAGCTGTATGCTAACACTGTTTCCTTGGAATCTGCAATAGAATATTTCAGATTCCTGGAATCTGCAATGGGATATTAAAGACGCATTGAAGCTTATTGTGACAAAGGAAATATCCTCAGGCAAATACTAGAAAGAAGCATTCTGAGAAACTGCTCTCTGATTTGTGAATTCATCTCACAGAGTTATGAAATTCTTTTTATGGGGCAGTTTGGTAGCACTGTTTTGGAGGAATCTGAGAAGGGATATTTTGGATTGCATTGAAGCCTCTGGTGACAGTGGAAATATCCTCAGATAAAAACAAGAAAGACTCTTTCTGAGAAATTTCTTTGTGATGTGTGAATTCATCTCACAGAGTTACAGCTCTCTTTTCTTGGAGTACTTTGCTCACACTGTATTCGTGGAATTTGCAAAGGAATAATAGAAGCACATAGAAGCTTATGGTGACACAGGCAATATCCTCAGATAATAAGCAAGAGGAAGCTTTCTGAGAGGCTGCTTAGTGTTGCGTGAATTGATCTCACAGATTTACACTGTTCTTTTCATTGAGCAGTTTATTAGCACTGTTTTCATGGAATCTGCAATGAGATACTTCAGAGTGCATTGAAGCTTAGGGTGAGACAGGAAATATCCTCGTTCAAAAACTAGAAAGAAATTTTCTGAGAAACTCCTTTGTGATTGGTGAATTAATCTCACAGAGTTAAATGATACTTTTCATGTAGTAGTTTGGTAGTACTTTTTTTGGAATCTGAGAAGGCATATTTTCGATTGCATTGAAGCCAAGGGTGACAAAGGAAATATCCTCAGAATTAAACTAGAAAGAAGTTTTCTGAGAAAGTAGTTTGTGATGTGTGAATTGATTTCACAGAGTTACACAGTTCTTTTCATTGATCAGTTTGATAACACTGCTTTTGAAGAATCTGCAATAAGATATTTGGGATCTCATTAAAGCCTATGGTGACATAGGAAATATCCTCAGATAAAAACCCAAAAGAAGCTTTCTGAGAAACTGCTTTGTGATGTGTGAATTCTTCTCATAGAGTTAAACGTTTCTGCTTAGGGAACACTTTGGCATCACTGTTTTTGTGGTGTCTGAGAAGGGATATTTGGGAGCACATTGAAACCTATGGTGGAAAAGGAAATATCCTCAGATAAAAACTGGAAAGAAGCATCTGAGAAAACGCTATTTCATGCGTTAATTCATTTCACAGAGTTACACCTTTCTTTTCATGGAGCAGTTTGCTAACATTGTTTTTGTGGAATCTGCAAAGGGATATTTGGGAGTGCTTTGAGGCCTATAGTGAAAAACGAAATACCCTCAGATAAAAACTAGAAGGAAGCCTTCTGAGAAACCTCTTTGTGATGTGTAAATTTGTCTCACAGATTTACGCCGTTGTTTTCATACAGCAGTTTGCTAACACTGTCTTCGTGGAAAATGCAATAAGATGTTTGGGAATGCATTGAACCCCGTGGTGACAAAGGAGATATCCTCAGATAATAACCAGAAAGAAGCTTTCTGAGAAGCTGCTTTGTGATGTGGGAATATATCTCACAGAGTTACAGAGTTCTTTTCATTGAACAGTCTGCTAACACTGTTTTCTTGATATCTGTAAAAAGATATTTTGCAGCACTTTGAAGCTTATGGTGACAATGGAAATATTCTCAGAGAAAAACCAGAAAGAAGGCTTCTGAGAATCTTCTTTCTGACGTGTGAATTCATCTCATTGAGTTACACGAGTCTTTCATGGAGGAGTTTGCTTACACTGTTTCTGTGGAATCTCAGGAGTGATATTTTGGATAGCATAGAATTCTATGGTGAGAAATGAAATATCCTCAGATAAAACTGTAGAGAAGCCTTCTCAGAAACTGCTTTGTGGTGTGTGAATTTGCCTCAGAGAGTTACACCATTACTTTCATTGAGAAGTTTTCCATCACTCTTTTCACAGTATCTGCAATGAGATATTCAGGAGAGCATTGAGGTCCGTGTTTAAAAAGGAAATATCCTCCGATAAAAAGAAAAAAGAAGCTTTCTGAGAAATGGCTTTGTGATCTGTGAATTCATTACACAGGGTTACACTATTCTTTCAAGCAGCAGTTTGCTAGAACTGTATTTGTTCAATCTGAGAAGGGATAGTTTGGATCGCTTTGAAGCCTATGATAACAAAGTAAATATCTTCAGTAAAAATAAGAAAAAGGTTCTTGAGAAACTGCTTTGCGATGAGTGTATTCATCTCACAGAGATACAGTTTTCGTTACATTGAGCAGTTTGCTAACATTGTTTTCGTGGAATCTGTCATGGGATATTCTGAGGGCATTGAGTCCTATGGTGAAAAATTAAATATCCTTAGATAAAAATGGGAGGGAAACCTTCTGACAAACTGCTTTGTGATGAGTGCATTCATCTCACAGAGTTACATCACACTTTTTATTGAGAAGTTATCTAACAATATTTTCGAGGAATCTGCAATGAGATATATGGTAGCACTTTGAGGCCTGTGTTTAAATAGGAAACATTCTCAGATAATAACAAGAAAGAAGCTTTCTGAGAAACTGCTTTATGATTTTTTAATTCATCTCACAGAGTTTCACCACTCTTCTGTGGAGCCGATGGCTAGCACTGTTTTTGTGGAATCTGAGAAGTGATATTTTGGATCCCTTTGAAGCCTATGGTGAAAATGGAAATATAAAACTTAGAAAGAAACTTTCTGAGAAACTGCTTTGTGATGTGTGATTCATCTCACAGTATTACACAACTCTTTCATGGAGCCATTTGCTAGAACTGTTTTTCTTCTGAGAAGGAATATTTTTGTTCACTTTGAAGCCTATGGTGACAAAGGAAATATCCTCAGAAAAAACTAGAAATTATTTTTCTGGGAAACTGCTTTGTGATATGTGAGTTTGACTCACAGAGTTACACCAATCTATCATGGAGGAGTTTTCTAGCACTGTTTTGTGGAATCTCAGAAGTGATAGCTTAGATAGTATAGAATCCTATGATGGGAAATGAGATATCCTCAGATAAAAACTGGAGAGAAGCCTTCTCAGAAACTGCTTTGTGGTGTGTGAATTCATCTCACACATTTACACCATTTCTTTCATTGAGAGTTTTGCTAACGCTGTTTTTGCAGTATCTGCAATGAGATATACAGGAGAGCATTGAGGCTCATGTTTAAAAAGGAAATATCCTGGATAAAAGGAAGAAAGAAGCTTTCTGAGAAACTGCTTTGTGATCTGTGAGTTCATAACACAGAAGTACATTACTCTTTCAAGGAGTAGATTGCTTGAACTCTATTTGTGGAATCTGAGAAGGGATATTTTGGATTGCTTTGAAGCCTATGGTAACAAAGGAAATATCCTCAGTGAAAACTAGAAAAAGCTTTATGAGAAACTGCTTTGTGAGGAGTGTATTCATCTCACAGAGATACACTTTTCATTACATTGAGCAGCTTGCTAATGCTGTTTTCATGGAATCTGCCATGGGATATTCCGAGGACATTGAGTCCTATGGTGAAAAATTAAATATCCTTAAATAAAAACTGGAGAGAAGCCTTCTGAGAAACTGCTTTGTGATGTGTGAATTCATCTCACAGAGCTACACCACTGTTTTCCTTGAGTAGTTTCCTAACAATACTTTCATGGAAGCTGCAATGAGATATATGGGAGTACATAGAGGCCTGAAATATCCTCAGATAAAAACAAGAAAGACACTTCCTGAGAAACAACTTTGTGATGTGTGAATTCATCCCACAGAGTTACACTACTGTTTCATGGATCCGTTTGCTAGCACTTTTTGTGGAATCTGAGAAGGGATATTTTGGATCACTTTGAAGCCTATGATGACAAAGGAAATATCCTCAGATAAAAATTGGAAAGAATCTTTCTGAGAGACTGCTTTGTGATGTGTGAATTCACCTCACAGTGTTACACAACTCTTTCATGGACCTTTTGCTAGCACTGTTTCTGTGGAATCTGAGAAGGAATATTCTTGATTGCTCTGAAGGCTATCTTGACAAAGGAAATATACTCAGACAGAAACCGGAAAGAAACAATCTGAGGAACTGCTTTGTGACTTGTGAATTCATCTCACACATTTACACCCTTCTTTCATGGAGGAGCTTGTGAGCACTGTTGCTGTAGAATCACAGAAGTGATATCTTGGAAAGCATTGAATCCCACAGTGAAAAATGAAATATCCTCAGATAAAAACTGGAGAGAAGCCTTCTCAGGAACTGCTTTGTGGTGTGTGAATTCATCTCACAGAGGTACAACATTGCTTTCATTGAGAAGTATGCCAAAACTGTTTTCACAGAATCTGCAATGAGATATATGGGAGCGCATTGAGGCCACTGTTTAATAAAGAAATATCCTTGGATAAAAGGAAGAAAGAAGCTTTCTGAGAAACTGCTTTGTGATGTGTCAATTCATCTCACAGTGTGGCACAACTCTTTCATGGATCCATTTGCTAGCACTGCTTTTGTGAAATCTGAGAAGGGATATTTTGGATTGCTTAGAGCCTATGGTGACAATGGAAGTGTTCTCCAATAAAAACTGAAAAGAAGCTTTCTGAGAAACTGCTTTGTGACGTGTGAATTCATCTCACAAATTAACAGCATTCTTTCAAGGAAGAATTTGGTAGCACTGTTTTTGTGGAATCACAGAAGAGGTATGTTGAATAGCATTGAATCCCATGGTGAAAAATGAAATATCCTGAGATAATAACTGCAAAAAACCTTCTCAGAAACTGCTTTGTGATGTGCGAATTCATCTCACAGAGTTACAACATTGCTTTCATTGAGAAGTTTGCAACACTCTTTTAGCAGATAAAAACCTAACAGAGGCCTCTCAGAAACTGCTTTGTGGTGTGTGAATATCCAAAATATCACTTCTGTGATTCCACAAAAACAGTGCTAGCAAACTCCACGAAAGAGTGGTGTAACTCTGTGAGAGGAATTCACACGTCACAAAGCAGTTTCTCAGAAAGCTTCTTTCTTGTTTTTATGGGAGAATATTTCAGGCCTCAGTGTGCTCCTGTATATCTCATTGCAGATTCTGCGAAAATATTGTTAGGAAACTTCTCAAGGAATAGAGTGGTGTAGCTCCATGAAATGAATTCACACATCACACATTGAGGACTGAAATATCCTCACATAAAAACAAGAAAGAAGCTTTCTGAGAAACTGCTTTGTGATGTATGAATTCCTCTCACAGAGTTACACCACTCTTTCATGGAGGAGTTTGCTAGCACTGTTTTTGTGGAATCACAGAAATGATATTTTGGATAGCATAGAATCATATGGTAAGAAATGAAATATCCTCAGATAAAAACCTAACAGAGGCCTCTCAGAAACTGCTTTGTGGTGTGTGAATTCATCTCACGGGGTTACTCCACTGTGTTCATTGAGAAGTTTGCTAACACTGTTTTTGCAGAATCTGCAATGAGATATATGGGAGCACATTGTGGCCTGTGTTTAGAAAGGAAATATCCTAGGATAAAAAGAAGAAAGAAGCATTCTGAGAAACTGCTTTGTGATGTGTGAATTCATCCCACAGAGTTACACTACTGTTTCATGGATCCGTTTGCTAGCACTGTTTTGTGGAATCTGAGAAGGTATATTTTGGATCACTTTGAAGCCTATGGTGACAAAGGAAATATCCTCAGGCAAAATCCAGAAAGAAACAATCTGAGAAACTGCTTTGTGACGTGTGAATTCACCTCACACATTTACACCACTCTTTCATGGAGGAGCTTGTGAGCACTGTTTCTGTAGAATCACAGAAGTGATATCTTGCATAGCATTGAACCCCACGGTGAAAAATGAAATATCTTGAGATAATAACTGGAGAGAAACCTTCTCAGAAACTGCTTTGTGGTGTGTGAATTCATCTCACAGAGGTAGAACATTGCTTTCATTGAGAAGTTTGCTAACACTGTTTTTGCAGAATCTGCAATGAGATATACTATAGTGTGTTGAGGCCTGACATATCCTCAGATAAAATCAAGAAATAAGCGCAGGTAACAAATTGAGGGAAACCATCTCAAAATCTGCTTTGTGGTGTGTGAATTCATCTCAGAGTTACACCATTGCTTTCATTGAGAGGTTTGCTAACACTGTTATCGCAGAATCTGCAATGAGGTATATGGGAGTGCATCAAGTCCTGTGTTTAATAAAGAAATATCCTCAGATAAAAGGAAGAAGAAAGCTTTCTGATAAACTGCTTTGTGATGTGTGAATTCATCTCACAGTATTACACAACTCTTTCATGGAACCGTTTGCTAGCACTGTTTTCGTGGAATCTGAGAAGGGATATTTTGATGGCTATGAAGCCTATGGTGACTAAGGAAATATCCTCAGATAAAAAATGGAAAGAAGCCCTGTGAGAAACGGCTCTGTGACGTGTGAATTCATCTCACGGGAGTTACACTCCTCTTTCATGGAGGCATTTGCTAGCACTGTTTTTGCTAGCAGTGTTTTGTTGTAACAGAGTTACAACACTGCTTTCATTGAGAAGTTTGCAACACTCTTTTCACAGAATCTGCAATGAGATATACAGGAGCACACTGAGGCCTGAAATATTCTCACATAAAAACAAGAAGGAAGCTTTCTGAGAAACTGCTTTGTGATGTGTGAATTCATCTCACAGAGTTACACCACTCTTTCATGGGGGAGTGTGCAATCACTGTTTTTGTGGAATCACAGAAATGATATTTTGGATAGCATAGAATCATATGGTGAGAAATGAAATATCCTCAGATAAAAACTGAACAGAAGCCTTCTCAGAAACTGCTTTGTGGTGTGTGAATTCATCTCACAGAGTTACACCACTGCTTTCATTGAGAAGTTTGCTAACACTGTTTTTGCAGGATCTGCAATGAGATATACGGGAGCTCTTTGTGGCCTGTGTTTAAAAATGAAATATCCTAGGATAAAAAGAAGAAAGAAGCATTCTGAGAAACTGCTTTATGATATGTGAATTCATCTCACAGTGTTACACAACTCTTTCATGGAGCCGTTTGCTAGCACTATTTTCGTGGAATCTGAGAAGGGATAATTTTGATGGCTGTGAAGCATATTGTGACCAAGGAAATATTCTTAGATAAAAACTAGAAAGAAGCCCTACGAGAAACTGCTCTGTGATATGTGAATTCATCTCACAGGGTTACACTACTCTTTCATGGAGGTGTTTGCTAGCACTGATTTTTTGAAATCTGAGAAGGGATATATTTGATCACTTTGAAGCCTATGGTGACAAAGGAAATATCCTTAGATAAAAACCAGAAACAAGCTTTCTGAGAAACTGCTTTGTGATGTGTGAATTCATCTCTGAGTGTTACACAAGTCTTTCACGGATCCGGTTGCTAGCAATGTTTTTGTGGAATCTGAGAAGGGATATTTTTGATTGCTTTGAATCATATGGTGGCAAAAGAAATATCCTCAGATAAAAACCAGAAAGAAGCTTTCTGAGAAACAGCTGTGTGATTTGTGAATTAATCTCAAAGAATTACACCACTTTTTCATGGAGGAGTTTGCTAGCACTATTTTTGTGATGTGTGAATTCATGTCACAAAATAACAACACTCTTTCATGGAAGAGTTTGGTAGCACTGTTTTTGTGGAATCACAGAAGTGATATCTTGGACATCATTGAATCCCATGGTGAAAAATGAAATATCCTCAATTAATAACTGGAGAGAATCCTTCTCAGAAACTGCTTTGTGGTGTTTGAATTCATCTCACAGAGTTACAGCACTGCTTTCGTTGAAAAGTTTGCTAACACTGTTTTCACAGAATCTGCAATGAGATATATGGGAGCACACTGAGGCCTGAAATATCCTCAGATGAAAACAAGAAAGAACAAGAACCACATGATTATCTCAATAGATGCAGAAAAGGCTTTTGACAAAATTCAACAGCCCTTCATGCTAAAAACGCTCAATAAATTCGGTATTGATGGAACGTACATCAAAATAATAAGAGCTATTTATGACAAACCCACAGCCAATATCATACTGAATGGGCAAAAACTGGAAAAATTCCCTTTGAAAACTGGCACAAGACAGGGATGCCCTCTCTCACCACTCCTATTCAACATAGTGTTGGAAGTTCTGGCTAGGGGAATTAGGCAAGAGAAGGAAATCAAGGGTATTCAGTTAGGAAAAGAAGAAGTCCAATTGTCCCTGTTTGCAGATGACATGATTGTATATTTAGAAAACCCCATTGTCTCAGCCCAAAATCTCCTTAAGCTGATAAGCAACTTCAGCAAAGTCTCAGGATACAAAATCAATGTGCAAAAATCACAAGCATTCTTATACACCAGTAACAGACAAATAGAGAGCCAAATCAGGAATGAAGTTCCATTCGCAATTGCTTCAAAGAGAATAAAATACCTAGGAATCCAACTTACAAGGGATGTAAAGGAACTCTTCAAGGAGAACTACAAACCACTGCTCAGTGAAATAAAAGAGGACACAAACAAATGGAAGAACATACCATGCTCATGGATAGGAAGAATCAATATCGTGAAAATGGCCATACTGCCCAAGGTAATTTATAGATTCAATGCCATCCCCATCAAGCTACCAATGAGTTTCTTCACAGAATTGGAAAAAGCTGCTTTAAAGTTCATATGGAACCAAAAAAGAGCCCGCATCTCCAAGACAATCCTAAGTCAAAAGAACAAAGCTGGAGGCATCACGCTACCTGACTTCAAACTATACTACAAGGCTACAGTAACCAAAACAGCATGGTACTGGTACCAAAACAGAGATATAGACCAATGGAACAGAACAGAGTCCTCAGAAATAATACCACACATCTACAGCCATCTGATCTTTGACAAACCTGAGAGAAACAAGAAATGGGGAAAGGATTCCCTATTTAATAAATGGTGCTGGGAAAATTGGCTAGCCATAAGTAGAAAGCTGAAACTGGATCCTTTCCTTACTCCTTATACGAAAATTAATTCAAGATGGATTAGAGACTTAAATGTTAGACCTAATACCATAAAAATCCTAGAGGAAAACCTAGGTAGTACCATTCAGGACATAGGCATTGGCAAAGACTTCATGTCTAAAACACCAAAAGCAATGGCAGCAAAAGCCAAAATTGACAAATTGGATCTAATTAAACTAAAGAGCTTCTGCACAGCAAAAGAAACTACCATCAGAGTGAACAGGCAACCTACAGAATGGGAGAACATTTTTGCAATCTACTCATCTGACAAAGGGCTAATATCCAGAACCTACAAAGAACTCAAACAAATTTACAAGAAAAAAACAAACAACCCCATCAAAAAGTGGGTAAAGGATATGAACAGACATTTCTCAAAAGAAGACATTCATACAGCCAACAGACACATGAAAAATGCTCATCATCACTGGCCATCAGAGAAATGCAAATCAAAACCACAACGAGATACCATCTCACACCAGTTAGAATGGCGATCATTAAAAAGTCAGGAAACAACAGGTGCTGGAGAGGACGTGGAGAAATAGGAACGCTTTTACACTGTTGGTGGGATTGTAAACTAGTTCAACCATTATGGAAAACAGTATGGCGATTCCTCAAGGATCTAGAACTAGATGTACCATATGACCCAGCCATCCCATTACTGGGTATATACCCAAAGGATTATAAATTATGCTGCTATAAAGACACATGCACACGTATGTTTATTGCGGCACTATTCACAATAGCAAAGACTTGGAATCAACCCAAATGTCCATCAGTGACAGATTGGATTAAGAAAATGTGGCATATATACACCATTTAATACTATGCAGCCATAAAAAAGGATGAGTTTGTTTCCTTTGTAGGGACATGGATGCAGCTGGAAACCATCATTCTAAGCAAACTATCACAAGAACAGAAAACCAAACACCGCATGTTCTCACTCAGGTGGGAACTGAACAATGAGATCACTTGGACTCAGGAAGGGGAACATCACACATCAGGGCCTATCAGGGGTAGGGGGGAGGGGGGAGGGATTGCATTGGGAGTTATACCTGATGTAAATGACGAGTTGATGGGTGCAGCACACCAACATGGCACAAGTATAGATACGTAACAAACCTGCACGTTATGCACATGTACCCTACAACTTAAAGTATAATAATAATAAATAAATTAAAAAAAAAGAAAACAAGAAAGAAGCTTTCTGAGAAACTGCTTTGTAATTTATCAATTCATCTCACAGAGTTACATCAATCTTTCCTGGAGCCATTGGCTAGCACTGTTTTTGTGGAATCTGAGAACTGATATTTTAGATCACTTTGAACCCTATGGTGACAAAGGAAGTATCCTCAGATAAAAACTAGAAAGAAGCTTTCTGAGAAACTGCTTTGTGACATATGAATTTATCTCACAGAGTTACACCACTCTTTCACGGAGGAGTTTGCCAGCAGTATTTTTGTGGAATCTCACAAGTGATATCTTGGTTAGCATAGAATGTTATGGTGAGAAATGAAATATCCTCGGGTAAAAAATGGAGGAAAGCCTTCTCAGAAACTGCTTTGTTGTGTGTGAATTCATCTCAGAGAGTTACACCATTACTTTCATTGAGAGGTTTGCTAGCACTGTTTTCACAGAATCTGCAATGAGATATATGGAAGCATGTTGAGACCCATGTTTAAAAAAGAAGTATCCTCAGATAAAAGGAAGAAGGAAGCTTTCTGAGAAACTGCTTTGTGATGTGTGAATTCGTCACACGAAGTTACACTGCTCTTTCAAGGAGCAGTTTGGTAGAACTCAATTTTTTCAATCTGAAAAGGGATATTTTGGATCGCATTGAAGCCTATGGTAATAAAGGAAATATCCTCAGATAAAACTAAAAAAAGCTTTATGAGACACTGGTTTGTGATAAGTCTATTCACCTCACAGAGATACACCTTTCAGTATATTGAGCAGTTTCCTAACACTGTCTTCATGGAAACTGCCATGGGATGTTCCGAAGACATCGACTCCTACGGCAAAAAATTAAATATCCATAGATAAATACTGGAGGGAGGCCTTCTGAGAAATTGCTTTGCAATATGTGAATTCATCTGACAGAGCTATACCACTCTTTTCCTTGAGAAGTTTTGAAACAATATTGTCACGGATTCTGCAATGAGATATATAGGAGTGCATCGAGGTCTGAAATATCCTCAGATAAAAACAAGAAAGAAGCTTTCTGAGAAACAGCTTTGTGATGTGTGATTTCATCTCACAGAGTTACACCATTCTTTCTTGTAGCCATTGGCTAGCACTGTTTTTGTAGAATCTGAGAAGTGATATTTTGGATCACTTTGAAGCCTATGTTGACAAAGGGAATGTCCTTAGATAAAAACCACAAAGAAGCTTTCCGAGAAAATGCTTTGTGATGTGTGAATTAATCCACAGTGTTACACAAATCTTTCATGGAGCCATTTGCTAGCACTGTTTTTGTGGAATCTGAGAAGGGATATTTTGGATCACTATGAAACCTATTCTGACAAAGGAAATATTCTCAGATAAAAACCAGAAAGAATCTTTCCAAGAAACAACCTTGTGATTTGTGAATTCATCTCACAGAGTTACACCACTCTTACATGGAACCGTTTACTAGCACTGTTTTTGTGGAATCTGAGAAGGGATATGTTTGATTGCTTTGAAGCCTATGGTGACAAAGGAAATATCCTCAGATAAACATTGGAAAGAAACTTTGTGAGAAACTGCTTTGTGATATGTAAATTAATCTCCGAGAGTTACACTACTGTTTCATGGAGGAGTTTCCTAGCACTGCTTTTCTGGAATCACAGAAGAGATATTTGGATAGCATTGGATCCTATGCTGAGAAATGAAATATCCTCAGATAAAAACTAGAGAGAAACCTTCTCAGAAACTGCTTTGTGGTGTGTGAATTCATCTCACAGATTTACACCATTTCTTTCATTGAGAGGTTTGCTAACACTGTTTTCGCAGGATCTGCAATGAGATATATGGGAGTGCTTTGATGCCCGTGTTGAAAAATGAAATATCTTCAGATAAAAAGAAGAAAGAAACTTTCTGAGAAACTGTTTTGTGATGTGAGAATTCATCACACAGAATTGCACTACTCTTTCATGGAGTACATTGCTAGCATTGTATTTGTGAAATCTGAGAAGGGAAATACCCTGATATAAAAAGTAGAAAAAAGATTTCTGAGGAAATGTTTTCTGATGTGTGAATTCATTTCACAGATTACACTGCTCTTTTCATTGACCAGTTTTGTAGCACTATTTTTGGGGAATCTGCAATGGGCAATTTCAGAGCACAATGAAGCCTTTGGTGACAAAGGAAATATCTTCATATAGAAACTAGAGGAAACATCCTCAAAAACACAAAGGAAATATCCTCATATAAAAGCACTTTGTGATTGGTTAATTCATCTCACAGAGTTACATGATTCTTTTTATAGAGCAGTTTTCTAGCACTGTTTTTGAGGAATCTGAGAAGGGATATTTTTGATCTCATTGAAGCCTATGATGTCAAAGGAAATATCCTCAGGTAAAAATTAGAAAGAAGCTTTCTGAGAGACTGTTTTGTGATATGTGAATTTATCTCACAGAGTTACACTCATGTTTTCATTGAGCAGTTTGCTAACACTATTTTCTTGGAATCTGCAATTGGATAGATCAGATCGCATTGAAGCTCATGGTGACAAAGGAAATATCCTCATATAATAATTACAAAGAAGCTTTCTGAGAAACCAATTTGTGATGTGTTAATTCATCTCACAGAGTTACCGGGTTCTTTTCATGGATCAGTTGGGTAGAACTTCTTTTGAGGAATCTGAGAAGGGATATTTTGGATCGCATTGAAGCCTATGGTGACAAAGGAAATATCCTCAGATAAAAACTAGAAAGAAGCGTTTTGAGAAAGTTCTTTGTGATGCATGAATTCATTTCACAGTGTTACACCTTTCTTTTCATGGAGGAATTTGATAACACTCCTTTTGTGGAATCTGCAAAGGGATATCTGGGAGCGCAATGAGGCCTATACTGAAAAAGGAAATATCCTCAGATAAAAACTAGAAAGAATCTTTCTGAGAAACTGCTCTGTTATACGTAAATTCATCATACAGAGTTACACCATTCATTTAATGGAGCAGTTTGATAACACTGTTTTTGTTGATTCTGCAATAGATTAATTTGGAGAGTATTGAAGCCTATGGTGATGAAGGAAATATCCACAGATGAAAACCAATATGAAGCTTTCTGTGAAACAGCTTTGTGATGTGTGAATTCATCTCACAGAGTTACACTGTTCTTTTCATTGAGCAGTTTTGTAACACTGTTTTCGTGGAATCTGCAATAGGATATTTGGGTTCGCATTGAAGCCTACGGTGGCAAAGGAAATATTCTCATATAAAAACCAAAAAGATGTATTCTGAGTTACTGCTTTGTGATGTTTGAATTCATCTCACAGAGTTATACTGTTCTTTTTATTGAGCAGTTTGCTAACACTGTCTTCTTGGAATCTGCAATGAAATATTTCGGAGTGCATTGAAGCTTATGTTGACAAAGCAAATTTCCACAGACAGAAATGAGAAAGAAGCTTTCTCAGAAACCGCTTTATGATGTGTGATTTCATCTCACAGAGTTACACAATCCTTTTCATGGAGCAGTTTGGTAACACTGTTTTTGGGGAATCTGAGAAGGGATATTTTGGATCGCATTCAAGTCTATGATGAGATAGGAAATATCCTCAGATAAAAAGTAGAAAGAAGCTTTCTGAGAAATTTCTTTGTGATGGGTGAATTCATCACACAGAGTTACACATTTTCTTTCTTTGAGCAGTTTGGTAGCAATGTTTTTATGGAATCTGCAAAGGGATACTCAGGAGCTCCTAGAGGGCTATGGTGAAAAAGGAAATAACTTCAGATAAAAACTGGAGAGAAGCTTTTTGAGAAACGTTTTTGTGATGTGTGTATTCATCTCATAAAGTTTAAACTTTTTTTCATTGAGCAGTTCGACATCACTCTTTTTGTGATATCTTAGAGGAGACAATTGGGAGTGTATTGAAGCCAGTTTTAGAAAAGGAAATATCCTCAGATTTAAACTAGAAAGAATCTTTCTGAGAAACTGTTTTGTGATGGGTGAAATCATTTCACAGAGTTACACCTTTCTTTTCATTGAGCAGTTTGTTAACAATGTTTTTGTGGAATCTGCAAAGGGATATTCGGGAGCGCATAGAGTCCAATGGAGAAAAAGGTACACACTTGAGAGAAGCTTTATCAGAAACTCCTTTGTGAAGTGTGCATTCATCTCTTAGAGTTAAATGTTTCTGCTGAGGGAGCACATTGCCGTCACTATTTTGTGGTATCTGAGAAGAGATAATTGGGAACACACTGAAGCCTATGGTGGAAAAGGAAATATCCTCATATAAAAAGAAGAAACAAGCCTTCTGAGAAAAGGCTTACTGATGTGTTTATTCATCTCACAGAGTTACATGATTGTTTCAGTGGAGCAGTGGTAGCACTGTTTTTGGGGAATCTGAGAAGGGATATTTTCGATCGCATTGAAGCCTATGGTGACAAAGGAAATATCTGCATATAAGAACTAGAAAGAAGCTTTCTGAGAAGCCTCTTTGTGATACCTGGATTCATCTCACAGAGTAACACATTTCTTTTCATGGAGCAGTTTGCTAACACTGTTTTCATGGAATCTGCAAAGAGCTATTGGCGAGCACTTCAAGGCCTATAGAAAAAAAGGAAATATCCTCAGATAAAAACTAGAAAGAAACCTCCTGAGAAACTGCTTTGAGATGTGTGAATTTATCTCACAGAGTTACACTGTTATTTTCATTGAGCAGTTTGACAACACTTTTTGCTTGTACTATGCAATAGGATATTTAGAAGTGCATTGAAGTCTATCGTGACAAAGGAAATATTCTCTGATCAAAACCAAAAAGAAGCTTTCTGTGAAACTGCTTTGTGATGTGTCAATTCACCTCACAGAGTCACACCATTCCTTTCATTGAGAAATTTGCTAAATATTTTTTTCCTGGAATCTGCAATGGGATATTCCAGAGCTCATTGAAGAATATGGTGAAAAAGGAAATATCCTCAGATAAAAGCTGAAAAGCAGCTTTCTGAGAAACTGCTTTGTGATGTGTCAATTTATCTCGCAGAGTTACACCACTTTTCATTGAGCAGTTTTTTAGCACTGTTTTTGGGAAGTCTGAGAAGGAATATTTTGGATTGCATTGAAGCCTAAGGTGACAAAGGAAATATCCTCAGACAAAAACTAGAAAGAAGCTTTCTGATAAACTGCTTTGTGGTGTGTGTATTCATCTCACAGAGTAACAGCATACTTTTCATGGAGCAGTTTGCTAACACTGTTTTCGTGTAACCTACAAAGGGATATTTGGGAGCCAATTGAGGTCTATGTTGAAAAAGGAAATACCCTCAGAAAAAAAAACTAGAAAGAATCTTTCTAAGAAACTGCTTTGTGATGTGTGAATTCATCTCACAGAGCTACACCACTCTTTTCATGGAGCAATTTGGTAGCACTGTTTGTGGGGAATCTCAGAAGGGATATTTTGAATCTCATCAAAGCCTATGGTGACAAAGGAAGTATCCTCAGATAAAAACTAGAAAGAAGGTTTCTGAGAAAGTTCCTTTTTGTGTGTGAATTCATCTCACAGAGATACACATTTCTTTTCATGAAGCCGTTTGCTCACACTGTTTTGTTAGAATCTGTCAAGGGATATTTGGGAACACATTGAGACCTATGGGGATTGAGGAAATATCCTCAAACAAAAATCAAAAAGAAGCTTTCTGTGAAACTGCTTTATGATGTGTGAATTCATCTCACAGAGTTACCCTGTTCTTTGCATTGAGAAGTTTTCTAGCAGTTTTTTCATGGAATCTGCAATGGGATATTCCGGAGAACATTGAGGAATATGGAGAAAAAGGAAATATCTGCAGATAAAATCGAGAAAGAAGTGGTCTGAGAAACAGCTTTGTGATATGTGAATTAATATCACAGAGTTACACCATTCTTTTCATGGAACAATTTGGTTGCACTGTTTTTGGGGAATCTGAGTAGGGATATTTGGGATTGCATTGAAGCCTAGTGTGACAATGGAAATATAATCAAATAAAAACTAGCAAGAAACTTTCTAAGAAACTTCTTTGTGATGTGTGTATTCATCTCACGAGCAACACCTTTCTTTTCATGGAGCTGTTTGCTAACACTGTTTTCGTGGAATCTAGAAAGTGATATTTGGGAGCTAGTTGAGATGATGGTGAAAATGGAAATATCCTCGGATAAAAACTAGAAGGAAGCTTTCAGAGAAACTGCTTTGTGATATGTGAATTCATCTCACAGAGTTACACCACTCTTTTTGTGGAGCAGTTTGCTAAAACTGTTTTCATGGAATCTGCAATAGGATATTTTGGAGTGCATTGAAGCCTTTGGTGACAAAAGAAATATTCTCAGACAAAAAAATAAGCTTTCTGTGAAACAGCTTAGTGATGTGTGAATTCATCTCACAGAGATACACCTGTATTTTCATTCCACACTTTGGTAGCACTCTTTTTAGGGTATGTGAGAAGTGATATTTTGGATCACATTGGAGCTTACAGTGACAAAGGAAATATCCTCAGACAAAAGCAAGAAAGAAGCATTCTGAGAAACCACTTTGTGATGTATTAATTCATCTCAGAGAGTTACATGGTTCTTTTCAAGGATCAGATTTGTAGCACTGTTTTTGGGGAATCTGAGAAGGGTTATATTGGATAGCAATGAAGCATACAGTGACAAAGGAAATAGCCTCAGATAAAAACTAGAAAGAAGCTTGGAGATATTTCTGTGTGATGTGTGAATTCATCTCACAGAGTTACACTTTTCTTTTCGTGGAGCAGTTTGCTAACATGGGTTTCGTGGAATCTGTAAAGGGATATTAGGGAGTGCACTGAGGCCTATAATGAAAAAGGAAATATCCTCAGAAAAAAAATGGAAAGAAACATTCTGAGAAACTGCTTTGTGATGCGTGAATTCATCTTACAGAATTATACCGTTTTTTTCATTGAGCAGTCTGATAACACTGTTTTCATGGGATCTGCAATAAGATATGGGGGAGCACATTGAAGCCTACAGTGACAAAGAAAATATCCTCAGATAAATACCAAAAAGAAGATTTCTGTGAAATTTCTTTGTGATGTGTGAATTCATCTCACAGTGTTACACCATTTCTTTCATTGAGAAGTTTGTTAACACTTTTTTCCTGGAATCTGCAATGGTATATTCTGGAGTATATTGAGACCTACAATGAAAAAGGAAATATCCTCAGAGAAAAACCAGAAAGAAGCTTTCTGAGGAACAGCTTTCTGGTGTGCAAATTCATCTCACAGAGCTACATTGTTTTCTTCATTGAGCAGTTCGCTAACATGGTTTATTTGGAATTTGCAATGGGGTATTTTGGAGAGCATTGAAGCTTACATAGACAAAGGAAATAGCCTCAGAAAAAAACTAGAAAGAAGCTTTCTGAGAAACTGCTTTGTGATTTGGGAATTCATCTCACAGAGTTACAGGTTTCTTTTCATGAGCAGTTTGGTAGCACTGTTTTTATGGAATCTTCAATGGGATATTTTGGAGTGCATTGAGGCTTAGGGTGACAAAGGAAATATCCTCAGACAAAAACTAGATAGAAGCTTTCTGAGAAACTGCTTTGTGATTTGTGAATTCATCTCACACAGTTATACGATTCTCTTCATGGAGCAGCCTGGTAGCACTGTTTTTGGGGAGTCTCAGAAGTGATATTTTACATCGAATTGAAGCCTATAGTGACAAAGGTAATATCCTCAGATAAAAACTAGAAAGAAACTTCGTGAGAAATTGCTTTGTGATTTGTGAATTCATCTCACAGAGTTACACTTTTCTTTTCAAAGAGCAGTTTGGTAGCACTGTTTTTGGTTAATCTGAGAAGGGATATTTTGTATCACATTGAAGACTATGGTGACAAAGGAAATACCCTCAGATAAAAACTAGACAGAAATTTTCTGAGAAACTTCCTTGTGATGTGTGAATTCATCTCACAGACTTACACAATTCTTTTCAGGTAGTAGTCAGCTAACAGTGTTTTTGGGGAATCAGCAAAGGGATATATGGTAGCACATTGAGGCCTATGGTGAAAAGGGCAATCTCTTTGTATAAAAATTGGAAAGAATCATTCTGAAAAACTGCTTTGTGATGTGCGAATTCACTTCACTGTGTTACATTGGTCTTTTCATTGGCCTGTTTGCTAACACTGTTTTCATGGAATCTGCAATGGGATAATTGAAAACATTAGAAAGAAGCTTCCTGAAAAACTGCTTTGTGATGGGTGAATTCATCTCACAGAGTTACACCTTTATTTTCTTTGAGCAGTTTGATAACACTGTTTTCATGAAATCTGCAAAGGGATATTCAGGATCTCATAGAGTCCAATGGCAAAAAAGGAAATATCTTCAGGTAAAAACTTGAGAGAAGCTTTCTGAGAAACTCCTTTATAAAGTGTGCATTCATCTCATAGAGTTAAACATTTCTGTTGAGGGAGCACTTTGGCATCACTGTTTTTATGGTGTCTGAGAAGGGATATTTGGGAGCCCATTGAAGCCTAAGGTAGAAAAGTAAATATCCTCATATAAAAACTGGAAAGAAGCCTTCTGACAAACCACTTTGTTATGTGTCAATATCTGAAAGAGTTTAACTTTTTATTTGATTGAACACTTCAGCATCACTGTTTTTGTGGTATGTCAGAGGATTTATTTGGGAGCACAAGGAAGCCTATGGTTAAAAAGGAAATAATCTCAGACATGAACTAGAAAGAAGTTTTCTGAGAAACCGCTTTGTGATGTGTTAATTTATCTCACAGAGTTACATGATTCATTCCATGGAGCAGTTTGTTACCACTGTTTTTGGGGATTCTGACAAGGGATATTTTGGATCACATTGAAGCCTACGATGACACAGGAAGTTTTCTCAGATAAAAACTAGAAAGAAACTTTCTGAAAATTTTCTTTGTGATATGTGAATTCATCTCAGAGAGTTACACTGTTCTTTTCATGGAGCCGATTGCTAACACTGTTTTCATGTTATCTGCAAAGGGATATTTGGGAGCACCTTGAGGCCTATGGTGAAACACAAAATATCCTCAGATTAAAACTAGAAAGAAGTTTTCTGAGAAACTGCTTTGTGATGTGTGAATTCATTTCACAGATTTACACCATTCTTTTTATTTAGCTGTTTGATAACACTCTTCTCGAGGAATCTGCAATAGGATATTTGGGAGGGCAATGAAGTCTACTGTGAAAAAGGAAACATCCTCAGAGAAAAATCAAGAAGAAGCTTTCTGCGAAATTTCTTTGTGATGTTTGAATTCATCTCACAGAGTTACACTGTTCTTTTCATTTAGCGGTTTGGTAACACTGTTTGCTTGGAATCTGCAATGGGATATTTTAGAGCACACAGAAGCTTATGGTGACAAAGGAAATATCCTCATATAAAAAGTAGAAAGAAGCTTTCTGAGAAACCACTTTGTGATGTGTTAATTTATCTCAAGAAGTTACACAATTCTTTTCATTTAGCAGTTTGGTTGCACTATTTTTCCAGAATGTGAGAAGGGATATTTTGGATCGCATTGAGCCTATGTTGACAACGTAAATATCCTTAGATAAAAACTAGAAAGAAGCTTTCTGAGAAAGTTCTTTGTGATGTGTGAATTAACATAACAGACTTAAACCATTCTTTACATTGAGCAGTTTGATAACCCTGTTTTCGTGTAATCTGCAACAGGATATTTGGGAGCTCATTGAATCCTACGGTGACAAAGGAAATATCTTCAAATAATAAACCTAAAAGGAGCTTCTTGAGAGATTGCTTTGGGATGTGTGAATTGATCTCACAGAGTTACACTGTTCTTTTCAATGAGCAGTTTACTAACACTGTTTTCTTGGAATCTGCACTAGGATATTTCAGAGCACATTGAAACCTATGGTGACAAAGAAATATCCTCAGATAAAAACCAAAAAGATGCTTTCTAGAAACTTCTTTGTGATGTGTGAATTCATCTCACAGAGTTACACCATACTTTTCATGGAGTAGTTTGGTAGCACTCTTTTTGGGGAATCTGACAAGGGATATTTTGGACTGTATTGAAGCCTAGGGTGACAAAGGAAATATCCTGATAGAAACTAGAAAGAAGCTTTCTGAGAAAGTACTTTTTGATGTGTGAAATCGTTTCACAGAGTTACACCTTTGTTTTCTTGGAACTGTTTCATAACACTCTTTTAGTGAAATCTGCAATAGGATATTTGGGAGTGCATTGAAGCCTATGGTGACAAACAAAATATGCTCAGATAAGAAACAAAAAGAAACTTTCTGAGAAATTGCTTTGTGATGCGTGACTGCACCTCACTGAGTAACACTGTTCTTTTCATTGAGAAGTTTGCTAATACTTTTTTTGTTGAATCTGCAATGGGATATTCAGGAGCGCTTTGAGGAATATGGTGAAAAAGGTAATATCCTCAGATAAAAACTAGAAAGAAGCTTTCAAAGAAACTTCTTTGTGATGTGTGCATTCACCTCATAGATCTAAACGTTTCTGTTGAGGGAGCACTTCGGCATCACTGTATTTGTGGTATCTGAGAAGGGATATCTGAGAGCGCATTGAAGCCTATGGTGGCAAAGGAAATATCCTCAGACAACAACCAACAAGAAGCTTTCTGAGAAACTGCTTTATGATGTTTGAATTCATCTCACAGATTTACATGTTGCTTTACATGGAACAGTTTGCTAACACTATTTTCATGGAATCTGCAAAGGAATATTCCTAAGTGCATTGAGGCAAATGATGAAAAAGAAAATATCCTCAGACAAAAAATAGAAAGAAGCTATCTGACAAACTGCTTTGTGATTTGTGAATACATCTCACAGAGTGACATGATTCTTTTCATGGAGTAGTTTGGTAGCACTGTTTTTGGAGAATGGAAGAAGGGATAATTTGGATCACATTGAAGACTATGGTGACATAGGAAATATCCTCACATAGAATCAAAAAAGAAACTTTCTGAGAAAATTCCTTGTGCTTTGTGAACTCATCTCACAGAGTTACACCATTCTTTTCATTGAGAAGTTTGCTAGCACTTTTTTTGTGGAATCTACGATGCGATATTATGGAGCCCATTGAGGCCTATGGTGAAAAAAGAAATATTCTCATATAAAATCTACAAAGAAATTTTCTGAGAAACTGCTTTCTGACGTGTGAATTCATCTCACAGAGTTACACCATTCTTTTCATGGAGCAGTTTGGTAGCACTGTTTTTGGGGAATTTGAGAATGGATATTTTGGATCACATTGAAGCCTATGGTGACAAAGGAAATATCTTCCTAAAAAAACAAGAAAAAAGCTTTGTGAGAAATTTCTTTGTGATGTGTGAACTCATCTCACAGAGTTCCACCTTTCTTTTCCTGGAGCAGTTTCCAAGCACTATTTTTGGGGAATCTGCAAAGTGATGTACAGGAACGTATTAAGGCCTATGGTGTGAAAGGAAGTATCTTCAGATAAAACCTGGAAAGAAGTTTTCTGAGAAACTAATTTCAAATGGGTGAATTCATCTCACGGAGATACACTCTTGTTTTCATTGAGCAGTTTGATAACACTGCTTTCGTGGAATCTGAAGTAGGATATTTTGGAGCACACTGAAGCCTATGGTAACAAAGTAAATATCCTCAGAGAAAAACAAAAAAGAAGCTTTCTGATAAACTGCTTTGTGATGCATGAATTCGTCTCACAGATTTACACCTTTCTTTTCATGAAGGAGTTTGCTCACACTGTTTTTCTGGAATCTGCAAAAGGATATTCACGAGCCCATTGAGGCCTATGGTGGTAAAGGAAATATCCTCAGACAAAAACTAGAAAGACTTTTTCTGAGAAACTGTTTTGTGATGTGTGAAATCGTCTCTCAGAGTTACACCATTCATTTCAATGAGCAGTTTGATAACACTGTTTTTGAGGAATCTGCAGTAGGATATTGGGGAGCACATTGAAGCCTATGGTGACAAAGGAACTATCATCAGATAAAAGCCAAAGAGAAGCTTTCTGTGAAATGGCTTTGTGATGTGTGAATTCACCTCATAGAGTTACACCGTTGTTTTCATTGAGAAGTTTGCTAACAATTTTTTCGATTATTCTGCAATGGGATATTCTAGAGCACCTTCAGGAATATGATGAAAATGCTAATATCCTCAGATAAGACTAGAAAGAAGGTTTGTGAGAAACAGCATTGTAATATGTGAATTCATTTCACAGAGTTACACCTTTCCTTTCATGAAGCAGTTTGCTAGCACTCTTTCATGGGATCTGCAAAGGGTTACTTGGGAGTGCACTGAAACCTATAGTGGAAAAGGAAATATCCTCAGATAAAAAGAAGAAAAAATCTTTCTGAGAAACTACCTTTTTATGTGTGAATTCGTCTCACAGAGTTCCACTGTTCTTTTCATTGAGCAGATTGTGAACAATGTTTTCGTGGAATCTGCAATAGGATATTTGGGAGCACATTGAAACCTATGGTGACAAGGGAAATATCCTCAGATAAAAACTAGAAAGAAGCTTTCTGATAAATTTCTTTGTGATTTGTGAATTCATCTCACAGAGTTACAGGTTTGTTTTCATGGAGCAGTTTGCTAGCACTGTTTTTATGGAATTGCAATGGGATATTCGGAAGCCCCTAGCAGCCTATGGTGAAAAAGGAAATAACTTCAGATAAAAACCAGAGAGAAACATTTCCAGAAACGGTTTTGTGATGTGTGTAGTCATCTGAAAGAGTTTAACTTTTTCTTTGAACGAACACTTCGGCATCACTGTTTTTGTGGTATATGAGAGGAGATATTTGGGAGCACATTGAAGCCTATGGTTATAAAGGAAATATCTCAGATTTGAACTAGAAAGAAGCTTTCTGAGAAACTGCTTTTAGATGGGTGAATTCATCTCATAGAGTTTCAATTTTGTTTTCATTGAGCAATTTAGTAACACTGAATTTGTGGAATCTGCAAAGGGATATTCGGGAGTACATAGAGTCCAATGGCATAAAAGGAAATATCTTCAGGTAAAAACTGGAGAGAAGCATTTCGAGAAACTACTTTATGATGTGTGCATTCATCTCATAGAGCTAAATGTTTCCATTGAGGGAGTACTTTGGCATCACAGTTTTAGTAGTGTCTGAGAAGGGATATTTGGGAGCACATTGAAGCCTATGGTGGAAAAGGAAATATCCTCAAAAACTAGAAAGAACCTTTCTGAGAAAGTACTTTGTGATGTGTAAATTCATCTCACAGACTTACACCTTTCTTTTCATGGAGCAGTTCGCTAACACTGTTTTCGTGGAATCTGCAAGGGACATTTGGGACAACATTGAAGCCTGTGGTGAAAAAGGAAATATCCTCAGATAAAAACCAGAAGGAAACTCTCTATGCTACTGCTTTGTGATGTGTGAATTCATCTCACAGCGTTACACTGTTCTTTTCATTGAGCAGTTTGCTAACACTATTTTCTGGCAATCTGCAATGCGATATTTTGGAGCACATAGAAGATTATGGTCACATATTAAATATCCTCATAGAAAAAGTAGAAAGATGCTTTCTGCGAAATGGCTTTGTGATGTGTTAATTCATCTTACAGAGTTACACTATTCTATTCATGGATCAGTTTAATAGCACTGTTTTGAGGAATCTGAGAAGGGATATTTTGGAAAGTATTGAAGCCTATGATGACACAGGAAATATTTTCAGATAAAAACCAGAAGGAAACTTTCTGAAAATGTTCTTTGTGATGTGTGAATTCATCTCAGAGAGTTACACCATTCTACTCGTGGAGCTGATTGCTAACAATGTTTTCCTGTTATCTGCAAAGGGATATTTGGGAGTGCCTTGAGGCCTATGGTGAAAAACAAAATATCCTCAGATTAAAACTAGAAAGAAGCTTTCTGAGAAACTGCTTTGTGATGTGTGAATTCATTTCACAGAGTTACACTGCTCTTATCATTGAGCTGTTTGATAACACTCTTTTCGAGGAATCTGCAATAGAATATTTGGGAGGGCATTGAGGCCTATAGTGAAAAAGGAAATATCTTCAGATAAAAACTAGAAAGAAGCTTTCTGAGAAACTGAATTGTGATATGTGAATTCATCTTACAGAGTTACACTGTTCTTTTCACTGAGCTGTTTGATAACACTGTTTTTGAGGAATCTGCAATAGGATATTTGGGAGGGCATTGAAACCTACTGTGAAAAAGGAAACATCCTCAGAGAAAAACCAAGAAGAAGCTTTCTATGAAACTTCTTTGTGATATTTGAATTCATCTCACAGAGATACACTGTTCTTTTCATTTAGCAGTTTGATAACACTGTTTTTGAGGAATCTGCAATAGGATATTTGGGAGGGCATTGAAACCTACTGTGAAAAAGGAAACATCCTCAGAGAAAAACCAAGAAGAAGTTTTCTATGAAACTTCTTTGTGATGTTTGAATTCATCTCACACAGATACACTGTTCTTTTCATTTAGCAGTTTGGTAGCACTGTTTTCCTGGACTCTGCAATGGGATATTTTAGAGTGCACAGAAGCTTATGGTGACAAAGGAAATATCCTCATATACAAAGTAGAAAGAAGCTTTCTGAGAAACCACTTTGTGATGTGTTAATTTATCTCAAAGAGTTACATAATTCTTTTCATTTAGCAGTTTGGCTGCACTGTTTTGGGGGAATCTGAGAAGGGATAATTGGGATCGCATTGTAGCCTATGGTGACAAAGTAAATATCCACAGATAAAAACTGGAAAGAAGCTTTCTGAGAAAGTTCTTTGTGATGTGTGAATTAACCTAACAGACTTAAACCGTACTTTACATTGAGCGGTTTGATAACTCTGATTTTGTGGAATCTGCAATATGATATTTGGGAGTGCATTGAATCCTATGGTGACAAATGAAATATCCTCAGATAATAAACCAAAACGAAGATTTCTGATAGATTGCTTTGGGATATGTGAATTGATCTCACAGAGTTACAGTGTTCTTTTCAATGAGCAGTTTACTAACACTGTTTTCTTGGAATCTGCACTAGAATATTTTGGAGCTCATTGAAACCTATGGTGACAAAGAAATATCCTCAGATAAAAACCAAAAAGATGCTTTCTGAGAAACTTCTTTGTGATGTGTGAATTCACTTCACAGAGTTACACGGTTCTCTTCAATGAGCAGTTTGATAACTCTGTTTTCGTGGAATATGCAATAGGATATTTGTTAGTGCATTGAAGCCTATTCGTGACAAATGAAATGTCCTCAGATAAAGACTAGAAGGAAGCTTTCTAAGAAACTGCTTTGTGATGTGTGAATTAATCTCACAGAAGGACACTGTTCCTCTCATTGAGCAGCTTGCTGAAACTGTTTTCTTGGAATCTGCAATGGGATATTTCAGAGCACATTGAAGCTTATGGTCACAAAGGGAATATTCTCAGATAAAAACCAGAAAGAAGCTTTCTGAGAAAGTTCTTGTGATATATGATTTCTTCTCACAGAGTTACACCTTTCTTTTCATGGAGCACTTTGCTAGCACTGTTTTCATGGAATCTGCGAAGGGATATATAGGAGTGTATTGAGGCCTATGGTGAAAAAGGAAATATCCTCAGATAAAAACTAGAAAGAAGCATTCTGAGAAACAACGTTGTCATGTGTTAATTCATCTCATGGAGTTACACGATTCTTTTCATGTAGCAATATGGTAGCAATGTATTTGGGGAATCTGAGAAGGGATATTTTGGATCGCATTGAAGCCTATGGTGACAATGGAAATATCCTGAGATAAAAACGAAAAAGAAGCTATCCATTAAGCTAGCTGCTTCCTGATGTGTGAGTGTATCTCACAGGGTTACAAGGTTCTTTTCATTGAGCAGTTTGCTCACACTGTATTCTTGGGATCTGCAATGGGTTATTTCACAGCATATTGAAGCTTGTGTTGACAAAGCAAATATCCTCAGACAAAAACTAGAAAGAAGCTTTCTGAGAAACTGCTTTGTGACTTGTGAATTCATCTCATAGAGTTACACCTTTCTTTTCATGGAGCAGTTTTGTAGCACTGTTTTTCGGGAATCTGAGAAGGGATATTTTGCATCGGTTCGAAGCCTGTGCTGACGAAGAAAATATCCTGAGATAAAATCTAAAAAGAAGCTTTCTGAGGAACTTCTTTGCCATGTGTGAATTCATCTCACAGTATTACACCTTTCTTTTCATGGAGAAGTTTGGTCGCACTGTATCTGGGGAATCGGAGAAGGGATATTTTGAGTTGCATTCAAGCCTATGGTGACAAAGGAAATATCCTCAGATAAGTAATAGAAAGAATCTTTCTGAGAAACTGCTTTGTGATGTGTTAACTCATCTTACAGAGTTACATGATTCTTTTCTTGGAGCAGTTTGGTAACAGTGTTTTTGTGGAATCTGCAAAGGGATATTTGGGAACGCATTGAAGGCTAATATGACAAAGGAAATATCCTGAGATAAAAACCAAAAAGAAGCTTTCGATAAGCTGCTTTGTGATATGTGAATTCTTCTCACATAGTTACACTGTTCTTTTCACTGAGCAGTTTTCTCACACTGTATTCTTCGAATCTGCAATGGGATGTATCAGAGAACATTTATGCTTATGGTGACAAAGGAAATATCCTCAGACAAAAACTCTAAAGAAACTTTCTGAGAAACGGCTTTGTGATTTGTGAATTCATTGCACAGAGTTACATGATTGTTTTCATCAAACAGTTTGGTAGTCACAGAGTTACACTGTTCTTTTCAATGAGCAGTTTGATAACACTGTTTTCCTGGAATGTGCAATGGGATATTCAAGAGTGCATTGAATCTTATGGTGACAAATGAAATATTCTCATATAAAAACAAGAAAGAAGCTTTCTGAGAAACTGCTTTGTGATGTCCTACTTCATCTCACAGAGTTACATGATTCTTTTCATGGATCTTTTTGGTAGCACTCTTTTTGTGGAATCTGAGACGGGATATTTTGGATCACGTTGAAGAATATGGTGACAAAGGAAATATCCTCAAATAAAAAAAAAAGAAGCCTTCTGAGAAACTTCTTCATGATGTGTGAATTCATCTCACAGAGGTGCATTCTTTTTTTCACTGAGCAGTTTGCTAACACTATTGTCGTGGAATCTGCAATGGGGTAGTTCAGAGTGCATTGAAGCTTAAGGTGAAAAAGGAAATATCCTCATATAAAAATTAGAAAGCTTTCTGACAAAGTGCTTTGTGTTGTGTTAATTCATCTCACAGAGTTACATGATTTTTTCATGAATCAGTTTGGTAGAACTGTTTCTGGGGAATCTGAGAAGGGATATTTTGAAATACATTGAAGCCTATTGTGACAAAGGAAATATCCTCAGATAAAAACTAGGAAGAAACTTTCTGAGAAAGTTCTTTGTGATGTGTGAATTCACCTCACAGAGTTACACGTTTCTTTTCATGGAGCAGTTTGATAACGCTGTTTTCGTGCAATCTGCAAAGGGATATTTGGGGGTGCAGTGAGGCCAATAGTGAAAAGGAAAATATCCTCAGAAAAAACTGGAAAGAATCTTACTGAGAAAATGCTCTGTGATATGTGAATTCATCACACAGATTTACACCATTCATTTAATAGAGCAGTTTGGTGACACTGTTTCCATGGAATCTGCAATAGGATATTTGGGAGTGCTTTGAAGACTTTGGGGACAAAGGAAATATCCTCAGATAAAAACCAAAAAGAAGCTTTCTGTGAAACTGCTTTGTGATGTGTGAGTTCATCTTACAGAGTTACAACCTTCTTTTCATTGAGAAGTTCTCTACAACTTTTTTCGTGGAATCTGCAATGGGATATTCCAGAGCACATTGTGGAATATGGTGAAAAAGGAAATATCGTCAGATAAAAACTTGGAAGAACCTATCTGAGAAACAGTTTTGTGATGTGTGAATTCATGTCACAGAGTTACACCACTCTTTTCATACAGCAGTTTTGTAGAACTCTTTTTGGGTATTCTGAGAAGGGATATTTTGTACATCATTGAAGCCTATGGTGACAAAGGAAATATCCTCAGATAAAAACTACAAAGAACCTTTCTGAGAAACTGTTTTGTGATGTATGAACTCCTTGCACACATTTTCATGATTCTTTTATTGGGACAGTTTGCTAACACTGTTTTAGTGGAATCTACAATGGGATATATGGGAGTGCAGTGAAGCCTACATTGACAAAGGAAATATACTCAGACACAAACCAAAAATAAATGTCCTAAGAAAGTTCTTTGTGATGTGTGAATTCACCTCACAGATTAACAGGTTTGTTTTCATGGAGCACTTTGCTAACACTATTTTTGTGGAATCTACAAAGGCATATTCGGGAGCACAAAGAGGCCTGTGGTAAAAAAGGAAATATCCTCAGATGAAAACTACAAAAAAGCTTTCTGAGAAACTACTCTGTGATTTGCAAATTCATCTCATGGAGTTACTCAAGTCTTTTCATAGAGCAGTTAGGTAGCACTGTTTTTGTGGAATATGACAAGGGATACTTTGGATCGCATTGAAGCCTATGGTGACAAAGGAAATATCCTCAGATTAAAAACTAGAAGAAACTTTCTGAGAAACTGCTTTGTGATGTCTGAATTCATCTCACAGAGTTACACCTCTATTTTCTCACAACAGTTTGCTAACACTGTTTTCGTGGAATCTGAAATAGGATACCTTGGAGTGCATTGAAGCCTGTGGTGACCAAGGAAATATCCTCTGACACAAACCAAAAAGAAGCTTTCTGACAACCTGCTTTGTGATGTGTGAATTCATCTCACAGAGTTACACTGTTCTTTTCATTCAGCAGTTTGCTAATACTGTTTTCTTGCAATCTGCCTTGGGATATTTCAGAGTGCATTGAAGCTTATGGTGACAAAGGAAATAGCCTCACAGAATAACTAGAAAGAAGCTATCTGAGAAACTGCTTTGTGATGGGTTAATTTATCTCACAGAGTTACACAATTCTTTTTATAGAGCAGTTTTGTAGCACTGTTTCTGAGGAATCAGAGAAGGGATTTTTTTTATCGCAATGCAGCCTATGATGACAAACAAATTATCTTCAGGTGAAAAATAGAAAGAAGGTATCTGAGAATCTGCTTTGTGATATGTGAATTCTCAAAGAGTTACACTCTTCTTTTCATTGAGCAGTTTCAGAGTGCACTGAAGCTTATGGTTACACTATTTTTTTCATTGAGCAATTTGCTAACAATATTTTCTTGGAATCTGCAATGGGATAGTTCAGAGTGCATTGAAGCTTATGTTGAAAAGGAAATATCCTCATATAAAAATTAGAAAGAAGATTTCTGAGAAACTGATTTGTGATGTGTTAATTCATCTCACAGAGTTACATGATTCAATTAATTGAGTACTTTGATACACCATTTTCGTGGAATCTGCAATAGGATATTTTGGAGTGTATTGAAGCCAATGGTGACAAAGGAAATAATCTCAGACAAAAATCAAAAAGAAGGTTAATGTGAAACTGCTTTGTGATGTGTGAATTCATCTTACCGAATTATGCCATTCAGTTCATTGAGAAGTTTGCTAACACTTTTTTTCATGGAATCTGTAATGGGATATTCGGGGACACATTGAAGAATATTGTGAAAAAGGAAATATTGTGAAAGAACCTATCTGAGAAAGAGCTATGTGATGTGTGAATTCATCTCACAGAGTCACACCCCTCTTTTCATAAAACAGTTTGGTATCACTCTTTGGGGAATCTGAGAAGGGATATTTTGAATAACATTGAAGCCTCTGCTGACAAAGGAAATATCCTCAGGCAAAAAACAAAAAGAAACTTTCTGAGAAACAGCTTTGTGTTGTGCGAATTCAACTCATAGATTTACATCTTTCTTTTCATGGAGCATTTTGCTAACACTGTTTTCGTGGAATCTACAAAGGGATATTCGGGAGTGCATTGAGGCAGAGGGTGAAAAGGAAATATCTTCAGATAAAAACTAGAAAGAAGCTTTCTTTCTAGTTTTGCTTTGTGATTTCTTCCTAGAAATTGCTTTGTGATTTGTGAATTCATCTCACAGAGTTACTTGATTCTTTCATGAGCCATTTTGTAGCACTCTTTTTGGGGAATCTGAGAAGGGATATTTTGGATTGCCTTGAAGCCTATGGTGACAAACGAAATTCCCTCAGATAAAAACTAGAAAGAAGCTTTCTGAGAAACTGCTTTATGATTTGTGAATTTATCTCACAGTGTTACATGATTCTTTTCATGGAGCAGTTTAATTACACTGTTTTTATGGAATCTGAGAGGGGATAATTTGGATCACCTTGAAGCCTATGGTGACAAAGAAATATAAACAGATAAAAACTAGAAAGAAGCTTACTCAGAAACTTATTTGTGATGTGTGTATTCATCTCACAGAGTAACACCTTCCTTTTCATGGAACAGTTTTCTAAATATATTCACATGCTATCTACAAAGTGATATTTGGGAGCGAGTTGAGACCTATGGTGAAAATGGAAATATCCTCAGATAAAAACTAGAAAGAAGCTTTCTGAAAAAATGCTTTGTGATGTGTAAATTCATCTCACAGAATTACACCACCAGCTTCATGGAGCAGTTTGCTGATACTGTTTACTTGGATTATGCAGTAAGATATTGCAGAGTGCTTTGAAGCCTATGGTGACATACGAAATATCCTCAGACAAAAACCCAAAAGAAACTTTCTGTGAAACTGTTTTGCAATGTATGAATTCATCTCCCAGAGTTGCATCTTTGTTTTCATGGAGCAGTTTGCTGACATTGTTTTCGTGGAATCTGCAAAGGGATATTTGGGAACACATTGAGGCTTATAGTGAAAAAGGAAATATCAACAGATAAAAACCAGAAAGCAGCTTTCTGAGAACCTGCTTTGTGATGTGTTAATTCACCTCACAGTGTTACATGATTCTTTTCATGGAACAGTTTGGTAACACTGTGTTTGGGGTATCTGAGGAGGGACACATTTGATCGCATTGAAGTCTATGGTGACAAAGGAAATATCCTTAGATAAAACCTGGAAAGAAGCGTTCTGAAAAACTTCATTGGAATGTTTATATTCATTTGACAGTTTTACACCTTTGTCTTCATAGAGCAGTTTGCTAACACTGTTTTCAAGGAATCTGCAAATGGATATTTGGGAGTGCATTGAGGCTTACAGTGAAAAAGGAAATATCGTCAGATAGAAACTGGAAAGAAGCTTCTTGAGAAACTGTTTTCTGATTTGTGAATTCATCTCACAGAGTTACACCTTTCTTTTCATGGAGCAGTTTTGTAACACTGCTTTTACGGAATCTGAGAAGGGATATTTTGGATGACATTGAAGCCTCTATTGACAAAGGAAATATTATCACATAAAAACTAGAAAGAAGCATTCTGAGAAATTTCGTCATGATGTGTAAATTCACCTCACAAAGTTACACTTCCTTTTCATGGAGCAGTGTGCTAACACTGTTTTGGTGGAATCTGCAAAGAGATATTTGGGAGTGCTTTGAAGCCTATGATGACAAAGAAAATATCCTCAGATAAAAACTAGATAGAAGATTTCTGAGAAACTGCTTTGTGATGTGTGAATTCATGTCACAGATTTACACCTTACTTTTCATGGAGCTGTGTGCTAACACTGTTTTCGTCTACTCTGCAAAGGTATATTAGAGAGCGCAATTAGGCCTACAGTGAAAAAGTAAATATCCTCAAATAAAAAAAATAGAGGAAACTTTCTGAGAATCTGCTTTGAGATTTCTGAATTCCTCTCAAAGAGTTACACAATTCCTTTCATGGAGCAGTTTACTAGAACTGTTTTTGGGGAATCTGAGAAGGGATAATTTGGATCACATTGAAGCCTATTTTGAAAAATTAAATATCCTCAGATAAAAACTAGAAAGAAGGTTTCTGAGATACTGTTTTGTGATGTGTGTATTAATCTCACAGAATAGCATGATTCTTTTCTCGGAGTAGTTTGCTGAAACTGTTTTCATGGAATCTGCAATACGATATTTGGGAGTGCACTGAAGAATATGGTGACAAAGAAAATATCCTCAGACAGAAACCAAAAAGAAACTTTCTGAGAAATTGTTTTGTAATGTGTAAATTTATCTCACAGATTTACACCTTTGTTTTCATGGAGCAGTTTCCTAACACTATTTTTGTGATATCTGCAAAGAGATATTCACAAGTGCAGTGAGGCCTGTGGTGAAACAGAAATATCCTCATACAAAGACTAGAAAGAAGATTTCTGAGAAATTGCTTTGTGATTTGTGAATTCATCTCACAGAGTAACATGGTCCTTTACATTGAGGAGTTTGCTAACACAGTTTTCTTGGAAATTTCAATGATATATTATGGGGCACATTGGAGCTTATGATGATGAAGGAAATATCCTCATATAAAAACTAGAAAATTCTTTGTGAGAAAATGCGTTGTGGTGGGTTAATTCATCTCACAGAGTTACAGGATTCTATTCATGGATCAATTTGGTAGCACTGTATTTGGGTAATCTGAGAAGGGATATTCTCGATCACTTCAAAGCCTATGGTAACAAAGGAAATATCCTCAGATCAAAACTAGAAAGAAACTTTCTGAGAAACTACTTCATGATGTGTGAATTCATCTCACAGAGTAACACGTTTCTTTTCTTGGATCAGATTACTAACACTGCTTTCATGGAGTCTGTGAAGGGATATTTGGAGCATATTGGGTCCCAGGGTGAAAAGGAAATATCCTCACATAAAAATTAGAAAGAATGCTTGTGAGAAACTGCTTTGTGATGTGTGAATTCATCTCACAGATTTACACTCATCTCTTCAATGAGAAAGTTGCCAACACTGTTTTCTTGGAAACTGCTATGTGATATTTCGGAACATATTGAGCTTATGTTGAAAAAGGAAATATCCTCAGACAAAAACTAGATAGAAGCTTTCTGAGAAACTCTTTTGTGATTTGTGAATTCATCTCACAGAGTTACACTATACTTTTCATGGAGCAGATTGATAGCGCTGTTTTAGTGTAATATGAGAAGGGATATTTTGGATTGTGTGGAATCCTACGATGATATAGGAAACATCCTCAGACAAAAACTAGAAAGAAGCTTTCTGAGAAACTTCCTTGTGATGTGTGAATTCATCTCACAGAATTACACAATTCTTTTCATGGAGTAGTTTGGTAGCACTGTTTTTGGGGAATCAGAGAAGGGATACTTTGGATGGCATTGAAGACTATGGTGACAAAGGAAATATCCTCAGATAAAAATTAGAAAAAACTTTATGAGAAACTGCTTTGTGATGTGTGAATTCCTATCAAAGGGTTACACCATTGTTTTCATTGCACTGTTTGATAACACTGTTTTCTTGGAATCTGCAAAGGGATATTTCATAGTGCATTGAAGCTTAGGGTGACAAAGCAAATATCCTCATATAAAAATTAGAAAGAAGCTTTCTGAAAACCTCCTTGGGGTTTGTGAATTCTTCTCACAGAGTTGCAAGACTATTTTCATGGATCAGTTTGGTAGCACTTTTCTGGGGTATCTGAGAAGGGATATTTTGTATTGCACAGAAGCTTATATTAACAAAGGATATATCCTCAGAATCAAACTAGAAAGAAGCTATCTGAGAAACTTCTTTGTGATGTGTGAATTCACCTCAAAAAGTTACACCTTTCTTTTCATGGGACAGTTGAATAACACTGCTTTCATAGTATCTGCAAGGGATATTGGGAGCAGATTGAAGCCTATGGTGAAAAAGGAAATATCAGATAAAAACCCGAAGGAAGTGTTCTGAGAAACTGCATTGTGATGTGTGAATTCATCTCACAGAGTTACACTGTTCTTTTCATTGAACATTTTGGTAACCCTGTTTTCTTGGAATAAGAAATGGGATATTTTGGAGCGTGTCAAATTTTATGGTTACAAAGGAAATACTCTCATATAAAAACTAGAAAGAAACTTTCTGAGTAACTGTTTTGTGATGTGTGAATTCATTCCACTGAGTTACACAATTCTCTTCATTGAACAGTTTCTGTACCCTGTTTTCGTGGAATACGCAATGGGATATTTCAGAGCACATTGAAGCTTATGGTGAAAAAGGAAGCAACCTCAGAGAAAAACTAGAAAGAAATTTTCTGAGAAACTCCTTTGTGATTTGTGAATTCATCTCACAGAGTTACACGAATTTCTTCATGGAGCAGTTTGGTAGCACTGTTTTTGGGGAATCTGAGAAGGGATATTTTGGATCACCTTGAAGCTTATGGTGGCAAAGGAATTATCCTGAGATAAAAACTAGAAAGAATTTTTCTGAGAAAGTTCTTTGTGACGTGTGATTTCAACTCACAGATTTACAACTTTCTTTTCATGGAGCAGTTTGCTAACGCTGTTTTCATGGAATCTGCAAAGGGATATTTGGGAGTGCATTGTGGCCTACAGTGAGAAAGAAAGTATTCTCAGATAAAAACTAGAAGGAAGCTTTCTGAGAAACTGCTTTGTGATGTGTGAATTCATCTCAAAGAGTTACACCATTCTTTTCATTGAGCAGTTTGCTAACACTGTTTTTGTGGTATGTGCAAAGGGATATATGGCAGCGCATGAGGATTATGGTGAAACTAAATATCCTCATAAACACTAGAAAGAAGCTTTCAGAGAAAATGATTTGTGATGTGTAAATTCATCTCACAGTGTTACACTGTTCTTTTTATTGAGCAGTTAGCTAAAACTATTTTCTTGGAATCTTCATTGCAATATTTTGGAGTGCATTGAGGCTTATGATGCCAAAGGAAATATCCTCAGAAAAAAACTGTAAAGAAGCTTTCTGAGAAACTGCTTTGAGATTTGTGAATTCATCTCACAGAGTTACACGATTCTTTTCATGGAGCAGCTTGGTAGCACTGTTTTTCAGGAACCTGAGAAGGGATATTTCGGATCGCATTGAAATCTATGGTGACAAAGGAAATATCCTCACATACAAGCTAGAAAGAAGCTTTCTGAGAAAGTTCTTTGTGTTGTGTGAATTCATCTCACAGAGTTACACCTTACTTTTCATTGAACAGTTTGGTTGCACTGTTTTTGGGAAATCTGAAAAGGGATTTTTGGGAGCTCATAGAGGCCTATGGTGAAACAGGAAATATCTTCAGTTAAAAATTTGAGAGAATGTTTTTGAGAAGCTGTTTTGTGATGTGTGTATTCATCTCATAGAGATAAATCATTTTTTGTTTAATTGAGCAGTTTGGCATGGCTGTTTTTGTGATGTCTGAGAAGGGATATTTTGGAGCGCATTGAGTCTAATGGTAGAAAAGCAAACATGCTCATGTAAAATCTATAAATTAGCTTTCTGAGAAATTTCTTTGTGATGGGTGAATTCATTTCCCAGAGATAAACCATTCTCTTCATTGAGCAGTTTGTTAACCCTGTTTTTGTGGAATCTACAGAGGGATATTCGGAGTGCAGAAAAGCCTAGGGTGAAAAAGGAAATACCCTCAGAATAAAACTAGAAAGGGCCGGGCACGGTGGCTCAAGCCTGTAATCCCAGCACTTTGGGAGGCCGAGATGGGCGGATCACGAGGTCAGGAGATCGAGACCATCCTGGCTAACATGGTGAAACCCCGTTTCTACTAAAAAATACAAAAAAACTAGCCGGGCGAGGTGGCAGGTGCCTATAGTCCCAGCTACTCAGGAGGCTGAGGCAGGAGAATGGCGTGAACCCGGGAGGCGGAGCTTGCAGTGAGCTGAGATCCGGCCACTGCACTCCAGCCTGGGTGACAGAGAGAGACTCCATCTCAAAAATAAATAAATAAATAAATAAATAAATAAATAAATAAAACTAGAAAGAAGCTTACTGAGAGACTGTTTTGTGATGGGTGAATTGATTTCACAGAGTTCAATCATTCTTTTCATTGAATAGTTTGGTAACACTGTTTTTGTGAAATATGCAATGTGATATTCGGGAGCGGATAGAGGCCAAGGTTATAAAAGGAAATATCTTCAGGTAAAAATAGGAGTGAAAGTTTCTTATAACTCCTTTGTGATGTGGGCATTCATCTCATAGAGGTAAAGCTTTCTGTTGAGAGAGAAGTTTGGCGTCTCTGTTTTTGTGGTGTATGAGAAGGGATATTTGGGAGCATATGGAATCCAGTGGTGGAAAATGAAATATCCTCAGATAAAAACTAGAAGGAAGCTTTCTAAGAAATATCTTTGTGTTAGGTGAATTCATCACACAGAGTTACACAATTCTTTTCAAGGATCAGTCTGTTAGCACTGTTTTTAGGGAACCTGAGAAAGGATTTTTTGGATCGCATAGAAGCCTATGGTGATATAGGATATATCGTCAGACAAAAGCTAGAAAGTTTCTGAGAAAGTCCTTGTGATGTGTGAATTCGTCTCACAGAATTGCACCTTTCTTTTCATGGAGGAGTTTGCTAACACTCTTTTCCTGGAATCTGCACAGGGATATTTGGGAGTGAATTGAGGCCTATGATGAAACAGTAAATATCCTCAGATAAGAACTGGAAAGAAGGTTTCTGAGAAAGTTCTTTGTGATGTGAGAGTTCACCTCAGGGAGTTACACCTTACTTCTTTTCTTGGAGCACTTTGCTAAAACTGTTTTCATGGAATCTGCAAAGGGATATTTGGGAGTGCTTTGAGACCTATAGTCAAAAAAACAAATACCTTCAGAGAAAAACTAGAAAGAAACTTTCTGAGAAACTGCTTTGTGATGTATGAATTCAAGTCACACAGTTACACTGTTGTTTTCATTGAGCAGTTTGATAGCACTGTTTTCTTGGAATCTACAATGGGATAAATTGGAGCACTTTGAAGCTTATTGTAAGAAGAGAAATATCCTCAGAAAAAGCTAGAAAAATGTTTTCAGAGAAACTGCCTTATAATTTGTGAATTCATCTCACAGGGTTACATGATATTTTTCATGGATCAGTTTGGTAGCACTGCTTTTGGGGAATCTGAGAAGGGATATTATGGATCACATTGAAGCCTATGGTGACAAAGGAAATATCCTGAGAGAAAAAGTAGAAAGAACTTTCTGAGAAAGTTCTTTGTGATGTGTGAATTCATCACACACAGTTACATCTGGATATTTGGGAACACATTGGGTCCTGTCTTAAAAAAAAAAACTGCTCATTTAAAAACTAAAAAGGTGCTTTCTGAGAATCTGTTTTATGATATATGAATTCATCTCACAGAGCTACACCATTCTTTTCACTGAACAGCTTGATAAAACTATTTTCGTGGAAACTGCAATAGGATATTTCGGAGAACATTGAAGGCTAGGGTGACAAAAGAAATATATTCACAGAAAAAGCAAAAAGAAGCTTTCTCCGAAACTATTCTGTGATGTGTGAATTCATCTCACAGGGTTACCCTGCTCTTTTCATTGAAGAGTTTGCAAATACTGTTTTCTTGGAACCTGGAATGTGATATTTTGGAGCACATTGAAGCTAATGGTGACAAAGGAAATATCCTCAGAGAAAAACTAGAAAGAAGCTTTCTGAGAAACTAATTTGTGATTTGTGAATTCATCTGACAGAGCTACACAATCCTTTTCATGGAGCAGTTTGGTAACACTGTTTCTGGGGAATCTGAGAAGGGATATTTTGGAATGCACTGAACTCTTTTGTGACAAAGGAAATATCCTCAGATAAAAACTATGACGAAGACCTCTGAGAAACTGCTTTGTGATGTGTGAATTCATCTCACAGAGTTACAATGTTCTTTTCATTGTGCAGTTTGCTACCTCTGTTTTCTTTGAATCTGCAATGGGATATTTCAGAGTGCATTGAAGCTTGTGGAGACAAAGGAAATATCATCATATAAAAACTAGAAAGAAGCTTTCTGAGAAACCGCTTTGTGATGTGTTCATTCACTTCGCAGAGTTACACGAATCTTTTCGTGGATCAGTTTGGTAGCACTGTTTTTGGGCAATCTGAGAAGGGACGTTTTGGATCGCATTGAAGCCTATGGTGACTAAGGAAGTACCCTCAGATAAAAACCAGAAAGAAGATTTTTGAGATAGTTCTTGTGATGTGTGAAATTATCTCAAAGAGTTACACCTCTATTTTCATGGGGAAGGTTGATAACAGAGTTTTCATGGAATCTGCAAAGGGATATTTGGGAGCGCATTGAGGCCTATAGTGAAAAAGGAAATATCCTCATTAAAAACTCAAAAGAAGCTCTCTGAGAATCTGCTTTATGATTTGTGAATTCAACTCACAAATGTACACTGTTCTTTTCATTGAACAGTTTGGTAAATGTGTTTTCTTGGAATCTGCAATGGCATATGTCAGAGTACATTGAAGCTTATGGTGACAAAGAAAATATCCTCATACAAAAACAAGAAAGATGCTTTTTGAGAAAGCACTTTGTGATGTGCTAATTCTTTTCACAGAGGTACATGATTCTTTTCATGTCTCAGTTTGGCAGCAGTGTTTTTAGGGAATATGAAAAGGGATATTTTGGATCACATTGAAGCCTTTGATGATAAAGGAAATATAATCATATAAAAAGTGCAAACAGAGAAACGGCTTTGTGATGTGTTAATTCATTTCACTGGGATAAAGCTTTCTTTTCATGGAGCAGTTTGGTAACACTGTTTTCCTGGAATCTACACAGGGATATATGGGAGCGCAATGTTGCCTATCGTGAAAAAGGAAATATCCACAGATAAATACTAGAAAGAAGCTTTCTGAGAACCTACTTTCTGATGTGTGAATTCATCTCACAGTGGTACACCGTTGTTTTCATTTCTCAGTTTGGTGACACTGTTTTCGTGGAATCTGCAATAGGATATTTGGGAGCACATTGAAGTCTAGGGTGACAAAGGATATGTCCTCACAGAAAAAGCAAAAAGAAGCTTTCTGAGGAAGTGCTTTGTGATGTGTGAATTCATCTCACAGAGGTACATGATTCTTTTCATGTAGCAGTTTGGTGGCACTGTTTTTGGGCAACCTGAAAAGGTATATTTTGAATCGCATTGAAGCCTGTGGTGACAAAGCAAATATCCTCAGATAAAAACTGGAAAGAATCTTTCTGAGAAAGTTGCTTGTGATGTGTGAATTTATCTCACATTGTTACACTGTACTTTTCACTGAGCAGTTTGCTAACATAGTTCTAATAGAATCTGCAAAGGGATATTTGGGTATCCATTGAGGCCTACAGTGAAAAAAGAAATATCCTCAGATAAAAACTAGAAATAATCTTTCTGAGAAACTGCTTTGTGATGTGATTTCATCTCACAGAGGTTCACCGTTCCTTTCATTGAGCAGTGTGCTAACACTGTTTGGGAATCTACAAAGGGATATTTGGGGGCACATTGAAGTCTATGGTGAGAATAGAAATATCCTCAATAAAAACTGGAAAGCTTTCTGAGAAACTGCTTTGTGATGTGTGGATTCATCTCACAGATTTACACCTTTCTTTTCATGGAACAGTTTGCTAACATTGTTTTCATGGAATCTGCAAAGGGATATTCTGGAGCACGTTGAGGCCTATAGTGTAAAAAGAAATATCCCCAGATAAAAACTAGAAAGATTTCTGGGAAACAGCTTTTTGATGTGTGAATTCATTTTACAATGCTACACCATTCTTTTCAACGAAGAGTTTGATAACACTGTTTTTGAGGAATCTGCAATAGGATATTTGGAAGCCCATTGAAGCCTATAGTGACAAAGGAAATTTCCTCAGATAAAAACCAAAAAGAAGCTTTCTGTGAAGCTGCTTTGTGAAGTGTGAATTCATCTCAAATTTTTCCACCTTTCTTTTCATGGAGCACTTTGATAACACTATTTTCCTGAGATGTACAAAGGGATATTCGTGAGCACATTGAGGAAAAAGGCGAAAAAGGAAATATTCTCAGAAAAAACTAGAAAGAAACTTACTTTCTGAGAAACTGTTTGTGATTTACAAATTAATCTCTCAGAGTGATATGATTCTTTTCATGCAGAAGTTTGGTAACACTGTTTTGGGGGAATTTGAGAAGGGATAGTTTGGATCGCATTGAAGCTTAGGGTGACAAAGGAAATATGCTCAGAAAAAATCTTGAAAGAATCATTCCAAGAAACTTCTACATGATGTGTGAATTCATCTCACAGAATTACACTATTCTTTTCTTTGAGAATTTTGCTATCACTTTTTTCATGGAATGTGTGATGGGATATCACAGAGCGCATTGAAGAATATGATGAAAAAAGGAAAAATTCTCAGATGAAATCTAGAAAGAGGCTTTCTGAGAAACAGCTTTGTGAAGTGTGAATTCATCCCACAGAGTTACATGAGGCTTTCAATGGACCAGTTTTATAGCACTGTTTTTGGGTAATCTGAAAAGCAATATTTTGTATCACATTGAAGCCTACTATGACAAAGGAATTATCCTCAGATTAAAATTAGAAAGAAGCCTTCTGAGAAAGTTCTTTGTGATGTGTGAATTCACCTCACAGAGTTACACTGTTCTTTTCATTGATCAGTTTGCTAACACTGTTTGCTTGGAATCTGCAATGGGATATTTCAGAGCGTATTGAAGCTTATGGTGACAAATGAAATATCCTCATATAAAAACTTGAAAGAAGCTTTCTGAGAAACCACACCATGATGTGTTAATTCATCTCACTGAGTGACTACGTTCTTTTCATTGAGCAGTTTTGTAACAGTGTTTTCATGGAATCTTCAATAGGATATTTTGGAGGACATTTAAGCCTATGGTGAATAGGAAATATCCTCAGATAAAAAATAGAAGGAAGATTTCTGAGAAAGTTCTTTGTGATGTGTGAATTCAGGTCACAGAGCTACACCTTTCTTTTCATGGAACAGCTTGCTAACACTCTTTTCATGGAAACTGAAGAGATATATTTGGGAACGCATTGAGGCGTATAGTGAAAAGTTTAAAATCCTGAGATAAAAAAAATAGAAAGAAGCTTTCTGAGAAACTGCTTTGTGATGTGAGAACACATATCACTGTTATTTTCATTGAGAAGTGTGTTAACACTGTTATCTTGGAATCTGCTATGGGATTCTTAGGAGCACCTTGAAGCTTATGGTGACAAATGAAACATCCTCATATAAAAACTAGTTAGAAGCATTCTTAGAAACTGTGATGTGTTAATTCACCTCACAGGGTTACACGATTCTTTTCATGGAGCAGTTTGGTAGTACTGTTTTTGGGGAATCTGAGAAGGGATATTTGGAATCACATTGAAGACTACGGCTACTAAGGAAATATCCTCAGATAAAAACGAGAAAGAAGCTTTCTGAGAAACTGCCTTGTGTTGTGTGATTTCAACTCACTGAATTATACTTTTCTTTCCAAGGAGCAGTTTGCTAACACTGTTTTCGTGAAATATGCAAAGGGATATTTGGGAGAGCATTGAGACCTATAGTGAAAAAGGAAATATCCTCAGATAATAACTAGAAAGAAGCTTTCTGAGAAACTGCTTTGTGATATTTGAATTCATCTCAAAGATTTACACTGTTCTTTTCATTGAGCAGTTTGCAACCACTGTTTTCTTGGAATCTGCAATGGGATATTTCGGAGCACATTGAAGCTTATTTTCACAAAGGAAATATCCTCAGAAAAAAACTAGAAAGAAGCTTTGTGTGAAACCATTTTGTGCTGTGTTAATTCATCTTACAGAGTTACACTATTCTTTTCATGGATGAGTGTGGTAGCACTGATTTGAGTAATCTGAGAAGGGATATTTTGGATCACATTGAAGCCTATGGTGACAAGGCAAATATCCACAGAAAAAAACTAGAAAGAAGCATTTTGAGAAATCACTTTGTGATGTGCTAATTCATCTCACAGAGTTCACGATTCTTTTCATGGAACAGTTTGGTAGCACTGTTTTAGGGGAATCTGAGAAGGGATATTTTGGATCGCATTGAAATCTATGGTGACTAAGGAATTATCCTTAGATAATTACAAGAAGGAAGCTTTCTGAGAAACTTGTTTTTGATGTGTTAATTCACTTCACAGAGGTACAACCTTCTTTTCATGGAGCAGTTTTCCAGCACTGTGTTTGGGGAATTTGAGAAGGGATATTTAGAATTGCATTGAAGCATGTGGTGACCTAGGAAGTATTCTCAGATAATAAATATAAGGAAGCTTTCTGAGAAACTACTTTGTGATGTGTGAATAAATCACACAGAGTTACACTGTTCTTTTCATCAAGCAGTTTGCTAACACCGTTTTTTGGAATCTGCAATGGGATTTTTCGGAGTGCCTTGAAGCTTATGGTGACAAAGGAAATGTTCTCATGTAAAAACTAGAAAGAAGCATTCTGAGAAACAGTTTTTTGATGTGCTAATTCATCTCATAGAGTTGCAGGATTCTTTTCATTTAGCAGTTTGGTTGCACTGTTTTGGGGGAATCTGAGAAGGGATATTTGGGATCACATTGAAGCCTATGGTTTCAAAGGTGTAACTCTGTGACATGAAAAAACACATCACAAAGAACTTTCTCAGAAAGCTTCTTTCTAGTTTTTATCTGAGTTTATTTCCTTTGTCGCCATGAGCTTCAATGTAATCCAAAACATCCCTTCTCAAACTCACCAAAAACAGTGATACCAAGCTGATCCATGAAAATAATCGTGTATCTCTGTGAGATTAATTTACAAATCACAATGCAGTTTCTCAAAAAAATTCTTTCTAGTTTTTATATGAGGGTATTTCAATTTTCACCATATGCTTCAATGTGCTCCAAAATATCCCAATGAAGGTTCCAAAAAAAAAAAACAGTGATAGTGAACTGATCAGTGAAAAGAATGGAGTAACTCTGTGAAATGAATTCAAACATCATAAAGCAGTTTCTTAGAAAGCTTTTTTCTAGTTTTTATATGAGGATGTTTCCTTTCTCACCATAGGCCTCATTGCGCTCCCAAATGTCCCTTTGCAGATTCCTCGAAGACAGTGTTAGCAAACTGCTCCATGAAAGGAAAGGTGCAGCTCTGTGAGATTAATTCACACATCACAAAGAACTTTCTCAGAAAGCTTCTTTCTAGTTTTTATCTAAGGATATTTTCTTTGTCACCATTGGCTTCAATGCGATCCAAACTATCCTATCTCAGTTTCACCAAAAGCAGTGCTACCAAACTGATCCATGAAAGGAATCATGTAACTCTGTGAGATGTATTGACAAAGCACAAAGCAGTTTCTCAGAATGCTTCTTTCTAGTTTTTATATGAGGATATTTCCTTTGTTTCTATAAGCTTCAATACTCTTCGGAATATCAGATTGCAGATTCCAAGAAAACAGTGTAACTAAACTATTCAATGCCAAGAGCAGTGTAACTCTTTGAGATGAATTCGCACATCACAGAGCAGTTTCTCAGAAAACTTCTTTCTAGTGTTTATCTGAGATTATTTCCTTTTTCACCATAGGCTTCAATGCAATCCAAAATATCCCTTCTCAGATTCCTCAAAAACAGTGCTACCAAACTGCTCCATGAAGAGAATCATGTAACTCTGTGAGAGGAATTAACAAATCACATAACAGTTTATCAGGAAGCATCTTTTTGGTTTTTATCTGAGGATATTTCCATTGTCACCATAGGCTTCAATGCAATCCCAAACATCCTTTTGCAGACACCATGAAAAGAGTGTAAGCAAACTGCTCAGTGAAAACAACTATGCATCTCTGTGAGATGAATTCACACATCACAAAGAAGTTTATCAGAAAGCTTCTTTCTAGTTTTTATCTGAAGATCTTTCCCTTTTCAACACAGACCTTAAGGCGATCCCAATTATCCCTTTGCAGATTCCACGGAAGCAGTGTTAGTAAACTGCTCAATGAAAAGAACAATGCAATGCTGTGAGATAAATTCACACATCACAAAGAACATTCGCAGAAAGCTTTTTTCTAGTTTTTATCTGTGGATATTTTCTTTGCCACCATAGGCTTCAATGCAGTCCAAAATATCCCTTCTCAGTTTCTATATGACAATATATCCGTTTTCACCATAAGCCTCAAAGCACTTCCGAGTATTCCTTAGCTGACTAAACTAAAACAGTGTTAGAATACTGCTCGATGAAAACAGAAGCTTAACTATGCGAGTGGAATTCACATGACACAGAGCAGTTTCACAGAAAGCTTCCTTCTGGTTTTACAAACTGGGAAATGTAGACAGACACTTTTTTCTGGTTTTCCAAACTGGGAAATGTAGACAGACATTTCCCAGTTTGGAAAGATTGTCTTTGAGGATTCTGCAAAGGGATATTAAATGTAGACAGACTTTCCAAATGGGAAATGTAGAGTAAGCTTTAACTCTGTGAAATGAACGCACATCTCTTCTCATAGAGCATCTCGGAAACCCTTTTGGAGAAAAAGGTACCAAGTGATATTCAGGAGCATGTTGATGCCTATGGTGAAAAGAGAAATAGCCTCAGACAAAAACTGGAAAGAAGCTTTCTATGAAACTGCTCAGTGATACGTGTATTCACCTCACATAGATAAAGTTTTTCTTACATTACACAGCTTGGAAACTCTGTCATGGATGGATCCACGAAGGGACATTCGGGAGCACATTCAGGACTATGGTATAAAAGGAAATATATTCAGATAAAAACTGAAAAGAAGCTTTCTGTGAACCTATTGTTTGCTATGTTTATTCATCTCACATAGATAAAGCTTTCTTTACATTGTGCAGCTTGGAAACTCCATCACGGATGGATTCACGAAGGGATATTCAGGATCATATTTAGGCCTATGGTGAAAGAGAAATATCGTCAGATGAAAACTGGAGAGAAGCTTTCTGAGAAACTGCTTGGTGATGTGTGCATTCCACTCAGGGAGCTATACCTTTCTTCTAGTAAGGCACTGTTTGAACACTGTTCCTGTAAAACTAAAAAAGTGATATTCGGAGCACATTGAAGACTATGGCAAAAAGTAAAAAGTCGTCAAACAAAATCCAGAAAGAAGCATTCCAAGAAACTGTTCTCTGACATGTCCATTCATTTCAGAGAGTTAAAGCTTACTCTACATTTCCCAGTTTGCAAAGTCTGACTTTGAGGATTCTGTGAAGGGATATTAAGTGGCAACTGGACGCCTGTGGCGAGCAAGGAAATGTCTTCCTTTGAAAATTGGAGAGAACTTTCTGAGAAGTTCTTTTGTGATGTTTGTATGCATCTCATAGAGTTAAATCATTCTTTAGATTGAGCAGTTTGAAATTCCTGTTTCTGTGGAATCTGAGAAAGGACATTTGGGAACACTCTTTAGAATATCCTGAAAAAGAAATAACCTCATATAAAAATGAGAAGGAAGCTTTCTGTGAAACTGCTTTGTGTTGCATGAATTCCGATCACACAGTTAAACTTCTCTGTTCATTGAGCAGTATTCTAACACTGTTTTTGTTAAGTATGCGAAGGGATATTCGATAACACTTTGAGGCTTAGGGTGAAGAAGGAAACATCTTCAGATAGAAACTGGAGACAAGCTTTCCAAGGAATTGCTTTGTGACGTGTGCATTCCAGTCACAGAATTACACCTTTCTTCTCATAGAGGATTGCAGAATCCCTTTTGGAGAAAAAGCTACCAGGTGACATTCGGGAGTATATGGACAGCTATAGTCAAAAAGGAAATATCCTCAGACAAAAACTGGAAAGAAGATTTCTGTGAAACTGCTTTGTGATAGATACCTTTATTCATCTCACATAGATAAAACTTCCCTTATATTATGCAGTTTGGAAACTACTTCATGGACAGATCCAGGAAAGGACATTCGGGAACACATTCAGGGCTATAGTGGAAAAGGAGTTATCTTCAAATAAAAACTGGATAGAAGCTTTCTGAGAAACTGTTTTGTGATGTGTGCATTCCACTCAGGGAGCCATGCCTCTTTTCTCATAAGACAGTGTTCAACACTGTTTCTGTAAAACCAAAAAAGTAATATTTCAGAGTGCATGGAAGACTATGGCGAAAAGCGAAATATCCTGAAATAAAACCCAGAAAGAAGTGTTCCAAGGAACTGCTCTCTGACATGTGCATTCACTTCAAAGAGTTAAAGCTTACTCTACATTTCCCAGTTTGGAAAGTCTGTCTTTGAGGATTCTGCGAAGGGATATTAAGTGGTGATCGAAGGTCAGTGGCGAGGAACGAAATGTCTTCCGTTGAAAACTGGAGGGAAGCTTTCTGAGCAACCACTTTGTGATGTGTGTATTCATCTCATAGAGTTAAATCACTCTTTGGATTGAGCAGTTTGAAATCACTCTTTCTGTGGAACCTGAGAAAGGACATTTGGGAATGCTCTTAAGAATATGCTGAAAAATAAATACCCTCCAATAAAAACCAGAAGGAATCTTTCTGTGAAACTGCTCTGTGTCATGTGACTTCCACTAGCATAGTTAAGCTTCTGTTTTCATTGAGCAGTATTTGAACACTGTTTTAGTTTAGTCTGTGAAGGGGTACTCAGGAGCGCTTTGAGGCTTATGGTGAAAACAGAAATATCTTCAGATAGAAACTGGAGAGAAGATTACTTAGGAGCTCATTTGTGAAGTGTGCATTCCACTCACAGAGTTATACTTTTCTTCTCATAGAAGATTCGGGAATCCCTTTTGAAGAAAAAGTTACCAGGGGACATTCGGGAGTATATGGATGGCTATGGTGAAAAAGGAAATATCCTCAGAGAAAAACTGGAAAGAAGCTTTCTGTGAAATTGCTTTGTGATAGATATGTTTATTCATCTCACATAGATAAAAGTTTCTTCCTATTATGCAGTTTTGAAACTCCGTCAGGGAGGTATTCATGAAGGGACTTTCGGGAGCACATTCAGAACTATGGTGAAAAAGGAAATATGTTCAGGTAGAAACTGGAGAGAAGCTTTCTGAGAAACTGCTTTGTGATGTGTGCATTCTACTCAGGGAGTTCTACCTCTTTTCTCATAAGGCAGTGATTGAACACTGTTCCTGTAAAACGAAAAAGTCATATTTCGGAACCCATTGAAGATTATGGAGAGAAGTGATATATCCTCAAATAAAACCGAGAAAAAAGCCTTCCAAGAAACAGTTCTCGGATAAATACATTCATTTCAAAGAGGTAAAGCTTACTCTACATTGCCCAGTTTGGAAATTCTGTCTTTAAGAAATCTGTGAAGGGATATTAAGTGGCCTCCGGAGGCCTGTGGTGAGCAAGGAAATGTCTTCTGTTGAAAACTTGAGAAAAGCATTCTGAGCAACTGCTTTGTGATGTGTTATCTTCTCCTAGAGTTAAATCATACTTTGGATTGAACAGTTGAAATCATGGTTTCTGTGGAATCTGAGGAAGGATATTTGTGAACGTTCTTTAGAATATGGAGAAAGATATATCCTCAGATTAAAAAAAAAGAATGAAACTCTCTGTGAATCTGGTAAGTGTTGTGTGAATTCCTCTCGCTCAGTTAAGCTTCTCTATTCATTTAGCAATTTTCTAACACTGTTTATGTTTAGCGTGTGAAAGGATATCCTGGAGTGCTTTGAGGCTTATGGTGAAAAAGGAAATATGTTCAGATAGAAACTGGAGAGAAGCTTTCCGAGGAACTGCTTTGTGATGTGTGCATTCCACTCACAGTGTTATACCTATCTTCTCATAGAGCATCCGGGAAACCCTTTTGAAGAAAAAGGTACCAAGAGATATTCAGAGACACATTAACACCTACGGTGTAAAGGGAAATAGCCTCAGCCAGAAACTGGAAAGAAGCTTTCTGTGAAACTGCTCTGTGCTCTGTGTATTAATCTCACATAGATAAAGCTTTCTTTAAATTATGCAGTTTGGAAACTCCGTCATGCAGGGATCCAAGAAAGGTTATTTGGGAGGACATTCAGGACTATGGTGAAAAAGGAAATGTCTTCAGATAAAAAGTGGAAAGAAGTTTTCTGTGAATCTTCTTTTTGCCATGTTTATTCATCTCACATAGATAAAGTTAACTTTATATTACGTAGCTTGGAAACACTGTCAAGAACAGATCCGCGTAGTTATATTCAGGAGCACCTTCAGGACTATGGTGAAAAAGGAAATATCTTCAGATAAAAATTGGGGAGAATCTTTCTGAGAAACTGCTTTGTGATGTGTGCATTCCACTCAGGGAGTTATACCTCTTTTCTCCTAAGGCAGTGTGTGAAAAGGGAAAATAGCCTCAGACAAAAACTGGAAAGAAGCTTTCTGTGAAACTGATCTGTGATATGTGTATTCATCTCACATAGATAAACCTTTCTTTACATTACGCAGCTTGGAAACTCTGTCATGAATGGATCCCTGAAGGGACATTCAGGAACACATTCAGGACTATGGTAAAAACGGAAATATCTTCAGATAATTAGTGTAGAGAAGCTTTCTGAGAAACTGCTTTGTGATGTGTGCATTCCCCTCAGGGAGTTATACCTCTTTTCTCATAAGGCAGTGTTTGAATACTGTTCCTGTAAAACCTAAAAAGTGATATTTCAGAGTGCATTGAAGATTATGGCTAAAAGTGAACTATCCTCAAGTAAAACCCAGAAAGAAGTGTTCCAAGAAACTGCTCTCTGACGTGTGCATTCATTTCAGAGAGATAAAGCTTACTCTACATTTCCCAGTTTGGAAAGTCTGGCTTTGAGGATTCTGTGAAGGGACATTTAGTGGCGACTGGGGGCCTGTGGTGAGTAACGAAATGTCTTCCGTTGAAAACTGGAGAGAAGCTTTCTGAGCAACCGCTTTGTGATGTGTGTATTCTATCAGAGAGTTAAATCTTTTTTTTGGATTGAGCAGTTTGAAATCACTCTTTTTGTGGAACCTGAGAAAGGACATTTGGGAATGCTCTAAAGAATGTGCAGAAATTGAAATACCCTCTGATAAAAACCAGAAGGAAACTTTCTGCGAAACTGCTCTGTGTCATGTGAATTCCACTCGCACAGTTAAGCTTCTGTTTTCATTGAACAGCATTCTAACACTGTTTTTGTTTAGCCAGCTAAGAGATACTTGGGAGCACTTTGAGGTTTATGGTGAAAATGAAAATATCTTCAGATAGAAACTGGAGAGAAGCTTTTCGAGGAGTTGTTTTGTGACGTGTGCATTCCACTCTAATAGTTACACTTTTCTTCTCAAGGAGGATTGGGGTATCCCTTTTGGAGAAAATGTTACTAGCAGACGTTCGGGAGTATATGGACGGCTATGGTGAAAAAGGAAATATCCTCAGACAAAAACTGGAAAGAAGCTTACTGTCAAGCTGCTTTGTGATAGATATGTTTATTCATCTCACATAGATAAAACTTTCTTTCTTTTATGCAGTTTTGAAACTCTGTCATGGATGGCTTCTCGAAGGGACATTCTGGAGCACATTCAAGCATACAGTGGAAAAGGAGATAACTTCAGATGAAAACTGGAGAGAAGCTTTCTGAGAAACTGCTTGGTGATGTGTGCAATCCACTCAGGGAGTTATACCTCTTTCCTCATAAGGCAATGTTTGAACACTGTTCCTGCAAAACCAAAAAAGTAAGATGCCGGAACGCATGGAAGAATATGGCGAAAAGTGAAATATCCTCAAGTAAAGCCCACGGAAAAGCGTTCGAAGAAACTGCTCTCTGATATGTGCATTGACTTTACAGAGTTAAAGCTTACTCTCCGTTGCCCAGTTTGGAAACTCTGTCTTTGTGGAATCTGTGAAGGGATATTAAGTGCACTCAAAGGCTTGTGGTGAGCAAGGAAATGTCTTCCGATGAAAACTGGAGAGAAGTTTTCAGAGCAAATGCTTTGTGATGTGTGTATTTGTCTCATAGAGTTAAACCATTCTTTGGATTGAGAAGTTTGAAATCACTGTTTCTGTGGAATCTGAGGAAGGACATTTGGGAACGTTGCTTGGAATATAGAGAAAGAAATATCCTCAGGTAAAATCCAGAAAGAAGCTTTCTGTGAAACTGCTCTCTGTCGTCTTAATTCCTCTTGCTTAGTTAAGCCTCTCTATTCACAGAGCAGTTTTCTATCCCTGTTTATGTTTAGTGTGTGAAGGAATATTTGGGAGTGCTTTCCGGATTATGGTGAAAAAGGAAATATGTTCATACTGAAACTGGAGAGAAGCTTTCCAAGGAACTGGTTTGTGACGTGTGCATTCCACTCACAGTGTTATACCTCTCTTCTCATACAGCATCAGGGAAACCATTTTGGAAAAAAAGTACCATTGATATTTGAGAGCATGTTGATACCTACGGTGAAAAGGGAAATACCTCAGACAAAAATTGGAAAGAAGCTTTCTGTGAAACTGCTCTGTGATATGTGTATTCACCTCACATAGATAAAGCTTTCTTTACATTATGCAGCTTGGAAACACTCATGGATGGATCAACGAAGGGACATTCGGGAGCACAGTCAGTACTATGATGAAAAAGGAAATATATTCAGATAACTGGAAAGAAGCTTTCTGTGAATCTGCTTTTCGCTATGTTTATTCATCTCACATAGGTAAAGCTTTCTTTACATTACACAGCTTAGAAATTCCGTCATGGATGGATCCGTGAAGGGATATTCGGGATCACATTTGGGCCTATGGTGAAAAAGGAAGTATCGTCAGATAAAAACTGGAGAGAAGCTTTCTCAAAAACTGCTTGGTGATGTGTGCATTCCACTCAGAGAGTTATACCAATTTTCTCACAAGGCAGTGTTTGAACACTGTTCCTGTAAAACCGAAAATGTAATATTTCACAGAGCATGGAAGACTGTGGAGAAAAGTGAAATATCCTCAGATCAAACCTAGATGGAAGCGTTCCAGGAAACTGTTCTCTGATATGTGCATTCATTTCACAGAGTTAAAGCTTACTCTACATTGCCCCATTTGGAAACTCTGTCTTTGAGGAATATGTGAAGGGATATTAAGTGACACTCAGAAGCTTGTGGTCAGCAAGAAAATGTATTCTGATGAAAACTGGAGAGAAACTTTCTGAGCAACTGCTTTGTGATGTGTGCATTCATCTCATAGAGTTAAACCATTCTTTGGATAGAGCAGTTTGAAATCACTGTTTTTGTGGAATCTGAGGAAGGACATTTGGGAACGCTCCTTAGAATATGGAGAAAGAAATATCCTCAGGTAAAATCCAGAAGGAAGCTTTCTGTGAAACTGCTCTGTGTCATCTTAATTCCTCTCACTCAGTTAAACCTCCCTTTTCATTGAGCAGTTTTCTAACCTTGTTTATGTTTGCATGTGAAGGGATATTTGGGAGTGCTTTGAGGCTTATCGTGAAAAAGGAAATACGTTCAGACCGAAGCTGGAGAGAAGCTTTGCAAGGAACTGCTTTGTGACGTGTGCATTCCACTCACAGTGTTATACCTCTCTTCTCACACAGCATCGGGGGAAACCCTTTTGGAGAAAAAGGGATCAAGTGATATTCGGGAGCATGTTGATGCCTATGGTGAAAAGGGAAATAGCCTCAGACAAAAACAGGAAATAAGCTTTCTATGAAACTTCTCTGTGCTGTATGTGTTCATTACACATAGATAAAGCTTTCTTTACATTACACAACTTGAAAACTCTTTCATGTACGGATCCACAAATGGACATTCGGGAGCACATTCAGGACTATGGTGAAAAAGGAAGCATCTTCAGATAAAAACTGGAAAGAAGCTTTCTGTGAATCTGCTTTTTGCTATGTGTATTCGTCTATCATAGATAAAGCTTTCCTTACATTACACAGCTTGGAAAATCCATCATGCATGGAACTGCAAAGGGATATTTGGGATCACATTCGGGCCTATGGTGAAAAAGGAAATATCGTCAGATAAAAACTGGAGAGAACCTTTCTGAGAAACTGCTTGATGATGTGTTCATTCCACACAGGGAGTTATACCAATTTTCTCATAAGGCAGTGTTTGAACACTATTTCTGTAAAACTAAAAGAGTGATATTCGGAGCACATTGAAGACTATGGTGAAAAGTGGAATGTCTTCAGATAAAACCCGGAAAGAAGCATTGCAAGAAACTGCTCTCTGACATGTCCATTCATTTCACAGAGTTAAAGCATACTCTACATTTCCCAGTTTGGAAAGTCTGTCTTTGAGGATTCTGCAAAGGGATATTAAGTGGCAACCGAAGGCCTGTGGCAAGTAAGGAAATGTCTTCCATTGCAAATTGTAGAGAAGCTTTCTGAGCAACTCTTTTGTGATGTTTGTATGCACCTCATAGAGTTAAATGATTTTTTGGATTGAGCAGTTTGAAATCACGGTTTCTGTAGAATCTGAAAAAGGACATTTGGGAATGCTCTTTAGAATATCCTGAAAAAGAAAAAACTTCAGATAGAAACCAGAAGGAAGCTTTCTGTGAAAGCGCTCAGTGTCACGTGAATTTGGCTCACAAAGTTAAGCTTCTCTTTTCATTGAGCAGTATTCTAACATTGTTTATGTTTAGTCTGCAAAGGGATATTCGGGAGCACTTTGAGGCTTACAGTGAAAAAGGAAATATCTTCAGATAGAAACTGGAGAGAAGCTTTCCGAGGAGCTGCTTGGTGACGTGTGCATTCCACTCACAGAGTTACACTTTTCTTCTCAAGGAGGATTGGGGTATCCCTTTTGGAGAAAATGCTGCCAGAGGACATTCGGGAGTATATGGACAGCTATGGTGAAAAAGGAAATATCCTCAGACAAAAACTGGAAAGAAGCTTTCTGTCAAACTGCTTGGTGATAGATATGTTTATTCATCTCACATCGATAAAACTTTCTTTCTTTTACGCAGTTTTGAAACTCCCTAATGGACAGATTCGAAAAGGGACATTCGGGAGCACATTCAGGCCTATGGTGAAAAAGGAAATATCTTCAGATAAAAACTGGAGAGAAGCCTTCTGAGAAACTGCTTTGCGATGTGTGCTTTCCATTCAGGGTGTTATACCTCTTTTCTCATAAGGCAATGTTTGAACACTGTTCCTGTAAAACCGAAAATGTGATATTTCGGTGTGCATGGAATACTATGGCAAAATGTGAAATATCCTCAAATAAAACCCAGGAAGAAGCATTCCGGGAAATTGCTCTCTGATATGTGCATTCACTTCACAGAGATAAAGCTTATTTTACATTGCCGAGTTTGGAAACTCTATCTTTGAGGAATCTGCGAAGGGATAGTAAGTGGCTCCCTGAGGCCTTTGGTGAGCAAGGAAACGTCTTCTGTTGAAAAGTGAAGGGAAGCTTTCTGAGGAACTGCTTTGTGATGTGTGTATTAATCTCATAGAGTTAAACTATTCTTTGCATTGAGCCCTTTGAAATCATTGTTTTTGTGGAATCTGAGAAAGGACATTTGGGAACGCTCCTTAGAATATGGAGAAAGAAATATCCTCAGGTAAAATCCAGAAGGAAGCTTTCTGTGAAACTGCTCTGTGTCATCTTAATTCCTCTCACTCAGTTAAACCTCCCTTTTCATTGAGCAGTTTTCTAACCTTGTTTATGTTTGCATGTGAAGGGATATTTGGGAGTGCTTTGAGGCTTATCGTGAAAAAGGAAATACGTTCAGACCGAAGCTGGAGAGAAGCTTTGCAAGGAACTGCTTTGTGACGTGTGCATTCCACTCACAGTGTTATACCTCTCTTCTCACACAGCATCGGGGGAAACCCTTTTGGAGAAAAAGGGATCAAGTGATATTCGGGAGCATGTTGATGCCTATGGTGAAAAGGGAAATAGCCTCAGACAAAAACAGGAAATAAGCTTTCTATGAAACTTCTCTGTGCTGTATGTGTTCATTACACATAGATAAAGCTTTCTTTACATTACACAACTTGAAAACTCTTTCATGTACGGATCCACAAATGGACATTCGGGAGCACATTCAGGACTATGGTGAAAAAGGAAGCATCTTCAGATAAAAACTGGAAAGAAGCTTTCTGTGAATCTGCTTTTTGCTATGTGTATTCGTCTATCATAGATAAAGCTTTCCTTACATTACACAGCTTGGAAAATCCATCATGCATGGAACTGCAAAGGGATATTTGGGATCACATTCGGGCCTATGGTGAAAAAGGAAATATCGTCAGATAAAAACTGGAGAGAACCTTTCTGAGAAACTGCTTGATGATGTGTTCATTCCACACAGGGAGTTATACCAATTTTCTCATAAGGCAGTGTTTGAACACTATTTCTGTAAAACTAAAAGAGTGATATTCGGAGCACATTGAAGACTATGGTGAAAAGTGGAATGTCTTCAGATAAAACCCGGAAAGAAGCATTGCAAGAAACTGCTCTCTGACATGTCCATTCATTTCACAGAGTTAAAGCATACTCTACATTTCCCAGTTTGGAAAGTCTGTCTTTGAGGATTCTGCAAAGGGATATTAAGTGGCAACCGAAGGCCTGTGGCAAGTAAGGAAATGTCTTCCATTGCAAATTGTAGAGAAGCTTTCTGAGCAACTCTTTTGTGATGTTTGTATGCACCTCATAGAGTTAAATGATTTTTTGGATTGAGCAGTTTGAAATCACGGTTTCTGTAGAATCTGAAAAAGGACATTTGGGAATGCTCTTTAGAATATCCTGAAAAAGAAAAAACTTCAGATAGAAACCAGAAGGAAGCTTTCTGTGAAAGCGCTCAGTGTCACGTGAATTTGGCTCGCAAAGTTAAGCTTCTCTTTTCATTGAGCAGTATTCTAACATTGTTTATGTTTAGTCTGCAAAGGGATATTCGGGAGCACTTTGAGGCTTACAGTGAAAAAGGAAATATCTTCAGATAGAAACTGGAGAGAAGCTTTCCGAGGAGCTGCTTGGTGACGTGTGCATTCCACTCACAGAGTTACACTTTTCTTCTCAAGGAGGATTGGGGTATCCCTTTTGGAGAAAATGCTGCCAGAGGACATTCGGGAGTATATGGACAGCTATGGTGAAAAAGGAAATATCCTCAGACAAAAACTGGAAAGAAGCTTTCTGTCAAACTGCTTGGTGATAGATATGTTTATTCATCTCACATCGATAAAACTTTCTTTCTTTTACGCAGTTTTGAAACTCCCTAATGGACAGATTCGAAAAGGGACATTCGGGAGCACATTCAGGCCTATGGTGAAAAAGGAAATATCTTCAGATAAAAACTGGAGAGAAGCCTTCTGAGAAACTGCTTTGCGATGTGTGCTTTCCATTCAGGGTGTTATACCTCTTTTCTCATAAGGCAATGTTTGAACACTGTTCCTGTAAAACCGAAAATGTGATATTTCGGTGTGCATGGAATACTATGGCAAAATGTGAAATATCCTCAAATAAAACCCAGGAAGAAGCATTCCGGGAAATTGCTCTCTGATATGTGCATTCACTTCACAGAGATAAAGCTTATTTTACATTGCCGAGTTTGGAAACTCTATCTTTGAGGAATCTGCGAAGGGATAGTAAGTGGCTCCCTGAGGCCTTTGGTGAGCAAGGAAACGTCTTCTGTTGAAAAGTGAAGGGAAGCTTTCTGAGGAACTGCTTTGTGATGTGTGTATTAATCTCATAGAGTTAAACTATTCTTTGCATTGAGCCCTTTGAAATCATTGTTTTTGTGGAATCTGAGAAAGGACATTTGGGAACGCTCCTTAGAATATGGAGAAAGAAATATCCTCAGGTAAAATCCAGAAGGAAGCTTTCTGTGAAACTTCTCTGTGTCGTCTTAATTCCTACTGCTCAATTAAGCCTCTCTTTTCATTGAACAATGTTTTAACCCTGTTTATGTTTAGCGTGTGAAGGGATATTTGGGAGTGCTTTCAGGCTTACTGTGAAAAAGGAAATATATTCAAACAGGAACTGGAGGGAAGCTTTCCGAGGAGCTGCATTGTGACGTGTGCATTCCACTCACAGTGGTATACTTCTGATCTCATACAGCATCGGGGAAACCCTTTTGGAGAAAAGGTACCAAGTGATATTTGGGGACATGTTGATGTCTATGGTGAAAAGGGAATAGCCTGAGACAAAAACTGGAAAGAAGCTTTCTATGAAACTATTCTGTGATATGTGTATTCATCTCACATAGATAAGGCTTTCTTTACATTATACAGCTTGGAAACTCTGTCATGGACGGATCCATGAAGGGACATTCGGGAGCACATTCAGGACTATGGTGAAAAGGAAAATATCTTCAGATAAAAACCGGAAAGAAACTTTCTGTGAATCTGCTTTTTGTTATGTTTATTCATCTCACATACATAAAACTTTCTATACATTACACAGCTTGTAAACTCTGTCATGGACAGACGTGCAAAGGGATATTTGGGAGCACATTCAGGACTATGATGTAAAAGGAAATACCTTCAGGAAAAAACCGGAGAGAAGCTTTCTAAGAAACTGCTTTGTGATATGTGCATTCCACTCAGTGAGTCATACCTCTTTTCTCATAAGGCAGTGTCTCAACACTTTTCCTGTAAAACTGAAAAAGTGACATTTCTTGGTGCATTGAAGACTATGGCAAAAAGTGATATATCCTCAGATAAATCCCAGAAAGAAGCATTTCACGAACCTGCTCTCTGATACGTGTATTCATTTCACGCTGTTAAACCTTATTCTACATTGACCAGTTCGGAATCTTTGTCTTTGAAGAATCTGATGAAGGATATTTAGTGGCACCCAGAGGCCCTTGGTGAGCAACCACATGTACTCTGAGGAAAACTGAAGAGAAGCTTTCTGAACAACCGCTTTGGGATGTGTGTATTCACCTCATAGAGTTAAACCATTGTTTGGATTGCGAAGTTTGAAATCACTGTTTCTGTGAAATCCGTGGAAGTATATTTGGGGATGCTCTTTAGAATATGGAGAAAGAAATATCCTCAGATAAAAACCAGAAAGAAGCTTTCTGTGAAACTGCTCTGTGTCATGTGAATTCCTCTCACTCAGTTAAGCTTCTCTTTTCATTGACCAGTTTTCTTTTTTTTTCTGTTTTTTTATTTAATATTTATTTTATTATTATTATACTTTAAGTTCTAAGGTACATGTGCATAACATGCAGGTTTGTTACATATGTATACCTGTGCCATGTTGGTTTGCTGCACCCATCAACTCGTCAGCACCCATCAACTCATCATTTACATCAGGTATAACTCTCAGTGACATCCCTCCCCCTTCCCCCCTCCCCATGATAGGCCTCGGTGTGTGATGTTCCCCTTCCTGAGTCCAAGTGATCTCATTGTTCAGTTCCTACCTATGAGTGAGAACATGCGGTGTTTGGTTTTCTGTTCTTGTGAAAGTTTGCTGAGAATGATGGTTTCCAGCTGCATCCATGACCCTACAAAGGACACAAACTCATCTTTTTTTATGGCTGCATAGTATTCCATGGTGTATATGTGCCACATTTTCTTAATCCAGTCTGTCACTGATGGACATTTGGGTTGAATCCAAGTCCTTGCTATTGTGAATAGAGCCGCAATAAACATACGTGTGCATGTGTCTTTATAGCAGCATGATTTATAATCCTTTGGGTATATCCCCAGTAATAGGATGGCTGGGTCATATGGTACATATAGTTCTAGATCCTTGAGGAATCACCATACTGTTTTCCATAATGGTTGAACTAGTTTACAATCCCACCAACAGTGTAAAAGTGTTCCTATTTCTCCACATCCTCTCCAGCACCTGTTGTTTCCTGACTTTTTAATGATTGCCATTCTAACTGGTGTGAGATGGTATCTCATTGTGGTTTTGATTTGCATTTCTCTGATGGCCAGTGATGATGAGCATTTTTTCATGTGTCTGTTGGCTGTATGAATGTCTTCTTTTGAGAAATGTCTGTTCATATCCTTTGCCCAATTTTGGCTTTTGCTGCCGTTGCTTTTGGTGTTTTAGACATGAAGTCTTTGCCAATGCCTATGTCCTGAATGGTACTACCTAGGTTTTCCTCTAGGATTTTTATGGTATTAGGTCTAACATTTAAGTCTCTAATCCATCTTGAATTAATTTTCGTATAAGGAGTAAGGAAAGGATCCAGTTTCAGCTTTCTACTTATGGCTAGCCAATTTTCCCAGCACCATTTATTAAATAGGGAATCCTTTCCCCATTTCTTGTTTCTCTCAGGTTTGTCAAAGATCAGATGGCTGTAGATGTGTGGTATTATTTCTGAGGACTCTGTTCTGTTCCATTGGTCTATATCTCTGTTTTGGTACCAGTACCATGCTGCTTTGGCTACTGTAGCCTTGTAGTATAGTTTGAAGTGTGTGATGCCTCCGGCTTTGTTCCTTTGACTTAGGATTGTCTTGGCAATGCAGGTTCTTTTTTGGTTCCATATGAACTTTAAAGCAGTTGTTTCCAATTCTGTGAAGAAACTCATTGGTAGCGTGATGGGGATGGCATTGAATCTATAAATTACCTTGGGCAGTATGGCCATTTTCACGATATTGATTCTTCCTATCCATTGGCATGGTATGTTCTTCCGTTTGTTTGTGTCCTCTTTGATTTCACTGAGCAGTGGTTTGTAGTTCTCCTTGAAGAGGTCCTTTACATCCCTTGTAAGTTGGATTCCTAGGTATTTTATTCTCTCTGAAGCAATTGTGAATGGAAGTTCATTCATGATTTGGCTCTCTGTTTGTCTGTTACTGGTGTATAAGAATGCTTGTGATTTTTGCACATTGATTTTGTATCCTGAGACTTTGCTGAAGTTGCTTATCAGCTTAAGGAGATTTTGGGCTGAGACAATGGGGTTTTCTAAATATATAATCATGTCATCTGCAAAGAGGGACAATTCGACTTCTTCTTTTCCTAACTGAATACCCTTGATTTCTTTCTCTTGCCTGATTGCCCTAGCCAGAATTTCCAACACTATGTTGAATAGGAGTGGTGAGAGAGGGCATCCCTGCCTTGTGCCAGTTTTCAAAGGGAATTTTTCCAGTTTTTGCCCATTCAGAATGATATTGACTGTGGGTTTGTCATAAATAGCTCTTATGATTTTGAGATATGTTCCATCAATACCGAATTTATTGAGCGTTTTATAGCATGAAGAGCTGTTGAATTTTGTCAAAAGCCTTTTCTGCATCTATTGAGATAATCATGTGGTTTTTGTCTTTGATTCTGTTTATATGCTGGATTACTTTTCTTGATTTGCGTATGTTGAACCAGCCTTGCATCCAAGGGATGAAGCCCACTTGATCATGGTGGATACGCTTTTTGATGTGTTGCTAGATCCGGTTTGCTGGTATTTAATTGAGGATTTTTGCATCAAAGTTCATCAGGGATATTGGTCTAAAATTCTCTTTTTTTGTTGTGTCTCTGCCAGGCTTTGGTATCAGGATGATGTTGGCCTCATAAAATGAGTTAGGGAGGATTCCCTCTTTTTCTATTGATTGGAATAGTTTCAGAAGGAATGGTACCAGTTCCTCCTTGTACCTCTGGTAGAAATCAGCTGTGAATCCATCTGGTCCTGGACTTTTTTTCGTTGGTAGGCTATTAATTATTGCTTCAATTTCACAGCCTGCTATTGGTCTATTCAGGAATTCAGCTTCTTACTGGTTTAGTGTTGGCAGAGTGTAAGTGTCCAGGAAATTATCCATTTCTTCTAGATTTTCTAGTTTATTTGCATAGAGGTGTTTATAGTATTCTCTGATGGTAGGTTGTATTTCTGAGGGTTTTGAGGTGATATACCCTTTGTCATTTTTTATTGCATCTATATGATTCTTCCCTCTTTTCTTCTTTATTTGTCTTGCTAGCAGTCTATCAATTTTGTTGATCTTTTCAAAAAACCAACTCCTGGATTCATTGATTTTTTGGAGGGTTTTTTGTGTCTCTATCTCCTTCAGTTCTGCTCTCATCTTAGTTATTTCTTGCCTTGTGCTAGCTTTCGAATGTGTTTGCTCTTGCTTCTCTAGTTCTTTTCATTGTGATGTTAGAGTGTCAATTTTAGATCTTTCCAGCTTTCTCTTGTGGGCATTTAGTGCTATAAATTTCCCTCTACACACTGCTTTAAATGTGTCCCAGAGATTCTGGTATGTTGTATCTTTGTTCTCATTGGTTTCAAAGAACATCTTTATTTCTGCCTTCATTTCGTTATGTACCCAGTAGTCATTCAGGAGCAGGTTGTTCAATTTCCATGTAGTTGAGCGGTTTTGTTTGAGTTTCTTAGTCCTGAGTTCCAGTTTGATAGCACTGTGGTCTGAGAGACAGTTTGTTATAATTTCTGTTCTTGTACATTTGCTGAGGAGTGCTTTACTTCCAATTATGTGATCAATTTTGGAATAAGTGTGATGTGGTGCTGAGTAGAATGTATATTCTGTTGATTTGGGATGGAGAGGTCTGTAGATGTCTATTAGGTCTGCTTGCTGCAGAGATGAGTTCAATTCCTGGATATCCTTGTTAACTTTCTGTCTCGTTGATCTGTCTAATGTTGACAGTGGGGTGTTGAAGTCTCCCATTATTATTGTATGGGAGTCTAAGTCTCTTTGTAAATCTCTAAGGACTTGCTTTATGAACCTGGGTGCTCCTCTATTGGGAGCATATATATTTAGGATAGTTAGCTCTTCCTGTTGAATTGATCCCTTTACCATTATGTAATGGCCTTCTTTGTCTCTTTTGATCTTTGATGGTTTAAAGTGTGTTTTATCAGAGACTAGTACTGCAACCCTTGCTTTTCTTTATTTTCCATTTGCTTGGTAGATCTTCCTCCATCCCTTTATTTTGAACCTATGTATGTCTCTGCATGTGAGATGGGTCTCCTGAATGCAGCAAACTGATGAGTCTTGACTCTTTGTCCAGTGTGCTGCTCTGTGTCTTTTAATTTGAGCATTTACTCCATTTAAATTAAAGTTTAATATTGTTATGTGTGAACTTGATCCTGCCATTATGATATTAACTGGTTATTTTGCTCGTTAGTTGATGCAGTTTCTTCCTAGCCTCGATGGTCTTTACATTTTGGCATGTTTTTGCAATGGCAGGTATCGGTTGTTCCTTTCCATGTTTAGTGCTTCCTTCAGGGTCTCTTGTAAGGCAGGCCTAGTGGTGACAAAATCTCTAAGCATTTGCTTATCTGTAAAGGATTTTATTTCTCCTTCACTTATGAAACTTAGTTTGGCTGGATATGAAATTCTGGGTTGAAAATTCTTTTCTTTAAGGATGTTGAATACTGGCCCCCACTCTCTTCTGGTTTGTAGAGTTTCTGCCGAGAGATCTGCTATTAGTCTGATGGGCTTCCCTTTGTGGGAAACCCGACCTGTCTCTCTGGTTGCCCTTCAGATTTTTTCCTTCATTTCAACTTTGGTGAATCTGACAATTATGTGTCTTGGAGTTGCTCTTCTCAAGGAGTATCTTTATGGTGTTCTCTGTATTTCCTGAATTTGAATGTTGGCCTCCCCTACTAGGTTGGGGGAGTTCTCCTGGATGATATCCTGAAGAGTGTTTTCCAACTTGGTTCCATTTTCCCCCTCACTTTCAGGCACCCCAATCAGACGTAGATTTGGTCTTTTTACATAATCCCATACTTCTTGCAGGCTTTGTTCATTTCTTTTTCTTCTTTTTTTCTTTAGATTTCTCTTCTCGCTTCATTTCATCCATGTGATCCTCAATCGCTGATACTCTTCAGGTTGATCGAGTCGGTTACTGAAGCTTGTGCATTTGTCACGTATTTCTCGTGTCATGGTTTTCATCTCTTTCATTTCGTTTATGACCTTCTCTGCATTAATTCCTCTAGCCATCAATTCTTCCACTTTTTTTTCAAGATTTTTAGTTTCTTTGCGCTGGGTACGTAATTCCTCCTTTAGCTCTGAGAAATTTGATGGACTGAAGCCTTCTTCTCTCATCTCGTCAAAGTCATTCTCCGTCCAGCTTTGATCCGTTGCTGGTGATGAGCTGCGCTCCTTTGCTGGGGGAGATGCGCTCTTATTTTTTGAACTTCCAGCTTTCCTGCCCTGCTTTTTCCCCATCTTTGTGGTTTTATCTGCCTCTAGTCTTTGATGATGGTGATGTACTGATGGGGTTTTGGTGTACGTGTCCTTCCTGTTTGATAGTTTTCCTTCTAACAGTCAGGACCCTCAGCTGTAGGTCTGTTGGAGATTGCTTGAAGTCCACTCCAGACCCTGTTTGCCTGGGTATCAGCAGCAGATGCTGCAGAAGATAGAATATTGCTGAACAGCGAGTGTACCTGTCTGATTCTTGCTTTGGAAGTTTCCTCTCAGGGGTGTACTCCACTGTGTGAGGTGTGGGGTGTAGGTCTGCACCTAGTGAGAGATGTCTCCCAGTTAGGCTACTCAGGGGTCAGGGACCCACTTGAGCAGGCAGTCTGTCCATTCTCAGATCTCAACCTCATTGTTGGGAGATCCACTGCTCTCTTCAAAGCTGTCAGACAGAGTCATTTGCGTCTGCAGAGGTTTCAGCTGCTTTGTTGTTGTTGTTGTTTAGCTGTGCCCTGTCCCCAGAGGTGGGGTCTACAGAGACAGGCAGGACTCCTTGAGCTGCTGTGAGCTCCTCCCAGTTCGAGCTTCCCAGCCACTTTGTTTACCTACTTAAACCTCAGCAATGGCAGGCGCCCCTCCCCCAGCCTCACTGCTGCCTTGCAGGTAGATCACAGACGGCTGTGCTAGCAAGGAGGGAGGCTCCGTGGGCCTGGGACACTCCCAGCCAGGTGTGGGATATAATCTGCTGGTGTGCCCGTTTGCAATAGTCCTTGGTAAAGCACAGTATTGGGGTGGGAGTTACCCAATTTTCCAGGTGTTGTGTGTCTCAGTTCCCCTGGCTAGGAAAATGGATTCCCTTCCCCCTTGGGCTTCCCAGGTGAGGCCATGCCTCTCCCTGCTTCAGCTCTCGCTGGGCGGGCTGCAGCATCTGACTAGCACCGATTGTCCTGCACTCCCTTGTGTGATGAATCCAGTACCTCAATTGCAAATGCAGACATCACCTGTCTTTTGTGTCACTCGTGCTGGGAGTTGGCGACTGGAGCTGTTCCTATTTGGCCATCTTGCCCCGCCCCTTAGTAGTTTTTTAACACTGTTTGCATTTAGCGCGCGAGGGGATATTTGGGAGTGCATTGAGGCTTACGGTGAAAAAGGAAATATGTTCAGATAGAAATTGGAGAGAAGCATTCCAAGGAACTGTTTGTGACTGGTGCATTCTACTCACAGTGTTATCCCTCTCTTCTCATACATCACCAGGGAAATCCTTTTGGAGAAAAAGGTATCAAGCTATATTCGTTAGCATATTGACACCAATGGCGAAAAGGAAATAGCCTCAGATGAAAACAGGAAAGAAGCTTTCTGTGAAACTGCTCTGTGTTATGTGTATTCACGTCACATAGATAAAGCTTTCTTTATATTACATAGCTTGAAAACTGTCATGGAAAGATCCACAAAGGGACATTATGGAGCACCTTCAGGACTGTGATGAAAAAGGAAATATCATCAGATAAAAACTGGAATGAAGCTTTCTGTGAATCTGCTTTCTGGTATGTTGATTTGTCTCACATAAATAAAGCTTTATTTACATTATGCAGCTAATGTGTGTATTCAACTCACAGAGTTAAATCATTCTTTGGATTGAGCAGTTTGAAATCACTGTTCCTGTGAAATCTGAGAAAGGACATTTAGGAACACTTTTTAGAATATCCAGAAAAAGAAATAACCTCAGATAGAAACCAGAAGGAAGCTTTCTGTGAAACTGCTGTGTGTCATGTGAATTCTACTCACACAGTTAAGCTTCTGTTTTCATTGAGCAGTATTCTAATTCTGTTTTTGTTTAGTCTGCAAAGGGATATTTGGGAGTGGCTTGAGGCTTACGGTGAAAAAGGAAATATGATCAGACAGAAACTGGAGAGAAGCTTTCCAAGGAGGTGCTTTGTGACGTGTGCATTCCACTCACAGAATTATACCTTTCTTCTCATAGAGGACTGGGGAATCCCTTTTGGAGAAAAAGGTACCAGGCAACATTCAGGAGTATATGGACGACTACAGTGAAAAAGGAAATATCCTCAGACAAAAACGGGAAGAAGATTTCTGTGAAACTGCCTTGAGATAGACATGTTTATTCATCTCACATAGATAAAACTTTCCTTATATTACGCAGTTTGGAAACTCCATCATGGATGGATCCATGAAGAGACATTCGGGAGCACATTCAGGCCTATGTTGAAAAAAGAGATATCTTCATTTAAAAACTGGAGAGAAGCTTTCTGAGAAACTGCTTTGTGATGTGTGCATTTCACTCAGGGAGTTTTACCTCTTTTCTGATAAGGCAGTGTTTGAACACTGTTCCTGTAAAACAGAAAATGTAATATTTTGGAGCACATGGAAGGCTATGGTGAAAACTGAAATATCCTGAATTAAAACACAGAAAGATGCGTTCCAGGAAACTGCTCTCTGACATGTGCATTCATTCCAGAGTGTTAAAGGTTACTCTACACTTCCCAGTTTGGAAAGTCTGTCTTCGAGGATTCTGCAAAAGGATATTAAGTGGTGACCAGAGGCCTGTGGCGAGCAAGAAAATGTCTTCCTTTGAAAACTGGAGAGAAGCTTTCTGAGCAACTGCTTTGTGATGTGTGTATTCATCTCATACTTAAATCATTCTTTGCATTGAGCAGTTTGAAATCCCTCTTTCTGTGGGACCTGAGAAAGGACATTTGGGAATGCTCTTAAGAATATGCTGAAAAAGAAATATGCTTCGATAAAAACCAGAAGGAAGATTTCTGTGAAACTGCTGTGTGTCATGTGAATTCCACTCGCACAATTAAGCTTCTGTTTCATTGATCAGTATTCTAACACTGTTTTAGTTTAGTCAGCAAAGGGATACACAGGAGTGCTTTGAGGCTTATGGTGAAAATGGAAATATCTTCAGATAGACACTGCAGAGATTTCTGAGGAGCTGCTTTGTGACGTGTGTATTTCACTCACAGAGTTATATTTTTCTTCTTATAGAGGTTTGGGTAATCCCTTTTGGAGAAAAAGCTACCAGGGGACATTCAAGAGTATATGGATGGCTATAGTGAAAAAGGAAATATCCTCAGACAAATACTGGAAAGAAGCTTTTTGTGAAACTGCTTTGTGATAGATATGATTAATCATCTCACATAGACAAAACTTTCTTTCTATTACACAGTATTGAAACTCCGTCATGGGTGGATTCATGAAGGGACCTTCAGGAGCACATTCAGTCTTATAGTGAAATAGGAAATATCTTCAGATTAAAACAGGAGAGAAGCTTTCTGAGAAAATGCTTTTTGATGTGTGCATTCCATTCAGGGAGTTACACCTCTTTTCTCATAAGGCAGTGTTTGAACACCATTCATGTAAAACTGAAAAAGTGATATTTCGGAGCACATTGAAGACTATGGCAAAAACTGAAATATCCTCAAATAAAACCCAGAGAGAAGCGTTCCAAGAAACTGCTCTCTGATATGTGCATTCACTTCACAGAGTTAAAGCTTACTCTGTTGCCCAGTTTGGAAACTCTGTCTTTGAGGAATCTGTGAAGGGATATTATGTGCACCCGGAGGCTTGTGGTGAGCAAGGAAACGTCTTATGATGAAAACCGGAGAGAAGCTTTCTGAGCAACTGCTTTGTGATGTGTATATTCGTCTCATAGAGTTAAACCATTCTTTGGGTTGAGCAGTTTGAAATCACTGTTTTTGTGGAATCTGAGAAAGGACATTTGGGAACACTCCTTAGAATATGGAGAAAGAAATATCCTCAGGTAAAACCCAGAAGGAAGCTTTCTGTGAAACTGCTCTGTGTCTTCTTAATTCCTCTCGCTCAGTTAAGCATCTCTTTTCATTGAGCAGTTTTCTAACCCTGTTTAGGTTTAGCGTGTGAAGGGACATTTGGGAGTGCTTTGAAGCTTATGGTGAAAAAGTAAATATGTTCAGACCGAAACTGGAGAGAAGCTTTCAGAGTAAGTGCTTTGTGACGTGTGCATTCCACTCACAGTGCTTTACTTCTCTTCTCATACAGCATAGGGGAAACCCTTTTAGAGAAAAAGGTACCAAGTGATATTCAGGAGCATGCCTATGGCGAAATGGGAAATAGCCTCAGACAAAAACTGGAAAGAAGCTTTCTATGAAACTGCTCAGTGATACGTGTATTCATCTCACATAGATAAAGCTTTCTTTACATTACGTAGCTTGGAAACTCGGTCAGGGATGCATCCACGAAAGGATATTCGGGAGCACATTCAGGACTATGATGAAATAGGAAATATCTTCAGATAAACACTGGAAAGAGGTTTCTGTGAATCTGCTTTTTGCTATGTTTATTCATCTCAGGACGGTAAAGCTTGATTTACATCACGCAGCATGGAAACTCTGTCATGGATCGATCCGCGAAGGGATATTCGGGAGCCCATTCAGAACTATGGTGAAACAGGTAATACCTTCAGATAAAAACTGGAGAGAAGCTTTCTGAGAAACTGCTTTGTAATGTGTGCATTCCACTCAGGGAGTTATACCTCTTTTCTCATAAGGCAGTGTTTGAACACTTTTCCTATAAAACTGAAAAAGTAATATTTCGGAGCACTTTGAAGACTATGACGAAAAGTGAAATGTCCTCAACACCCAGAAAGAAGCATTCCAAGAAACTGCTGTCTGATATGTGCATTCATTTAACAGAGTTAAAGCTTACTCTACATTGCCCAGTTTGGAAATCTGTCTTTGAGGAATATGTGAAGGGATATTAACTGGCGACCAGAGGCCTGTGGTGAGCAAGGAAATGTCTTCCATTGAAAACTGGAGAGAAGATTTCTGAGCAACAGTTTTGTGATATGTTTATTCATCTCATAATTACATCATTCTTTGGATTGAGAAGTTTGAAATCACTGTTTCTGTGGAACCTGAGACAGGACATTTGGGAACACTCTTTAGAATATGCTGAAAAGTTAATACCTTCAGATAAAAACCAGAAGGAATCTTTCTGTAAAACAGCTCTGTTTTGTGTGAATTCCACTCACATATTTAAGCTGCTCTTTTCATTGAGCATTATTCTAATACTATTATTGTTTAGTCTGTGAAGGGATATTCGGGAGTGCTTTGAGGCTTACGGTGAAAATGGAAATATCTTCAGATAGAAACTGTGGAGAAGTTTTCCGAGGAGCTGCTTTATGACGTTTGCATTCCACTCACAGAGTTATACCTTTCTTCTCATAGAGGATTGGGGAATCCCTTTTGGAAAAAATCTACCAGGGGACATTCGGGAGTATATGGATGGCTATGGTGAAAAAGGAAATGTCCTCAGACAAAAATTGGAAAGAAGCTTTCTGTAAAACTGCTTTGTGATAGGAATGTGTATTCATCTCATTCATCTCACATAGATAAAAATGTCTTTATATTATGCAGTTTGGAAACTCCGTCGTGGATGGATCTGCGAAGGGATATTCAGGGGCATATTGAGGCCAATGGTGAAAACGGAAATATGTCCAGATAAAAACTGGAAAGAAGCTTTTTGTATATCTGTTGTTTGCTGTGTTTATTCATCTCACATAGATAAAGTTTTCTTTACATTATGCAGCTTGGAAACTCCATCATGGAAGGATCCGTGAAGGGACATTTGGGTACACATTCAGCACTATGGCGAAAAAGAAAATATCTTCAGATAAAAACTGGAAAGAAGCATTGTGTGAATCTGGTATTTGCTATGTTTATTCATCTCACATAGATAAAGCTTTCTTTACATTGTTCAGCTTGAAAACCCTGTCATGGACTGATCCATGAAGGGACTTTGAGAAGCACATTCAGGACTATGGTGAAAAAGGAAATATCTTCAGATAAAAACTGGAGAGAAGCTTTCTGAGAAACTGCTTTTTGATGTGTGCATTCCACTCAGGGAGTATTAACACTTTTCTCATAAAGCTGTGTTTGAACACTGTTCCTGTAAAACCGAGAAAGTGGTATTTTGGAGCGCACTGAAGACTATGGTGAAAAGTGAAATATCCTGAAATAAAACTCAGAAGGAAGGGTTCCAAGAAACTGCTCTCTTACATGTGCATTCATTTCAGAGAGTTAAAGCTTACTCTACATTTCCCAGTTTGAAAAGTCTGTCTTTGAGGATTCTGCGAAGGGATATTAAGTGGCGACCGGAGGCCTGTGGCAAGCAAGGAAACATCTTCCGTTGAAAACTGGAGAGAAGATTTCTGAGCAGCTGTTTTGTGATTGTTTATTTTCTCCAAAATGGATTTCCCAACGCTCTATGAGAAGAAAGGTATAACTCAGTCAGTGGAATTCACACATCACAAATCAAGTCCTTGGAAAGCTTCTCTCCAGTTTCTATCTGAAGCTATTTCCATTTTCACCACAAACCACAAAGTGCTTCTGAGTATCCCTTCGCAGACTAACCAGAAACAGTGGGACAATACAGCTCAATGAAAAGAGAAGCTTATCTGTGTGAGTGGAATTCACACAATCCAGAGCAGATTCACAGAAAGTTTTCTTCTGGTTTTTATCTGAGGGTATTTCTTTTTCAGCATATTCTAAAGAGCGTTCCCAAATGTCCTTTCACAGGTTCCACAGAAACAGGGATTTCAAACTGCTCTATCCAAAGAATGATTTAACTCCATGAGATGAATACACACATCACAAAGTAGTTGCTCAGAAAGCTTCTCTCCAGTTTTCAACAGAAGACCTTTCCTTGCTCACCACAGACCTCCGGGCACCACTTCATATGCCTTCAAAGATTCCTCAAAGACAGAGTTTCAAAACTGGGCAACATAGAAAAAATTTTAACTCTGTGAAATGAATGCACATATCAGAGAGCAGTTTCTTGGAACGCTTCTTTCTGGGTTTTCTCTAAGGATATTTCACTTGTCTCCATAGTCTTCAATGCACTCTGAAATATCAGTTTTTAGGTTTTACAGGAAGGGTGTTCATACACTGCCTTATGGAAAAGAGGTATAACCCCTGAGTGGAATGCACACATCACAAAGCCGTTTCTCAGAAAGTCTCTCTCCAGTTTTTATCTGAAGATATTTCCTTTTTCACCATAGACCTGAATGTGCTCCTGAATATCCCTTCATGGATCTGTCCATGACGGAGTTTCCAAGCTGCCTAATATAAAGAAAGTTTTATCTATATGAGAGAGTAAATATATGTATATCACAAAACAGTTTCACAGAAAGCTTCTTTCCAGTTCTTGTCTGAGGATATTTTCTTTTTCACAATAACGATACATATACTCCTGAATGTCCCTTGGTAGCTATTTCTCCAAAAGGGATTCCCAAATCCTCCATGAAAAGAAAGGTATAACTCTGTGAGTGAAATGCACATGTCACAAAGAGGTCCTCTGAAAGCTTCTCTCCAGTTTCTATCTGAAGATATTTCCACTTTCATCATAAGCCTCATATCACTCTCCTATATCCCTTCGCAGACTAAACAGAACAGTCTCGCAGAAAGCTTCCTTCTGTTTTTTACCTGAGGGTATTTTTTTAGCATATTCTAAAGAGAGTTCCCAAATGTCCTTTCTCAGGTTCCACAGAAACAGTGATTTCAAACTCTTCAATCCAAAGAATGATTTAACTCTATGAGAATAATACACACATCACAAAACAGCTGCTCAAAAAACTTCTCTCCAGTTTTCAACGGAAGACATTTCCTTGCTCACCACAGGCCTCCAGGAGCCACATAATATCCCATCGTAGATTCCTCAAAGACAGAGTTTCCAAACTAGGCAATATGGAGTAAACTTTAACTCTGTGAAATGAATGCAGATACCACAGAGCAGTTTCTTGGAATGCCTCTTTCTGGGTTTTATTTGAGGATATTTCACTTTTCGCCATAGTCTTCAATGCACTTCTTAATATCACTTTTTTGGTCTTACAGGAACAGTGTTAAAACACTGCCTTATGAGAAAAGAAGTATAACTCCCTGAGTGGAATGTACACGTCACAAAGCAGTTTCTCAGGAAACTTCTCTCCAGTATTTCTCTGAAGATATTTCCATTTTCAACATTGGCCTGAATGTACTCCCGAATATCCCTTCACAGATCCGTCCATGACAGAGTTCCAAGCTGTGAAATGTAAAGAAAACTTTATCAAGGTGAGGTGAATAAACATAGCAAAAAATAGATTCACAGAAAGCAGTCTGAGGCTATTTCCCATTTCACCAAATTCATCAATATGCCCTCAAACGTCCGTTGGTACCTTCTCCTCCGAAATGATTTCCCCAATGCTGTCTGAGAAGAGTGGTGTAACACTGTGAGTGCAATGCACACGTCACAAAGCAGTTCCTCTGAAAGCTCTCCAGTTTCTATCTGAACATATTTCCTTTTTCACCATAAGCCTCAAAGCGCTCCCAAATATCCCTTTGTACGCTAAATATAAACAGTGGTTGAGAAGAGCTAAATGAAAAGAGAAGCTTAACTGAGTGAGAGGAATTCACAGGACATAACAGTTTCACAGAAATCTCCCTTCTGGTTTTTATCTGAGGATATTTCTTTCTCCATATTCTTTTTTTTATTTCTTTTTTTTTAAATTTATTTATTATTATTATACTTTAAGTTCTAGGGTACATGTGCATAACGTGCAGGTTTGTTACATATGTATACTTGTGCCATGTTGCTGTGCTGCACCCATCAACTCGTCAGCACCCATCAACTCGTCATTTACATCAGGTATAACTCCCAATGCAATCCCTCCCCCTACCCCCCTCCCCATGATAGGCCTCGGTGTGTGATGTTCCCCTTCCTGAGTCCAAGTGATCTCATTGTTCAGTTCCCACCTATGAGTGAGAACATGCGGTGTTTGGTTTTCTGTTCTTGTGATAGTTTGCTAAGAATGATGGTTTCCAGCTGCATCCATGTCCCTACAAAGGACACAAACTCATCCTTTTTTATGGCTGCATAGTATTCCATGGTGTATATGTGCCACATTTTCTTAATCCAGTCTGTCACTGATGGACATTTGGGTTGATTTCAAGTCTTTGCTACTGTGAATAGTGCTGCAATAAACATACGTGTGCATGTGTCTTTATAGCAGCATGATTTATAATCCTTTCGGTATATCCCCAGTAATGGGATGGCTGGGTCATATGGTACATCTAGTTCTAGATCCTTGAGGAATCGCCCACTGTTTTCCATAATGGTTGAACTAGTTTACAATCCCACCAACAGTGTAAAAGTGTTCCTATTTCTCCACATCCTCTCCAGCACCTGTTGTTTCCTGACCTTTTAATGATCGCCATTCTAACTGGTGTGAGATGGTATCTCATTGTGGTTTTGATTTGCATTTCTCTGATGGCCAGTGATGATGAGCATTTTTTCATGTGTCTGTTGGCTGTATGAATGTCTTCTTTTGAGAAATGTCTGTTCATATCCTTTGCCCACTTTTTGATGGGGTTGTTTGTTTTTTTCTTGTAAATTTGTTTGAGTTCTTTGTAGGTTCTGGATATTAGCCCTTTGTCAGATGAGTAGATTGCAAAAATTTTCTCCCATTCTGTAGGTTGCCTGTTCACTCTGATGGTAGTTTGTTTTGCTGTGCAGAAGCTCTTTAGTTTAATGAGATCCAATTTGTCAATTTTGGCTTTTGCTGCCGTTGCTTTTGGTGTTTTAGACATGAAGTCTTTGCCCATGCCGATGTCCTGAATGGTACTACCTAAGTTTTCCTCTAGGATTTTTATGGTATTAGGTCTAACATTTAAGTCTAAACAACATTCCCAAACATCCTTCCTCAGATTCCACAGACACAGTGATTTCAAACTGCTCAATCCAAAGAATGGTTTAACTCTACAAGATGAATACAAACATCACAAAGCAGTAGCTCAGAAAGCTTCTCTCCAGTTTCCATTGGAAGACATTTTCTAGCTCACCAGAGGCCTCTGGGTGCCACTTAATATCTTTTCGCAGATTCCTCAAGAGAGAGTTTCCAAACTGGGCAATGTAAAGTAAGCTTTTTCTCTGTGAAATAAATGCACATATAAGAGAGCATTTTCTTGGAACGCTTCTTTCCGGGTTTTATTTGAGGATAGTTCACTTTTGGCCATAGTCTTCAAAGTGCTCCGAAATATCACTTTTTCGGTTTTACAGGAACAGTGTTCAAACACTGCCTCATGAGAAAACAGGTATAACTACCTTAGTGGAATGCACACATTACAAAGCAGTTTCTCGAGTTTCTTTCCTGTTCTTATCTGAAGATATTTCCTTTTTCACCATAGGCCTGAATGTGCTCCCGAATGTCCCTTCACGGATCCGTCCATGACAGAGTTTTCTAACTGCGTAATTTAGAAAAGTTTTATCTATGTGAGATCAATAAGCATATCTATCACAAAATCAGTTTCACAGAAAGCTTCTTTTCAGTTTTTGTCTGATGATATTTCCTTTTTAGCCATAGGGATCCATATACTCCCAAATGTCCAATGATAGCTTTTTCTCCAAATGGATTCCCTAATGCTCTATGAGAAGAAATTTATAACTCTGTGAGTGGAGTGCACACATCATAAAGCAGCAGCTCAGAAAGCTTCTCTCCAGTTTGTATCTGAAAATATTTCTGTTTTCACCATAATCCTCAAGGCACTCCCAAATATCCCTTCACAAACTAAAGAAAACAGTGTTAAAATACTGCTCAATGAGAAGAGAAGCTGAACAGTGTGAGTGAAATTCACACGACACAGAACAGTCTCACAGAATGCTTCCTTCTGTTTTTTATCTGAGGGTATTTCTTTTTCAACATATTCTAAAGAGTGTTCCAAAATGTCCTCTCTCAGGTTCCACAGAAACAGTGATTTCAAACTCTTCAATCCAAAGAATGATTTAACTCTATGAGAATAATCCACACATCACGAAGCAGCTGCTCAGAAAGCTTCTCTCCAGTTTTCAATGGAAGACATTTCCTTGCTCAAAACAGGCCTCCAGGATCCACTTAATATCCCTTCACAGATTCCTCAAAGATGGAGTTTCCAAACTGGCAATGTAGAGTAATCTTTAACTCTTTGTAATGAATGCACATATCAGAGAACAGTTTCTTGGAAAGCTTCTTTCTGAGTTTTGTTTTGAGAATATTTGATTTTTCACCATAGTCTTCAATGCACTTCGTAATATCACTTTTTCATTATACAGGAACAGTGTTCAAACACGGCCTTGTTAGAAAAGAGGTACAACTCCCTTAGTGGAATGCACACGTCACAAAGCAGTTTCTCAGAGAGCTTCTCTCCAGTTTTTATCTGAAGATATTTCCATTTTCAACATATGCCTGAATGTACTCCTGAATGTCCCTTCGCAGATCCGTCCATGACAGAGTTTCCAAGATGTGTAATGTAAAGAAAGCTTTATAAATGTGAGATGAATGAACATAACAAAAAGCAGATTCACAGAAACTTTCTTTCCAGTTTTTATCTGAAGATATTTCCTTTTTCACCATACACCTGAATGTGCTCCCGAATGTCCCTTTGTGGACCCGTCCATGACAGAGATTCCAAGCTGCACAACGTAAAGAAAGCTGTATCTATGTGAGATGAATACAGATATCACAGAGCAGTGTCACAGAAAGCTTCTTTCCAGTTTTAGTCTGCATCTATTTCCCTTTTCACCATATTCGTTAATATGCCCCCGAATATCCCTTGGTACCTTCTCCTCCAAAAGGGTTTCCCCGATGCTGTCTGAGAAGAATGGTGTAACACTGTGAGTGGAATGCACACGTCACAAAGCTGTTCCTCGGAAAGCTTCTCTCCAGTTTCTATCTGATCATATTTCCTTTTTCACCGTAAGCCTCAAAGCGCTCCCGAATATGCCTTCATATGCTAAACATAAACAGTGATTGAAAACAGCTCAATGAAAAGAGAAGCTTAACTGAGTGAGAGGAATTCACAGGACATAGCAGTTTCACAGAAAGCTCCCTTCTGGTTTTTATCTGGGAATATTTCTTTCTCCATATTCTAAAAAGTGTTCCCAAATGTCCTTCTTCAGATTCCACAGATGCAGTGATTTCAAAATGCTCAATCCAAAGAATGGTTTAACTCTATGAGATGAATACACACATCACAAAACAGTAGCTCAGAAAGCTTCTCTCCGGTTTCCATCGGAAGATATTTCTTAGCTCACCAGAGGCCTCCGGGAGCCACTTAATATCCCTTCACAGATTCCTCAAGAGAGAGTTTTCAAACTGGGCAACATAGAGTAACCTTTATCTCTGTGAAATAAATGCACATATTAGAGCGTATTTTCTTGGAATGCTTCTTTCTGTATTTTATTTGTGGATGTTTCACTTTTTGCTATAGTGTTCAATGCGCTCTGATATATCACTTTTTCAGTTTTACATGAACGGTGTTCAAACACTTCCTTATGAGAAAAGAGGTATAACTCCCTGAGTGCAATGCACACATCACAAAGCAGTTTCTCAGAGTTTCTCTCCTGTTCTTATCTGAAGTTATTTCCTTTTTCACCATAGGCCTGAATGTGCTCCCGAATGTCCCTTCGCGGATCTGTCCATGACGGACTTTTCAAACTGCGTAATATAGAAAGGTTTTATCTATGTGAGATCAATAAGAATATCTATTACAAAAGCAGTTTCACAGAAAGCTTCTTTCCAGTTTTTGTCTGATGATATTTCCTTTTTAACCATAGGGATCCATATACTCCCAAATGTCCAATGGTAGCTTTTTCTCCAAAAGAGATTCCCCAATCCTCTATGAGAATAAAGGTATACCTCTGTGAGTGGAGTGCACACATCACAAAGAAGCTCCTCAGAAAGCTTCTCTCCAGTTTGTATCTGAAAATATTTCCGTTTTCAACATAAGCCTCAAGGCACTCCCGAATATTCCTTCACAAACTAAAGAAAAACAGTGTTAAAATACTGCTCAATGAGAAGAGAAGCTGAACAGTGTGATTGGAATTCACACGTCACAGAGCAGTCTCACAGAATGCTCCCTTCTGTTTTTTATCTGAGGGTATTCAGTTTATTCATTTTTCAAGCAGAGTAATGCAAAGAATGCTTTTTCTATGTGAGATGAATACATATATCACAGAGAAGTTTCACAGAAAACTTCTTTCCAGTATTTGTCTGAGGCTATTTCTCTTTTCACCGTAGTGGTCAGTATACTCCCGAATATCCTTGGTACCTATTTCTCCAAAAGTGTTTCCCTGATGCTCTATGATACGTGAGATACAATACTGTGAGTTCAATGCATACATCACAAAGTAGTTCCTCGAAACGTTTCTCTCCAGTTTCTATCTGAATATATTTTCCTTTTCACCATAGGCCTGAATGAGCTACCGAATGTCCCTCTGCGGATCCATCCATGATGGAGTTTCCAAGTTGCGTAATGTAAAGAAAGCTTTGCCAATGTGAAATGAATAAACATAGCAAAAAGCAGATTCACAGAAAGCTTCTATTCAGTTTTTATCTGAATATATTTCCATTTTCACCATAGTCCTGAACGTGCTACTGAATGTCCCTTTGTGGATATGCCCATGACAGAGTTTCCAAGCTGTGTAACGTAACGAAAGCTTTATCTATTTGAAATGAATAAACATAACAAGAAGCAGATTCACAGAAAGCTTCTTTCCAGTTTTTATCTGAAGATATTTCCTTTTTCATCATACACTGAATGTGCTCCCAAATGTCCCTTCGCAAATCTATCCATGACTGAGTTTCCAAGCTGCGTAACATAATCAAAGCTTTATCTATGTGAGGTGAATACACATATCACAGAGCAGTTTCACAGTAAGCTTCTTTCCAGTTTTTGTCTGAACTTATTTCCCTTTTCACTATAGGCATCAATATGCTCCTGAATAGCCCTTTATACCTTTTCCTCCTAAAGTATTTCCCCAATGCTGTATGAGAAGAGAGGTAAAACACTCTGAGTGGAATGTACAGGTCACAAAGAAGTTCCTCAGAACGCTTCTCTCCAGTTTCTATCTGAACATATTTCATTTTTCAATGTAAGCCTCAAAGTGCTCCCGAATATCCCTTCACACCCTAAAGATAAAGAGTGTTAGAAAACTGCTCAATGAAAAGAGAAGCTTAACTGAGCAAGAGGAATTCGCACGACACAGTGCAGTTTCACAGAAAGCTTCCTTCTGGATTTTACCTGAGTATATTTCTTTCTCCATATTCTAAAGAGCATTCCCAAATGTCCTTTCTAAGATTCCACAGAAACAGTGATTTCAAACTGCTCAATCCAAAGAATGATTTAACTCTATGAGATGCATACAAACATCACAAACGAGTTGCTCAGAAAGCTTCTCTTCAATTTTCAACGGAAGACATTTCCTTGCTTGCCAGAGGCCTCCGGTTGCCACTTAATATCCCTTCTCAGAATACTCAAAGACAGACTGTCCAAACTCAGAAATGTAGAGTAAGCTTTACCTTTGTGAAAAGAATGAACATGTCAGAGGGCAGTTTCTTGGAATGCTTCTTTCCGGGTTTTATTTGACAACATTTCACTATTCACCATGGTCTTCAATGTGCTCTGAATATCATTTTTTTTTTTTTTAGTTTTACAGGAACTGTGTTCAAACAGTGCCTTATGAGAAGAAAGGTATAACTCCCTGAGTAGAAGGCACACATCACCAAGCAGTTTCTCAGAAAGCTTCTCTCCAGCTTTTATCTGACGATATTACCTTTTTCACCATTGGCCCGAATGTAATCCCGAATATCCCTCAACAGATTCATCCATGACGGAGTTTCCAAACTGCGTAAAATAAAGAAAGTTTTATCTATGTGAGATGAATAAACCTAGCAAAAAGCAGATTCACAGAAAGCTTCTTTCCAATTTTTGTCAGAGGAAACTTCCTTTTTTGCCATAGTCCTGAATGCTCTCCCGAATGTCCCTTGGCGATCCGTGCATGACAGAGTTTCCAAGCTGCGTAATGTAAAGAAAGCTTTATCTATGTGAGATGAATACACATATCAAAGAGCACTTTCACCGAATGCTTCTTTCCAGTTTTTTTTCTGAGGCTATTTCACTTATCACCACAGGTGTCAAAATGCTGCTGGATATCCCTTGGTAACTTTTTCCACAAAAGGGTATATCCGTTGCTGTATGAGAAGAGAGGTATAACACTGTGAGTGGAATGCACAGGTCACAAAGCTGTTCCTCAGAAAACTTCTCTCCAGTTTCTATCTGACCATATTTCCTTTTTCACCGTAAGCCTCAAAGTGCTCCCGAATATTCCTTTGCATGCTAAACATAAACAGTTTTAGAAAACTGCTCAATGAACAGAGAAGCTTAACTGAGTGAGAGCAATTCACACGACACAGAGCAGTTTCACAGAAAGCTGCCTTCTGATTTTTATCTTAGGATATTTCATTCTCCATATTCTAAGAGCGTTCCCAAATGTGCTTTGTCAGATTCCACAGAAACAGTGATTTCTAACTGCTCAATCCAATGAATGGTTTAACTCTATGAGAAGAATGCACACATGACAAAGCAGTTGCTCAGAAAGCTTCTCTCCAGTTTTCATCAGAAGACATATCGTTGCTCACCACAGGCCTCAAGGCCTCAAGGCGCCACTAAATATCCCTTTGCAGATTCCTCAAAGACAGAGTTTCCATCCTGTCAAAGTATAGTAAGCTTTAACTCTGTGAAATCAATGAAATCATTTCAGAGAGCAGTTTCTTGGAATGCTTCCTTCTCTTTTTTATCTGAGGATATTTCATTTTTCACCATAGTCTTCAATGCACTCCGAAATGTCACTTTTTCGGTTTTACAGGAACAGTGTTCAAACTCTGCCTTATGAGAAAAGAGGTATAACTCCCTGAGTGGAATGTACACATCACAAAGCAGTTTCTCAGAAAGCTTCTTTCCGGTTCTTATCTGAAGATATTTCACTTTTCACCATAGTCCTGAATGTGCTCCTGAATGTCACTTCGCACATCCATCCATGACGGAGTTTCTAAGCTGCCTAATGTAAAAAAAAAAAACTTTATCTATGTGAGATGAATTAATGTAGCAAAAAGTAGATTCACAGAAAGCTTCTTTCCAATTTTCATCTGAAGATATTTCCTTTTCACTATAGTCCTGAATGTACTCCCGAATATCCCTTCGTGGGTCTGTCCATGACAGAGGTTTCAAGCCGTGTAATGTATAGAAAGCTTTATCAATGTGAGAGGAATACACCTATCAAAGAGCAGTTTCACAGAAAGCTTCTTTAGAGTTTTTGTCTGAGGCTCTTTATCTTTTCACCAGGGGTGTCAATATTCTCCTGGATATCCCTCGGCACCTTATTCTTCAAAAGGCTTTCCCTGATGATGTATGAGAAGAGAGGTATAACACTGTAAGTGGAATGCATACATCCCAAAGCTGTTCATCGGAAGGCTCCTCTCCAGTTTCTATCTGATCATATTTCCTTTTTCACCGTAAGCCTCAAAGCACTCCCAAAAATCCCATTGCACGGTAAACATAAACAGTGTTAGAAAACTGCTCATTGGACAGAGCAGCTTAACTGAGCGGGAGGAATTCACACGACACATAGCAGTTTCACTGAAAACTTCCTTCTGATTTTTATCGGAGGAAATTTCTTCTCCATTTTCTAAAGAGCGTTCCCACGTGTCCTTCCTCAGATTCCACAAAAACAGTGATTTCAAACTGCTCAATCCAAAGAACGATTTAACTCTATGAGATGCATACAAACATTACAAAACGGTTGCTCAGAAAGTTCTATCCAGTTTTTAATGGAAGACATTTCCTTGCTCACCACAGGTCTCCGGTCGCCACTTAATATCGCTTCAAAGAATCCTCAAAGACAGACTTTCCAAACAGGGAAATGTAGAGTAAGCTTTAACTCTCTGAAATGAATGCACACGTCAGAGAGCAGTTTCTTGGAATGCTTCTCTCTGGGTTTTATTTCAGGATATTTCACTTTTTGCCATAGTCTTTCATGCACTCCGAAATATCACTTTTTTGTTTTTACAGGAAGAGTGTTCAAACACTGCCTTATGAGAAAAGAGGTATAACTCCCTGAGTGGAATGCACACATCCCAAACAGTTTCTCAGAAAACTTCTCTCCAGTTTTTATCTGAAGATATCTTCTTTTTCAACGTATGCTTGAATGTGCTCCCGAATGTCCCTTCACAGATCTGAACTTGACGGAGTTTCCAAACTGCATAATATAAAGAAAGTTTTATCTATGTGAGATTAATAAACATATCTATCACAAATCAGTTTCACAGAAAGCTTCTTTCCAGTTTTTGTTTGAGGACATTTCCTTTTTCACCATAACTGTCCACATGCTCCAGAATGTCCCTTAGTAGCTTTTTCTCCAAAAGAGATTCCCCAATCCTCTATGAGAAAAAGGTGTAACCCTGAGAGTGAAATGCAAAATCACAAAGAAACTCCTCGAAAAGCTTCTCTCCCGTTTCTACCTGAGATATTTTCATTTTCACCATAAGCCTCAAAGAGCTCCCGAATATCACTTTGCAGACTAAACGCAGTGTTAGAGTACTGATCAATGAAAAGGAAAACTTAACTGTGTGAGTGGAATTCACACGACTGAGAGGAGTTTCACAGAAAACAACCTTCTGGTTTTTATCTGAGGGTATTTCTTTTTCAGCATATGCTAAAGACCGTTCCCAAATGGCCTTTCTCAGGTTCCAAAGCAACAGTGATTTCAAATTGTTCAATACAAAGAATGATTTAACTCTATGACATGAATACTTATATCACAAAGCAGTTGCTCAGAAAGCTTCTCTCCAGTTTTCAATGGAAGACATTTCCTTGCTCACCACAGGCCTCCAGGCTACACTTAATAACCCTTCGCAGATTCCTCAAAAACAGATTTTCCAAAATGGGCAATGTAGAGTAAGCTTTAACTCTGTGAAATGAATGCACATATCAGAGAGCAGCTTCTTGGAACGCTTCTTTCTGGGTTTTATTTGCAGATAGTTCAATATTTGCCATAGTCTTCAATGCGCTCCGAAATATCACTTTTACAGTTTTTCAGGAACCATGTTCAAGCACTGCCTTATGAGTAAAGAGGTGTAATTCCCTGAGTGCAATGTACACATCACAAAGCAGTTTCTCAGAATGCTTTTCTCCAGTTTTTATCTGAAGATATTTCCATTTTCACCATAGTCCTGAATGTGCTCCAGAATGTCCCATCGTGGATACATCCCTGAAGAGTTTCCAAGCTGTGTAATATAAAGAAATCTTTATCTATGTGAGATGAAGAAACCTAGCCAAAACTAGATTCACAGAAAGCTTCTTTCCAGTTTTTATGTGAAGATATTTCTATTTTCACCATAGTCCTGAAAGTGTTCCCAAATGTGCCTTCGCGAATCTTTCCATGATGGAGTTTCCAAGCTGTGTAATGTAAAGAGAGCTTTTTCTATGTGAGATGAATAAACATGGCAGAAACCAGATTCACAGAAAGCTTCTTTCCAGTTTCTCTCTGAGCATATTTCCTTTTTCACCATAAGCCTCACAGCCCTCCTGAATATCCCTTTGCACGCCAAATAGAAACAGTGTTAGAAAACTGTTCAGTGAAATGAAAAGCTTAACTGAGTGAGAGTAATTAACACAATGCATAGTAGTTTCACAGAAAGCGTCTTTCTGTTTTTTATTGGAGGATATTTCTTTCTCCATATTCAAAAGAGCATTCCCAAATGTCCTTCCTCAGATTCCACAGATACAGGGATTTCAAACTGCTCAGTCCAAAGAATGGTTTAACTCTATGAGATGAATACACACATCATAAAGCAGTTGCTCAGAAAACTTCTCTCCAGTTTTCATCTGAAGACATTTCCTTGCTTACTACACACCTCCGGGCACCAGTTAATATACTTTTGCAGAATCCTCAAAGACAGAGTTTCCAAACTGGGCAACATAGAGTATGCTTTTACTCTGTGAAATGAATGCACATATCAAAGAGCAGTTTCTTGGAACACTTCTTTCTGGGTTTTATTTGAGGATATTTCACTTTTCGCCGGAGTCCTCAATGCGCTCTAAAGTATCACTTTTTCGGTTTTACAGGAACAGTGTTCAAACACTACCCTATGAGAAAAGAGGTATAACTCCCTGAGTGGAATGCACACGTCACAAAATAGTTTTTTAGAAATCTTCTCTCCGGTTTTTGTCTGAAGGTATTTCGATTTTCCCCATAGTCCTGAATGTGCTCCCGAATGTCCCTTCACCAATCCGTCCATGACAGTGTTTCTTAGCTGCGTAAGGTAAAGAAAGTTTTATCTATGTGAGATGAATAAACATTGCAAAAAGCACATCCACGGAAATCTTCTTTCCAGTTTTTATCTAGAGATATTTCCTTTTTCACCATAGCCCTGCATCTGCTCCTGAAAGTCACTTTGTGGATCTATCCATGACAGAGTTTCCAAGTGTAATGTAAATGAAGCTTTATGTATGTCAGATGAATACACGTAGCACAAAACAGTTTCACAGAAAGCTTCTTTCCAGTTTTTGTCTGAGGCTATTTCTCTTTTCTCCATATGCATCAGTATGCTCCCAAATATCCCTTGGTACCTTTTTCTCTAAAAGGCTTTAACCAATGCTGTTTGAGTAGAGAGGTAAAACACTGTGAGTGGAATGCACACGTCACAGAGCAGTTTCTCAGAAAGCTTCTCTATAGTTTTTATCTGAAGAGATTTTCTTTTTCACCATATTCCTGTAAGTGCTCCCGGATGTCACTTTGCGGATCCGTCTGTGACAGAGTTTCCAAACTGTGTAATATAAAGAAAGTTTTATCTATGTGAGGTGAATAAATATATCTATCACAAAGCAGTTTCACAGAAATCTTCATTCCAGTTTTGTCTGAGCATATTTCCTTTTTCACCATAGTCATCCCTATATTCCCGAATATCCCTTTGTAGCTTTTTCTCCAAAAAGGATTCCCCAGTCTTCTATGAGAAGAAAGGTATAACTCGGTGAGTGGAATGTGCACATCACAAATCAAATCCTTGGAAAGCTTCTCTCCAGTTTCTATCTGAAGCTATTTCCATTTTCACCATAAACCACAATGCGCTACCAAGTATCCCTTCGCAGACTAAAAGAAACAGTGGTACAATACAGCTCAATGAAAAGAGAAGCTTAACTGTGAGAGTGGAGTTCACACATTCCAGAGCAGTTTCACAGAAAGCTTACTTCTGGTTTTTTCTCTGAGGGTATTTATTTTTCAGCATATTCTAAAGAGCGTTCCCAAATGTCCTTTCACAGGCTCCACAGAAACAGGGATTTCAAACTGCTCTATCCAAAGAATGATTTAACTCCATGACATGAATACACGCATCACAAAACAGTTGCTCAGAAAGCTTCTCTCCAGTATTCAACGGAAAACATTTCCTTGCTCGCCACAGACCTCCGGGCACCACTTAATATCCCTTCGCAGAATTCTCAAAGACAGACTTTCCAAACTGGGCAACACAGAGAAAGCTTTAACTCTCTGGAATGAATGCACATATCAGAGAGCAGTTTCGTGGAATGCTTCTGTCTGGGTTTTAACTCACTATATTTCATTTTTCGCCATAGTCTTCCATGGGCTCCCTAATATTCCTTTTTCGGTTTTACGGGAACAGTGTTCAAACACTGCCTTTTGAGAAAAGATGTATAACTCCCTGAGTGGAATGCTCACATCACAAAGCACTTTCTCAGAAATCTTCTATCCAGTTTTTATCTGAAGATACTTCCTTTTTCACCATAGTCCTGAATGTGCTCCCGAATGTCCCTTTGTGGATCCATCCATGACAGAGTTACCAAACTGTGTAATGTAAAGAAAGCTTTATCTATGTGAGATGAATACACACATCACAGAGCAGTTTCACAGAAAGATTCTTTCCAGTTTTTGTATAAGTCTATTTCCCTTTTCACCATAGGCATCAACATCCTCCCGAATATAACCTGGTACCTTTTTTCCAAAAGGGTTTCCCTGATGCTGTATGAGAAGAGAGGTATAACACCAGGAGTGGAATGCACACGTCACAAAGAAGTTCCTCAGAAAGCTTCTCTACAGTTTCGGTGCAAACATATTTCCTTTTTCACCATAAGCCTCAAAAATGCTCCCGAATATCCCTTCACACACTAAACATAAACAGGGTTAGAAAACTGCTCAATGAATAGAGAGGCTTATCTGAGCGAGAGGAATGAAGATGACACAGAGCAGTTTCACAGAGTGCTTCCTTCTGGGTTTTACCTGAGGATATTTTTTTCTCCATATTCTAAGGAGCGTTCCCAAATGTCCTTTCTCAGATTCCACAGAAGCAGTGATTTCAAATTGCTCAATCCAAAGAATGGTTTAACTCTATGAGATGAATACACACATCACAAAGCAGTTGCTCAGAGAGTTTATCTCCTGTTTTCATCGGAAGACGTTTCCTTGCTCACCACAAGCTTCAGGGTGCCACTTAGTATCCCTTCACAGATTCCTCAAAGACAGAGTTTCCAAACTGAGATACGTAGAATGAATGCACATATCAGAGAGCAGTTCCCTGGAACGATTCTCTCTGTGTTTTATTTGAGGATACTTCATCTGTCACCATAATCTTCAATGTGCTCCAAAATATCATTTTTTTGGTTTTACAGGAACAGTGTTCAAACACTGCCTTATGAGAAACGAGGTTTAACTCCGGGAGTAGAATGCACATCACAAAACAGTGTCTCAGAAAGCTTATCTCCAGTTTTTATCTGAAGATATTTCCTTTTTCACCATGGACCTGAATGTGCTCCCGAATGTCCCTTTGTGGATTCATCCATGACAGAGTTTCCAAGCTGTGTAATATAAAGAAAGCTTTATCTATGTGAGATGAATAAACTTAGCAAAAACCAGATTCACAAGAAGTTTTTTTCCAATTTTTATGTGAAGATATTTCCATTTTCACCATAATCCTGAATGTGTTCACATATGTCCCTTCATGGATCCATCCATGACAGAGTTTTCAAGTTGTGTAATGTAAAGAAAGCTTTATCTATGTGAGATGAATAAACAGAGCAAAAACAGATTCACAGAAAGCTACTGTTCAGTTTTTATCTTAAGATGTTTCTTTTTTCACCATTATTTTGAATGTGCTCCCGAATGTACCTTTGCGGATCCATCCATGACGGAGTTTCCAAGCTGCGTAATGTGAAGAAAGCTTTATCTATGGAGACGAATACACTGATCACAAAGCAGTTGCTCAGAAAGTTTCTCTCCAGTTTTCATCGGAAGACGTTTCCTTGCTTATCACAAGCCTCCAGGTGTCACTTAATATGCCTTCGCAGAATCCTCAAAGACAGACTTTGCAAACTGGGAAAAGTAGAGTAAGCTGTAACTCTCTGAAATGAATACACACGTCAGAGATCAGTTTCTTGGAACGCTTCTTTCTGGGTTTTATTTGAGAATATATCACTTTTTGATATAGTTTTCAAAGAGCTCTGAAATATCCCATTTTCTGTTTTACAGGAACAGTGTTCAAACACTGACTTATGAGAAAAGAGGTATAACTCCCTGAGTGGAATGCACACATCACAAAGCAGTTTCTCAGAAAGCTTCTCTCCAGTTTTTATCTGAAGATATCTCCCTTTTCACCACAGGCCTGAAAATGCTCCTGAATGTCCCTTCATGATCCGCTCATGAGGCAGTTTCAAAACTGTGTAATAGAAAGAAAGTTTTATCTATGTGAGATGAATAAACATATTTATCACAAAGCAGCTCCTCGGAAATCTCTCCAGTATCTATCTGAAGGTATTTCCGTTTTCACCATAAGCCTCAAAGTGCTCCCGAGTATCCCTTAGCTGACTAACCTAAAACAGTGTTAGAATACTGTTCAATGAAAACAGAAGCTTAACTGTGAGAGTGGAAGTCACTTGACCTGGAACAGTTTCACAGAAAGTTTCCTTCTGGTTTTTATCAGAGGGCATTTGTTTTTCAGCATATTCTTAAGAGCGTTCCCAAATGTCCTTTCTCAGGTTCCACAGAAACAGTGATTTCAAACTGCTCAATCCAAAGATTGATTTAAATCTATGAGATGAACACACACATCACAAAGTAGTTGCTACGAAAGCTTCTCTCACTTTTCATTGGAAGATGTTTCCTTTCTCACCACAAGCTTCTGGGCGCCACTTAATATCCCTTACCAGATCCCTGAAAGACAGAGTTTCCAAACTGGGCAACCTAGTGTAGGCTTTCACTCTCTGAAATGAATGCACACGTTGGAAAGCAGTTTCTCGGAACGCTTTTTTCTGGGTTTTATTTCAGGATATTTCACTTTTCGCCATTGTCCTAAATGCGTTGCAAAATATCACTTTTTCAGTTTTACAGGAACAATGTTCAAACACTGCCTTATGAGAAGAGAGATATAACTACCTGAGTGGAATGTACACATAACAAAGTAGTTTCTCAGAAAGCTTCTCTCCAGTTTTTATCTGAAGATATCTCCTATTTCCCCACAGGCCACTTAATATCCCTTCAAAGATTCCTCAAAGACAGAGTTACAAAACTGGGCAATGTAGTGTAAGCTTTAACTCTCTGAAATTAATACACACATCAGAGAACAGTTTCTTGAAACGTTTATTTCTGAGTTTTATTTCCGGATATTTCACATTTTGCCCTAGACTTCAATGTGCTGCAAAATATAATTTTTTCCATTTTACAGCAACAGTGTTGAAACACTGCTTTATGAGAAAAGAGGTATAACTCCCCGAGTGGAATGCACACATCATAAAGCAGTTTCTAAGAAAGCTTCTCTTCAGTTTTTATCTGGAGATATTTGGTATTTCTCTACAGGCCTGAATATGCTGCCGAATGTCCCTTCATGAATTCGTCCATGATGCAATTTCAAAACTGCATAATAGAAAGAATGTTTTATCTGTGTGAGATGAATAGACATATCTATCGCAAAGCAGTTTCACAGAAAGATTCTTTCCAATTTTTTTGTCTGGGGATATTTTCTTTTTCACCATAGCAGTCTTATAATCCCGAATGTCCCCCAGTAGCATTTTCTCTGGATGGGATTCCCCAATCCTCTCTGAGAAGAAAAGTATACATCTGTGACTGGAATGCACACGTCACAAAGCAGCTCCTCGGAAATCTTCTCTCAGTTTCTATCTGAAGATATTTCCTTTTTCACCATTAGTCTCAAAGCACTCCTGAATATCACTCCGCACTCTGAACAAAAACAGTGTTAGAATATTGCTCAATGAAAACAGAAGCTTAACTGTGCGAGTGGAGTTCACGTGACCTAGAACAGTTTTCCAGAAGGTTTCCTTGTGGTTTTATCGGAGGGTATTTCATTTTCAGCATATTCTTAAGAGCGTTCCCAAATGACCTTTCTCAGATTCCACAGAAATACTGAATTCAAACGGCTCAATCCAAAGAATGTTTTAACTCTCTTAAATGAATACACACATCACAAAGCAGTTGCTCCCAAAGCTTTTCTCCAGTTTTCATCGGAAGACTTTTCATTACTCACCACAAGCATCCAGGCGCCACTTAATATCCCTTCATAGACTCCTCAAAGACAGCGTTTCCAAACTGGGCAATGTAGTGTAAGCTTTAACTCTCTGAAAAGAATGCAAACATCAGAGAGCAGTTTCTTGGAACGCTTCTTTCTGGTTTTATTTCAGGATATTTCACTTTTCATCAGAGTCTTCAATGCGCTGCAATATATCACTTTTTCAGTTTTACAGGAAGAGTGTTCAAACACTGCCTTATGAGAAAAGAGGTATAACTCCCTGAGTGAAATGCCCACATCGAAAACGAGTTTCTCAGAAAGCTTCTCTCCAGTATTTATCTGAAGATATCTCCTATTTCCGCACATATTGAATGTGCTCCCGAATTTCCTTTTGCAAATCCATCCATGACCCAGTTTCAAAACTGCGTCATAGTAAGAAAGTTTTATGTATGTGAGATGAATAAACATATCTATCACAAAGCAGTTTTTCAGAAAGCTTCTTTCCAGTTTTTGTCTGAGGATATTTCCTTTTTCACCGTAGAGTCCATATACTCCCGAATGTCCCCTGGTAGGTTTTTCTCCAATCGGGATTCCCAATACTCTATGGGAAGAAAAGTATAACTCTGTGAGTGGAATGCACACATCACAAAGCAGCTACACCGAAATCTTCTCTCCAGTATCTATCTGAAGATATTTCCATTTTCACCATAAACCTCAAAGGGCTCCCGAATATCCCTTAGCTGACTAACCTTAAACAGTGTTAGAATACTGCTCAATGAAAATAGAAGCTTAACTGTGTGAGCAGAATTCACTGGACCTAGAGCGGTTTCACAAAGTTTCCCTCTGGTTTTTATTGTAGGGTATTTCTTTTTCAGCATATTATTAGGAGTGTTCCCAAATGTCCTTTCTCAGGTTCCACAGAAACAGTGATTTCAAACTGCTCAATCCAAAGAATGATTTAACTCTATGAGATGAATACACACATCACAAAGCAGTTGCTGCAAAAGTTTTCTCCAGTTTTCATCAAAAGACGTTTCCTTTCTCACCTAAAGCCTCCGGGCGCCACTTAATATCCCTTCCCAGATTCCTCAAAGACAGATTTTCCAAACAGGGCAACGTAGTGTTAGCTTTAACTCTCTGAAATGAATGCAAACATCAGAGAGTAGTTTCTTGGAATGTTCCTTTCTGGGTTTTATTTCAGGATATTTCACTTTTCACCATAGTCTTCAATGCACTGCAATATATCACTTTTTCAGTTTTACAGGAACAGTGTTCAAACACTGCTTTATGAGAAAAGAAGAATAACTTCCTGAGTGGAATGCACATATCACAAAGCAGTTTCTCAGAAAGCTTCTCTCCAATTTTTATCTGAAGATATCTCCTATTTCCCCGGAGGCCTGAATATGCTGCCACACGTCCCTTCGTGAATCCATCCATGATGCAGTTTCAAAACTGCATAATAGAAAGAAAGTTTTATCTATATGAGATGAACAGACATATCTATCACAAAGCAGTTTCACGGAAAGCCTCTTTCCAGTTTTTGTCTGAGGATATTTCGTTTTTCACCACAGCCGTCCATATACTCCCAAATGTCCCCTGGTAGCTTTTTCACTAGATGGGATTCTCCAATCCTCTCTGAGAAGAAAAGTATAACTCTGTGAGTGGAATACACATGCCACAAAGCAGCTCCTCGGAAATCTTCTCTCAGTTTCTATCTGAAGATATTTCCTTTCTCACTGTAAGCCTCGAAGCGCTCCCGAATATCACTTCGCAGACTAAACAAAAACAGTGTTAGAATATTGCTCAATGAAAACCGAAGCTTATCGGTGGGAGGGAAATTCACGTGATCTAGAGCAGTTTCACATAATTTTTCCTTCTAGTTTTTATCAGCGGGTATTTCTTTTTCAGCATATTATTAGGAGCAGCCCCAAATGTCCTTTCTCAGGTTCCACAGAAAGAGTGATTTCAAACTGCTCAATCTTAAAGAATGTTTTAACACTCTTAGATGAATACACACATCACAAAGCAGTTTCTGCAAAATCTTCTCTCCAGTTTTCATCAGAAGACGTTTCCTTTCTCACCATAAGCCTCTGGGAGCCACTTAATATCCCTTCATAGATTCCTCTAAGACAGAGTTTCCAAACTGGCCAACGTAGTGTAAGCTTTAACTCTCTGAAATGAATGCACATGTCAGAGAGCAGTTTCTTGGAATGCTTCTTTCTGGGTTTTATTTCAGCATCTTCACTTTTCATCATAGTCTTCAATGCGCTGCAATATATCACTTTTTCAGTTTTACAGGAACAGTGTTCACACACTGCCTTATGAGAAAAGATGTATAACTCCCTGAGTGGAATGCACTCATCACAAAGCAGTTTCTCAGAAAGCTTCCCTCCAGTGTTTATCTGAAGATATCTCCTTTTTCCCCACAGACCTGAATGTGCTCCCGAATGTCCTGTCTCGAATCCGTCCATGACACAGTTTCAAAACCGTGTGATAGAAAGAAAGTTTTATCTATGTGAGATGAATAGACATATCTATCACAAAGCAGTTTCACAGAAAGCTTCCTTCCAGTTTTTCTCTGAGGATATTCCCCTTTTCTCCATAGCTGTGCATATACTTCCGAATGTTCCCTGGTAGCATTTATTCCAAACGGGATTCCCCAATACACTATGAGAAGAAAAGTATAACTCTGTGAGTGGAATGCACACGTCACAAAGCAGTTTCTCAGAAATCTTCTCTCCAGTATCTATCTGAAGATATTTCCGTTTTCACTGTAAGCCTCAAATCGCTCTCGAGTATCCTTTAGCTGTCTAACCTAAAACAGTGTTAGAACACTGCTCAATGAAAACAGAAGCTTAACTGTGTGAGTGGACTTCATGTGACCTAGAACAGTTTCACAGAAAGTTTCCTTCTGGTTTTTATCGGAGGGTATTTCTTTTTCAGCATATTCTTAAGATCGGTCCCAAATATCCTTTCTCAGGTTCCACAGAAACAGTGATTTCAAACTGCTCAATCCAAAGAATGATTTAACTCTACGAGATGAATACACACATCACAAAGCAGTTGCTCCGAAATCTTCTCTCCAGTTTTCATTGGAAGACGATTCCCTTCTCACCACAAGCCTCCGGGCTCCACTTAATAGCCCTTCAGAGATTCCTAAAAGATAGAGTTTCCAAACTGGGCAACTTAGTGTAAGCTTTAACTCTCGGAAATGAATGCACGCGTCAGAGAGCAGTTTCTTGGAATGCTTCTTTCTGGGTTTTATTTCAGGATATTTCACTTTTTGCCAGAGTCTTCAATGCGCTGCAAAATATCACTTTTTCAGTTTTACAGAAAACCTGTTCAAACACTGCCTTATGAGAAAAGAGGTATAACTCCCTGAGTGGAATGCACACATCAGAATGCAGTTTCTCAGAAAGCTTCTCTCCAGTTTTTATCTGAAGATATCTCCTATTACCCACAGGCCTGAATGTTCTCCCAAATGTCCCTTCATGAATTCGTTCATGACACAGTTTCAAAGTTACGTAATACAAAGAAAGTTTTATCTATGTGAGTTGAATAGACATATCTCTCACAGAGGAGTTTCACAGAAAGCTTCTTTCCAGTTTTTGTCTGAGGATATTTTCTTTTTCACCATAGCCGTCTATATACTCCCGAATGTCGCCTGGTAGCGTTTTCTCTCAACGGATTCCCCAATCTTCTATATGAAGAAAAGTATAACTCTGTGAGTGGAATACACATGTCACAAAACAGCTCCTCAGAAATCTTCTCTCCAGTATCTATATGAAGATATTTCCATTTTCACCGTAAGCCTCAAAGCACTCCCGATTATCCTTTAGCTGACTAACCTAAAACAGTGTTAGAATACTGTTCAATGAAAATTGAAGCTTAACTGTGAGAGTGGACTTCACGTGACCTAGAGCAGTTTCACAGAAAGTTTCCTTCTGGTTTTTATCGGAGGGTATTTCTTTTTCAATATATTCTTAAGAGCGTTCCCAAATGTCCTTTCTCAGGTTCTACAGAAACAGTGATTTCAAACTGCTCAATCCAAAGAACGATTTAACTCTATGAGATGAATACACTCATCAAAAAGCAGTAGCTCCGAAAGCTTCTCTTCAGTTTTCATTGGAAGATGTTTCCTTTCTCATGACCAGCATCTGGGCGCAACTTAATATCCCTTCCCAGATTCCTCAAAGACATAGTTTCCAAACTGGTCAGCGTAGTGTAAGCTTTACCTGTCTTAAATGAATGCACACGTCAGAGAGCAGTTTCTTAGAATGCTTTTCCCTGGGTTTTATTTCAGGATATTTCATTTTTCACCTTAGTCTTCGAAGCACAGCCAGATATCACTTTTATAGTTTTACAGGAACTTTGTTCAAACACTGCCTTACGAGAAAAGTATATCTCCCTGAATGGAATGCACACATCACAAAACAGTTTCTCAGAAAGCTTCTCTCCAGTTTTTATCTGAAGATATCTCCTATTTGCTCACAGACCTGAATGTGCTCCCGAACGTCCCTTCACGAATCTGTCCATGATGCAGTTTCAAACCTGGGTAATAGAAAGAAAGTTTTATCTATGTGAGATGAATAGACATATATATCATAAAGCAGTTTCACAGAAAGCTTCTTTCCATTTTTTGTCGGACGATATTTCCTTTTACACCATAGCTGTCCATATACACCTGAATGTCCCCTGGTAGTTATCTCTCCAAACCGGTTTTTCCAATCCTCTATGAGAAGAAAAGTATAACTCTGTGAGTGGAATGCACACTTCACAAAGCAGCTCCTCGGAAACCTTCTATGCAGTATCTATCTGAAGTTATTTCCGTTTTCACCATAAGCCTCAAAGCACTCCCGAGTATCCCTTAGCTGACTAACCTAAAACAGTGTTAGAATACTGTTCAATCAAAACAGAAGTTTAACTATGCGAGTGGACTTCACGTGACCTAGAGCAGTTTGACAGAAAGTTTCCTTCTGGTCTTTTTCAAAGGGTATTTCTTTTTCAGCATATTCTTAAGAACGTTCCC